>NC_058337.1:127793959-129043959 GCF_905475395.1 Chrysoperla carnea | reverse complement strand
CTATAGATATTATGGTATAATATGCCATTTTGAATGTAAAACATCATACTACCTATATGACGTCATTTTCTCCTTGGATACAAAACTAGAATCGTTTTAGATATAAGGGAAGAGATATAAAACAAGACACCATTTTTATTTTTAAAGTAAATGACAAAAGTGTCTTCTTGTGGTGCCGTAAATGTACTACACAAAGATACCGTTTGTGGTATTCCATACTACATATTTATAAAAAAAAATTTCTTCACTAAATAAGAAAGATATCTATTTCTAAAGAATACACATTCTCACGCCACTATTTCCCACACCAATGTATTAAACCAATACTAAGAATAACAGCCAAATGAACTCACCCCAAAAAAACAAAACAACAAACCACTTCACTCTCTAGTGAATACACTCATCTATATACGTATACTTAAGGAGTTAGTGTTGAAATTCAATTCGGTTTACGATAAAAGTGACGATTTTTCTCCTTTTATTGCTAAGCCCATTAAAATTTGAAAGTCATTTCACAAACACTGGAAATTTGATGGGCATGCTACTCCCTCCGGTTCATTTAAAGCTATACTATGCGATTCATTTTTGTACCATATATAATATATATCAAAGTATACAAAGTTTAGTCCCAAGTTTAAAACGATACAACGAATAAAATTTTGGTTTAGGTGTTCATAATATCACCTATTTATCCCACTTCCACCTGTTCGCCCGTCCGTCTGTCTGTCAGCACGATACTTCAAAAACAAGAAGAGATATCAAACAAAAATTTTTATAGCGTGCTTGGGACGTAAGAAGTGAGTTTGAGTTCCTAAATGAGCAACATAGACTAATTGGGTCATGGATCCATAGGCCCCATCTCGTAAACCGTTAGATATACAAGAACAAAAGCTTGAGCCTTACTCATTTCCGTATAAAAAAATAAACAACTTTTGTTTGGAACATTTTTTTTGTACATATTACTGTTTACCCGTGAGGCGCAAATTAGGACAAACGTTTGGTGTGCATTTTATCCAAAAGCATTAAAGAGAGTGAGTTGAAAATTTGTAGGTAGCTTCAACTAATGGTCTTGTGAAATGTTCTCAAAAAATTACAAAAAACTCTAGAAAATACTTTCGAAAATTATGCAAGTATTGACATTCAACACTTTCTATACAGAGTATTTCAACAATTAACTCTGTCAATTGCCTGTTTTCACTTGTTTATTTATATAGACAGATTATCAACTAACATGAATATCGTCCTTGAAATGAAAATATTATAATTTATTGCGGTGGTTTTTTAATGACATCTGAAATTTGATACTGACTCTTGAACTATTTATTGTGTAAATCAATGATTAAGAAAAACCAAAGAATGTTGAAGGAAAACAGAAAATATCTACAGTAAATAAATAAACAAAAGAACATCATCATAGGTATCTTGTGTATACCCCATACCTGCAAGTACAAAAAGTTCAGAAAATATTAAGCGAATCTGTCTTATGAGAACCAGATTTTAGTTAAAAATGTACTTGATAATATGACAAAATTTGAAAGCGAAATTAAAATTAATTTAAAAACGCCTTTTAGCAAAACAAAGTTTTATATGTAATCTCTATGGCGATACCCACGTATGGCGTCACTAGCGGGTATCTGCCTCTTTGTTTAATCAGAAATATTAATCAATTTCTAAAAACCAACTTCACTTTCCTATTTTTGAAGTGAGAATTCTTCATCTGAAGTGATGACACTTGACTTGAAGTGGAACATAACGTTCGAGTTCCACCAAAGCAAAAATAATTATTCTTGTATAGCTTAAATATTGCAGTGTTGCTTCCATAAAACAGAATTCCGAGGCGAAGCAGGAAAACGTGAGCTGTGGTTTTTCGATGATCCAGCAATGTGCAGAGATAAATTAAATTGCACATCTTATTTTTTACGAATACGAGATTAATTTCTTTTTGTGTACGATTTCCTGTTCAACGATGAATATCCAGCGTAAACTTTATACAATAGGGAGTTAAGAATTTCTTGCATGGAAAAGAGACAACTAATACTGCGTGAGTGAGTGAATTCACCTTTTGGTTCAAGATAAGAAGAACAAAAAATGATTTTTTTGTCTAGATGTGGGGCAAATCAGAAATTATTGGCCTAAAATTTAATAAATTCGACAGTATTTTAACATATTTTCAAGTTCAACTTTTTTAAACTTTCAATAAGTACACAACATTGGCTAGAAATACTATATTCTTACAAATACAATTTTTCCTAACTCCTTCCATCACAAATGAGACTTCCTTCTTTTCCAATACTTACTCACGTGTTATATTAAAAGGACAACAAATAAATTTACAATTTTTTACTAGTGTGCAAAACTTTTTTTTGTATGTTTTAACAATTTTTACCAATTTAATGTTTCTTTATTTTATTGAAAGTAGGTAAAAATGGGAATGAAATATTTATTATCGTTAAAAACGTTGATAGCTTATTTATCTTTCAGGTGCTATTCATAAATCAAATTTTGCATTAATTTAATGTTTTCTCCTAGCATTTTTGATTAAGTTTAAAATCATGGCAATAAATTAAATAGTATATTACATATCTAGGGAGCAAAAGTAAAGAATGTCTCAAATCTCATGTTCTAGCCTGAAGCGAGGCTGAGAGTGTCAAACATGAGATCTGAGACATTCTTTACTTGGTCCTGTGGTGTGTGTACTATTTTTCTCCCCAACAGAAGCAGAAAGTGGCAACTTCGTTTTACACAGTCAGCAGAAAGTTGAAAATTTCTGCCCAGAGGTGAGAAAAATTATTTAACTCTGCCTTAAAAACTTTAATAACTCAAGGAAATTTAGTTTGAAAAGTGTGTCAAAATAATACGTCAGAGTTTTGTCACGTAGAACTTGAGAAACGGGTAAATTGAGAAACAGATAATGATAATAAAATTTAAAAAAAAAAAAATTTCGCCCACATAACTTAAAATCTTTATGTATTAATATAAAAGTCCCAGCTAACGTAAATCTGAATATTTTCATTTTAGATCAACTTTTTACCTTCAAAATTGGCTGAGATTTGCTATTTTTACAATAAGCATTTTTCACGTTATTATACAAAAAATTTATATTAAATTCTGTGTCGTTACTCAAATAAAATGGAAAATAAATACAAATCTGTTCATCCGTTTATGATCTACAATGCCACAGACACACAGGTACATTAAACTTATATATCCCTCTTTTTAATCGAGGATTAAAAAAAAGCAAAAACTGTATGTCAGTTTACCAATTCTTAATACAACCATGTTACTTTTGTTAAAATATTCAGATTTTTTCATTTTGTTTTTCGCACAGAATACCTAGCCGCACAGGAAAAGTTTCACTAACAAGAAGAGATTGCTTAAACAGGGGAAAAAAGAACATTAAAGTTTTTGTTTTTGTGTTTTAAACATATATTTTGTTTTCTTTAGCATAAAATGCAGTGTGGGAATATGTGTGTGGTTTCTATTTGTGAGTGTGTGTGTCACGTTGAAAAATAGGGAAACTCAATGAATTAGAAAAAAACGGAAAGTTTTTAATTTATGTTGTGTTAATATTTTGCTTTTTTTTTTTACCTCATACATTGTAACATCTCGACAAAGTTAAGTACCGAGATGAACAAATACGAATACAGTTTGGCACCCATCTCGTTTGAGCCATCCACAAGAAGGGATTTTATAGACGTTCTATGCATAAAACAAAGAAAACAAAACATTAGTGTTGTATAGCAAGCACACTGGCAGGCAGGTTTGGTGCGCCCATTGGCAGTGATCATGCTTTATTCAAGACACTGTCTCCTATGGGGTATGATCGCTGTCAATAGACACACCAAACCTGCCTGGCTGTGTACTTTCTCGACAACACTACTGTGTTGTTTTCTTTGTTTTATACACAAGAGCATCCATAAAAACTCTTTTTACTTCATATATTATAAATGACTAACGAAATGGCTGCCAAACCATATAAAGAAACAAACGAAAAATATTAGGAATTACCTTATCGCGCGTTTAGCGTATGCGGGTTGGACGTGTCCGGTAGCAACCTTCACTTTTTCTATAGTTACCTTGAAATGTTAATAGTATTCCCAGGTATTGTGGTTACGGTCTCTGTTCCTTACGCGCAAGGTCGTCAGGGTCTGGTTAAAATCCATTTACGCAAATAGATTTATTTTTAATTTTTAATCGTTAGTGAATGAAACATAATTCACACGTGTCCCATGAGTCACGACAGACTTTTTTTAAGTCTGGTAAGGCAAAACTAATTTTCATTCTAAATTGTTTTCATTTGTTTTCCATTTTGAATTTTTCTAATAATTCTCCGTTGGTATTTTCATTTTTTAACCAAGTTCAAAAAATAGGAGATCCTATGTTCGACTGTATATATTTTTTCTTTTTGTATGCTCACCAATTTCTCGATCAATTGTGGGGCGACTTAAAAAAATTCAAAGGAAAACTATTTTCGAAAAATAATTTTCTGTGAGATGGGTTATCTTGTACGTTTTGAATGAAAACCAAGTTGATTTTATTGCTCGTTTACAAACTTAAAATCAACTTTTCTGTCTTGCACATGCTACAAAATTTTAGCTTGATAACAATTTTCTTTTTTGAGTTATCGTGTTTTATGAACACCTTCACCAAAATTTTGTCTGTTCCGTCAATAATTCTAAGCGTAACAAACTTGGGACTAAACTTAATATACTCTGATATATTTCATTCCTAAAGGGTATACAAACTTTTTGTTTCGTTGTTGTTGTCTAATTGAACGGAAATAACAATACATGATACTCTCAATCTTATCATAATTTGTACATTGGTTTTCCGCTAAAAAATAACATCGTTAGTAAAATATATTTAATTTTAAATGGATAAAATATTGTAGACCGTGGGATACCGCGGGTTTTTTTTATAAATACATACTTGAAACTTGAGCGGCTTCCTTTTGACAATCGAAAAGTGTGCGTTTTTTTCGAAAAGTCTGCGTTTTTAAATGAGCATGATAACGTCATATTTAAGCTATGAATCTCTAAAACTGCAGCAGAAAATTTGTCGGACACTTTGGCCACTTGATAACATCAATAACAGTTATTAAACAATAAAATATTTGGTCGGACAAAAATACTACACCCATGAGCTTGTCTACCACCTCGAACATGCCATATTCTTGTTTTTCAATACTTGCATAATTCACTTTTGCCGTATTGTTTAATAACTGTATGGCATAAATGTGACCATATCATGCTCATTTGAAAACGCAGCCCTTTTGAAAAAAGGTGTTGAAAGAAAGTTTGGTAGACTCGTCAAAAAAAGCTACTCACAAAGTTTGAAGTATGTCTAACGGTAGGTCCACACGATACCAACTTCACAAAGACTTCTATTCTATTCAAATCAGTTCAAACAAAAGTCGATATGATGGTAAAGTCTTACATGAACATTTTTACTCAGACTTTCAGTATGTACAAACAATAGTCAGTATCGTGTGGACCCACCATGAGTCTAAAATGTACACTGCCCCACAGATTGTTATGACTTGACCATATACTTAATATTTTGTCCACTTTGAAATATACGAAGTATATTCTCAGATTACAAAAACAAATTGCAAAATATTCTATAAATAAAAAATTTAATCACTCCAATATTTATTTTCATGAATACTTCGGAAACTTAAAGAATTATGTTTACGTTAAAAACTTTTGTTTTATTTATAATTTGCACTTATAAATTTGTTAGCAGTTTACCTGCTATCCAAAACAAAGTAAGTGTCTCCATTATCAAGATTCGAAAATACATCAAAGTAAATAAATTTCTACAAAAAATAATTTTTTTCTAATTTATTTCCAGTCTAGTTTCAATGGCTTGATACCATTCAGTAGAAATACTGTTTATCCTGGATATTTACTTTTCGAAACTAGTTTATATAAATATCATCGTGACGTTCAAAAGTGGGCAGATGCAAGAAAAATTTGCGATGCTGAAGGTGGACATTTAGTAATAATTAATTCAGAAGATGAAGCATATTTTGTGCGAGGGCTTATGGCTAAATATCCGGATAGTGTCTTAAATGATGTTAAATATAAAAATCAAGTTTTGATTGGTATGCACGATTTATTCAAAGAAGGCGAATTTGTTACAATCGATGGTAAATTATTTCACAACAATTTTATTTATTAATAGTGTCCGATTATAGTTTCGGTTTTCGGCCCACTAACAAAGTTGAATGAAAAAAAACTATATACTTGGATCAGTTGCGTTCTCACAATCTTCTGCATGAAGAACGGGCACCATCGCCACTGCACAATCTGATCCTTGAGACCACTCATATTAATATTTAAGTAATAAAGATAACATTATCGATCGTTCAACCTGCTGACCTTGGCCAGTTTACTAGGATACTTATTTTTATTTTATCCAGAATTTATAATTTTGCGATAATAATTCTAGATATATATAGAAAAATTTTGTACTATTTTTTTAACGTTCTCATAGTTAACGCGGCAAAGAAAATAATGCTTACACCGGAAGAATTTTTTTAAAAATTATTGTTTGTAGGTAAATCACTTGAAAGCTCTGGTTATACTTATTGGGAACCTGGTAATCCTGGTAATGCACCAAATCAAAACTGTGGATCAGTTACGCGTACAGGCGGAATAAATGACTTTCCATGTGATACTCCGTCAACTTTTATTTGTGAAATTCCATTAGAAAGTGTTTGTATGTTTTTTTTTTCTTTAATTTTTCTAAATTTTTTCACTTTTACCATCTAGAAAATAGTTTTTCAATCGAATTAAGAAGCCATTGTAAGTAATGATGAAAGTTGCTAAATTGATTATCAAAACTTTTATCGTTGGCGAAGTCAATTTGAAATATTTGCCACATAAAATTATTTGGAACTGTGTCAAAATGTCGTACACAAATTTTGATGGCTAGAAAATTTAAAAAATTTTTAGATTACTTTTTTTAAATGTGAAGTAAGTAGCAGGAAAAATAGATTTCTAAATTAAATTGGTGATAATTTCGTTAAAACTTCATTTCTTTATATTAGGTGAACATAGTATCATCAACCCCAATGGTTCAACGTTAGCGGAAGAAAAAGGAAATTAAAAAGAATTTATTGTAAGATTTGACAAATTGTAAGGATAGTAGTACGTGGGACAGTACTTACAGTAGTACTTGAAATTTCGTGAGTAGCTTTTTTTTGGAAAGTCTACCAAACTTTCTTTCTAAAACTTTTTTCAAAAGCGTTATATTTTGAAATTAGCATGATAATATCATATTTAAGCTATAGGTTTAAAAAATTCAGTACCTTTATCGGACATTGTGACCACTTGGTAAAATTAATAATTATTAAAAACTAAAATATATTGTCGGACAATGTACCGCGATGACCTTGTCTACTACCTCGAACATACTAAAGTATTTTTGTTTTTCAATTATTAATGTTATTAAGTGGCCATAGTATCTGACAAATACCCTGTTGCATTTTTAACCGACTTCAAACAAAAACGGAGGAGGTTATCAATTCGACTGTATTTTTTTTTTTTTTATGTTTGTTACCTCAGAACTTTTGACTGGGTGAACCGATTTTGATAATTCTTTAACTGTTTGAAAGCTGGTGTTTCCCGTGTGTCCCATTTCATTTTGGTTAAGTTCTGACAACGACATCCATGAAAAAATCATAAAAGTCTTAGATTTGCAGCAAGTATGCACGACAAGAGGACGAATAACTCAATATCAAGCCAACCGATTTCGATGATTCTTTTTTAGACGAATTAGTTAGCGTACTTCAGATTCACTAAAAATCACAAAATAAAAAAACTTTTAACAAAAAGAAAACTGACTTCAAAAAAAAAACTTTTCCAAAATAAATTAATATGCACTAAAAAGTAAAAAATAACGATAATATATATAGTTAAAATTATTGTTACTTTTGGAGTCGGTGTCAGCCAAGCTAATGTAGCAAACTTCTGTCAGAGGTGTTTCCTTGGCTGACACCGACTCCAAAAATAACAATAATTTTAACTACATTATATTATCATTATTTTTTACTTTTTAGTGCATATTAATTTATTTTGGAAAAGTTTTTTTTTTTGAAGTCGGTTTTCTTTTTGTTAAAAGTTTTTTTAATTCATACCAATAGCTTAAATATGACGTCGAAAAAATCGTAGAGAAAAAATTTGATAGACTCGTCGAAAGGAAATCACTCATGATGTTTCAAGTATGTATTGATCATTTAATACAAAGGGTGGTGTCCCATGAACTATAGGGAATCAGGATGGTCAAAATTTTCAACAATGTATCTGAAAAATGGATGACATTTTAGTAAATATTAAAAATAAAAACGTAAAAAAATCGGATAACTTTATTATAATATTTAGACATATTTATTTGGCTGTTAGGAATGCTATAACAATCCCTGTTATTCTCTCATTATCTTATATTATATATTATAAATGTGAAAGTAAGGATGTTTGTTTTTTTTTTTTTTATTTGTTGGTTTGTTACGCTTTCACGTAAAAACTATTCAATGGATTTGAATGAAACTTCAAAATGAATCATTTTTATATAAAAAAAAAAAAAAAAAATTGTTGGTTTAACGGTTAGTTCGAATCCTATTTTCTCTTATTTATTTCCATTTTTTAAGTAACTTTTTATATGTTTCAAATTAATTATTTATAAGAAGTATGTTTGATATAAACATGTGAGAATCATTAATGAAATTGGTAATTTTTGATAAACTGCATATTAATAATAATTGATTATAAATAGTCTTTAAAAATCAATCATGTTGATTCACTTGCGCTTTAAAATAAAAGTTGCTGAGCGAACGAAAAGATTCTTAAATTGACTTAAGATTACTGAATTTGTTTAATCCTCTTTTATCTAATCACAATTTGGGTGTAGTCAACCGCTTCTTTTAATCCAGATAACGCTGGATTGTACTCACACTTTATTCCATAAATATTAGATCTCACTGTAGTTTTTTTAATACTTGTTATTAGTACACCTATCTTTTTAGCAAAAATTATATCCTCAGCCAAATCCTCACACTTTTGTAAGTTTTCTCCTAAACTAATTATTTTATTTGAGGCACTATACTCTATAATTTTCCCTTGTATTTGATTTCCATCCAGAATTAGCTCATTTAAAGTATTTAAATAAAAAAAAATATACGATCCAATTTCAGAAATTTGGTTATATGAAACATTTAAAATTTTTAATTTTTCCAAAACTATTAATTTTTTCACTTGAAATTCGGTTAATTTATTAAAAGATAAATCTAAATTTTGTAAATTAGATAATCCATTAAAGCTTCCAAATTCGAAATTTTTTAAATAATTATTTGATATTATCAAAGTTTTTAAATTATCTAAATTAGAAAACATTCCAATCGGTATAGTTTCAATCTGATTATTTGATAAAATTAAAATTTCTAAAGTTGATAAAACATAAAAGCTTTCATATTCAAATGTCTTTAATTTATTAAAAGCTAAGGATAAAGTTTCTAATTTATTTAGCCCTGTAAATATTCCTTTCTTAATTGTTTCGAGGGAATTACAAGATAAATTTAATGTTTTCAAATAGTATAAATAATTAAATACGCCTATTGGTAAATCAGTTAAATTTTGATAAGTTAAATCTAATTGGTATAAGCTATCTAAACCATAAAAGTTTTCTGATACGATTGTTTTTATTGAATTATTAGCTAAATTTAACTTATTTAAACCCCACAAACCTTTAAGTGATTCTATCGGGATGGTATTTAAATAATTATTCTGTAAAGATAAATTTTTTAATTTTACTAAACCGCTTAGTGTTCCAGATGATGTACTTTCTAAAAGATTGTTAGCTAAATTTAAATAATTTAATTTGATTAAATCGCGAAAACTGCCCGTTTCAAGTGTTTTTAATCTATTGTTTGATATTATCAAAACATTTAAGTTTTTTAATCCAATAAATGTTTCATTTTGAATCACTTCCAAATAATTATTTGCCAAATTCAAAGTATTTAAATTCTCTAATTCATTAAAAGCTCCATTTGTTATATGTTTAAAATAATTATCGGATAAATTCAAGTGTTGTAATATCGAAAAATTTGAATAAGTAAAATCAGACATATTATTAAATGATAAATCTAAAACTTTCAAAGATTTTACTATTTCTGTAATTTTAAATTCGTGTATTTGATTATTAGAAGCATTTAATTGTACAATACCCGATTCGCTTATGTAGGTTGCATTTAACGATTGAAGCTTATTATTTGAAATATCTAGTTCATTTAAAAAGCTATTATTAACTAATATTGATGTTAATTTGTTGAAACTTAAATTTATCGAAGGCCTACGTTTTTCAATACCAACGATTGAAATATCACTTAAATTATTGTTAGATAAATCGATTTCTGAAGCATAAATCGCTGTTATATTAATATAACTTATATTATTATTACTTAAATTTAACAAATTCAAATTCTTTAAATTTTCAAAGTCATTGTTTATAAATGAAAGATTATTATTACTCAAATCCAAGTGTTTTAATTCATCTAACGAACTGAATGCATCCGTTTCTAAGTTTGATATTCTGTTGTTGTTCAATAATAGATAATATACACAATTTAGTCTGCTGCCCCAGTAATATGTTTTCACATTAACGAATGCGTTAGACCTTATAGTTTCCAACTTACCATTCGAAACGTCTAAATATTTAAGAGATGTATATCTGTGGTCTTCACGTGTAAGAATTGTCGATGATAATTCGATTGTGTTATCATTAATAATCTTTACAGCCATCGAGGTTGATGAATGAAAAAAAGGATATGATGTATAATCTAACCATTTCAAATAATCGTCTTTTGAAGGACGGGGGGATACGTCACGAATATCACGGGTTCCGATACAAAACCTGATACTACTTAAAGCCAGTATTGTTGAGAAAACTGTAGAGAATCTTATCTGTAAAATAAAAGTTTCTATTATTCTTAAGCAAAATGACGTGCTGATGTGCTGATTACATTGCTGACCAAAAAACTTTCGTTGGAGGACTGAAAGCCTTCAAAACCAACGCTTTATCATCGAAAGTTAAATACCTCAACCGCAAATATACTTTAAGTATATTATTTACATGAAAAAGCACATATAGGAGCCACGGAATCCAGGTACATAATGGTTGGATTTTGTTCAACTTTTGTTTTTGTTTCTATAATACACTGATTTAAAATTTGTAAAAGAGAAGGTAACTTAGCTCTATTCAAATCATTTGACTCCTTTCGTTATACCGAATCATTGACTTTAGATGAAAAAACTTAGAAATCAAATAAGTTTCCAACATTTGATTGACTTTACGAGACCTTTGTTGCCTTTGAAAAGGTTGCGAAAAAAGAACATCTTTACATGAAACTTCGAGCTTCATGAAGTTTTCTTAAAGTTGCGATTATTTAAAATTAAGTGAAATTTTGAAAAATATTTTCTTGCGTAAGTTTTAGCGTAGAATGTATTTCTACTTGTCATAAAAAAATTAAAAACTTACACCAATTCAAAATCACTTAGAAAATTATTTGAGAAGAGTCTAATAATTCAAAAAAATCCAAAATTGTAACCTACATACCTTCATTGTTTCTTGTTTTCGAAAAGTATCAAAATGATAAACACAGTGGACTAAGAACTTATGATTAATAACAAATGTAATTGCCAGAATCGAAAATAGTTTTATGTCAATATATTTGTATACAAATACATTTTAATGGCATCTTTTTGACCTATGACCACTAAATAACCAATCAAAGTTTATTTCAAAAGAATATACAATGTATATATGGAGTGTCCTGAAACTATTACCAGAAAGTTTCCTTGCAATTATACGATTCGATTCTTGATTAATATAAAAGTTTTTATAATAATCAAAGTTGTAAAAAATTATTTTTACTATAACTTACCATGGTTTAAAACTTATAATGATATTCTATTCTGGAATAGAAGTTCTGACATTTCAAAATCGTTTGTTTTCTGAAAAGGAAACGAACTTTTGTATTTTAAAACATTAAAAAGTACCTCCGTAAGTATATTTAAAAACTATGAAATTCAAAATGGCGAAAAATAGTTATGAATCGTTAGATATATTCAAGGCATTTTTACAACGATGTATAAGTGATGCTGCAAGAGACGAGCAAAATGATACAAGACAAGAATATGGGGAAGGTGACACGAAAAAATTAGAAGAGTTGACTCTTATGTTTTAGTGTTTAATTCATACTGGACGGTTTTTTTTAGAACTGGTGGTGTCATGAGAAATTTGACGATTGATAAATAATAAACCGGTAATCTAAAAAAAAAAAAACTGACAGATTTATGTGGCATTTAAAAGTTAAAAATTTAAATTGTCAAATAATCTGATAAGTTCCTTATAATATTTTTATATTTTTATTTGGCTGTTAGAGATACCATACTGTTAATTTTCTAAACATGCCTGCATTTTAAGGAAACTATGATAAATTTTATATTTGATAAAATCAATTTCATACAATATTTTCAATTGATTATAAATTATTTACTCCCCACTATAGGAAGTTATTGTAATGGGTCCCATTTTCGAAATCGAAATTTTCAACATATCTTTACGTTTCATGGTTAGGACAGGCATTAACACTAATTTGGAGAAAAATGTGTGTGTGTGTGTGATACGTACGTCCGTAGACATTTTTTTCGTCGTCGATATCGCGCGAACAAAAAATTATATCGACTTCGTTGAGTTGTCGATCAATGCGTATTAAAAGCAATATGATCCGAAAAGAATTTTATAGCATTCGGTCGAGCCGTTTCGTGTCGGGCAAGCTTTTCATTAAATTTTATCCTGACCAATGTCCCGCGATCCCAAAATGATATCGACTACGTTCCGGTGCCGATCTTATCGATCTTATCGAGTCGGCCAAGTTTGTATTTTTTTAAATTCTAACTTTTTATTATGCTGGGAAGGTATTCTTGTGGACCTAAAGGGTCGCACCAGACTCTATCCACGGCTTGCTTTAATTTATTGTATTGACTGTCTTTAAAGTAAAAAGGTACAATTACGGCTACTCTTCCCTACATAAGTAGTGACTTTCGGAATAATTATTTTATGCTCTACAAATTCGAAAATATACCCAAAAAACTGTTTGCTCTATTTTCGATGGACCACCTTGTAACCACAAATATACAATTTCGCAATGACCGCATCCACTTATATGGAGATAAGAAACACGCTCTTATCGAAATGTTTAAAATAAACAAATAGACAATATTAATTCAATGGCTTACTAAACATTTTGTAATTGACCCGTGATAGTGAAATGTAAGACAAATAAACCAAGTAAGGAATTTTTCTATATAGAACCTTTATTCGACCGAAAGTTGTTTAGAGCTGAAATATCAGCGATAAGAACATTTATAAGGAAATTAATTTATAGTTTCTATACGTAATGTATGCCGGTGTATGGAGATAAGAAACACGCTCTTATCGAAATGTTTAAAATAAACAAATAGACAATATTAATTCAATGGCTTACTAAACATTTTGTAATTGACCCGTGATAGTGAAATGTAAGACAAATAAACCAAGTAAGGAATTTTTCTATATAGAACCTTTATTCGACCGAAAGTTGTTTAGAGCTGAAATATCAGCGATAAGAACATTTATAAGGAAATTAATTTATAGTTTCTATACGTAATGTATGCCGGTTTTTAACCCCAGACTAAAAAAGGGATTGTTATAAGTGAAACGTGTTTGTGTATCTGTATGTCTGTCAGTGGCATCGTACGAACGATTACGCACGGATGAACGGATAAACCGATAGCAAGTAGAATAGAAGTGATGATTTGAGCAGATTTTCTTGAAACATAGCTAACAACACTATCGTTAAAATTACTTACCTACATTCACATTGGGTCTAAAATTATACAACCATACCGCTCCCATTTTTCACTTGATTTTATGTAGCGATATCAAAAATTTTCCATTTTTAAATTTCAGTAGAAATACATTGTCTTTACTAGTCCCTTGTGCTTTGCAACAACTACAACCGAACAAAATTTTGCACTGCGTCTTTTTTCTCAAAGTAAACTCCATATTCTCGAATACAACCGAAAACTGTTTTTGCTTTTACGGAAATTATTCGTTTTTCTTACATTTATAAAGTTTTCTTGCTAATGGACTTCGAAAAGAGTATATTTTATTTAATTGAATCATAAAAGAGAAAATTCGTTAACGTTACAAAATTGTTTATTGCCATTATTTAATGATATATTTTCAAAAAAAAAAAGTTCGAATATAATAATTTATAGACTAACCATTTCTGTAACAAACAATTCGAGGACATATTTCATGACTCATTTTTCTAGGTAATAAAATTATATTGAGGTTATACGCATTGTCGAAAGAGATCAAATGCGTTTCCTCGCAATAAATCATCGACTATGAAAATGTGAAATATGAGAAAACTAAATGTAAAAACATAGATATAAAATTTTTTTTTTTAAAAAGTGTGAAGCTGACGTCTTTACTGAAGGTTTCGTATCATGAACACAGTGAAAGATAGCAATATGGTGTCGGTACTCGATATTGAACTGAATTTGAACTTTAAGTTTCAGAAATTTGAGTGTCCTCTTTTCAATTTCTATGGAATCAACATTCAAAAAAAGGTTTGAACAAAAGAGATTAACTTACTAATTTAAAGATATTTGCTACCATACCCAAAAATTAAATAAAAAAAACCTTTTCCGCACAAATAAAAATTGATTTTTACATTCGGTCTGGGCCAAATATATTTTAAGTTACGAAAAAATGCGTCCAACAAAGTTGGTTATAACGAGAGACCTACTAATTCAAATTTTTAATCTGTCACTTCCATCCAGAAGCATCCATAAACTACGTGACCTGATCAAGAGGGGAGGGGATTAGGTCAAAAGCTACGCTGTGCTACGTTAGGATAATTTTCTTGATGATATTTTTTTGGTACTAAGAAAATAATTTGCAGTTAATTTCAAATATTGGGTAGAAACTGCTATATTTTTTGAAAGTCATTAAACTGCCGTAATGTCAGTGTTTCAGAAAATACAAACTATCTTCTTGCTTGATAATAAAAAAACTGCTTTCTATCCAAAGGGGTAGGGATTACTACAAGGAGGAAGATATGAGATACGAAGAGCCTGAATTTAATCCATATAGTTTATATACACTCCTTATAGTACAAGATCCGAATTAGGGTCGACCTTCACCCATCTGTTTACCGAATGAAAGTTATTTTTTATGAAATGTAAAATATTAACAAATATTCCTGTAGCGGGTTGCCTTAAAAAATATGGTCCAGACCATTTTTAATATAAATATCAAAACTTGGAAAGCTTGTAAACATTATTTTTGACCAATATTTTGTGGCCAATCATATGCCACCGTAATTGTAACAAAATTATCTTTATTTAGATATGCGAGTCAATGAATTAACAGATGCACGTAATTACTATTTTCAACTTGTATAAATGCGATAATAGTGAACGGAAAAAGGCAGACAACATAGCTGCTGCATATTCTTTATAGCTTTTACTTTCGAGTAGATCAAAATTCGTAAGATATGCAAGTCAGTGAAAAATTTCTAAAAATTTTACTCTTGATATTTTCACCAAAAGTAGTCTGGACCACATTTTTTAGGCAACCCATTGCAGGGATATTTGTTAACATTTTATATTTCATAAAAAATAACTTTCATCCGGTAAACAGATGGGTGAAGGTCGATCCTAATTGGGATCTTAGACTATTACCAATTATACGAGTTGGAATTGAATTATAAACGACTTTGAGGGCTGGGATAAAATTCAAGGTTCCCCTAAAATAAAAATTCTCCCTCCGATCAAGCCACTTTTTAACTGGATAGAACACGTCATATAAAGTGTCCGAAAGTATCGAGGCGATCAAATGATTCCTAAGGAGACTGATACTAATTCCGAAAATATGCTTTTTTAAAAATTGCTGGATTAAAAGGAAGTTATCTTATGGTAATCACACTTCAAACTAGAAAACTTTCGGCTTGAATATGATAAAAAAATCAGTTTCCTTGCGAGCTGTTTGACCCAAAATTTTAATCGCCACACACACTTTTTTATTTTTATACCATGTATATATGAAATATACATAGTATATTAAGTTTAGTCCCAAGTTTGTATCGCTTAAAAATAATGATGCTAGGAAAAAAATTTTGTCATAGGTGTTCATAAAATCACCTAATTAGTCCATTTCGCGGTTGTCCGTCCGTCCGTCTGTGGACACGATAACTCAAAAACGAAAAAAGATATCGAGCTGTAATTTTTACACCGTACTCAGGACGTAAAAAGTGAGGTCAAGTTCGTAAATGAGCATCATAGGTCAAGTGGGTCAAGGGTCCGTAGGACCCATCTTGTAAATCGTTAGAGATAGAACAAAAGTTTAAATGTAAAAAAAAAAAGTTCCTTATCAAAAATTCAACAACTTTTGTTTGAAACATTTTTTCGTAAACATCACTTTTTACCCGTGAGGGCGCCAATTAGGCGGAAATTTTACAATATGTACTATACTTGATTATCAGTTATGTATGTGTCACATGTTTGTATGTGTAATATGATAAAGAAATCAACACTGACTATGCATGGTATTTCAACAATTAACTCAGTCAATTGTTTGTTTTCACTTGTTTTAGAATTAATTTTCTTTTTTGTGTTATATTAATATAAAGTGAAAAACATTTAAGGTAGTACCAGCATGAAATCACTTTTCGACAGATTTGGCCGAATTTTTTTTCTCGGGTTTATAATAGCTTTATTTATGAATTCCTAAAATTTCATAATTTTTGACCGTTTAGATCGCGAGATATTTAAAGACAAAGTTCGCGATTTTGAGGGTCATGTCCCATTTAAAGCATGTAAAATGTCCGGTCTCTCCAACTATTTTTTATGATATTATTATATATTGAAGAAAAAGTAGAAAAAAATGTTTATACAATACAATTCTAAAAAAAAAATTTAGAAATTAATTTTCACTTTCGAGATATTAATTTTGACGTAAATTGATCGAAATTGGGACGTTGGCATAATTATTTCCCATTTTAAACGGTCCAAATTTCTGAAACTTTGGGAATTAATAGTAAGCATTATTAAATTCTTAAATTTAATTTTTCGTTAAATTCTGTCGAAAAAAAAATTGTACCATTGCTTTAACATAGAAACTGCAAATACCATGCTGGAACATCGTTAATTTCATTTGATTTCTTTTGCACAGACAATTCAGTGTACTTTTCTCCTTTGCGTAAAAAGTAATTTCACAACAGTAGAACTTTCGAATATTAGTTTCGTTACGGAGCACTATAAAAGAAAATATGTATCTATAAAGCGAAACCAAATCTTTGAAATAAATATAGGAAAATTGAGAAAAATCTAGCACACACTCTCATGAAAATTCAAATAAATAAATTTACTATCATTTTTATATTTCAATATAAATTTTTCTTCTTAAAATGACTATTTATTTTATGGTTGTCTTCGTTTTTTATTTAGGTATCGTACCTCTACCGAATCGAAAAAAAAATAAGAAATGAAAAAGGTAACAAAAAAAAAAGGTATCCAAGTTCTCTACAAATACTCAATATCTTAACAAATTTTCTTTAGTACACTCATTTCGTTTAGACTTGTACATTAATGTACAAACAGTTCGGAGAAGGGAAAATTTTTTGTTAATTTGCCAGCATAGAGAAGTTTTTACATCTGGTCCGAAAATCCCAAACGAAATTTTTAACTTATCTTTACGTTTCATGATCAGGACAATGTATCAGCACCACTTTTAGATTTGCACTTTCTAATTAAAACTGTTTTACTATCTCTTACCTTTTAGGAACTAAATTGACTATTAAAACAACCCGAAGAACTACAATCAATCTGATGCCCGAAGAATAATGAATAAAACAAAGGTGAACATCTCGTGAATTTATTAAATGAGTTAAATTTTGATACAGTTTTACTTTTGGTCTGGCTTCATCACTACACTAACCTTTCGACATGTCTTGTTAACTTCCCAGAGGAAGTTCATGTAATCTGGCCGATTTTGAAAATCTCCTGTTTTACATATTTCCACTATTACAAGGCCGCAATATCCGAATCAAATCTTATGTTCGTTAGGATTATTTGCCTCGATTATCTCTCGAACCAGTTATGACATTAACACTTGACTGGGCTTATTCGACGCATAATCGCGTATTTAAGAACTGAAAGAGATTTCAGTAAAATTAGTTGAGCCGTTTTTAAATGGTAATTAAAAAAACTGGAAAAACTGAAAAAACAAAATCTGAAAAGTGGATAAAACACATCATTTATCAATGGAGATAATGATCGTTCCAGCATAAGCAGTACATGTTCGAAGAATAATCTATGAAGGCAAACAAGACCTTTTTTTAATGTTTTCCCCCCCTCTGGGAAGTTAGTCGTGTGGACTACCAGGGTCGCACTCACACGACTTCAGTACCATACCGACTATGTACTGCCAATTTATACATAGAGGTGATATGATTATCTAACACCAGATTTTTCGTTATGTGATCATATAAATATATAATAAGTTAAACATTTAGAATGCATCCCCAATTGAGTTGGAAAGCACATGAATATCTTTCTATACTCATATTATACATTTGTTGGTTTTTCACCAACATTCATTTTCATGTTTATGCAGTAAAAATCCGTCGATAGATCGTAAAAATCGAGCCGTCGCCTTTTGAAATTTTAAAACCTACAAAATGTATTTTGGGTTATATAGACATGGACATGATGGTGGTACCCATTGGTAGAAAAATATGTGTTTTAACATATAAAAACAGTATTGATGTTTTTATCCAGCGAATATTGCCAACATAAATATAAACATACAAAACATAGTTACTATAATATGTTAGTTTATTATTATGAAAAGTGTTAATAAACTTTTGTAATATAGTCAAAAATGATAAATACGCTACTAACAAGTGAAATTTACAAAAATTTAAAAAACCCCGACAAATGCAATGTATTTTTTGTAAACCGATTTTTGAAAATGTTTTCAATCAAGTTGGTTCGACTGTTTAAGAGCTACGATTTCATTGTGAAACACATGGACGCACAGATAAACACTTTAAACCTATAACACTCCTTCTTTAATCAATATCAAAGTGATGGTCAAGGACATCAGATGAGATGAAAAAGATACTCAGGGAGCTATCATTTTTTGGGGCAAATTGAAATTAAAATATTTGAGTTGACTTTGTTCTTTTGAATTATTGTTTTGAATTACCTAATTATTTTACCATTTCCTTTTTCGAAATGAATTGAGCCATGTTTATTTGACCATTCATTTCCAAAGTAATTATTTAAATGTTAAAATTATATGTCATGCCTTTTCAAAACTGAATCGATTTTGAAGATCATCGCCAATTTTTTTAGGTTTTTCGGGTACAAAACTCTAAGCCCGCACATGAAACATAGCTAAGAACACTCTCAGTTATATTACCTTTCAAATAAAACCAAAAAAATTAAAATCGGTTCTTCCGTTTATGTGCTACGATGCCACAGACAGACAAACACACAAACACACACACATAGCGGTCAAACTTATAACACCCCTTTTTGTTTGGATTGGAAAAATGGATTCATAAGTTTAGGATAACACCCCTAATTTTAGTCGGGGGTTAAAAAAAACTCCTGTGTAAGTGATTTTCATTGTTTTTTTACGTGTAATACATTTGTGTAATAGAAATACCACTTTATATATTTGTTGTAAACGATCAGACTGAATCAGAATGTCGTAAATTATATATGTACAGGTTTTACTTGTATTTTTTATTGTTTAACAAATTTTCCGATTTGACATTTTAATGTTACGAAAAAATGTATTTTTAAAAATTTTTTTTTCATTTATAGTTTATGAGATTATAAAATAATTTGTAAATCACTGTTTTGTTACATATGTAATTTATTTCTCAATGTCTATAACATTGTAACTTTACATGTACTCAATGAAACCATGTTTGCTCAAACTGTAGAGTTTGTGTAACATTGCACAATATCTCTTCGTTTTAAAATAATTTATAAATCATTGCTCAAATTCAAACTTTGCAACATTTTTAAACCGATTTATACAACACATCTTCGTTTGTGAAGCGGTTTGAGATTGGATGACAGTTTTGGAGAAACTTCCCTTGAAACCAACATGTGCCTATGATTAAACACACATTGTGCATGTACTGCCATTGCAAGTATAACATAAAAAATTCTTGACAGAAGTGAAAACTAAAAACTTTACACTAACTTTGTTTTTTAAGTTTTGAATTAATTACAGTATGAATAAAAAAATTTCATAATATTTAAAATTTCATCATTAATACGCCTGTCAAATCCTACATTAAAATCGAAAACGCGATGTAAACCTAGTTTTTTGGTATTTGGACCTGTTTGGGAGTGTGAAATTATGTTTTGCAAGCATAAAAAAGTTATGCTACAAATTTTCGTACATGTCCTACCTAATGTTGCTAATTTTCCTATTGCGGGCTAATATTACTTTGCAGAAAACACCCAGGCGTGAAAAAGTCTGCTTTATGTTGTGGGCAAGAACCGGTGTTTTCAACGTTAACCCCTATAAACGTTAACTCGCTCAACGTTGCCTTTCACTTCAAAGACAAATAGTACCTACACCAAAAAGAAAATAACAACGAACAAATGAATTTCTTATTTGAAACCATTTTGTAAATAGTCGTTTTATTTACAAAAAAAAGTTTTTAAATGTCATGAAGTTAGATATTATTAGTTGAAGACAGAAGTATAAAACAAGCAACCAACCCAACAAAAAGTTATATAATATATAATAGTATTTAATTATTTGAAAACTTTTGTAATTTCTAAGAGTTAATTGAATTTATTTCTATTCGATATTAGTTCTAGGGCCCGCCTACATTATCATTCATAAAACAACAAGTAAGAAATTTTTTGTGAATATCACTATGTCATATCAGTGTGAACGCCATACTCATTTGACCATTGGGGGAATAGTAACATTAGCAATGGTTATGGCGGATGAGTCAATGCAGTATGGGCTTGAGTCCCATTCTAGTTGGCGATATCCATAATACTTCTGGTGCATAACACTATATCAGCCATACCAGCATTGTAGTGAACGCCATACATTTCTTACCGTGCACTTGGCGAGTATCTTAATTACGTTTGGTCCACTAGTTATTGGCTTGGAAGTTTTTTATCGCAATGGTAAGCTTATATTCAAAGAAAATACAAATCCATTGACCATTACAAAGAAAAAAGCAAACAAACCATGAAATATTTCCTCTTAATAATATTAGCCGAGACCAGAAATGCCGTTGGGAACCGGGACTATATTATTTAGTACCTATCTACACTATCTTTACTTTTGTATTTACAATTGTTTAAAAAAAATAAATAAATAGAATTGCTAATCAAATTTAATTATCTTTTATTGAACATTAATTACTTAGTATTGTTTTATTAGTTTTCAAAAGTCAGAAGAGTTTAGCCATTTTATTCAACAAGTTTAATTTTTTTATTCGAAAACTATTCTAAATACCAATCTTATGTATACATATATAATGACTTTTAAACGGTGTTGTCTGTAGAAAATCATATTAAATATTCAATGTAATGAGCAGTAGTTTATTGGACCATGCCTCTGATGGGCTGTAATTAAAAAAGACAGTTTTTGGGGCTGTTGCGTTGATGCTATAATTGAAATACTCAGATGTTCTTCGGTTAGCCATACTTTAAATTGGGTCGTGGGTATGTGAAGTTTTTGGTGTTTGCGTTAACCCTGTTAATAATATTCGGCCATGTTTCTAAAGGAGTGTTTACAGGGTCTATGGATTTTTTAGCGCTTGCGTCAGCTGATTTCGCCCGCTCTTGATCCACGGCATTACCATGCCTCTTATAGGGTCGAGCTAGCAAGAACCTGCCCTTGCGTTAGCCTTGCCTTGTTCTTGGCGTTGACCATGCTTTTAATGGGGTGAATTTCGCACGATTCTGTGCCATTTTTTACATTGGAGATTACCCTGAATGAATAATTTTCACGGGTTACGGGTTAACCACACCTCTATTGTAGTCGAGTAAGCACGGATTCTGTCCATTTTCTGATCAACGAGTTGGCCATGTCTAAAATGGGGTCGAGATTAGTTTTTCAATAGCAATTTATAATAACGGGCCTCTTTTATCTTGTCCACTCTGTATTATCTGCTAATTCTATTTACGTGCTTTTAATTGTGTATATTCATTCATTTATAATAAAATTTTGTGTTTGATATTTAAATAATTGCTTGCCTATTTTTTTTTTTTTTAAATATGAAAATTATTAATTTTTAGTGATCAGTATCATTTTTTAACCATTGCTCACTTGCTTATCTGCCTATGTATTTGTCATTTTAGTACAAATCTTGTGAATAAAGCGTTAGGGTGCTACAAATCACAAGATATGTGTAGATTAGGTTAGGTTTTAAACAAATGTACATATACAATGTACAATGTTTCAGTTAAAAAAGTACAACTTTAATACTTTTAGTGTTTTTCGGACATCCAATACGAAAAAATTTTAAAATAAGTATACAGCCAATAAGCCTCCATCTATTTCAGAAAGAATTTTCATAAAATCAAGCAGTTTAGCCTTAATCTTTCGTGTCGAATAAAGTGAATAACCCCGTATAATTCATATTTAATCCAATTTCGATCGGTATATGAAATCTTGGGTATGTTATTTTATTAAGAAAATAATTTTCCTCGAGATTCGAAGAAACAAAAACAAAAATAATTCAAAACAATTAATGAAATTATCCATACAAAATGTATTGAATACTACGAAAATTAATGCACAACAAAATCCTCTACTGCACATAAATCCGATTCCAACTTGACATAAAATATTTGAACAAAAAAAATAAATAAATATGTGAAATATTTAATAAAATTTATTCAAATAAATTTATATATGACAATAGTTTTTAATGTCATATTGACGGCCTATGGGACATTTATTTATAAAAACTGTCTAATAGAAAAATGTTTAACAAACCATAATATATTTTCAAATAAATAAATTTTAATTTTATTTTTAAATATTGATTTGTTTATAATTCATTGCTAGAAAGATTTAAATAGAAATAAAATGTATCCCTTTAAAGCCGATTATTCCGGTTTATAATACTGAAACAATTTTTCCAACGTAGGTACGCTACAATAAACACACCACTAGGTGAACTATTTAAAAACTTTGGTATATTTTATTGTTTAACAAAAGTGCTATTAATTGTTCCACTAAGTCAATTTATAATAGCGATTTGTCAAATAATTTAATACATTTATAATTATTAAACAACTATTCGAACTGCATTGTTCGTATCAATTGTCCATACCGAATTCTTATTATATAATTTTATCGCGGATAGGTACGACTTATAAAATAAACTCGCTTCGCCTGCCTGAAAAATACCATCAACAGAATACTTGCGCAGAAGATCATTGCACAGAATAATTGCGCAGAGCGGATATTAAATTCAGTTTCTCACGTGTTGATAATGATTTGAGCCATTGCTTCGGGTTCTTTCAACTAAACATCCATATGATAGTAAAGCAAAACTGAAACTGAAACTCATTGAGGCTCTAAATTAGTTGAGTGCCGAACTTGCGAGTAGAATAAGAATAAGTAAGCTAATAAACAAAACGATGTTTTCTCAGTTCTAAATCACAGAGGTTAATTATAAAAAAAAATCACTCATTGTCTCAGTAATATATATTATTTTAATTATTGTCTCATTTATAGAGCTTACTATGACGATAAAATCGAAAGAATGAATCCCAGATAGAGAGTTTTGTTCCGTCTAATTAATAGAAGCAATCGAGTGCCAAAGTTTTGAAACCTCAGCATGAGCTCCAGTTATGGAGATGGCTCACTTACCCAGGCCCCACTTAACCAAATTTCACTGTAATACCAAACTTACCTGTATCAAGCATCAAAAAGAATCATTATAGGAAATTTCGTATCATGGTCTGTGTGTTGTTTACAATACAATTACAATTATTGTTCTAGTCATAAAAACTACTTTCCCAGATAGTGTTAGCAAACAAGTACAATTAGTTGTTTACACTAAACAATGTTTTGTATAAAACAAGTGAAATAGAAATAATATTAAGTACTTTTGCTTTGGTTATGTCGTTAACAACTTTACATACAAATCGAGTTTAGAGAGTAATATACTCAAGAGCAACACAGAGCAACATTTGTTTTATTTTTAGTTAGATATGTATAATAGTTAATAATATAGAACATGAGAATATTTACTGTAAAAACACAATATATACGAGAAAATGTTTGGATTTATCGGGGGTATATTTTAAGTTCTACTGACAATTACTGTTGATACAAGTCCGAAAAATGTTAAGGGCGTATTCTGCTCTAAAAGTCTAAATTATAAGCATTTTTCGAACTAAGATTATAAAAAAATGAAAAATATTTCTGAAGCGATGTTTAGGTTAGGTTAGGTTATATTGGCTGTCCACGAAGGACACACTTAGGCTATAGAGCCCATTGTGATACCATATATGTGTTTTACCACCTTTCAGCTGATAATTTCATTTATCAGCTCCTCAATTTCAGAGGCTGAGTGCACCTCCTTCATGTATATACCATGCACTACACCAGCCCATCACAACTATTAATTAAATTAAATTTGTAGCGACGGCAGGAATCATGTCAACCACCTCGAAAAAAGAAGTTTCAAGAAAAATGCGTTTTAATATTGAGAGACAGACTATTTCAGCAGAGTAACTCGGATAATAATATTACTCTTTTAGATTAATCAGCGATACCAGATTCATACCTTGGGACTTCTTCTATTTCATATACAATTTCTCGTCAAGAAATTTCTGTTTGCCTTTTTTTGAAGCAGTAGAAGCTCGCAGTACTGAATAATCAATTCCAATTTTGTTACCAGAAAATCGCTGTATCTACGAAATAAACTATTTTTAAAAACTAATACTCATAAACATTCAAGATTTATTTAACAGCATTGAGGAAAACTGTTTGGACGACAATTACTGAGTCACCGATAAGTTCCGTATGCTTGTTCAAAATGCAAAGAGAAGCTAAAATTGGTCAAAATTCCTATTTAGAGTTCCTCTCACTATATAACATAATGAGACGGGAATTATTATTTCTATTCGAAAATTATACAATATAAAAGAAAGCAACTTGGCACCGCTTTGGCCTTCCGCTTTGTTAAATACACCAGTGAAAGTTTTCTCTATACCTGACATTTCGAATTTCTAGAGGGATATTTTCGAATGACCACATATACTCTGACAAGCAGTACCTATAATAGAAAATTATTTTAATACTTTTTTCGTATAAAGGTAATATTTTTCCTCGAGAAGGATAATATTCGGACTCTGATCGTAATGATTTATGTAAAACTATTGCAATACCTATTCTTGTTGTATACAGCTCGTAAAACAATTATTGTTGTCAAACATTACCGCTGATGTCCTTCAAAACATTACAGCATAATTATAAAATAGTTTGAGGTAAGTACTAATAATTACACAAGGTGGGTCATCTACCTGAGATATTGTAAAATAGTTGTGCATATATAGAACAGGCATGGGCGAGTTATTTTAAGTCAAAGTCACCATTGTTATAACTTTATTGTGTGCCATAAACTTTATTGTGTGTCTATTTATCCAAGTTCGCAATGCTCATAGAGGTGGAAGCGAGATGGGTATACTACTATTCTACTCATCTCAGTTTTTCTTATAGTAATGAGAAAGGTAGAAAAAAAATGTTGTCTCTCTGTGTTACTCGTATTTACGGTTGTTACTGGTTAGGTTGTCACCGTCTTACTCGTATTTTAGATACAGAAGTATGAGGGATTTCTCTAAGCCATGTTTTCCCATGCCTGGTATATAGATATAGAATGTTTCATAAATATTCCGACTTCTAAACCTTGTACAGGGCAGCAAAATTAACATTTTTTGCTCAAAAATTAACTTTGAACGTTCTAGACTATATTTAACATATTTGAGTAAAATATTTGCCTATAATCAAAACTTTTTGAATGAAAAAAATGGCCTGTATACACAAAAATTATAGACCTTTTTGCTTGTGTTAATGGTAACTGCGATGAATAGGTAAGTTTTCTGATAACCGTAAAGTTAGGTATATTATTTATATTTTGTGAAAATCCAAGTACAGCTCTACCAGAGTGGTTAAATTTATTCGTTTTCTTTTCTCTATAGATAATTAAATAGTAATTTATCTACCTGTATTAAACAGTCTACGTAATTTAAACATTTACAGTAAGAAACGGAAGGTGCGATCTAAATTTCAGCAGTATTTAGAAGCAGTATGTGGACAGGCGCGGATCTAAGGGGGGGGGGGGGGTCACATGGGTCATGACCTTCCCCCAAAACAGCCCGCATTTCAAAAAAAAGAGCTGAATCAATATTTTACAAACCGAAAAACAAAAAAAAATCTTTGTTTATTTGGTTTTTTTGTTATTTTATTGAAAAACAAAAATGACAAAAATCCTACGACCCTTCCCCCCGAAAAAAATTTCTAGATCCGCGCCTGTATGTGGATCGCGTATATACAATCTAATTCGTTATTTTCCCAATTTCTAATCTCTATCAGTACGTCCATTATCTGAGTAAGCTAAGCTAAGATGTATATTTTTATATTATGCGGGGTATAAAACTTTTAATTTCTACTTTTTTTATAACCTATATATGTGTAATATATATCAAGGTATACTAACTTTAATGCCAAGTTTGTAACGCATAAAATTATTGATACTACCGTACTTGAAAACCGTAAGAAATAGGATAAAACTTGAAAAAAAACGTAAAAAAAGTTTCTTATAAAAAAAAATATATAGCTTTTGTATGAAACTTTTTTTTTTTGAAACATTACTGGGTTTTTTTTGGAAACACTGTTGGTGTCGATTTTATCCAAAACTATAAAAGTTACGCAATTTAAAATTTCCAAGAAGCTTCAACTAGTGATCTTGTAAACCATGCTCGAAAAACAAAAAAATGTCAAGAAGTATTTCTTAGAATTTTTTGTTTGTTCTAGAACTGGCGGCCTAAAGGCTGCCCTAATTGTGTTTTAACTTTTCTAATTTATCAAAAATAATGCAACCACTAATATTCAAAACTTTCTTTACAAGGTATCTATCAACATTTAACTCAGTCAATTGTTTATTTTTCACTTGTTTTTGTTCTATTTGAGGCGTAAAATTTCAGTTTTACTGAATACGTTTCAGTTTTTTTTATTTGAATTCGCATGAATATAAAGTCGTGCATGTTATTTTTCAAAATTCAACGATTTAATGCAATCTTCCCGACTGACATAGTACATATATTAGATGAAAATCTACAATGCTTAAAACATACTTGTGGATTATGTAAGAGGAATCATGCCAGGACTTAATTCGATATACCAAAATTAACTCCATCGAATAACGAAACGAAAGAAAATAACGAAAATCTTAACTATAATTATAAAACGAAACTATATGAGTTTGCACATTGGAAACTTCTTTCGATATATTGTAACAATTGCCGTATGTCAAACCTTATATCTCTATACGCAGAAAACTTTAAATTAAGACCATCTGGTAGATAATGTTACATAACGTACTTTAAAATCGATACATTTTGTACATGTATATGAAAATATAATAATAATAAATGTTATTTAATTCACTGATTGTAATAACAAAGACACTAAAAGTAAATGTGGGCCAATTCATTTTATAATTTGCTCCATAATTATTATAATAACAATAATAATAATTTTATATTAATAAATGTACTTGTTTTGTACATAGAGTACCGAAAAAACTAAGTACAGAATGAAAGAAAGAATATAAATGTATAGAACAATTTATGTAACAATGTACAACAACTATCTACCCTAAAACGGATTTATTTGGCCTAACGGATTTATTTAGCATTCTAAAATAGGCTCCGGAATAGAAATATGATGGTTTGATAATCGCTCCAACTTTTACAATACTTGCATTTTCGAATTAAAGCGCTGAGTCGAAAAATGCAAGATCGTATCTGCTGTTATCGTGAAGTATTTGTTAAAAATGGAAGCTTTGGGAAACGCAATTACTTTTTTCTATAAAATTTTAAGTAAAAATACTTTTGGTTAAAGATCAGAAACCTGTATTTTATCGTAACTTTAATTTTTGTTTTAATTCATTTGATATCTTAAATAAGCAGGAAGAAAAATGATAATAAAAATTTTAGCTAAAAATGAGTTTCTTTAATTTGTTGAATTTATATTTGAATATATATTTTCTTTAGAATATTTCCGTCATTATTACAAAAACTCTCTGTACTTCAATTTTTTTACAGGTGTATTAATTACATTTATATATGGCATTTATATAAGTTTTAAATTTATGTTTCCCATAATAATATGTTTTCACGTAGGCACTTTGGCGTATGAAGCAACATTTCTAATATGTTGGTATAGAATACAATTTTTTTTTTATATTAATCATAATTTACAAACATAGAAAATGCACCCGATTTTTATACTTTTTGGGTCAAAATTACCGTAGGTATATAATGAGTTTTATCGAAATCGGAAATTTAAAAAATGTCTCGATTTTTTGAAATTTTTTAAGGGGTACGTACCCCTGTGAAAAAAGTCGAGAAAATTGCAAAAAAATTTTGTTTTGGTATTTGATGAAACTCGGTGGATGGGATTATTTTGATGCAAAAAGCACAATCAGGTTAATTTAATGGTTAGATGCAGAGTTTCTGAGATATCGCAATATTTGGATCGATTTTAGTCCGTATCTCAAAAACTATTTGACCAGTCAGTAAATGCACCCGATTTTTGTACTTTTTGGGTCAAAATAACCTTATATACTGAGTTTTATCGAAATCGGAGATAAAAAAAATTTCTCGATTTTTTGCAATTTTTTTACCTTTCGAAAAAATCGAAAAAATTGCAAAAAAGTTTTTATTTTGGAATTTGATGAAACTCGGTGCATGGGATAATTTTGATCCAGAAAGTATAAAAATCAGATTAATTTGATGATTGGATGCAGAGTTTCTGAGATATCGCAATATTTGGATCGATTTTTGTCCGTATCTCAAAAAGTATTAGGCCAGTCAAAAAATGCACTCGATTTTTGTACTTTTTGGGTCAAAATCACCTTATATACTAAGTTTTATCGAAATCGGAGATAAAGAAAATATCTCGATTTTTTCCAATTTTTTTGAGGGGTAAATTTCCTGGCAAAGCGGGTGGGTATCTGCTAGTGTACTATCATAAACTTTGTAAGCATATAAAACATACCTTCTTGTCTTCTTGTTCAAAAACATCTAAATAAATAAATAAAATTATTTACTAAGACAAGATAACAACGTCATGTTATTTCTATGGTCAGGAAATATGTTGAATATAACCAAGAAACATGCAAGATGAAACCTAAAATTGAACATCATATATTTTATTTTTTGAAAGTTCCCTTTTTATTCTTTTGTAGTTGTTCAAAATATTTATACAAAATCGAAATTAAAGTCTGTTCCCCATTTAGTTCTAAATACATCTTGTGCACATAATACTGCAACCCATTTTTGGTTTAAACCTTCACCTTTTTGCCAAAAAGGTAAACGTTTGCTTATATATATTGCAGTGCTGTCAAAATTTAAACCAACTTTGCCAACTTTTAGGTAAATCTACCAAAACCAACTTTGAGTACCTTTTTTCAAATCAACTACCTCGCAAGGAAAATCTACCAACTGTTTAAGTATATAAAAAATTAAAAATTTTAATAAAATTCCGTGAAAATGCTTATAACTATGCCTCATAATATTCTGTTTCTGTGTTTTTATCGACATTTTCATTGCCTTTTTTGGTTCAGGGCGTCTAAAACCGACTAAAGGACACCACGGCGTCCTTTGCTGAGAAAAAAAAGACTATATCTAACAAATTTTAAGTAAGATTTGCTGAAAACTACCAACTTTTTATATCATTTCTATTACCTAGACAGATTGTGAGTTGGCAACATTGATACAGAATATCACTTAAAATTTACTTTCAACCAAAGAGGATTAATAAAATTACACACATACCAAGAGTTGGAGCCGAATATCTTGGATTCATGTCAAGCGCCTTAACAAACTGGATCGTATGTATGTGTTCTTATTAGTTGCTTAAAAGGCTTAATATGAATCATTTTTAATTAAGATCAACTCGACAAACCTTTCTATGTTTACGGCATTTTATTATAAAACACTCACTCACATCTGCGTATTATATAATATGACATTGGTAACTTACTCAAATTTTTTTTCAACTTTCAAAATGAACACTAAAAATTTCTATCAAGTAAAATGCCATCTTTATTTCCATTATTTGGACACATAAGCGAAGCTACACAGGAAATTTCTCTGAGGTTACTAAAGAACTTGTGTAGACTGTAGAACTTCTGAATGATGGATGGATTCCTTTAAAGGATAAATTTCAATACATTGTTGAAATATCGTCCAAATTGCGGAAGCACAAAACACCACTTAAAGGTTAAACATTTTCTAAGTAAACAGGTGAAAACAAACAATTGACTGAGTTGTTGAAATACCATGTATAGGCCGTGTTAATTACTCCATCACATTACACATATACCTATACATGTTACACATACATAACTGATAATCTCATATTAATACATACTATACAATTTGCATCTAATTTGTGTCCTCGTGAGTAAACATTGATGTTTACGAAAAAATGTTTCAAACAAAAGTTGTTTATTTTTTGATAAGGAACATTTTTTACATTTAAACTATTGTTTTATCTCTAACGGTTTACAAGATGGATCCTACGGATCCAAGACCCAATTGACCTATGTTGCTCATTTATGAACTCGACCTCACTTTTTACGTCCTGAGTGCGTTGTAGAAATTTCAGTTTGAAAAACTTTTTTCGTTTTTAGTTTGAACGTGTTGACGGACGGACGGACGAACGGACAACCGAAAATGAACTAATTAGATGATTCTATGAACACCTATACCAAAATTTTTTTCGTAGCATCAATATTTTTAAGCGCTTCTTCCTGTTTTAAAATCATTTTATCGTTACCATTTATTCCTCACTGCTCCCCCCTCCCATGAACTCCAAGCACTTAAAACTTTTGACCATATAATAAAATGGGTAAAAGAATAATGGTACTAACCATGTACATATAAACCATTATAGAAATGATTATTATATAATGGTTTGAATTATTATTTATGAATAACATTTAATATATTATTACATACAAAAGTTTATTATGTACATATGTATAGCAAACACTACAAACAGTAAAGCAACAAATGTTTGGGGGGGGGGGGGGCGTAAGGAGAAAGATTCTATATGTAGTCGTAGTCATAGACGTAAAGCTAGTGGTCCAATAGTCTCAAAAGCCCATTTTTGAGGTAAGAGAATGAATGTCGCATCCCTTGATGTCTCACCCCTGCACCATCAAACATGTACAGCGTTGTTGGATACTTACTCTGCATAAGTATTCGAAGCGATTTACATCAATGCCACACAGGAATAATTCATATAGGGCTTCGGAAATTGACGGGAGATCAAAAATTTGGTATAACTTTCTGTACCGAGATGTCGGATTTATTTATGTACGGCAGAAGTATCCGCCAACGCCGTACATATTTTATGGTACAGGGGTGAGATACTAAGGAGTGTGGCATTCATATTCTTGCCTGTACTCACCTGTATCGCGCAAAACTGACGCCATCATGCTTTAACTTACTTTAACATACAGGAGCATCTTGTTCTTCATGATTCCTGGTCGGTCATTTCATCCGAAAAATTTCTGCATGAACTTGTAATCTACAAGCAAATTATGCATTTATTGAAGATTGTCCGCGTGATCAAAGACTTTCCAAGACGTGTGACAAAAAGCACGCCACTTACAATTTTACTAGATGCAAAAAATTGCAAGGCAACATTGTCAGGCAAGATCCCCTTTCAATCCCTCTGATAAGTTTTTCTGCGTACTTGGGCTATTACAAAGACGTATTTATCAATAAAACGTGTACTACTGAGCACTGGAGCGTTATTGACGAGGCAGCGCTTTTTGGGTTCTGAGCACCGGCCAATTTTTATTCCTTCCCCATTTTTTTATTGATGTACATTTGCATTTATTCTCATTCGATTTTCGTCTGATATGCTGCCTTATTAAGTGTCGAGAAAAACAGTCAAAAATGTCGATAACTCGAATACCTTTTTTTATTACAAAACTAGCTGACCCGGCGAACTTTGTTCCGCCTTAATGGCAATAAATAAGCAGTTCTTTTTTTTTTTTTATTGGAAAAAATATAAAAAAAAATAAAAAAATACATTAATCATTCATAATTATTTCTGTATTTTAGTACATAGGTTTCTCTTCATTTAAGTACCTTGTGATACACGACATTTTTTTTCTATTATCAGGCGCAAAAACAAACAACGCAGATGGTCTTCCGACCCGTGAACATGCCACGTATAATTGACCATGGGAAAAACATGAATGTTCTATATTTAAACCACAAACTTTTAAGGATTGGCCATTGTTTAAGGATAAGGATTGGCCAATAAGTTCATCATAGATGGCACCACAGCCGAAATAAATGTTAGTTCGATAAGTTTACCATAGATTGAGCCACCATCGAAATAAATGTTGGTTCAATATGTTTACCATAGATGGCACCACCATCGAAATTAATGTTAGTTCAATAAGTTTACCATAGATTGCGCCACCATCGAAATAAATGTTAGTTCAATATGTTTACTATATATGGCACCACCACCGAAAAACCAACCCAGTTATCAAGTCCCACGGGAATGCTGTCGAACGAGATAAAAAGTATCCTATGTCCTTCTCCTGGCTCTAAACTACCTTCCTGCCAATTTTCAGCTAAATCGGTTGTGCCGTTCTTTAGTTATAAGTAGTGTAACTAACACGACTTTGTTTTATATATATAGATTATATATCACAAAAAATGATATCAATCAAGCAAGCAAAACAATTAAAAATTTATCCAGAGTTCAATAAGAGCGGCTCTCTCAATTATGCCCATACACCAAATACACCAAATTTATGGCTTGTATTAGTAAATAAACCAAATTTATGATTTGTTTAAGTCTAAAAAAATATACGCTAGCCTTATACCTATATATATTTTGTAGCTAGAACTGATGTAGTGTATAGTTATTATAACTATTATTATTAATACAATAACAGTAACCAACCACATCATTTTACATATTTTATGAAGTACCACTGTTTTAAAATTGTATTGTATGTTGTAGTTATATGCTATTCTATTATTTTATACCATACGTGTTTACTAGAAAAGTCCGAAGATTCGTTTATTACAGAGCAGAGTTAACAGCTCCCAAAACTGGGCGGAATTTTGTTCAGGTATACTAAACAAATACTTACGGTCTCAAAAAGTTTTAATGTGAAGCAGGGCCGGATTTAAATTTCTGCCGCCCTGGGGCACTGAAGAAAATGCCGCCCTATGACTGAAATTTTATTTTAATAGTTTTGATATCTTATTTTTTAAGAATTAGAATAACTAATTAATTGCAGAAAAAAGAACCGGTTAGGTACTTCCGGGGTAAGACTTCCCAGCGATGCGTCGATGCAGTAAAAAAGTTGTATAAAGTTTGTACTGTATGAAAGAATGACGCAGCTTCTGGGGCGCATTCTACTGCAACTGGGGCGCATTCAACTCCAACTAAATTCATAGAATGAACAGCACAAGAAGCATGTTCTGCAAGATATAATTTCATGAATTCTTGCCTGTAAGCCCGAATAAATCCCTGATACATTATTCGCGTTATCATATGACTGACTTCGACAATCTGAGAGATCAAGATAAAAAAACTGAAGAACAGATAATACAGCAACTAGCAAATCTTCAGCTTTATGTCTAGAGTTCTCAATAAACATGAGAAAAAAAATTTTTTTTAATTCTTCAAAAAAAACTATATGAATTTATCAATTTCAGAAAAAAAAAGTATCAAATTTTATTTGTTCAAACCTTTATGGAAATAAATTAATTTTATTTTAATAGTTTTCACTTAAATTTAATATATTATAATATACAAAATTTTAATTTGATACATAATGCATAAATTATATTTCTTGAAAGATAAAATCTTTATTTAAAAGAATTAGTTAATTATATATTGTATAGAAAATGTTTTCTCACTTTCCAAATTTTGCCGCCCTAGAAAATTTGCCGCCCTGGGCACTAGCCCCGACTGCCCCTAGTGTAAATCCAGCACTGATGTGAAGGGTCGTGAAAAATAAATTTAAACTGATTTGAATAGCTACATCTGATTTATTGGTCAATGGCTTTAGATATTTCGGGTTGTCATAGTACCTCATGCCCACACGTATGCTTCATATTACACATTCCAGTAAATAATATAGTAACTTCACTGCACTTAAATTTTCATAATATATAAGTTAGAAGCTTTATAATATTTCTTCCATACAGACGAATGTCAAAAATTTGTTTCTTTAAAGTTGTTTACGAAAAATGACATTTTTACAGAATATCACTAATGTTTAATTTTGATTTATATTTATGATAAAAAATTTTAAAACGGGACACTTTCATTTCTTCAGTATGTATACGAAAAGAAACATATGACGTTTAGAACAATGCTGGTATAGTATAGAGACAGATACATATAGTATCTATGTTCGTATGAGTAAAATTACAGTACTGAAAAGGATTATCCACCAGAAATATTGTAGGTATCGCCAACCAGTATGGGCCCTGCATTGACTCGTCCGCCATAACTATTGCTAACGTTGCAATTCCCTCAATACAGTACACAAGTGTAACGTTCACACCGATACTGACGTAGTAATATTCAAATAAAATTTCTTACCGTGAAATGTAATTTGATTTGCTACAGTTGAATTTGTGGAAGATGTTTTCCATTGACAGCCCGAATATTTTCGACGCTATAGATGAAAATTCATTTTTAAAAAAAACAGAAATCTTATTTTCATTCAAACAATTTATTGAAACTATTGACAAAAGTTCAGAAATTAGATTTATTATATTTTGAAACATACGTCTATTAGTAAACATACCTGATCAATTTTGTCACAATAGAATAGATTTATATTATAACGCCTTACTTGACGCCACTTTGATGAACAAGATTAGCGTTTCTTATATTAATAGCATACTGCTTCCAGGCAAAATTAAATCAATTGATTGCTACAGTTAATTGTATAATCATTATTGATAGCGATATTAATGTAGACCAAACCTGAAATCAATTATAATATGATTATAAAGTTTTGTACAGTGTACAAAACTTTGCCAAACAAAATGTCTAATATTTACAGGTCTGTGTTTCTTATTTTACTAACCAGATTGACTGCAAATCAAATATTTTATCATAAACGATAGTTAAACTTTTAAAGTACAAGAATTTGTATATTTCGGTACTATAAACTTTGGTATATTTTAATCTTTTATATTCATTTATTTTTATTCAGAAAATAAAGCATTAATGAAGTCCATACAAATTATGAAAAATCTAAGACGATATTTTGTTAAACTTCTAAATCCAAAAAATGTGTAGATTTCTGTATTACAAACTTTGGTATATTTTATTTAGGAATACACACTCATTTTATATTTATTCAGAAAGTTCAAATAAATTAACTTTGACTGAAGATAATAATTTCAAATTCAGATCGAAAATTCAAATTTTATAGATTTTAAAAACATTTTCGTGTTTTTGTTTTTAGGTTTCTCAAAAATTAATTTAGAACTTACCGTGATCAAAGTAGAAAACTTTAATTCAAAATTGTATACATTAAAATATGATCGAATATTAATATGAAATAAATGAAAAATTTGCACTTTGTGTATTAACATTTTCTTGTTTACTGGACCTTTAGGTTTATACAATTCAAACATTATGGCTTTAAGGAGGTCGGCCTGCAAATAAAATCATTTTAAATATACTCACCAAAATATTAAAAGAAAATTTTAAAAAATGAAAAATTTTAGAATAGATCTTATCTGTTTCTTAAACATTTTTGTCATTCCTTGGCATATTAAATTTAGAACCGGATCAAAATTTCAAAAATTATTTAAAAACAAATCTGTGAGATCACTCAAAAGTTTGTTTATTTTTCTTGAAAATGAGCTATAAAAAATTCTAGTACAAACTCTTTGGAGCAAAATTAACACTTCTGGAAGTTGTATCTCGTCTTTCATTTTGTGTGTAAAAAAATTTTCCTTTAATACTTTTGATGAGTGTAGGTAATAGTTGATCGATGATCTCGTAGTGATTTTGTCTGAGCTTTACATACTTTGTATAGCACTTTTGAGACCGAGTTGGAAAAGCTATCCAAAATTTGTCAATGTAGTTTATTTTTGAAATTTCAATAAATACCTTTTTGATTAGTTTCGTGCAGCTTAAAATCAGCGCACATTCTTTAAACAGTTCCCAAACAACTATACAACTCCATACAATAAGTTGGGCTAACGATGAAGTAACATAATCGTAAGTTCGTCCAAGTAATTTTACGTCAATTGTAAAACAAAGATAATGTAAAAATACTAAAAAACGATTGAATTGTAACAATATCAAAAATAATCCATTATTTTCAGTCACAAGTTTTACTAAATCACATAATAAATCATATTTTTTTAATAAAATTTCAATATTATGTCGATTATCTTTTTGAAAAATAGAATTATTTAAATTTTGAAAATTGATTCCTAATTGATTTACAATTTCCAAAAAGATGAGTTCACAAATAGTTTGTGTTTGAACAATAACATAACCATAAATGGACACTAAATGATAATGGGGATAGTCATCTAAATATTGAAACAAAAAATCGAAAAAAAATAACCATATTTGAATCAATAAAATTGCCCAGAATTTATAAAATTTTCGTTTACTGACTGTAATTGTAATAGTATTTAATTCATTGAATATTTTTAATAATAATTTTGGAAATTTTTTTAAGTAATATATCGTAAAACATCCATTTAAGCATACATTTACAATTGTAATATTAATTAATATTTTTAAAAATGGAATATCATCCATGGATTTCATTCTGAAATGAATTAAAAGAATATTAAGTATTATATTAAATATGTAAATAAAAATTCGTCCAAATTGTAAGAATTTGTAAAATTTTCTTTGGATTCCATTACTAGTTCCAATTGGTAGAATGTTTAACGTTATTAATAAATTATCGATATTACTATTTTGCATTTTCTCTTGATTCAACTTTTTATTTCACAAATTAAAAATACTAAAATATGTATTCATAAATCATTTAAATTTAATTTAATAAAATAATTCAATCGACTAATAGAATATTCATTTCCGATGAGTATATGAATAATATAATTAATAAAGTGTTGATAATGAATAATTAATTATTCGTAGTTTATTTACAATTTAGTCACCTGCTAGTCAAAATCGAACCCGTTTCGAAACAAATTTCGAATGACTGAAAATAATTTTCTAAAGAGTAATTTTGTGAGCTGGTCACGAATTTTTGGTTCATTTTGCTCCCCGACTTGAGGAAAAACAGGCTATTTTTACCGTTTTTTTTTTTTTTTTAAATAATTTTTTTCGAGTAGGAGGTTTACTCCAAAAATAAAATATATGCCGGGAAAGATAATGGTTTTTATGTGTTTCACTTTGTTTTTGGTTTTTTTTGAATAGCGTCACTTCCGGCGCAAAAATCAAAAAGGTCTTGAAGATTTAGGTCAGTATAACCTAAAATCACCATCCAAGTTTCAATAAAAATTCAAAATATGGGCGGTAGATTTAGGCGCCCTTAGTTTAAATCCAAATTTGCGATTTCGTAGCTATCACGGGCATAGCCACCCATTAGCATAGACACAATAAGTTAAAATAAATTCGCTTAAAGCGAATACAGTCAAACTATTAAGGATAATTTGAGTGAACACTGTGCGCTGGATTTAACTATAAAATTAAACTACATTTTTTTAAACTATAATTAATTAAAACAATTTAAAATAAAAGAATGATACTTAGGGCTGATGAATGTGGATTCCCTTGTAATTTCAGAAGACATGTTGTTGATTCACATTACCGGCTTCATGGAATACTTTTGAAAATGGGAACTTCCAACAAAGATGATATCTCAACTCGATAAAGTTAAACACAATAGCCTTGCTTTGCGTCCGCGATTTCAAGAGACTGTTTTATCATAATTTCTCTTAATAGGGTATTCCACTATTTTTGAAAAAAGTACTTCAAAATGTTGATTTTGCTAATAAAAAGCTATCAACAATTTATTTCGGAAAAATACACACGCTTTCTTGCCAAAAACTTAAATTTTAAACCTTTTTTAAACTGTCCAAAACGCGGGCATCCAATTTGATGACGTAATATGGGTATCACTACACGAAATAACACAAATAAGTTTGACAGATATATTCATAGACATCTGATTATAATAAATATAAGTACTTATTATCTATGTATATATTATACCCAGCAGTCTACACTGAACTAACTGATGGTCTATGACTCATACCGCTATGACATCACAGCAAGGCTTACCCGCGTTTTAGGTCACGTGATATACAGTTTAAAAATTATGATTTTTTATTTTTATATTTTAAAAGAAAAAAGTGCTTTTATGACTCGAAATCAGAATATTTAAGTATATTTTTACATAAATTTTAACATTTTTCAAATTTCATGATTTACTTTTGACTAACGATAATACCCTATTACAGGTAAAGTCTTGTATTTACCTATGTGACTTTTCTGAATATAAGAAAATCAAACAGGTATATTTTTTATTTAATTTAGACATTTTTATCGAATCATTTCATCCAACTGCATCATCATGGCTGTATACGGTATTAATGTAACCCCAACCTAAAATCAATTTTTATACGATTCAAACATGAACTTGAAGACGGTTGAAGGATGTGCATATACGAGCGACAGGACAATTTTGGATAAAAGGCTTGATTTTTTTTTTTATATGAAGTTGGACTTATTCTAAATTAATCCTCAAAATTTTAGGGGAGGTTGTCTGATTATTTAAATAAATAACTTCAAAGGTAGTCATAATTAACATTGGTTTTATGGGAAAACGATAGATGGGTGATAGGTTTTCATAAATTTCTCCAAAACTATAAGGTGGAAATTAAAAAAAAAAAACCTTAAAAAACTTAAATAAATAATTGTAAGAAAAAACCTTAATAAATAATTGAAAAAAAAGAAAAAAAAAAAGTTGTGCCAGGCTAATTCAGGATGTATGAGCATGGTTGCGGGGACCCAAATTTAAAATAAAAATAATATTTTCAATTTTGATGGTGAATTATGTTATAACTTGACAATGTAAGACGAAATGTAGGAATACAATTTTTCGATATCTGCAGTTATGTTCAAAATATCGAAAATTGAAAATTTTTGGTTAATTATTTAGCTTTCGATATTTCGAAAACCAATGTAGATATCGAAAAATTTTATTTTTATTTTTCATCTACATTCATGAAGTTATAACAAAATTTTATTTTATCAAAATTTAAAATATGGTACAAATAATTTCAACCACAAGTCTCAACTAGCCTTGGCGCTCATACTACCTTAAACCAATGAACAAAAAATTATTTCTCTAGTAATACTTACCGCCCATACAGTTGAAAACTTCAATTCAACGTTGTATACTTTGAAATAAAATTGTATATCATTATGTAATAAGTGAAATATGTTCACTTTACAAATTAACAACTTCCTATTCGTGGATTCTTTAATATTATGAAATTTGAATAATATTGTTTTAAGTTTGTTTGCCTATAAATCACAAAAATAAAGAAAACATAGTTCATACCGAGTGTCCCACGACACCTCTCGTTCCTTTTTATACCATGTATATGAAATTTATTCAAGGTATATTAAGTTTAGTCCCGCGTTTGTAACGCTTGAAAGTATTGATGCTACCAACAAAATTTTGGTACAGGTATTCATAAAATCACCTTATAAGTCCGTTTTCGATTGTCTGTCCATCTGCCTCTCAACACGATAACTCAAAAACGAAAAAAGATATCAAGTAGGGGTGAAGTAGGGTTGAGTCGAAAATGAGCAACATAGGTCAATTGGGTTTTGGTTTCGTAGGACCCATCTTGTAAACGGTTAGATAAAGAACAAAAGTTTAAATAGAACAAATGTTCGCTATAAAAAAATAAACAACTTTTGTTCATAAACATTTTTTCGTAAACATCACTGTTTAACCGCGAGGGCGCAAATAAGGTGCAATTTTTTAAGTATGTATTATATGGGAGTATCAGTTACACGTGTGTGGCTATCGTAAAAAAACAAACCATTGGGTCATCAACACTGTCTATACATGGTATTTCAACAATTAACTCAGTCAATTGTTTATTTTCACTTGATATTTTTAAAAATTATTATTTTTATTATTACTACAAAATATTATAAGTTTTTGATAGATTTAAAATAAGCAAATATGACTAACCTCTGCCATTGATTTTGTACAAACTGAAATAATAAAATATTCAAATAATAATTCCATACCAATAATACCAGTCCATACCCCATATTGCAACATTGTGGCATTAAAAATTTTCTTTCTTTTCGGCATTATAAAACATATTGAAAAATATACATAATGTATAAAAATGGTATAACGTGTGCAATGGGATGTTAATAAAAATAATGCATTAGCTTCAATCACAAATTGTTCTAAGTCACATAACAAATTGTACTTTTTGATTATCATTTTTACAAAACGACGATTATGATTTTTTACAATTGAATTATTTAAATTTTCAAAATTTTTCTGCAATTGCTTTAATACTTCAATAAAGATCAATTCAATAATCGATTGTATTATGCCAAGAATGTTATGAAATATAAAAGTTGATATTGAATAAAGTGCAGAACGCTTTGCCATATATTCGAGGTACAAATTCCCGTTATTTAAACATATTTTAATCAATAAAATTATCCAAAATTGATAGAATTTCCATTTATTAATGTATGAGTTAGTATTTAATTTATTAAAAACAAACAATAAATTTTTTCGAAATTTTTGTAAATATATCACTATAACGCATCCATAAAAAATTAAAAATGTAAAAGTAATTTCAACCATTATTTTTGAATATGGATTGCTATTTGTTGTAATTTTATTATGAATCATAAGAATAATTAATATAATAATAAATATATTGATTAAAATACGTCCAAATTGTAATAATTTATTAAATTTAAAACGAATTTTTTTACTAGTTCCAATTGGAAGAATATTTAACGTCATTAATAAGTTATTATTTATCTCCGACATTTCTTGAAATTCTAGTCCACAAATATCGAATATGTATCAGAATGTTAGAGCCTCTGTTTATTTTTTAACAAATATTGAAATTATTCAAATAATTTTTTGTTTAATTTGAAATGTTTTAATGTTTTTCACAAATTGGATAAATTAAATTAACTTATTATAATAATTATTCAAACGCGGAAAAAAAAGACTGGATATCTCTCAATTTATCAATATCGTTTAATTTCTTTATACAAAAGTAAAATTAGAAAACCCGTTGAAATTATGAAATTACCTTGTTCAAATATTAAATCAATGGTAAAACATTTAAGAAATATTAGAAATTTTAGTTTTATTAACATTAAAGTAATATTAGTAACAATCAATTTTCATAAACCGTACTCGCTGAAAATTTTTTAAGATCCTAAAAATATGCTGATATTAGACAGCACATCGAACTTTTAAGAAAATTAATGAAATGCTTGCTACTAAAGTTCTAATAACATATCGATATTAGACTAATTAATAAATGAAGTAATTTTAAGTAATTATTTAATTGCATTACTTTCATAATGAAAGGTTCTTCATATGAAAATGTTAATTTTTATTAACAGAACAACTGACTATCTTTTTTACTATTTTGAAATTTTCTTATAAAGGGTGTTACAAAAATTCATGGAAGGCTATACGTAGCAGTTCATAACACTGGAGGATTAGATACATAAAAATAAAAAACATATGCCACGTATTTTTTACGATTTAAAAATCTAATACTTTATAACCATTTCAAGCAATTCTTAGAAAATCATCTCTTTATGAAATCCAGGAAATCGCTCTTCTTCTTATTAGATCTTTGAGAAAACTTTTATTTTGCTTCAGTTGCTGGTTATCAGGCGCCACAATTTGAATTTCCCTATACTGATCGTCAGCGTTTTCCAATTTATTATTAACAATATTTTCCTCAAATAACACATCACTAGCCCTGAAACCATTATTTTTAGTTTTAGCAATGAATCTTCGGTTGCGTCTGTAACAATTATCAAAGTTATCTTTAACAATATACGATCGATCATTCACGTTGCCCACTATTGTTCCATAATTCCATTCTTTTCCATTTTTTTAATGTATTTTCTGTTTTCCAATTACGATTTTTACTTCTGACATCATGTAATAATTGTTAAATTATTATATTTGAAATAATAACGCAATATGACTATTGAGTATTATGAACGTTTATTGATCTTTACTATCCAACGGTTGATGCTCAACTAAAGAACATCAAACATGTGTATCTACTACAAATACATGGATACACAACTTGTGTAGATCTGAGGGTGCGTTCAATAGCAATGTCATATCGTTACAGTGGTTGTAAAATATTGTGTACTCTTTTTAACACACATCTAAATACTATAATGCTATTTCATTTTTCTACATTTAATACACATTTTTATTGAGAACGAGTTGAAATAGCTAACGAATGTTTATTTAATAATTACAATACCTTTTTTACTACATTTAATACACATTTTTATTGAGAACGCGTTGAAATAGCTAACTAATGTTTATTTAATAATTACAATACCTTTTTTGGCGTTAGTATATAATAATTATAACAAGTATTGCAAAAAACTTTCTGCTCTTTTTACATGCAGTTCAATGTATACAAAGAAAAACAATGGCCGCATGACAGGTGAATAGTTCTACTCTTTCCACTAGTTGGCGCTACTTGGCTTCATGCACATAGTCAATATTCGACACATACAGCTACAAGTAATTTGTACAACCCATTTTTTGTATCGGTTGCACGATACCATAATATATGTATAATGTATAATGTATAATGTATAATGTATAATGTATAATGTATAATGTATAATGTATAATGTATAATGTATAATGTATAATGTATAATGTATAATGTATAATGTATAATGTATAATGTATAATGTATAATGTATAATGTATAATGTATAATGTATAATGTATAATGTATAATGTATAATGTATAATGTATAATGTATAATGTATAATGTATAATGTATAATGTATAATGTATAATGTATAATGTATAATGTATAATGTATAATGTATAATGTATAATGTATATAATGTTTTGTTGTTTAAGGGATTTACAATTAAATTATGTATATTAGAAATATGTAACTTTAATTTCAGATTATCATTGTTCCCAAATATATTCTATTTTTAAGATATAATAATCTACAGGAGAGTTGCACCAACCATTTCTTTATTAAGTTTTATCAATTATTTATAAAATTGGTTTATCCAGTTCCATAATCATTATTGTGTATGATATTAACACAGTAAAAACCTGAAATCAAGTTTTTCCATATCATATTTGATTCTCTAAAGGCGTTCTAAAGTTAGAGTTCCTAAAACTATTTATTAATTAAAGTTAAACCACTGTCTGATAGTTACCGTCACTAATGTGGAAAACTTCAGTTCAAAATTATACACATTGAAGTAAAATTTAATATCATTATGAATTAAATGAAAAATTTGTACTTTACTCATTTTCTTGTTTGTAGGATCTTCAGTGTAATACAACTTAAACAATATGGTTTTCAGGTTATTTGCCTAGAAGTAACAAAGTATTTTATTCTGGACAAAAGTTTGAAATAGTAAAAAGCAGGTATCCCAAAGTAACCAATAATTGCCAAATTATCTTTAAAAAATAATTCTGTATCAAGTTATTCAGTTTTAAAAATACAATTTTGAAGCATTTTTGGTTGTTTAACAAATTTAAACTTTTAATCGTGTATTTATTATAATGAAGATGATTTTTGAAAAGACTCTGAAGGTTCAAATCTATGAGCCTCTTGTGAATTCAATAACATTTATTGAAATCATACACGAAATAATCAAAGATGTATGGGCTTTAGGACCCATGACAGAATTGAAATTTCATTCGCTTCATATTAAAACAAAATTTATATGACTTATAAAAATGTATTATAATTGATTATGTATAATGGCAATAAATTTTAATCTGTGAATGGAAAATCGAATTATTTTTAAATTTTAGTGCTACCTGTTAATGAGAATTAGAACTATACTTAATTTAGAACACGAGCGTCAACTGTGAATGGGAAATGAACAGAAACCAAACCCAAGGTTCGTAGCATTCCATTGTAATAACGTGACGTTTTCCTTAACGATGTTCCAGCATGGTATTTGCAGTTTCTATGTTAAAGCAATGGTACAATTTTTTTTTCGACAGAATTTAACGAAAAATTAAATTTAAGAATTTAATAATGCTTACTATTAATTCCCAAAGTTTCAGAAATTTTGACCGTTTAAAATGGGAAATAATTATGCCAACGTCCCAATTTCGATCAATTTACGTCAAAATTAATATCTCGAAAGTGAAAATTAATTTCTAAATTTTTTTTTTAGAATTGTATTGTATAAACATTTTTTTCTACTTTTTCTTCAATATATAATAATATCATAAAAAATAGTTGGAGAGACCGGACATTTTACATGCTTTAAATGGGACATGACCCTCAAAATCGCGAACTTTGTCTTTAAATATCTCGCGATCTAAACGGTCAAAAATTATGAAATTTTAGGAATTCATAAATAAAGCTATTATAAACCCGAGAAAAAAAATTCGGCCAAATCTTTCGAAAAGTGATTTCATGCTGGTACTACCTTAACTGATTTACTTTCTGAGTAATTTTTTTTAGTGTAGTTTCATTTCAAAACGACTTACCTCTATCACCGATTTCGTACAACTAGAAATAATTAAATATTGAAGATATAATTCTAAACCATTAATACAACTCCATATGCAATTTTCCAAAAATTTCGAAAAAAATACCAGATATTTTTTAGGATACATTATGCTCATTGTATAATACATCATATGTATAAAAATAGTAAAACGTAAGCAATGAGATATTATCAAAAACAATGCATTACTTTTAATCACAAATTTCACCAAATCACACAATAAATTATACTTTTTGAATATAATCTTAATATTTCGTCGATTATATTTTGCCAAGATTGAATTATTTATATCTCGAAAGTTGTTTCGCAATTGATTTATTACTTCTACAAAGATCAATTCAATAATCGTTTGAATTGAACTGATAATGTAATGATAAGCAGCACCGGACATTGAAACACTTGCAAACTCTTTGTCCGAATATTCGATATAAAAATTCACGGAGAATAAACTTATTTTCACCAATACAACTATCCAAAATCGATAAAATTTCCATTTATTACTTATTGAATTTGTATTTAATTTATTAAAAATGTACAATAAATTTTCTGGAAATTTTTTCAAATAATTTGATATGATGTAACCAAAAAGAAGTAAACATAGAAAAGTAATTTGCATTAATATTTTTGAATATGGTTTTTTAATGGTCGTAATATTATAGTGAATCATATGAATAATTAATATAATTATTAATATATTAATAAAAATACGTCCAATTCGTAATAATTTGTTAAATTTACGACAAATAGCATTACTAGTTCCAATTGGAAGAATGTTTAATGTCATTAATAAGTTATTTATCTCACTGTTATGCACGGACATTTTAAGTAATTCCAGCTTAAAAAGTTGTATGTCAAAATGTTCAGATCTTTTTAAAGGAAATATTGACGTTTATTCCAATTTTTTTTTACAAATTTGATAAATTTTATTAATATTAATAATTAATTATTAAAGCATGAAAACAAATACAATAATTTTGGAAATAATAGAATTTTAGTAAATGCACACGGCTAAACTCATTAATATCATTAAAATTAAAATAGAATACCCGTTGAAATTATGCACTTTTCTTTATCTATTACATACACATATACATTCCTAGTAAATTACAAATAATAGAACCATTAATTTTCTAAATAGTAAAATTATTCACACCTCTAATGAGACTTCAATGCTGCGAATCATCGAGCAATCTACCGAGTTTCATCAAATTCCAAAGCAAAAGTTTTATTGCGTTTTTCTCGATTTTATTACCCCTTAAAAAAATTGCAAAAAATCGAGAAATTTTCAAATCTCCAACTTCGATAAAACTCAGTATATAAGGTAATTTTGACCCAAAAAGTGCAAAAATCGGGTGCATTTGATGACTGGTCGAATAGTTTTTGAGATACTGACTAAAATCGATCCAAATATTGCGATATCTCAGAAACTCTGCATCCAATCATTAAATTAACTTGATTTTTATACTTTTTGGGTCAAAATTACCCCATCTAACGAGTTTCATCAAATTCCAAAGCAAAATTAAATTCCAAAAATAAAATGACAAATTTTTTAATGGAAAGTAAATTGCTTAACGGGTTAAGTTAGATTATATTGGCTGTCCACGCAGAGTACGCTTAGGCTATAGAGCTCATTGTGATGCCATATAAGTCTTTTATCACCTTTTCCGCTGATAATTTCATTTATTAGTTCCTCAATTATTTTCACAGGATGAGTGCACCTTCATGCATATACCATGCACTACACCAGCTCATCACAACCATTAATTAAATTAATTTTTGTTGTGAAAGCGGGAATCGAACCCGCAACCCTAGGCATACCGCGAACGGAATTGGTTACGTCTTAACCAACTGAGCTACTATCGTTGACAAGGCAAGTTTTGTCTTCATTTTAAGAAGGTTATTGTAATATAAATTATTTCTACTCACATATGTTATCATGATACATCTTTCGTCTTTTCATTCAATGAAAAAAATCAGTTGAGTCAAATAGATATGGTTTAGATTTTAATAAAAACATCTTCTATATATGCTAATATGAAAAGACATAGGATGGTCGGACATTTAAGAACATATGTGAAATGTTTGCTAATGAAGTTTTAGTAATAAAAATATATTACACTAATTACTAATTGCAGAAGTTTTTTTTAATAATTACTTAATTGTTCTACTTTATATTTAATAATATAATGTTTCCAGTTAAGGATGCTCGAACTTGGAAATCGGAACTCGCAAAAGGATGTGATGGCCTTAATTTTTGTCATATGAAATCCTTTTATATCAATGATAACCAATTTTTAAACGTCACTTGGCTAAAAATAGGGCAATATTTGTAGCACACTTCATGCTACAACAGATCTTTTACACGGAAAATTTGGCAGCATTGCAGCCTTGAAATGAGTCCTCCGCTGGTACCCTCAACTATGCAATTCAAAAGTCTGCAAAATTTAAGTGTACTTCAGAAATAGGTACTTCTTTACAATCCCTCCCTCAATTATGCACTATATCTTTTTCCTGATTTAGGGTAAAGAGTCGAGCCTTAGTGCAAAACGGCAGATAAGATGATAATACAATCCCGACACATTTTAGTCAAGCTCTTATATGCGTACACTATTTGTGACAGCCGTATACAATATTTAGACATGGTATCTATACATATACTCAATATACACACCCACCACTGCAAATTTTTAAGTTCTTTTTGGTTCAAAAAGTTCCGTTTGTACCAAAAAAATCATCAAAAATTGTTTGAATATGTTGTTTTTGATAAAATGGTTTTATTATCTTTATATTTCACATGTTAACAACCTTAAAAAATAGCGTATTAGTTAATACAGAAAGTAACGTAGAAGTTAAAATTGTTTTTATATGGAAGTTAAAATTATTTTACTTATTTTTCTGCGGTTCTTATTTATATAGACCAGTAAAAAATTTATTTCATAGAATAATGACAGCCAATAACATCGAAAAACAAGTGAGCGTAGAATTGATAGCAAACAATTTTTCCAATATTATGTATCTACAATAATGTACTAATAGTATTTTTATAGAGTGCTCAAAAAACAATGCTCACATTTTATCACCTTCAAGAACTTTTCTCTAAAGTGGCGAAAATTACCCTAAAAATAATTTCTATCGAAGATTCTTGCATTAATAAAATTGAAAAGGTCCTTTTTATCACGCTGATCAAAAACGCTGTCAATAGCACTAAATATAAATGCACAGTTTTTGAGATACTGTTGTTACACTGACTATGTCATAAGCCCTCAAGACCACCCCGTAAACATGACGTAATATTCGACTCTACTTATTCTATTTGTAAAGGCTTAAACAATGAAACTCCACAAATGAAAACGGACGGATTTTTAGGTACCCTATTCTAGACGTATTCTCCCTTCAGTGTCTAGATTCCGAGTGAAAAATATTGACTTGGCACAAAATTATTTTTGTCTTCCTTTTGCAAAAATGCAAACTTTTATTCTTGAATAAAGGAAAAAATTTAAAATCCATCAAAGTATGCTTGGTTTCAGTCTTTAAATTGAAGAATGAATTTTATGTCGGACACACTGTATTTATTTGTCTATAAAAGTATAAATCCTTATGGATTTGAATGAAAAAAGCAAGGTAAAATAGCTTTTATAAAAGTCCCCGTAGAGATTGCTGGTTTATATATACCGTTTGCATACGGGATCAATGCGCTTTCACTGCTTAGTGTGCTTTAGGCTACAACATTTTTATGTATTAGGCAAGAACATTATTATTATTAATTAAACTTTTTTTTTTTTTTGAAGAAAAAAGCAAGAACTTTTTTTTCATCATAAGTTCTGTTTTAAACCTGTATGTATACTCTGTTTCAATACCAACGAACTATTCTACGAAAAACTTAGTATTCTAGGTCGGATAGGACTAAATTTCGAACATCTCATTTCTAATTGAGATTCTTCGCGGTTGCGTTGACTAACGCTGAATGCGCGCTAGTAAAAAAACCGAATATCTCCTTGACAAATAAAAATTACATATTTAGTACTAGCTGTGAACCACCCACTTCGCTGCGCAACTTTCAAAGAATGTATATGCAAAATTTTAATAGCGTGATTCCTTGGCCCATATAAAATTTTCTCCCGTTTTTCACCCCTTTAGAGGTAGAATTTCGAGAAATCCGTTCTTTTGGATGCCTACTTTATACAAAAAACAAACCCTCTTTCAGATCTCTACGATTAGCTGTGCGTTGATTCGTTAGTCAGTCATTCTGGATAAAGCATTTTATATGAATAGATAGCCTTTCAAGAAAAGGAATATCGAAGGAGGAAATTCAGCTGTTTTCAAAATCAACTTTTTGTGACATTCTAGCTCTTATAAGAAAACTAGAAATTTTTATCAAATGCGAAGTTGTAATCACATAATTTGAACGATGATTTCATCGACAGTATCAATGTTTCACGAAAATCTACTCAGCCGTTTGAAGATCACCTCTTTTCTAGTTTTTATCGGATACGAAAGCCTAACTTGAACTTAAAACTTAGCAACACTTTCGATAAAAATACCATTCAAGCAATCAAACATATCAAAATCGGTTTAGGATATACGATGCCACAGACAGACACACAGATACACACACACATTCTGCTTATCACATCGAACTTTGTTAACCAGGATTTAAAAATAAAATTTTACAATGAACAAAATAATTTACTGAACCAATATATATTGGTCTGGCTTATAAAAGTCATATCCCCCACTCTTTGATACTAAAAGACGTTAGCCATCATTAATTTCGCACAATTTATTGTGATTTTATTATTTAAGCCCCTATAAATACAAAAAAAAAAATGTAAATATAGATTATAATGATTTTGATTGTATTTTTTAAGGAATGTTTTAAATCATTAGTTAAATAACGTGATGACAGGATCTTTAGGGAATATGTCGTACAATTTTTAACACAATATTTTTCTTCGTTTTTATTGTATTATTTATTTACCTACAGTTTTTAAATAATACAATGTGTTATAAAATTGAGCGTAATAATTTTATTTTTTCGAAAATTATCATAACTTGGGTTTTGAATAAGAATTGTTCATTGCACTTTTTCGTTAAGAACATAGACCGTTTATTGAATGTTAATTTACGGAAACTGATTTGAATTCTGAAATTGAATAAGTTTCTTTCTTATTAATATAAATTTTTTGTTAACTAGCATAGAATACAATTACAATTAAAATTATATTTACGGCATTTACCTTAATTCGTAGGAGTTATTAAATACAGAGTTTCTGCGAAATGCAGAGATTGAATGCAGAGTTTCTGAGATATCGCAATATTTGGACCGATTTTAGTCCGTATCTCAAAAACTATTCGACATGTCATCAAATGTCCCCGATTTTTGTACTTTTTGGGTCAAAACTACCTTATATATTGAAGTTTTATCGAAAATGAAGATAAAAAAATTGCTCGATTTTTAGCAATTTTTTTAAGGGGTACGTACCCTTTTGAAAAAATTGAGAAAATCGCACAAAAAATTTTTGTTTTGGAATTTGATAAAACTCAGTGGATATGGTAATTTTGATCCAAAAAGTATAAAAATCAGTTGAATTTAATGATGGGACCCATAGAAAGTTACATTGTCAACGAGTATTATGGGCAAAACATTTCAAAAAAGTTCCAAAATTAAAATCCATAAAATTGTGAACAAAAGGGAGGATAAGTGAGAGCTATAACGTCATATTCTTAGTTTTTATTGCCCAGCAAAGCGGGCTGGTATCTGCTAGTAATATTATAAGGGATTTAATAGGCATATGCTTACATCATCAGCTGTTATTAGCATATTGGTCGACTAACTAACAGGAAAAAATCAAATTTTCCTGTTGTTTTAAATTAATATAGTTTTCCAACATCTTGTAAATATCTCATATTATGTGGCTAAAAAAAATATACGTTGAAATAATGAAAAATGAGAAACGGTTCCTGTGGGATAACAAAGTGAAATCATAATATATTGACATATGTTTTATACAATATCCTTGTATTTATTTATGAAAAAAAAATATAAACTGTCATTAATTTTAATTTTTGTTACCATTTGCTTGTATTTTGTTATGATTTGCATGGGTATATAAGCTAGGCTAAATACTTTAAATAAATCTATGGAAAACACTTATTTCTATTGAATTTATTACAGGTTGGTCCGTCAAAATTTCGGTAGGTACTAATACTATGTGTATTTAAAAAAAAAAAAATTTAATTTAGACTCAGATGAAAAAATTACGGTTTACTCCCTTTCGCAGAATCGTTAGTTTTGAAACTTGAATCATTTTAAATGATTTTATAATTTGTAGTAGTTTGGCAAAAAATCCTTTTCCGTAGGAATTCAAACTTTCAAAAATACAGTCAAACCTGGATAAGCGAGAGTTCAAGGGAGGCACAATCTCATTCTAGCTTATAGAGGTTTCTCACTAACCCGAGTTTCTCGCTAATGCAGGTACATGGGTAGCGTTTCTTTCTTATAGAGGAACGCAGCAATAACAAGTCACAGCAAGTACGAATGTAGTAAATATGTAATATGATAAAATAACTGTCGCTTATTGAGGTATAAAATAACAGTCGCTTATAGAGGCTCGACTGTCGCTTATGGAGGTATAGATAAGTAGCAGTCTCACTTACGGAGGTCCATGAGGGAAAAACGACTCTCTCTTACAGAGGTTTCTGTTTCTCGCTAATAGAGGTTAAAAATGACGGATCCTGGCTATAACTCTCACTTATAGAGTCTTCTCACTTAAGCAGTTCTCAATTTCCTAGGTTTGACTGAATATAAAATGCCATTACGTTACCGTTCAAAAAATACTTACCACGCCTCATTTCTGGTCCTTGGAGTAGTTTAATGATTTTTTTCGATTGCATAATGAAGGTAATATCCATTACAAAAATTAGTACTGTACATGAAGATGAAAATATGGTCAAACCTCGGATTCCGGTTACTAAGAATCGATTTGGATAAAACCTTTTTTTCTTTGTTTTCTCCAAAATAAAAAAGTTCTGGATTTTAAAAAAAAGTGGAAATTTTTTAGACAATTTTGTGGAAACTGAAATTCCATTCATTATAGGTTTGTATAAATTTTCAAGAGACAAATTTTTGATGAAGTGGCATAGCTAATCCAACACGAAGATGAGATAAAAGAGATTTAGGTGTTTCTTCGCTGAGAATTGCCTGTAGAATTAAAATATATTTTCTGTCAAAAGAATTCAAGTTTAAATCGAGAAGATTGGCAAAGATATCAAAGAAAGCGACCATCATGACCCAGATCTCTTGAGTTATTTTCTTTAAGCAAAACATCTATAATTTTAGCAAAAATTAATAAAAACAAATGTTTATAAAAATGAAATAATATTTAATTTTTTTTTTAAATTGATTTTCTCTTTTATTTATCAGTAAAAAAAATTATTGGAAAAATTAAGATAAATTTGAATAATTTTTATTTCTTAGATTATGGAAATCATTGGTGCAAGTTATTATTACAGTTTTAAAATTAGAACAAGAGGAGGAATCTATTGAAGGTATTAATTTTCCCAGCTTTAGCTGAAGATAATATTTAAAGCTTAGGTATATTTTTATAATGAAAATTTATTTTCAATTTTTATCTCAATTTTCATTATAGGCAAAATTAATGTATAGAATTATAAAATTAGTGTCTTTTTATACCATGTATATATGAAATATAACATATCATATTAAGTTTAGTCCCAAGTTTGTAACGCTTAAAAATATTGATGCTACGAACAAAATTTTGGTATGGGTGTTTATAAAATCATCTAAATTGTCCATTTTCGGTCCGTTTGTCCGTCTGTCTATCAACACGATAACTCAAAAACGAAAAATGATATCAAGCTGAAATTTTTACAACGTGCTCAGGACATAAAAAGTGAGGTCGAGTTCGTAAATGGGCAACGTAGTTCAATTGGGTCATGTAAACCGTTAGAGATAGAACAAAAATTTAAATGTAAAAAATGTTCCTTATAAATAAACAACTTTCTTTTGAAACAATTTTTCGTAAACATTATTTTTTCGCAAATTTGGCGCAAATTACATAGTATGTATTATATGGGAATATCAGTTAGGTATATATGTGTGACATGTATGTATGTGTAACGTGTCAGTGTAATCAATACAGTTTATACATGGTATTTCAACAATTAACTCAGTCAATTGTTTGTTTTCACTTGTTTTTATAGATAAAATTAATGTCTAAAATTTAATGAAGAAAAAATTAAAAATAAAAAAAAGGCACAAAATCTTTAAAACATCTGAAAATAACATGCGCCCGAAAGGAGGAAAACATTACCCTAGTGATAGAACATTTATGCTCACGAATTGACATAGAATAGATTAAAATAATAATAGGAATTAAAATAAATAAATCGATTAAAATAATAAGCAAATTCATTTATAATTGTATAATTTTTTAAAACTCTAAATAATTGATAATTACGAATTTATTTATTTAGTTTATCATAACAACATCATGACAAATGATAATTTCATAATAAAATTGAAAATAATATTAAATTTATTAAAAATATTTGGTTTATCACCAAAAAATTTAATTCAAAATCGAATAGTAAAAAAATTATATTTCACATATCAAAATATTGTATTAATAATTTGTTTTTATGCACCATACCGATTTTTTTGGGATAAATTTAAAGGTCTACCATTTAACAACTCAAATGTATCAATATCAGAGAATGTATTAAACTTATTTCAATGTATTTTAACATTTGCGTTTATAATTTTACAATATCAATTTGTTCGAATTAATGAACAGAAAGTTACAGAAATTTTAAATTTACTAAACGAACAAGAAAAATATTTTAAAGTTAAAAATTTATTACCAAAGCAAATAAAAATTATTTTATTTTTTCTTCTAATTAATGATACATTTTTTTATTATCATACAACTAATATCTTAGACTTATTTTCAGAAATTCCTACGTATCGTGAATATATTTACATTTGTTTTATTTATAATTTATTATTTATAATTACTGAACAATTTAAATTATTTAATAAATATTTATTTAAAAAAAATTTTAAAATAAAAATAATAATTAAAATACATAATAAACTATTAAATATTTTACAACTAATTCAAAATACATTTTCAATAATTTTGTGTTATTGTTTTTTATGTGATACGATTTATGTGGCCAATATAGCTCATTTTATAATTAAGCTGATTGGACGTGGAGAAGTAACTTCGATCTTTAATGTATGGCTTGTTAGTGCTGTATCAGCCATTTTTTTGAAATTATTGATAATCTTTTGTTTGGTACACATTTGCATGGAAGCTTGTGACACGGTAAACATCTTGAATATAATATTAAAGAAGTGAAAATAAACAATTGACTGAGTTAATTGTTGAAATACCATGTATGTATGTCTATCACATTAGACACACATACATAACTGATATTCCCATATAATACATACTATACAATTTCCGCCTAATTTGCGCCCACACGGGTAAACAGTGATGTTTACGAAAAAACGTTCCAAACAAAAGTTGTTAAAATTTTTTAAAGAACATTTTTTATATTTAAACTTTTGCTCTATCTCAAACGGTTTACAAGATGGGTCCTACGGATCCAAGATCCAATTGACCTATGTTGCTCCTTTACAAACTTGATCTCCTTTTTTACGTCTTGAGTACGCTGTAAAAATTTCAGCTTGATATCTTTTTTTTTGAGTTATCGTGTTTATGAACACCTATAAAGATATTATATTTTGTTCGTAGCATCAAAATTTTTAAGCGTTACAAACTTGGGACTAAACTTAGTATACCTTGAGATATATTTCATATATACATGGTATAATGCACAATTTTAGAAAGCCCACGATACAAAATATATACTTTAAAAATTGTATTTCGAGTATCGTGGGTAAGGTTCTGGAGGTAAATAAGGTCCAAAGGGTAAAAGCACACATTTGAAATTTCGCGGTAAAACAATGCCGTTACACTTGAATTTTCCAGCACACATGCGCTTAATTGGTGTAAACACTACGATAGTGGTCCGTAGTCGATTGTGCCGCCATCTTGTTAGTGACGAACGAGGCTTTGTTGAAGCAACTAACTAGGTAGTAATTTTATAATTTTTCGTCCTAAGAAACGGTAGGTTTTTTGTTTTATTCGTAAAGTAACGTACACATAGTTTTATTTTCTTATAAAATGTCGTATACAATATTGTGAGTTTTTTTTTACATTTATAATAATTTTTTTTAATTAATGGGCCTTATTAGTTATTCTACCGGGATTTTTCAAAAGTCAAACCTTTCTACAAACACTTTTGTAGCATTTTATTTGCTTTGTAGTAATTATATGCTTTTTATAGCATTGTTAATTTAGGCGCGTCTTAAATGCCGGAAATACCTTTTTGATCCCATAACCTAATGATCTCATTTCTTACTATCCCATGCATGAACCTGAGAAATATGTGGGAAATTGGTGGTATTTTAATACTTCCTGGACACTAATTCAAATCGGTAAAAATTTCCAAATATCTAACTCAGTTTGGAGAAACTGTAGAGATGAGCAACGAATTTTAAACCACGAAAAAAAAAAGATTTTTCTCTGCAGAACTTTAAAGCTGAGCAGATTTTCTTTTATCATATAAAACTAAATCAAAAGCTGCCCTTTCGTTTGGAAGGTGCCATGCCATAGATAGATAGATACATAAATTAAACACATAATACCTCTTTCTGGTTGACACGGAGGTTATTAAACATACAACACCTCTCACAAGTTTAATCGGAGGTTAATAAATTAATACTGGTGTTTTATTATTGTTGAGTCATAGGCGTACCAAAACTTCCTGATACGACTCTCTTTCTTGAGTCAAAAACTGACATGCATTTATAGAATCCCGATATTGTTGCTTAGGTTAGGTTAGGTTAGAGTGGCTGTCCTGGGGTGGGACACACTAAGACCATAGGGTCCGTTGTGATACCGTAAATGGGTTGGCCCATCCCAGGCCACTACTCCATGTACCATTTGGAGCTGTTTTAGAACAGCAGGAGGACTTTGACGTCTACAGACTTTAGGTCGGAAAGGTCGTCAAAGAGAGGCTGGCTCAAGTAAGTCCATCTCCTCATGACAAGAGCTGGGCAGTAACAGAGAATATGAGACATTGTCTCCTCCTTCTCGTCACCACTGTGACAGTTCCTGCAGTAGTCGTGATACACCGCCAGGCCTAAGCGTTCAGCATGCTTGCCGCCCAGCCAGTGTCCTATGATAGCCGCAACAACTTGGCGAACAGAGGAACTTGGAAGTGATATGGGAACTTCGGAACGCCTGCGATTGTACTCAGACCATATCTGTCTTGTAGTACCACAAGTACGTTCTTCCCTCCATCTATGATTGGCCTTTTCAGGATATACTCCTTCAGGAGTAACTTGCAGTTCGCAAATGGAACTTCCGGGTATTGATTGATGCTTGTGTCCGGCAGCCATTGTGCCATTTCTGGCAAGCTCGTCGTCTTCACAATTGTCCCTGTGTCCCGATACCCATATCAGGTTTACATTCTTTTGTCCCGCCAGCTCATTTAAGGACGTACGGCAGTCTGTGCTACCTTTGACGTTAGATAGAGTGAGCTGAAGGATTTTAGAGCCGCTTGACTGTCGGTAAAGATTTTAATGTCCCTGTACCTAAGGGTGTTCAGTCTTAGACATTCACAAACCCCATGAATAGCCATCATTTCCGCTTAATACACACTACAGTGATCTGGCAGCCGAAATGATAGACGCAGATCAAGATCTTCAGAAAATATCCCACAACCCACCTTCTTCTCTAACTTAGATCCGTCGATATTGTTGCATATTGTTCATAAAATCTTATGACGTAGTGAAATTGAGCTTTATACATAAAAATAAAACTTGAAATTTTTCTGTAAATATTAAGAAAATCGAAATTTTTATAGTTAATAATGTTGTACAAAATCAATTAAAGTATTTCTATCAGATCGAGTAAGAAATCGATAGCTTAGAAAGAGAAGAGACATGGTTATGGTAATAGCAGTTGTATTAGTGCAGTTCATCTTTCAACGCTACAACGAACTGTCTCATATATTCACGCACACATTCTAGCAAGCAGCGCATAGTTACAGAACGATTTATCGTTCAATATATAAGCTCTTACTTACCAGTGTAGCCAACTCAACAGTTTTAGTCTTCCTTAAGAGGGCAAATAATTTAACAATTTGATATTTTATTATGATAACACTGCTGCCTAGTGGTTTACTAGTGTCTGTTTAGTGGCCTTGAACATTGAAAGTTAGCAACAATGCTATTTACATTAGGCTGTCGTAACATTACATTATAATATCGATGACGTGTTCTTATAATTTAAATTTTAAGAAAATGTATGGAAATTATTTTTTATTGATTATAATATTTACAATACCACGATGGATAATTATTTAGTACAAAATTTGAAACCTATATTAAATTTATTAAAAATATTTGTTTTAGCACCAAAAAGTTTAATTCAAAATAAAATCATACAAAAATTTTATTATTCAATTCAAAATATTTTTTTAATAATTTGTTTTATTACTAAATACAAATTTTTTTCGGAAGTATTGAATGGTACAACTTTAAAAGATTTAAATTATTCAGAATCGGAGCAAGTATTAGAATTGTTTCAAAATATTTTAACTATTGTATTTTTTATTTTACAATTTTATTTTGTGCGATTTAATGAACGAAAAATTACAAAAATATTAATATTATTAAATGAACAACAAAAATATTTTAATATCAAAAATTTAATACCAAAACAAATTAAAATAATGTTATTTTTGTTCATACTTAATGACTTAGTTTATTTTCTTCATGAAAATGTCATTTGGGAACTTCGTACAGCGATTCCTATATATCGTGAATATATTTATATATGTTTTATTTATAATTTATTATTTATAATTACTGAACAATATAAATTATTTAATAAATATTTATTAAATAAAAATTATAAAATAAAACATATAATTAAAATACATAAAAAACTTTTAAATATTTTAAAATTAATTCAAAGTACATTTTCAATAATTTTGTGTTATTGGTTTTTATGGGATACGATTGATGTTGCAAATTTAAGTTATTTGATTATAAAACTCTGTGATCGTGGAGAAATTACTTCAATTTTTAATTTCATGTTTTGTAGTTTATTATCATCAATTTTATTTGAATTATTAATATTAGTTATTTTTATACATATTTGTATGGAAGCGTGTAGCACTGTAAGTTTTAAGACCGTTTTTATTACAATAACAAGTGAAAACAAATAATTGACTGAGTAAACTGTTGAAATACCATACATAGCCAGTGTTGATTTCTTTATCACATTACACATACAAACATGTGACACATACATAACTGATAATCAAGTATAGTACATATTATAAAATTTCCGCCTAATTGGCACCCTCACGGGTAAACAGTGATGTTTACGAAAAAATGTTTCAAACAAAAGTTGTTTAATTTTTGATAAGGAACATTTTTTTTTTACATTTAAACTTTTGTTCTATCTCTAACGGTTTACAAGATGGGTCCTACGGAGGATAAAAATAAGGGATATGAACTGATTTCAATTGGATAATATTATTTTGAAAAAAACATTAAAAAAAACTATTATATTATTTCATTGGTTTGGTCAATTCCCACTTTTTTTTTATTATTATATTTTTGCAAGAAAACTTTAGATTCTTAGTAAAAAAAACAAATAATATCACAGAAGGAATGTTTTTAATTTAACGTAAACAAACAAGTACGCCTTTTTTGTGACGTAATTTGTTTTTTTACTTATTTTATTTTAAGTTTTAATAATTTTGATTGTTTACGTTAAATTAAAAACACTCCTTCGGTGATATTATTTGTTTTTTTACTAAGAATCTAATGTTTTCTTGCAAAAATATAATAATAAAAAAAGAGTGGGAATTGACCAAACCAATGAAATAATATAATAGTTTTTTTTAATGTTTTTTTCAAAATAATATAATCCAATTGAAATCAGTTCATATCCCTTCTTTAGTTTAATATTATCAAATGGCATATACTAATATCTACTGATTATCATTGGCTACTGGTTATCGAATGATAGCCAGTGAATTTACCAATTTATCAATTTTTGTCATACCTGTAGCGCCCAAATTAGGGCTCAGATCCAAAATTGGTAAATGACTTTTTCCTTCGTCTTTATGAGCTTATTCTGTAGGCCAACGATCTGCAGTTAATAACAGAACGCCCTGTATAAATGTAGTGAAAATAATTAGAAATTAAGATTTTTTTAAATATGGATAACCAATGAATTATTAATTATTTAAGTGACGCAATTGTATATTCTGAACGAGCATTTCAAGAGCAATTTTTTTTATATGTATTTTTTTAAATTTTAATAAAAAAGCGAATTTTTGGCGCTAAATAGTATTCAGTTAGTTAAAAAAAAATAATCAAATCTATCGGGTAGGGTATTAAAATAAAATTAATTAAAAGGAGATATCAAAAATTTATACAAGTAATATGCTTAAATTTAATTCGAAATGATAAATTGGTTTAAAAAGTTTTAATATGGTTAAATAAGAGGATTTTTAGTGCCGAGACACTGAAAAGCCAAAAATAATTTAAAACAAAAAACCGATTTCTTTTAAATAAAATCTGAAAAGAAAGAAACAAGTTTAGTAATTTACATAACGACTTTTAACAGTGGAGGCCAATTAAAGTCGCTATGTAGTCGAGTTTTCAATTTTTTTTAAATTATTTATTTTATTCTGTTGCATTATGTAGGTAGGTACTTATATGTAGTATCGATTAGTATCGAAAACTAATTAATTATACGTTTCGACAACTTATTAGCTATAAAATTCAATTTTATAAATGATAATTATAAATTTTTTATTTAGTCTCCTAAAACAACACAATGCATAATAATTATTTAATAAAAAAATTAAAACTAATATTAAATTTATTAAAAATATTTGGCATTGCACCAAAAAGTTTAATTCAAAATAAAATTATAAAAAAATTTTATTACTCATTTCAAAATATTTTTTTAATAATTTGTTTTATTACTCAAGATGAATTTTTTGCGGCTGTATTTACCGGGACAACATTGATCGATTCACATTATTCAGCAGCAGAATTAGTATTAGAATTTTTTCATAATATATTAACTATTATATTTTTAATTTTACAATATCGATTTGTACGATTTAATGAAGAGAATATTCTGAAAATATTAAAATTATTAAATAAACAAAAACAATACTTTAATATCAAATGTTTAAAATCGACAAAAATGCAAATTATTTTAATTTTTATTTTATTAAACGATATATGTTATTATTTTTATATTAAAAATAATATTGTGTCACTTTCTAGAGAAATTCCTATGTATCGTGAATATATTTATCTATGTTTTATTTATAATTTATTATTCATAATTTCAGAACAATTAAAATTATTTAATTCAAATTTAAAAAATAAAAATTATAAAATAAAACAAATAATTAAGATACATAATAAACTTTTGAATATTTTAAAATTAATTCAAAATACATTTTCAATAATTTTATGTTATTGTTTTTTATGGGATACGATTTATGTTTCCGATTTGATATATTTTATAATAAAACTCTTTGGTCGTGGTGAAATGACTTCCGTTTTCAATTTTCGTCTTGGAGGTCTTATAGCAACTATTTTTCTAAAATTATTAGTTCTATTTAATTTAGTAAATATTTGTATGGACGCTTGTAATACGGTAAATATTTTTATTATGCTTATAGTATCTATATCTGGCAAGGGCGAGTTATTTTAAGTCAAAGCCACCATTGTTATAACTTTATTGGGTGCCATAAACTTTATTGTATGTCCCTTTATCCAAGACCGCATTGCTCATAGAGAAGGAAGCGAGACGGGTATACGACTCGTCTACCTATCTCAGTTTCTCTTATCGTAATGAAATAGGTAGAAAAAAAATGTCGTCTCTCTGTCTTACTCGTATTTTTGGTTGTCACTGGTTATCTTGTCACTGTCTTATTCGAATTTTAGATAGAGAAGTATGAATGTCTTTTCTAAGCCACGTTTGCCCATGCATGACCTATATTTCATTCTATTGTTTATCGATTAGTAGTTTATATAAATAAAAGTTTATACTTATTTTATAAAAAACCATTTTCTTATTCAAAGTTTCTTTCAATTAAATAAAATCAGAAAAGGAAGAAACAAGTCCAGTAGTTTACATTGCGGCTTTTGAGAGTTGGGGCCCATTATTGGGCCAACTTCAGTCGGTTTAGATTTCAATGGGCCCCGGCTGTTAAATTTGCTATGTAAGGTACTGGTTTTTCTTTTCAGATTTTATTTAATGAATTTGAGTTCTTTATTTTATACTTTATTTTAGACTTTTTAAGCCCTAAATAAAACATCTTATTATACTATATTAAATCTTTTAATCCAATTTAACCTTCCTAATTTAATTTAAAATTACATGTTTAATTATTTGGCTCCAAAAATCAGCCATTTTATTTTGTTTTTTCAAAAACTTATCTTAGAACACGTGGGTTTTTGATAAAGATACCATAAATGATGAATTCCATTGATCCGTTTGGAACATACGAGGTAATAAAGAAAAATACAAACAAATATACATACATGCATACATATACATATATACAAGATACGTGCGAAAAGCATAAACACTCCTTGAGTATCGGGTAAAAACATAACCATTCCTTGAAAGTCTAAGCAATAAGTCAGCGAAGAATAGTTACCACTTCAAATTTTGCACCACGTACTGTTTTAAATTTTAGAAAAGGTGGACCCAGGATATTTTATACTTTTTAATCTCAATAATTATAGCAAGGTTAAAAATTGTCAGGTGTTTGATCTAGAGGTGTTTGGCAGCAGGCTTAATTAGGCAAATTTTCCCTGTTTATGAATTGGGTCTGAAAATTAACGCCAGATTTGAATATTTCCCCAATTGCGTGGCAAAGTATTTACAATGGAAAAGTAAACACAGCGTGGTAAGTTTAGTGTTTTTTCAAATGGAGAACTCGACGAAAAATAAAGTGTTTCCCTGTTGGGTAAGATTTTAAAAATAATAAAGTTTAAGCAGCTATGGCTGGCGATTTTCGTATAAACTACGGTTAAAATGGTGGTTTAGCTCCATCAAATGTGAAAAAAATTAGGGAAATAAGGCCATTATAGATTTTCCAAATATTGGGGTTTAACATTTTAGGATTTTTTCATGAGTTTTTTGATATCTGAAGTTTCTGATAACAAGTCTGCCACCACCCACGCGTTGACTGAGAAAATTTAGACCTGTAGCATCACTATTCAGTAATATCTATGCAAATTGTCAAGGAAAATTTCGGCAAAAACATATTTCTATAGGCCATCAAGATCTTGGAAAATTTTCTGGTATGCTATACTATACATATAGCCCTATACTGCAAAGTTTATGAATTTACAACTTTAATGTACAACTGTTAATTAAAGAACTATCAAAATTACTATCAAAAATACTTCTTGCGTTAATTTTGAGATACCTTTTATTTAATTTTTTTCACCCAAACTATATTTGGTAACCGGGAGCGAGTGTCACATAAGATATGCCACAAAAGTTAAAATTATAATTACTAATTATAATTAATATTAAATTAAAATGAGTTATAATGATTATTATAATTAATAAATTTCTTATTGTCATTTCATAAAAAAGTTCATAATTGGTATTAATTATACTAATTTTTTGTTTAGTATATCAAAAAAAGCAATGGAGAATAATAAAAATTTGATAAAGAAATTGAAAATAATATTAAATTTATTAAAAATATTTGGTTTAGCACCAAAAAATTTAATCAAAAATCAAATTATTAAAAATTATTATTTCGCATATCAAAATATTCTTTTAATAATTTGTTTTCTTGCTAATCATGATTTTTTTTCGAATCTATTAAATGGCCAAATATTCAAATATATCAGTGATTCAAATGCGTCAATATCAGAGCTAGTTTTACATTTATTTCAACGAATTTTAAATTTGACGTTTATACTTTTACTATATCAATTTGTACGATTTAATGAACAGAATATTATAGAAATATTAAATTTATTAAATGAACAAAATAAATATTTTAATTTTAATAATTTTAAATCACAACAAATTAATATTATTTTATTTTTTATTGTATTGAACGATATACTTTACTACTATTTTGATGATCATTTCTTGGACATTTTTATAGAAATTTCTACATATCGTGAATATATATATGTCTATATTTTTTTTATTTATAATTTATTATTTATAATTTGTGAACAATTTAAATTATTTAATAAATATTTATTAAATAAAACTTATAGAATAAATCAAGTAATTAAAATTCACAACAAACTTTTGAATAATTTAAAATTAATACAAAATACATTTTCAATAATTTTATTTTATTGTTTATTATGGGATACAATTTTTGTTGCGAATACAACTCATTTCATTATACAAAGAATTAGTCGTGGAGAGTTGCCATCATTCTTTGATGTTTGGTTAATTAGCTCCGTGTTTGTCGTTTTACTAAAATTATTGATAATATTTACTCTAGTACACATTTGTATAGATGTGTGTGGCATGGTAATTTTATTCAATTCTAGCCACTACCCGGTCGCTTCGCTCGACAATCACAACTTTAAAAACAAATTTAACCACCCTTCAACCTCCCCTTTTTTTATGCAGCATAACACCTTTACAGTTTTCTTTTAATTTCTTGGACAATAAAATAACATTTGTTTCATCTTTAGCCTAAGTGTCTAAAAACTACTGATGTGGGTTCTTATTAAAACGCTTGACAGAGTCTCTCTCTTATCCATTCTTAAACTGCTTAAAACACTCAGTAGATACCAACTACCCATTTTATTATATGGCCCCAGCGCGTAGTTGTAGCTTATCTAAAAAATATAGAAATCCTAAATTATTCCCAGAGAAAAAACTGCCTACCTATTTCGTAAATTCGTTATAAAATATACACAGGCAATATTGTCAACAATTAATATATTCGGCATCATCATTTACGATTTGTTGATGTAAATATTTTTGTTTTCTAGGCAAACAAAACATCTATAATTTTACATAAATTAATAAATAAAAATATTTATAAAAATGAAATCAAATCAATTTTACCAAGTTTAATATTGGCACAAAGACATTATGAATTTAAAGTTTTCGATTTTTTGAAAATTGATTTTCCCTATTATTTATCGGTAAGAAAATTGACAATCGTTTAGAAAAAAACTATAATGAAATTAAGTAAAATTTTATTGTTTAGATAATTAAATTAATTGCGACAGTTCTTATTGCGTTTGTACAATTTGGAAAGCAAGAGGAAAGCTCATCAAAAAGTTAATTCATCAAAAATAGATTTTTCAGTATTCGTAGAAAATTTATTTATTTTTTGGTATTAAAAATTTCTATTACATCTTTTTTTAATTGAACCGATATTACTCTAACTTAAGTTTTTTTTTGCAGATACGGCTAAATAATAATTGATGGTTAAATTTGATGAAGATTTGTAAAACATGATTTGAAAGAATAAACAAATGTAAATATTTATCCCATAATAATTTTAAGAACATCTCAGGAATAAAGAAAGATTTTATAGAATACGTTGATATATTTATTTATTTTGTAGAAATTTCGTATTATTGTGTTTAAAACGTGTTTTTGACAGCTGATTCTTTTTGTTATTAAAAAAGGTTGCTCTCCTGTATTGTTGATATTTATTTTCCACTTTGTAGTATTATTTTTTTCTTATAAAATGGATTGAACGGGCTCTAGATGTGAGCATCAGTTGCCATAATTCAAAGTTTAGCTATTCAAATTTCCCTTCGATTTATTAATTTCCCATTCCTTCTTTTAAATTTTATTTTCTCTAAGTAAATTCATGTAATTAAAATTTATTGAATTACATCAGAATCCAAAAAATTTAATTTTGCTCTATCACATCCAAATTTTATACAATTTTGATAAACCTAGTATGTAATCCTACTAAATTTGGGTCATACATTTTAAATTTGTGAGCAAAATTAACCTAGCTATAATAGGTTTTACGAATGTAGAGGCCTGGTCCCAGAATTAAGCACGAATGTGGTAGATAGCGAAAAGCTGACATCACAGCTGAAAAGAATGACCCAAAATTAGTAGGTTTCGAAAAAAATTCCAATAAGATCGGATCACAATTGCCTGTGTTATCAAAAAAATAAAATTTTTTAACTCTATGACGTCATCAGAATCCAAAAAATTTTATTTTGCTCTATCACATCCAAATTTTATTCAATTTTGATAAACCTAGTATGTAATCCTACTAAATTTAGGTCAAATTTTTCAAATTTGTGATCAAAATTAACCTAGCTCTAATAGGGTTCAAGAATGTGGAGCCCTGGTACCGAAAATAAGCACATGAGTGTTAGCTAGCGAAAAACTGATATCACAGCTGAAAAGAATGCCCAAAAATTAATAGGTTTCGAAAAAAATCCCAATACAATCGGATCACAATTGCCTGTGTTATCAAAAAAATAAAATTTTTTAACTCTATGACGTCATCAGAATCCAAAAAATTTAATTTTGCTCTATCACATCTAAATTTTATCCAATTTTGATAAACCAAGTATGTAATCCTACTAAATTTGGGTCATTTTTTTCAAATTTGTGATCAAAACTAGCCTATCTCTAATAGGTTTCAAGAATGTGGAGTTCTGGTACCGAAATTAAGCACATAAGTGATAGCTAGCGAAAAACTGATATCACAGCTGAAAAGAATGACCCAAAATTAATAGGTTTCGAAAAAAATCCCAATACGATCGGATAACAATTGCCTGTGTTATAAAAAAAAACGATTTTTTTAACTTTATGACGTCATCATAATTCAAAAAATCCAATTCTTCTCAAATCATCAAATAAAAGAGCATTACGTGTGCAATACAAAACTTTAACCCCTACGCAATAAGATATCGGTGGAGGGTGGAAAAGTGGGGATGTTATATTACACACACATTAGCTACACTATTATCTACTTCTTACCACCCTTCGAAAATTGTTCAAGGGCCTATAAATTATCAATAATAATGCCGGTTTTACACTAAAGGAACAAACAAAAACAATACACAAACTCAAATAATAAATTTTTTGAAGACTAGCTTGTTTTACGACAGTAATAATAAAAATTATAATAATTAAATTAGGGTCATTTCGGTTTGTTTCAACACTAATTCATTCATCACTTTTCCATTCCTTTAAAATTGTTTAGGAAACATCAATTACCTACAATTTCAATTACTACAATTAATTAGTCGAATTAGCTACAATTTAATCATATCTATTTTAATTTATTTAATTATTATTTTATTATTATTATTATTTATTTTCATTTAGTTTATTATAATAACATTATGAAAAATCATAAAAATATTCTTAAAAAATTAACTTTAAATTTATTAAAAATACTGCATTTAACACCGAAAAGCCTAATTCAAAATAAAAAATATATTAAAGAAAAAAAGCAAAACTATGGAAATATTTTTACAGAAATAAAACTAATTATAAATTTATTAAAAATACTGGGTTTAGCACCAAAAAGTTTAATTCAAAATAAAACCTTAAAAAAATGTTATTTTTTATATCAATATATTTTTGTATTAATTGTTTTAAATTATCAACTAATTTCATTTCTATTATATGGCTCCACATTTTATGATCATCCATTAACAGTGTCGCAAATAGTTTTAGATTCATTTCTAGAAATTTTAAATTTTGCATATTTAATTTTATTTAATTTATTTGTACACTTCAGCGAACAGAATATTATTAAAATATTAAATTTATTAAATCAACAACAAAAATATTTTGAAATTAAAAATTTAGTACCAAAACAAATAAAAATTTGTTTAATTATTTTAGTTTTTCTAATAATTTTCGATATAACTTTTTATTTTACGGTTTTCGTAGATGTTCTTTCTGAAATTCCCACATATCTTGAATTTGTTTATATTTGTTTTATTTACAATTTATTGTATATAATTACTGAACAATTTAAATTATTTAATAAAAATTTAGTAAATAAAAATTATAAAATAGAACAAATAATTAAAATACATAACAAACTTTTAAATATTTTTAAATTAATTCAAAATACATTTTCAATAATTATTTTTTATTGTTTTTTCTGGGATATAATTAATATTGCCAATACGAATTATTTTATTATAAAATTTATCATTCAAGGAGAAATTATTTCAATTTTTGATTTTTTGTTATGGAATTTTTTATCAACTATTTTCATTAAATTATTAATAATGTTTATTTTAGTACAAATTTGTATGGATGCGTGTAATACGGTAAATTATTTTTAACAATATTTATCCTGAAATCCATTAATTATCTTTTTTTGACAGGTAAACGAAACATCGAAACTTTTACATACATTATTAATAAATAAAAATATTTATAGCACAGATGAAATAAAATCAATTTTACCAAGTTTAATATTCGCACAAAGAAAATATGAATTTAAAATTTTTAATTCTTTGAAAATTGATTTTGGTTTATATTTATTGGTAATAAAAAATAATATTTTACTTTTTAAAATTAAATATTAATTTTTTTTTTATATTTAAAGATAATAAAATTGATTGCGACAATTATTATTGCATTTGTACAATTTGGCAGTAAGGAAGAAAATCAATCAAAATAATTTGCTCGATTTAATTTTGATTAAGATGTGGATAAAAAGGAGACAAAGTGTAACTTGTGTAACTTTTAAGCTTTTTAATTTTAAACACTCTAATACGTGTAGGTGACGCAGAGTGGGGCAGAAAATTGTGCAATTTGGATACTTTTTCAAAATAATCTTTTAACCAAATTAAACTCCAAAAAAAACATTAAAGCAAATTAATTTTTAATCAAATTGTATTTAATTGTAAGTAAATTTAATTTAATTCCTGGTAAATTTTAACCACACTAAGACGGCGACCTCGCTTAAGTCAAATAATTTAATAAAATGTTATTTAATTTTTTTTTCACTCGTTCTTTAAACCAGGAACGTTTGTGTCATAAGTATACCATGAAGGTTATATGGGTCACACCAGTCTCTGTGACCAGACATTAATGTTCAATTAAAATGAGTTATTATATTGATTTTCAACTAATTATCTCTTTTTTTATTATTATTTTATAAATTGACTCATCATAATAGGTATTAATTTCATTTTGTTAGTTTGTCAAAATAAAACAATGGAGAATAATAAAAACTTGATAAATAAATTGAAAATAACATTAAATTTATTAAAAATATTTGGTTTGTCACCAAAAAATTTAATCAAAAATCAAATTATAAAAAATTATTATTTCTCATATCAAAATATTATTTTAATAATTTGTTTTCTTGCTAATCATGATTTTTTTTCGAATCTATTAAATGGCCAATTATTCAAATATATCGATAATATCAATTCATCAATATCAGAGCTAGTATTAAATTTGTTTGAAGAAACTTTGCATTTGGCATTTGTTCTTTTACAATTTCAATTTGTACGATTTAATGAACAGAAGATTATAGAATTATTAAATTTATTAAACGAACAAAATAAATATTTTAATTTTAATAATTTTAAATCAAAACTATTAAATATTATTTTATTTTTTATTATATTGAACGATATACTTTACTACTATTTTGGTGATGATCCTTTCTCGGAAATTTTTATAGAAATTGTTACATATCGTCAATATGTTTACACGTTTTTTATTTATAATTTAATATTTATAATTTGCGAACAATTTAAATTATTTAATAAATATTTAATAAATAAAACTTATAAAATAAAACAAATAATTAAAATTCACAACAAACTTTTAAATAATTTAAAATTAATACAAAATACATTTTCAATAATTTTATTTTATTGCTTATTGTGGGATACAATTTATGTTGCCAATGCAACTCATTTCATTGTACAAAGAATTAATCGTGGAACGGTAGCTTCATTCTTTGATGTCTGGTTAATTAGCTCATTATTTATCTGTTTACTGAAATTATTGATAATATTTGTTCTAGTACGCGTTTGTGTGGATGTTTGTGACATGGTAAGTTTATTAGATACTAGCCACTACCTGACTGCTTGTCAACAATTAATATCTTTGGCATCATCATTCGCGATTTGTTGATGTAAATTTTTTTGTTTTCTAGGCCAACGAAACATCTATAATTTTACATAAATTAATAAATAAAAATATTTATAAAAATGAAATCAAATCAATTTTACCAAGTTTAATATTGGCACAACGACATTATGAATTTAAAATTTTTTATTTTTTGAAAATTGATTTTCCCTATTATTTGTCGGTAAGAAAATTTACAGTCATTTAGAAAAAGTACAATCAAATAGAATAAAATTTTTATTGTTTAGATAATTCAATTAATTGCGACAGTTGTTATTGCGTTTGTACAATTTGAAGAGCAAGAGGAAAGCTCATCAACAAATTAATGGATTTTCCAGTATTTTTAGCAAATTTCTTTGTTTGTTGGTGTTAAAAATTTCTGTAAAAGATGTAACATTTTTGTTCAATTGAATATTGTCATATAATTTAAGTTTTTTTCTAGATACTGGAAACTACTGACTGCGAATTATTATTGCATTTGGACAATTTGGCAGTAAGGAAGAAAACTAATTAAAAATTTAATATCCATTTAATCTAAAATTTTGTATTTTTTAATAAATTTGAAATAAAAACATGCTCTCTTAATTTTATTTTTAAAATTGATGTAAATTATTGAATTTTTAGGGAAAATTTCGTGGGTAATTTGATATTTATAAGAAAATTGGTGTTACTTGTTTTTCCAAGAGTTTCAAAAAATAATTGTTTCTTTTGATTTTGATTAAACTGTGGATATGAACTCTGTGGATAAAAGAAAGGCAAAGAAGGATAGCTGATTGCTTTGCACTTTATGGGATATCGTAATATTTGAATCGATTTTAGTCCGTATCTCAAAAATTATTCGACCAGTCATCAAATGCACTCGATTTTTGAACTTTTTGGGTCAAAATTACCTTATATTATGGCACGCAATTTTACTATTTACTAGGCTAATTTTTATGGAGAAAAAAATTAATTAATTGATATGATGATAACATAATAATAATACATTTTTATTATGTTATCATCATAATAAAAATGTATTATTATTATGATGATACATAATAATAAATCAGTTAATTTTATTTGAATTAGATTTAAAAAAATGATTGAATTAAAATTATGTACATAATTGAAATAGAGAATTAAAATTATGTACATAATAAAAATGATTGAATTAAAATTATGTACATGATGGAAATAGAGAATTAAAATTATGTACATAATAAAAATGATTGAATTAAAATTATGTACATAATGGAAATATATGGCACGCCGTTTTACTATTTAATATGAATTAAAATTTTGTACATAATAAAAATGATTGAATTAAAATTATGTACATAATAAAAATGATTGAATTAAAATTATGTACATAATGAAAATGATTATTATTATGATGATAACATAATAATAATGTATTATTATTACGATCATTTTTTTTCGGACATTAAATAGTAAAATGGCGTGCCATAATAAAAATGTATTATTATTATGTATCATCATAATAATAATGTATTATTATTATGATGATACATAATAATAAATCAGTTAATTTTATTTGAATTAGATTTTAAAAAAATGATTGAATTAAAATTATGTACATAATGGGAATAGAGAATTAAAATTATGTACATAATAAAAATGATTGAATTAAAATTATGTACATAATAAAAATGATTGAATTAAAATTATGTACATAATAAAAATGATTGAATTAAAATTATGTACATAATGGAAATATATGGCACGCCGTTTTACTATTTAATATGAATTAAAATTATGTACATAATAAAAATGATTGAATTAAAATTATGTACATAATAAAAATGATTGAATTAAAATTATGTACATAATGAAAATGATTATTATTATGATGATAACATAATAATAATGCATTATTATTACGATCATTTTTTTTCGGACATTAAATAGTAAAATGGAGTGCCATATAAAAGAGAGATTGATATAAGATAAGATAAGAAAAGAGAGATGAGAATAATGTATTATTATTATGAAGATACATAATAATAAATCATAAATCAGTTAATTTTATTTGAATTAGATTTAAAAAAAAATGATTTAATTAAAATTATGTACATAATGAAAATTGTGAATTAAAATTATGTACATAATAAAAATGATTGAATTAAAATTATGTACATAATGGAAATAGAGAATTAAAATTATGTACATAATGGAAATATATGGCACGCCGTTTTACTATTTAATATGAATTAAAATTATGTACATAATAAAAATGATTGAATTAAAATTATGTACATAATGAAAATGATTATTATTATGATGATAACATAATAATAATGTATTATTATTACGACCTTTTTTTTTTCGGACATTAAATTAGTAAAATGGCGTGCCATAAATGATTGAATTAAAATTATGGTCATAATAAAAATGATTGAATTAAAATTATGTACATAATAAAAATGCTTGAATTAAAATTATGTACAAAATGAAAATGATTATAATTATGATGATAACATAATAATAATGTATTATTATTACGATCATTTTTTTTCGGTCATTAAATAGTAAAATGGCGTGCCATATTATATAATGTATATGTGATACATATACTTTTATTTGTGTAAAACAATCGAAGAAGTGTGCGTGTGATTATTCAAACAAACAAAAATAATTTAATGAAATTTTTTTGGTAATATATCTTTATAAATTATTACTCATGTGTTATTCTGATGTATGAGCCATATTTTTGTTACGTTTTATTCAAATTCATGCATTAGTTTTTGCGTGAAAGCGTATCAAACATCCTTTATTTCACATTTATTATATATAGGGATATAATCAAGTTTTTCCCTGGTTCTCGCCTAAGTCAAATTATTAAGTAAAACGTTATTTAACTTTTTTTCACCCGAACTATCTTTCGTAACCGAGATCGAGTGTATCATAAGTACCTGTACAATAAAGGTTATATGGGGGTCATACCAGACATTAATGTTAAATTAAAATGAGTTTTTATACTCATTATCAAGTAATTATCTCATTTTTATCATTATTTTATTTAATTGACTCATCATAATAGATATTAATAATTGCATTTTGTTTAGTTTGTCAAAAAACATAAAAACAATGGAGAATAATAAAAATTTGTTAAAGAAATTGAAAACAATATTAAATTTATTAAAAATATTTGGTTTAGCACCAAAAAATTTAATCAAAAATCAAATTATAAAAAATTATTATTTCGCATATCAAAATATTATTTTAATAATTTGTTTTCTTGCTAATCATGATCTTTTTACGGATCTATTAAATGACCAATTATTCAAATATATGGATACTTTAAATTCATCAATATCAGAGACAATATTAAACCTGTTTGAACGAATTTTATATTTGGCATTTGTTCTTTTACAATATCAATTTGTACGATTTAATGAACAGAAGATTATAGAATTATTAAATTTATTAAACGAACAACATAAATATTTTTATTTTAATAATTTTAAATCAAAACAAATTATTATTATTTTATTTTTTATTATATTGAACGATTTATTTTACTACTATTTTGGTGATGATCCATTCTCGGAAATTTTCATAGAAATAGCTTCATATCGTCAATATGTTTACATTTTTTTTATTTATAATTTAATATTTATAATTTGTGAACAATTTAAATTATTTAATAAATATTTAATAAATAAAACTTATAAAATAAAACAAATAATAAAAATTCACAACAAACTTTTAAATAATTTAAAATTAATACAAAATATATTTTCAGTAATTTTATTTTATTGCTTATTATGGGATACAATTTTTGTTGCGAATACAACTCATTTCATTGTACAAAGAATTGGCCGAGGAACCACAACCAATGTCTGGTTAATTAGCTCATTATTTATCTGTTTACTTAAATTATTGATAATATTTGCTCTAGTACGCGTTTGTGTGGATGTTTGTGACATGGTAAGTTTATTAGATACTTGCCCCTACCTGTCTGCTTGTCAATTAATATATTCGGCATCATCATTTACGATTTGTTGATGTAAATATTTTTGTTTTCTAGGCAAACGAAACATCTATAATTTTACATAAATTAATAAATAAAAATATTTATATAAATGAAATCAAATCAATTTTACCAAGTTTAATATTGGCACAACGACATTATGAATTTAAAATTTTTTATTTTTTGAAAATTGATTTTCCCTATTATTTATCGGTAAGAAAACTTAACATAACTTCAATGGAAAAACTATAATGAAATATAATAAAATTTTTATTGTTTAGATAATTGAATTAATTGCGACAGTTGTTATTGCGTTTGTACAATTTGAAGAGCAAGAGAAAAGCTCATTAACAAATTAATTTGATTTTCCAGTATTCTTACAAAATTTCTTTGTTTTTTGTTAAAAATTATCTATAAAAGATGTAACATCTATAAAAGATGGGTGAAGTTCGACCTTATACCGTCTCTTGTACCAGTGGTAACGATTGGATTTTGTTTAACAACGTTTTCAAAATTACACACATCTTCGCCGTCCTCCCCATTGTATATTTAATGTGCGTAAAGCCACAGAATATAAACTGTTTAATATTATAGTATATGTAAAATAAAAATTAACAATCTGTAAATAATTAATTACAGATACATACAATATGTAAATATGCGTTAATTAATCATAAATTACTTAATTAATCGAGAACATAATTATATATACAAAATACTTAGGAGAATACCAACACGGTGAAGTTTTCCTACACACCCACTTCGCTGAGTATTTTCAATTTCGAATACATACAAATAATCAAAAAATGACGGAGTTCCAGACAAACTTTCATCCCTCATTTTCACCACTCAGAGGATTAATTTCCAATAATCTCTTCTTAGTGCACACTCACATCATTTAAGGAATGTTTGTGCAAAATTTCATTCCTCTAGACCTAACGATTTCAGCTGTGCATTGATCGATCAGCCAGTCAGTTTCTTCGTTTATTATATATCTTTAGATATAATTTGCAAATTTTCAAATTTAAGAGGGAGGAAAAAAAAGTCGAGAGGTGTTGTGGGACACCCGGTAGGAACCAATAAATGTAGTTTTTGCTGTTTGAATGATTTATTATGCATATGTTTAATTTTGTAAGATTATTTTGTGCTTTTTTCGTCTGTCTATATTTTTAAAAATATACAGTGCGACTTATAGTCGATTTGCTATAAAGAAAAACACAATTCCAAAAAGATGAAAAATATACAACAAGATAAAAATTACTTGAAAATACAAATAACTGTATTAGTATCCAATTATAAATATTAGTTTTGTGGCACGCTACCTTGCAGGTTTATTGTAATTAATTTCTTGTTAAGGAAGTTCCCTCACCAGTAATAGAAAAAAATAAATTAGTAGATAAGGATCCAAATTTTTAGTATGTTGTAGTTAACGATACATATTATTAAATCAAAAAAAAATTTGGGTATCTTATCGATCAGTTAAGAGAGTAATTAATTAATTAAAAATACACTAAATAACATAGCATGATATGAGGATGATTATGTTATTTAGTGTATTTTTAATTAATAAAAACTGTCTTAATTGATCGATAAGATACCCAAAATTTTTTTTGATTTAATAATATGTATCGTTAACTACAACATACTAAAAATTTGGATCCTTATCTACTAATTTATTTTTTTCTATTACTGGCGAGAGAACATCCTTAATGGTTTTTTTGTATTTTTTCTCTCAAGATACTGTTTACAATTCTGTCCATTGATAATTCTGAAAATTTAAAGTATTAATTTAAGAAGTCAAATACTTGTTTTATTGTTTAACGAATTAAATATTATAGCTACTTTAACTCTATACTTTATGAATTAATTGTAATATTAGTTTCAAAATGGCATGCTTCTGAGTTAGTTGCTAAACCAATATGTGCTTATTTTACCTACATTTGGTTTGATCGGGATATTTTTTTATCACACAACATAACGTTTACTTGTACTAACTTTAAATTTTCTCTAGTACTTTTAACTTCTGATAACTCACTTCCTTTAAATTCTGATAAACTGATTTTCTTGAATGAAAAAACATAAATTCTGGACAAAAAATACAAATTGACAGATTCACCGAGAAAAATTCACCGTGTACTTAGTATACAATTTATTATTTATTATTCGTTGTGTGCGTAGTCATGGTAGGGATAATAAAATCGATGCCAGCGCTTTAAGTGAAAAATTTTGGAGATAAAGTGGGCTGTTATGACTAATTTGCAATTATTTACATGTTAATGATATAGAAACTGTCAAATTAAAATGATTGAAAAACACTAATTAATTAAACTTAATGCATTAAAAATTGTGAAAATAAGAAATCAAATTGTACAAATATTATTTTTCAAATGTTAATTATCGTAATTATTTATTTAAATTTGTGAAACAAGAATATTAAATTTTAAATGTAAGTTTTCAATGCAATCCACACAATTATATATGCATCCATTAATTCTATAATTAAAGTAGTGTATCGTTGTCATGGAAACGAAATTCACGCTCGGAGCGAATATGGTTAATTGATTTGTATGTATTCTAAATTTTTTTTCAATGCGTGATTTATTTATGAATAATTTACCGATATTTGTATGTAGGTATTTTCGAATAATCATTTAGTCATTAACATAAAATTTTACACTTTACATTATTTAATATAAAACGTAACCTATAAATTTTTACGCGTCATCATCCATTTAGTCGATTATAGAATTTTAATTTTCAACTTAGCAACCATTATGTTCAAAATAATGTTCCAATGACTCTAACATGGACAATATCATTTTTATACCATGTATATATAAAATATACATAGTAGGTATATTAAGTTTAGTCCCAAGTTTGTAACGCTTAAAAATAATGATGCTAGGAAACAAATTTTGTCATAGGTGTTCATAAAATCACCTAATTAGTCCATTTCCGGTTGTCCGTCCGTCCGTCTGTGGACACGTAACTCAAAAACGAAAAAAGATATCGAGCTGAAATTTTTACAGCGTACTCAGGACGTAAAAAGTGAGGTCAAGTTCGTAAATGAGCATCATAGGTCAATTGGGTCTTGGGTCCGTAGGACCCATCTTGTAAACCGTTAGAGATAGAACAAAAGTTTAAATGTAAAAAATGTTCCTTATCAAAAATTAAACAATTTTTGTTTGAAACATTTTTTCGTAAAGATCACTGTTTACCCGTGAGGACGCCAATTAGGCGGAAATTTTATAATATGTACTATAATTGATTATCAGTTATGTATGTGTCACATGTTTGTATGTGTAATGTGATAAAGAAATCAACACTGACTATGCATGGTATTTCAACAATTAACTCAGTCAATTGTTTGTTTTCACTTGTTAAAATAGTTTTCGGACTTTGAAAATGGTAGTTATTGTATTTTTTAACATTAAAAAAAAATACCGGACCACAATTTTTTTTGGCAACATGCACTTTCATAAACAGTGTTCCAATATATTATCCTGGCTCATGGCTGATCTGCTAGAGATGTCCACTACTCTGGTGGAAATGTTTTATGCCGATTGTCTAATTTAGTATTACAGTGCTCGAAAAACAAAGACTGGTCAACCCTATTAGCTCAGGTGATTAAGGCGTAAATAATTCCGTCCGCGGTATGCTTAGGGTAGCGGGTTCGATTCCCGCCGTCGCAAGAAAAGTAATTTAATTAATAATTGTGATGAGCTGGTATAGTGTATGGTATATGCATGAAGGAGGTGCACTCATCCTCTGAAATTGAGGAGCTGATAAATGAAATTATCAGCGGAAAGTTAAACACATACATGGTATCACAATGGGCTCTATAGTTTAAGTTCTTCGTGGACAACCAATATAACCTAACCTAAGGTAATAATGAGTACATTAAGAACCACAATTTCGGAAGTGATATTACGCTAAACTATGCCCAAATTTAAGCAAAAAAATAAACCTACAAAAAGTATTCTTTATTTAAATACAAACAACTTTTACTTGAAATTATTTTTTGCGAAAATTCAATTGATATCAGTATATTAAAATAATTGAATCGTTATTATTAGTTTGCTACATCTTGTTGCCATAGTTACAGTGCCTACGAAGTATTAATAAGATTTAAGCTGATGTGAGAAGTCAATTTGGATAATCTCATAAGGCGACGCTCTATAAGTTGCCGTCTGTCGTCATCAGAGCCACGTGAGATCAAAATATAATGGGAAGATAATAATTCAATGACAATAAGGTAAATATGTTTTTTAGGTAAATATGAAAATATTATCATTAGATTTATGAAGATTAGTATTGTCAGTATATTTAAACCGACTTCAAACAAAAACGGAGGAGGTTATCAATTCGACTGTATTTTTTTTCTTTATGTTTGTTACCTCAGAACTTTTGACTGGGTGAACCGATTTTGGTGATTTTTTATCTGTTTGAAAGCTGGTGCTTCCTGTGTGATTCATTTCATTTTCGTCCAGTTCTGACATCGGCATCCATGATAAAACCATAAAAGTCTTAAATTTGCATTAAGTATGCACGGCAAGAGGACGAGTAACTCAATATCAAGCCAACCGATTTCGATGATTCTATTTTTAGTGACAAATTAGTTAATGTACTTCAGATTCACTAAAAATCAGAAAATAAAAAAAAACTTGTACCAAAAAGAAAACCGACTTCAAAAAAAAAACTTTTCCAAAATAAATTAATATGCACTAAAAACTAAAAAAAAAAAAAAAAAAAAAAAAAAAAAAAAAAAAAAAAAAAAACGATAACATATCTATAAATATACACTGTATATCTGATTTTTATAATGTAAACAAGAATTGGAAATTTTGATGGAAAATAAAATTACACTATTTTATATGATAACTTACCGCGGCAGAGGATTATAAAATAATTTGACTTGTCTATTGTGACGTAGCTATTTTGTTTAATGCTTTGGAAATTTAAATATGCTGGTCTGAAGATAATGCTAAACAAATTGGCTGGATTTACAGTACAGTAGAACTTGGTTAAGCGAGACCTAGATAAGTGAGAAACCTCCATAATTGGAACTCATGCTGAGGTTCTACCCTTTGACACTGAATTACCTCTGTTAGTGGGACGAAGAAAACCTGTCTATCTGGAATTCGTTCTTTCGATTTTGTCGCCATAGTTACCTCTATATCTGAGACTGCGATTGAATTTTTTATGCATAAACCTCTGGGAGAACTGAGATAACATCGTTTTGTTGGTTTGCTTACTTATTCCTATTCTACCCGAAATTTCCGCACTTTACTAATTTTGAGTCTCAATGATCTTCAGTTTTAGTTTTGCTTACGGATTTTGCTTAGTACGGATGTTTCGTGAAGAGCTGAACTGGAACAGTACGTGAAAAACTGAACTGGAACAGTGTTTGCTAACATGGATCAGGCACCTTCGGCAAGTGGACAAAAACATTCCGGCAAGTGGACCGATGATACAAGAAAAGGAACAAAATTTTGGGCGAAGGCTTAATATTCATATTTTTTGTAGCAGCAATGGATGGTTGAAAGGGTTCAAAAAAACGGTTCGAGGGTTTATAAAAACAATATTTCCAAAAACTCATACTATTCAAATGCAAATACCTTAAACTTTTGTACTATTTAGGTTTTCGAATTTTTTAGGTAAACAAATATTTCTTTAAAGTTTCTCACAATTCTTAAATCGTCTGAAATATTTGGAATAATTTTTAAGTAAATTATGGTTGATGATTTTCACAAATATTTACCTCAGTTATAAAAGCTTAATTAACGTAAATCAGTGTTAATAAAAATTGCATATAAAATTAATATAGCTTTTAATAGCATATTAAATTCATTTGTTACTTCACCTGAAAAACAAATATGGAGAAATTAATAACAAACGATATTTGTTTAAAAATAATTAAACAATGTGATGCAAATCATATTGATATACTGAATAATAATATCACAATTGAAAAAGTGCATTTAAAAAAATTTAGTGACGAACAAAAAGGTTTTATGGGAGAACATTTTAATTTAGAAATTTTAACAAATTATGGAACAACATATACATTTTTTATTAAATCGAAACCAATATTATTACCAAGTTTTGAATCATACATCAATGATATTGGAATATTTGCGAAAGAAACAAAATTATTTCAAACATTATTGGAAACATTACGAAAATTAAGTACAAACGCATGGTGTCCCAAATCTTATTATATTTATGAAAATGATGCTATAATTATGGAAAATCTTGTCCGAAAAGGTTATCAAGTTATGAATCATCGTGAATATTTCACATATCAACAATTTTCGGCTTTTATTAAAACCGTAGCCGCATTTCATAGTACAACAATTATTTATGAAGAATTAACAAGAAAAAATTCAAATTACAAAAATTTTCGACTTATTGATAAATATAGAAATTTATTAGAAGAATGTGGTTATCCTTGCGATGAAACACATATTCGAAATAAAGTTTTAATTAGTAATGCTAAAGCATTTGTATCGAACTTAAAATATTTGGATAATTATAAAGAAGGATTTGATGAACAAATTTTGAAGCAATTAATTCATTTACCAAATCGAATGAAAATAAATCGTTATCGAAAAGTAATGAACCATGGTGATTTATGGTGTAATAATATTATGTTTTCTTGTAATGAAGATGAAAATTTAAAATGCTTACTTGTGGATTTTCAATTCGCACGATATGCATGTCCATCACAAGATCTTATGCTTGCAATGTATACAACAACAAATCGGGAATTTCGTACGAAATATTATGATCATTTTCTCGAAATGTATTACAATGCATTAGGGGATGAATTAAAAACGTATTCGCTAAATATTAATGAATTGTATCCAAAAAATGATTTTTTACAATCTTGTTCGGAGAAAAGAATTGTTGGAATACTTTTAGCAGCGTTATATACAGTGATGGTGTTTTATCGATCAGAAGATATTGATTATGTATTATCGAATGCTGATGATTTTTGGTCCTTTAATTTTGGAAATAAAAATGAATTTGTATTGAATATTTTAAAGAATGATGAACATTTAAGAGAACGGTTTAGTGAAATTTATCAAGATATTCTTGAATATGTTTTATAAATTTTGTGTTTAAATTTAAGGTATTTTTTGCTTGAATTTTCGAATTTCAAGCCTATGCCAACTTAAAAAAAAAAAACACCTGTATATGTTTTTTAGCTAAATATGTAAATATTTTATCATTAGATTTATGAAGATAAGTATTGTTAGTATATTTTTAGAAAGTAAATAAATAGTGTAATAATTTTATACCGCATGATTTAAAAAAATTGTCTGCTCTTTAAATGGTACTACACCTTAATAGAACAATGTATCAACTTGAAGTTTACCAAGTCGGTACATTATGATTTAGTGTTACGCTCATGTGCCACCATGTTTTCTTTTAAGGAAAATTAAGAGAGAATTTCGAAAATATTCCACTTTTTATATTTTTATTATATTTTTGTGAGAAAACAATAGCTAATACCTATTGTGGCGTAATTTGTAATTTTACTAATAATCTAATGTTTTCTCGCAAATATAATAAAATCAAATATACTAATATCTACTGATCATCATTGGCTACAGGTTATCGAATGATAGTCAGTGAATGAACAAATTTATCAATTTTTGCCATACCCTTATCGCCCAAATTAGGACTCAGATCCAAAATTGGAAAAGAGTTCTTTTGTTGCTGTTGATGAGCTAATTTTGATAAGCCGGGTTTCTGCAGTCAATAGCAGAACACGGAGTATATTAACGCATGACCGTAACAGGAACATGACCATGTTAAATCTCCGTCGACACTGATCCGTTACTCATATGTGGATATGCGTTATTCTTCTTGTTCACAATGATGACAGCTCCATTAAAGACACTGAGATAAAAGAGAAATTGCTTTGAGTTGAAGATTGTACTGTCCGCTTGGTTATTATTCCTCAACCTGTATATCTAGTCTACTAGTGATTCTTATAAAGTAAACAATAATTTGAAAGTTTGTTGGAAAATAATAGTACAGTATTTTATATGATAACTTACTGCGACAGAGGATTATAAAATAATTTGACTTGTCTATTGTGACGTAGCTACTTTGTTTAATGCTTAGGAAATTTAAATATGCTGGTCTGAAGATAATGCGAAACAAATTGGCCGGATTTAGAGTTTTTGATAGAATAACCAATAATAGTACAGTTTCCAGACCCAATTTTTCTCCTGCAGAGGTTTTACCTAACCCTTTATCGTACAAATAAGTTAGGACATCTCAGCATTTATTTGTACTTATCGTGATCTGTATTCTTTTGAATTAAAAATGAACAAAACCTTGCCTTAAAATATTGCTCAGACTTCTTGTATAATTCAAGCTGTTATCCAGTTTCTACTGTAGTTAATATAGTCACAGAGAGAAACACTAAAAACGGTCAAAGTTCGAAAAATTTGAGAAGTAAGTCGCATTTGAAGGCGGTTTTCGGCATTCGATAGAGCGTCATATTCAGTGACCAAAATTGATGCATATGTAATCAAAAATATGCAATTTTCATAAATAATATGTCTTTTATAATTGCATTTTAAATGAACTATAAATATTAAATTTACGATTCGGTTAATAGTGTTGAAAATGATTACAAACTTGTTACTCGCAGTTTTTTGGGGTCGCTGAACACGAATATCGCGACAATATCGGGCACCATGTACCTGGTGTACCGGGTACCAGGGTATCCGAGGTACTCTTGGAATCAGGTACCACGGAGATTAATTCTGTCGCGATATTTGTGTTTAACAACCCCAAAAGTCCCCGAATAACAAGTTTGGATCATTTTCATCTCTATTATTCGAATTGTGAATTTAGTAAATTTACGGTTAATCTAAAAATGCATATTATTTATGCAAATTGCATATTTTTAATTTCTAGTAAATGGTGGTCACCAAATTTTCTGACGGACTAACGAATCAAATGCCGAAAACCGCGTTCAAATCCGACTTACTATTCAAATATTTCGAACTTCATTGCTTCGTTTCATACACAATTTTGTCTCAGTAACTCAGAATTTTTTTTACGTACTGGTTAATTAAAATTTACTTTATAACTTAGTGATCGATAACACCAGTTTGGTCCTGATCACAAATTTTTAGGAAATCATTGTGGGTAGGAACCTTTTTTGCAATATGCCATATTAAACATTAATTGTATAGAGTACCTGGATGATCTTTGCTCGGTGAGTTAAAAAGACACAAATTTTATCACTAATATAAGAACCGTTTAAGATTTTCCCATGCAAATGTCAATTTGAATGTTCCGGTAATATACTTTTTTCGTTAACTACGATATATACCAATAGATGTCAGAAAGAGTCATATTTGGCAGTGTATGTTTCATTTTTTCCTGAAAACACGGATAAAACGATGATTTTTAAAAATGAAATCTAGCTAGGTCGACTTTTCGTCCAAAAACCCCTTAATACTCATTTTTATGAAAATCGATAGAGCCATTTCCGAGATTAAAATGATCTGCCTAAAAGAGAACGACCTTAAATACACCTACTGCCACTAAAGAGACTCAAATTATTCGCTAAAACTTCGCTTTTTTGATGAGTTCTTGAGAAAAATTCCAAAAATTATCATTTTATTTAAATACAATGCCTCAAACTTTTGGACTACATAAGTTTCAAATTTTCTAGCTAAAAAAATATTTTCTAAACATTTCTTTAAAGTTTCTCACAATTCGTTAATCGTATAAAAAATTTGGAATAATTTTTAAATAAATTATGTTTGTTGATTTTTATAAATATTTACCTAAATTAAAAGCTTAATTAACGTAAATCAGTGCTCACAAGATTTGCATATATATTGTATAAATTTATAAGTAAAATTTTTATCGCTTTTTATAGGAGGTTGAATACATTTATTAATTCACCTGAAAAATAAATATGGAGAAATTAATAACAAACGATATTTGTTTAAAAATAATTAAACAATGTGATGGAGATCAAACTAATAAACTCAATAATAATTTCACAATCGAAAAAGTGAATTTAAAAAAATTTAGTGACGAACAAAAAGGTTTTATGGGAGACCATTTTAATTTAGAAATTTCAACAAGTTATGGAAAAACATATACTTTTTTTGTAAAATCCATGCCAACATTATTACCAAATTTTGAATCATATATAAATGAAATTGGAACATTTACTAAGGAAACAAAATTATTTCAAACATTATTGGAAAAATTACGAAAATTAAGTACAAACGCATGGTGTCCCAAATCTTATTATATTTATGAAAATGATGCTATAATTATGGAAAATCTTGTCCGAAAAGGTTATCAAGTTATGAATCATCGTGAATATTTCACATATCAACAATTTTCGGCTTTTATTAAAACCGTAGCCGCATTTCATAGTACAACAATTATTTATGAAGAATTAACAAGAAAAAATTCTGATTTCAAAAATTTTCGACTTATTGATAAATATAGAAATTTATTAGAAGAATGTGGTTATCCTTGCGATGAAACACATATTCGACATAAAGCTTTAGTATGTAATGCTAACGCATTTGTATCGAATTTAAAATATTTGAATAATTATAAAGAAGGATTTGATAAACAAATTTGGAAAGAATTAAATAATTTACCAAATCGAATGAAAATAAATCGTTATCGAAATGTAATGAACCATGGTGATTTATGGTGTAATAATATTATGTTTTCTGGTAACGAAGGTGAAAATTTAAAATGCTTACTTGTGGATTTTCAATTCGCACGATATGCATGCCCATCACAAGATCTTATGCTTGCAATGTATACAACAACAAATCGGGAATTTCGTACGAAATATTATGATCATTTCCTCGAAATGTATTACAATGCATTAGGGGATGAATTAAAAACGTATTCGCTAAATATTAATGAATTGTATCCAAAAAATGATTTTTTACAATCTTGTTCGGAGAAAAGAATTGTTGGAATACTTTTAGCAGCGTTATATACAGTGATGGTGTTTTATCGATCAGAAGATATTGATAATGTATTATCGAATGCTGATAATTTTTGGCCTTTTAATTTTGGAAATAAAAATGAATTTGTGTTGAATATTTTAAAGAATGATGAACATTTAAGAGAACGGTTCAGTGAAATTTATCAAGATATTCTTGAATATGTTTTGTAAATTTTTAACATGGAACTTCATCATGGAAATTCATGGAGCATGAAAAACGTATAATCTGACGATTTGCGCAAACCGCAGCGTCCTAGCTCGAAAAATTACTTTTACGCGGGCAAGGTCAAAAGAGTGTATATTTTATAATGATATGTCGTATCTTTGGCACAACACATTGCATATTTCTTAATCAAATTCCATGATTCATCCATCCTTTTCAAGCTCATTATGTCTAGGTTTGATCAAAAATATACTCACGGTCTAAAAATGAACCACTTAGGAAAAAGCACGCTAGACAATTAATTTGAACGAAAAAATACACAAATTTAAATAATAAGTCTACTAGGCAAACATGTTAGTTTTTATAGGTGCTCTCCTAATACTCTAGACATATAATTACTATTTTTAATACACTTCTCCTAATATTAATTTAAGGACTTTTTTCGCCACTTTTCTATGAAATTTGTTGTTTTTTATTGTTTTTAGCCACGGGTTGTACGATAACTACGGGAGCGGAATTCTTCACGGGTCGAGCTAGTCATTCATCCTTTATTTGTATCCAAGAAATTTATATACAGGGCGTTCTGTTATTGACTGCAGATCGTCATCCTGCAGAATAAGCTCATAACGACGAAGGAAAAAGTTATTTTCCACTTTTGGATCTGAAGCCTACTTTGCGAGATAATTAAGAAAATAAATTAATATATCTTTATCGAATCACAGCTCAATAAAATTTTAAATGAAACCAATAACACACTACTTAAAGAGAGGATGTGTTTTATCATAGTGGAATGCGACTCTAAAGGCAAAATTATTACAAAAAAACTCTATTTGGCTACTTATGTTATTATAAAAACTAACCCATTAAAACCTTCACTGCTTTTCTTTGTAAATTAAGTATTGACCAGTCCGTTTTGCTAAATTTATGCTTAGATACATATGCTTCGAGACAAACCAAAGCATATGTTGTGTGTTGACGTTGCCTCCTATCCCGGATCTATTATAATGTATAATTTGATACCTCCCACATCTAATTGTATTGGTGAATCATATTTTTGTTTTCTTTATAAATAATAACAACAAAATATTTTTTTAGTATTCACTACCCAATGCAATCAATTGACAATCAATTATTGTTTTATGATAGTCCCCTCTATATTCTAAATTGACACCTACTAATTTAATGAATTTGATAGGTCTGTGAATTCATAAATCTTTTTATTTTCCCATAGTCACATCTTCCGCATTAGGCCTCAAATGGAAATTTGGTATAAAGCTTTTCCATTTGTCTTGACAAGCTTAATTTAGTGGTACAATTTTCTGCTATCAATAACCAGAACACCCTGTATATTCATCCATATATGATTTCTATATATTTTTGGTAATAAAACCAAGTAAATTTTATTATACTAAGGGTTACAAAATTATAAAATAAAGTACAATAAAAATATAAATATAATAATTTTAATTAAAATTCGGTTTTTGTTTTTTTTTTTTGTATTTTATTGTTTACGGTGAGAAATAAATTTTAAAATGTAATCTAAATTAATGCGAAAGTATACCAAATGTAGTCGTATATGGTCGTATATTTACACAGATTCAATGTGGTTTTTTTTGTACCAAACTTATTTTTGATGTTTGTTTTTCCAATTATATTATACAGCCGTTCCTTTTTTTTTTAATGTGAGTTAAATGTCTTATTGTGATGCTAGACATTTTGCAAGTATCTGCAGGACTCGTATTCGATTACCGGATTAACTGTATAATTTTTCGGTGCTATTTTGTTTAAATGTAAATTGTATTGTGCGTCAATTGATTGAAGTGGAAAGTCTTGCCCACGCAATTATGATGTTAAATTTATGTGTTAAGGCTGTTGTCTTGCTATGGGCATATTGTCAGAAAATTCTAAATTTTTTGTATACTTATTATGGATATTATAATATATTTATCATCAAAAGTTGAAGCTGATTGAACGTCTCTCACAGATAAACATAATTAAAGTTCGGATTGTAGCTAGGCAAAAACCTTAATATTGCCAAGTATCAAAAAACATCATATTTGGTAGTCTTGACTTAAATAAAAAGTACACAAGAAAATTGAAGCAAATTGTTAAATTAACGTTTTTTTTTTAGCTCAGATTTCCATTAAATCATCAAAGCACAAAATTTTGCATGTTGTTTTTCTTTCACCTGGGGTGAACTAGGGTAACACATATACGAAAAGATCCTACAGAATAATTATGGGAAATCGCTCAGAGTCAACCTTTCTACAAATTGGTTACCTACATGTTTGTTTTTAAAGAATAGAAGAAAAGTTTCGAAGATACGACAACAAAGTTCAAAAGAAGTTTTCTAGATATTTTACCTAGAATCTGAAAAAAATCTATGGTGATTAGCAAGTAAAATTTTTGCGTAAAATATCCCAAACATTAAAAACTATTGTATTTTGTAGTCATTCATAACTTTTTACTCTTCATTGTATTAACAATTACCAAAAAAATTTAGCCGCTAGCCATTTCTCATAAGAGTTATGTAGGGTCCTTTCTTTTCGAATAATTGTTCTACACAGATTGTAAATTATTTTTCAAAGTTTTCACGTTACTAAAACTTTTGATTTTTTTTTTCTTTTTTAGTGGTATTGTACACATTTGTTACTTTGTTATTTTAAAAAATATTTTTAATAATATTTAAGCAAATAATAATAAAAAAATTTTTATTTTTTGTTACACAACTTACAATTTACGATTCTACAAAATGTATGTAGGTACACTTATTTTACCTAAAATAGAGCCACACTGAAGCCAAATAAATAATTTAGGAATTTGTTTTCGTAAGTTTTACTTACAAATTATAAAACAACTTTCTCGTAAAAGTTTGGTGAATGTTTCTTTTTACTTAAATATTATACTTTTTTATTGGGTCAAAATATTGGTTACATACACATCACATAAAGTTAATAGATCAAAGCTGCAGATTCAGTCAAAAGCGGTAGCTTTCAATTTGTACTTAAAAATTTAACATTTGAGCACATCACATTTGAACAAATTTATAAAAGTGGACAAGTATATTCAAATTTCCTTGTCGTTAATATAAATGGCGATCAAATCAATCGAATCCTTATCAGATTAGATAGAATTATTATTTGGAGGAACTATTCATTTGAGCTACGTCGAGATCGGAGTCCCGATCTATTTTTCGAATTACCTACCAGTCTATTGGTAGATTGAGGCCCTTCTCACGCTTTTGCAATTTAGGTTGAAAACTACTTTTCACAGTCGGTTTTTTCCGTCAGTTATTTGCATTTATTTCATCTTTATATAGCCACTTGATGGTAAGGAACTGTGATTTGGAACCAAAAGATGCCTTCACGGGTAAAGTTCAAAATGAAATTAACAGAAATTTAGCATAAATTATTAATATTCTATTTTATCAGTATTTTTTTTGAGCTAAAGTGTACTCCGCTATAAACAATCATCGAAATAGTTAAACATTTACTTTAAAAATATAACCGCTGTATCATACACTTATTTTTATAGTCCAGTAATTAAAGGACAATGTCAAATATAATAGTCAAGTGTCCCCAATACGGATAAATCTATTATCACAGATTTATCAAAAAATAATTTATGAGAAACACAATTTTTGTAACAACATTCCTGACAATGCTTGGAAAATCAGTGTGCAGGGGCTTCTGACCTAAGAAAATCAAAGAAGCTTTCCTACGAAAAACCAAAATCGTCTTATTTCACATTTTTTAAATCCGGTTTGGCATCAAAAGTTAAATTAAAAATATAACTTGTAACGGAAAATATATATATAATGTTAAATTTAAAACGTGGGGTGGTCGATATCTGTCAAATCAGGAAATGTATAATAAATGAGCAGAGCATCTTCCGCTTTGAATTTTACATTACAATTATTTTCCTCTTAGTTTATAACTTATTTATTGTTCCCTGTCAATTTGTTACGAAAAATGTTTATTTACGTTTTTTTTAAATCTGACGATCCGAAAAAATCGTGAGACCGATAGTTAACGCACTGCTGTTCTAGTGATTTCGAGTCACACTCATATACGCCTCTCAAGACCAATCACAATAATTTTTTTTGGCGTGGTTCTTTATGCAACAAATAACAATTCAAGAATTACAATTATATGACTAAAATTTCTTTCCGCGATATTAAAAATTCGATATTTACTTACAATATTTCACGCTATACCACATAAAAAGCACAATAATTTGGGTGACTGTTGTGATGTCATAAACATTTTATTACAAAAATGAAATAATTTACGAAATAATCATAAATTCTACCTTATAAATTTTATTTATTTTAATGTAATTGTTAAACAAGTCTGTAGTTGTGAACATATTTTGTTCTATGAGAGAGTTGTTATAGTAGCATTCATTTCGTGCGGAACTGAAATTAGCCCCGTTTTACGTAAATAACGTCATAATCTATATTCATTATTTTAACAGATTTTACAATGTTCAGATACGTTTAATTGTATCACTCGTGGAAATAAAAACAAAAATATATTTTTTTACCTTAAAAAATCTTAAATGCTCTTAGTTTATACTCAATAGTTTCAGCATTTATGTAATAATATTGCATATAATGTATAATGAATGGAAATTACTTAAGTATAAAGCTGATAAATTTGCTACCTCTGGCGTTAGGTTTGTTCTGCACCTAAGGAATAGTATGTGTATATTAAATAAAATATATAAATTTTTACAATGTGGTTAAATTACAATTTTCTTTTTAAAATTTATTTCTCATTTTATACGAAATATTGTTACAAATGATTACTGTTTTATTTAAGTAAAAACAACATTGTAGCTACTATGATAATATTCTTATATTAGCTTTATAGCTGCCGATAATTCCGAACTATTTTGAGGCTATGGCGTTACGATCAAGTTTCAAATTAGTTTATTAATCGTCAGTTTACAATATATAATTACAAAACATCTTAAAATTATTGTACCTTGCCTAAACTTTATCTATAATACGACGTTTTCGGCATGGCATTAAAGTTGGTTTACGAATATACAAAAATGAGTTTTATTTTAAAAGGTATCAACTTCAAATCGAAATTGAAGACATAAAAATAACATCAATTGCCCCGGCGTTGGGTTCATTGGAAAACTAATTTTAATATCTACATACACTTTGTACTGCTCGATAAAAGTGTCGAAAATACGATTTCTAAATTACGCTTTGAAGCCAACCACGGTACCTTTAAGTGTAAAATAATATTTAAGCACAAATGGCATAAAAATAGCTATCCAGTGAACCCAATATCATGTCGATTGAAATTATTTTTATGGGCTTAATTTTTATTTCAAACTTATTCACTTTCAAAAAACGAGAGATGTCGTGGGACACTCGGTATCAACTATGTTCCTTTCGTACTTTTACTTTTTTACTTACAAGATATATTTCTGAAAATTTAATGTATTAAGGAAAACATTTTATGAAATAACATAAAATTGTGACAAAAATACAAATTGGCAAATTATAAGAGTTGGTTTTTGGTTTGGTTTTTGGTGTGGTTTTTTATACACATATTTTTGGTTTTACCTTCCAATTAGCAAACAAATCAGAATGATAATGTGCGATAAGGAACATAGTTCCAATAGGACCTGTTAACTTAAAACGATATAACTGTTTCAAATTACGTTCGAATTATTGGCAAGCATAAAGGCTATTAGTATCTACAAATTGTTCGTGCTACTCTTTTTACATTTATTGTAACGCTTGATTTAATTTAAATTGTGCGTCTAAAAATTATATTCTTTTGTCCTCTCAAATAATAATATTTAACAATTTCCGTGGAAAATATATATATTTAATTTAATTTATATCCTGGGTAAATAAATATGAGGATATATAACTAAACTAATTTATGATTTTTGAAAAGAGAAATTTTTGAAGTTATTCTGCACAAAATAGTTTATTAGGAAATAAAATTATTATTGATAATCTTTTACTGTGTTTTCATTCTCAATTCTATGACAATAATTTAACTTCCGTCTTAAATCTTTAGAAAATAATATTTACTGAAAGACAAATTTATTTTTGTGAAAAGAATTTGAAGATGAAGATATTATAAATGTGAAAGTAAGGATGTTTGTTTGCTTGTTTGTTTGTTACGCTTTCACGCAAAAAGTAGCGAATAGTTTTTAATGAAACTGTACAGCAATATAGCTGATACATCAGAATAAAACATGAGCTATAATTTATAAAGATATATATAAAAAAGAAAAAAAAAATAAATTTAATCTGACATTTACTATTTTAAATTTTTACAGATATCTTTAATTTAAGGTTCAAAATGATGATTGTATATGATTATATAAAATTTAAAATAGTAAATGTCAAATAATTCAGAGCCACCTTTTCTTATATGCTCAATGAATTATGACTATTTTATAATTTAAAAAATTGAAAACGATGCATATCTTTTAGCTGCGTAAAACTATCCCTTCAAGTGTTATGGAAGGGGGATGACTGAGACCAAGAGATGTGGAGGCCATAAAACGGTGGTTTTTACTTTTTAGCCCAGTGAAGCGGGCGGTTATCAAGCTAGTTTATTATATTTCTTGTTGTGTAGAGACCTAATTGTCAATTTGATTTAATATTTTGTCTTAGCTTGTTCGATTTTTGTAAATTTTTGATAATTTATATTGGGAGGAAATGTGACGTAATATTTGTATCAATGGTTTTACTGAAAATGTAACGAGAGGTTAGGAAACGAAATTATGGGAAACATATTTTATGCATAGCCATAGCTATTTAGGTAAAAAAAGTTATTTTTAAACTGAATATTTATTTAATATTAACTCTGAAAACGGAAAAATCAAGGATCGTTTAAAATATTTAATTGTAATTAAACTTTGATTTTGAAAAAAAAACTGGTTTATGAATATATTTTGTTTCAAAATTTTTTAAATTTTATTTTAGCAATACATGAAAATTTGACATAAAATGTTTTAGTTGGCTCGTTGATTTATAAAAATTTTGTAAATATGTCCCAGAGGTATCATTGATAATATTTTTACTCGAATTATTGCACACGGTACCTCCTACCTACCTATTGTACATCTGAATATCATGTAAATCCTTACACAAGTACAATGCTAAAATATGAGCATGTTATCTTGTTAATATGAATTCCAAAAGATGAAAATTTTTCGAATTGAATTCAGATAATTCTAATTTGTGGTAGGTAGGGTATCTTATATCTTAACTTGAACTTCGTCAGGAAAATTGACAGATATTTTCTCAATAAAAATTATTCAATTCTTAAAAACAAATAAATTTGATTTTTATACCTTGTATAATTCAAATATACAATGTATACTTTTAAGTTTAGTCCCAAACATTAATGCCGCGAACAAATTTTGGTATAGTTGTTCAATGACCTAAAGAGTCCATTTCCGGTTGTGTGTCTGTTCGTCTGCCGCCTGTCAACACGATAACTCAAAAAATAGAAAAAAGATATCAAGTTAAAATTTTTATAGCGTGTTCAGGACGAAAAAAGTGATGTTGAGTTCGTAAATGAGCAACATGGGTCAAAGTTTTGGGTCCGTAAGCCCTATCTTGTAAACCGTTAGAGATAGAACAAAAGAGAGAACAAATGGAGAAGAACGGACTTTTTTTCGGTCGTCTTTTTAGCGGTCTCTAATTCACTTATTGCGTTTCCTATGTCTTTAAACCTCTATGTTATTACCTCTATAGTATCATCACATCAACTCGAAAACATAATTCAAAATTTATACATAATTTTAACATATAAGACATGTAAGTTGCCTACATAACAAAACTAAAAGAATATTTATTTTTCCAGACACGTAAATTATATTTGAAAAATTCAAAAACCATTATTAATATAAGTGTACTGTAATTTGAGCCCTGTTTAAAAAGAATTTTCCGTTCCGTTAAGTGATAAATGGGTGTATTATCAATGGTTTTAGTGTTACTGTAACATATTGTTCCCAATAGTATAGTTTTAAAAAATACACTGTTATGGTTAGGTATGTTTGTAGTTTGTACCCAGTATAGAAAACAAATATAATAATTTAATATAAATTTCATTTTTAGTACTTTCTATGAAGCATACAAGCTGTCTGTGGTAACAGAAAGTTGTGGTTTGTAAGGGGTGTTCCAAAATTAACGTAAGATACATGATTTGAATTTTTGTCCGTTTACGGGTATTAAATGATGACAATCAAGAGGCAAAGAGAACGTGGCAGTTTGCAGTTTAGGGTTGTTAAAATGAAGGACTCGACGATAAAAGAGCGCTTTTTCTCTGTTGTGCAAGGTTTAAAAAATCATAAAGTTTAAGCAGCTCATAAAGTTTAAGTTCACGATTTTCGTATAAACTATGGTTGAAATATTAATGTAGCATTAATTTTTTCCCTAGGACAAAAAAATCTAACTTGCACCATCCTGTATCATAAGCTGGACACGCTTAAGCCCAAAGTTGACCCTAAAACCTAAAAAAGCCATTTAACAATTGGGTAAGTAGTTCTTGAGATATCTTCTGAAATCATGAGTTCGGAAATAAAATTAGCTGAATTTTAATGATTTTAAGGCATGAAACAATAAATTTTGTCTGTTTCACATTTTTTCTCAGTAAAATCGTCAAAATATTATTTAAAATTTTGAACTGCTTTTAGGTGAAAATTTCGATCATCTCTGCTAATTTGAAATCGTCAGAAAACGACGTAAAATTCCTTATCCTCGACTTTATGATCACCTATATAAATATACAATTTTTTTAAAATTCCCACAGAGCGTTGATACTGAGAAAAAGTGTTTTTTAAACAATACAATTTTGCAAATTAAAATTGACTTATTCGTAAAAGAAAACCCGTCTTAGTTCAAGTGATAATAAATTTATTATTTATGAGTTTATTGCTCGATTGAATAAAAATAATGTAAAATGTTTGCATCATATTCTCTTTTCGTTATTAAATTCACAAAAATATTGAAAAAGTATTGGTATATTTTCGAACTTTTGAATCTCACTTTCACCTATTTGTAATCATTGCATCGAATTGAAACTGTGAAATTATTTGCAAATCTGATGAGAAAATTATATGCTTATATCTGCCTGATATTCCCTGAAGTTTTAAAAGTACGTAAAATAACTCTGCTTTTTCAGTTTTTCCCAAATTTTCCAAACCACTCAAATTTTTGAATGTAGCCCATTAACTTTTGATTAGCCCCCTAGAGGTCCTTGGTTCGAAAGGATGGCGTTCACTCCAGTTTTTTCTTTCTTATATTCTGTCCAAAAAATACAACCTAAACTTTTTAACAATAAATTTTCTATTGTATTTAAGAATTATTTTCTACTTTTTTAGTCTACATTTCATTAAAATCGATTTAAAATTATACGATTATACTATTTTCCGTTTAAATTACACGCATAGTGTAAAGCTTTTAATAAAAATTAAAATATTCTCTTAATAATAATGACTGCTATGTACACAAATTTTAATAACAATCTAATCTCAAATATAATCATCTAATTTATATTAAAATACTAATGCAGGGTAATAATCGTGATATCAAATTAATTATTAAAATTTAATTTTAATAATGATAATGGTCACAAATGGTTTATAAAACTAATGAATTACAAATAAATTAACACAATACCTTTTAAATTGAAAATAATTATTAAATTAATTTAATTAAATACATTAAATATTAATTTGTTATAATTAGCAATCAATAAAATAGAATATAAAAGTATTTTTTTGTATTTGTATAGTTTTATTTTAAAATTCGTTCCATTTTAAATATCGAATCATAACATTGCGCACGCATTGAATTTATATATGTTCCTTTTCTTGACGTATGGTTTGTTAATGGCCGGTCGCGTTGTTTGATTGTGTTAAACTTGTGTATAAATCAAAACAAATTTAATAATTTAAAATGGCTGATAAATATGATTCAAATGGTGATTATAAAAATTATTCCGGTTCAAATTCAAGTGATTTTAAACGGAAAAACTTAACGGCTGAGAATAGTTCAGGAAAAAATCAAGAAGAAACTCATGAAGACGATGAAAATGGTGAACAAAATCCAGCAGCACAAAAAGCCGCTGAATATATAAGAGAATTATTAGCTGAGAAAATTGCCATTGATCATGGAAAATGTGCACATGCAGCTCGACTCTTGGATCAAGGTATTTATTTCAATAGTTTTGACAAAAGATTTTGTTTTATGTTAAAAACAATATGGCCGCTTATTTCAGTGTAAAATCAATTTATTTGTAATTAAAATTAATATTTTTTTGTATGTCGTTAATTAAATTTAATGAAAATTAACGAATAATTGCGGTAGTGATAATTAGTCACGAGTACAGGATGTTCAATTATGTATAAAAAAAATTTACATATGGAATGAATACTGCAAGGTTTTTATATTTTCGCACATAGATGGCAGTATCAACAATGAAATTTGTATTCAGAGAGGTCGCAAACCGAGAAAATCGGAAATGATCAGGAAATATGAAAGATAGGTATCATGGAAACTAAAAAGTATAAAGAATCTTGTAAACTATCCAACAATTCAATAGATTTTCTTTTCGGGCCTTTTAGACACTCATTTTTAACATAACATATCAAAAATTATTGTATTTTTTTCGATTTTACCGATATTTGATATTTGGAATTTTATCGGTACGATGATATCGACGATATATAAGATACCAAAATATCCACTGTTCCACTTTGTGTTTATTTAGGGAATTTAAAGGATAAAAGATACTTAAAAATCCACTTCATTTCACGATAAGATGAATAGTGTTCGAGATATCGCATCGTCAAAAATCTCTCCAAATTTCGACTAAGGACTTTCTTCAAGGTTGCCAATTTTTATTAGAGGTTTTTTTTTAATTTTATTTTAAGCAGCACAAAATTTTGGTTTTGTCCAATATTTTACTAAGTATAATATCCAAGTTTTGATTTTCAAGGGGTCCTCTATATTTTTTTACCCTGGATATATAAAATATATATCAAGATATACTAATTTTAGTTTCAAGTTTGTAACGCTTAGAAATATTGATGATACCAACAAAATTTTGATGTTAATAAAATTCCATATTTAGTCCATTTAAGGTTGTCTATCCGTAATTCAAAAAAAATAATTCAACACGGTAACACGGTAATTCAAAAAAGAAAAGAGATATCAAGCTAAAAATTTAAATTTAAAAAATGTTCCGTATACAAAAATAGACAACTTTTGTTTGTAACATTTTTTCGTGAACGTTTTTGTTTACACGCGAGGGCGCAAATTAGGCTAGAGAATAAATTTTCATTTTATTTGAAACTTGACAAGATTTAAGGTTGAAAATTTGTGGGTAGCTTCAAAATAATTCGTCTAATGATTATAATTTCACACCAGACCTGTCGGATAATATAAAAAGGAGGGGGGAGGTTAGTTGACAGAAATATTTTTGTTTTTTTAGCCCTCAAACCAAAAAAGAGGTGTTATACGTTTGATCGCTATATGTGTATCTGCCTGTCTGTCTGTAGCACTGTAGCACCTAAACGAATGAACCGATTTTGATTTTTTTTGGTTTCGTTTGCGAATTAATTAAATGGATAGTGTTCTTAGCTATGTTTCAACTGTGAGTTAGTTCCGTACCCAGAACAACGAAAAAATACTCAACGAGTTAAGGCACTTTAAGGAAAAAAATAATTTAATTAGCCTTTTTCCTGGGAAAATTAAAAAAGATCCACTAGATGGCAACATTTAGGGGGGGGGGTACAAATATATCCTGCCATCTAGAGAATTTATTTTTAATCTTCCCAGGAAACAGGCTTATAGTGTTCTTAATTTTGAAAATTTCACTTGTTTTAATCTTCTCTAATTTATAATACAAAGATATGGTAGATAATCGATACTGTCTGTACAGTATTTAAACAATTAACTGAGTCAATAGTTTATTTTGACTTGTTTTAAGAGATTTTAAAAGTACTTGAGTTACTGTAAACAACATCAACAAAATTTTCAAAGTCATTAAGACACTTTCGCTTTTATTCCAACTGGCTTCTCAGTTATAGAAAATTTTTTTACAAACAAACTAAGTTTTATGTGTAGGCTTTTAACAGGTTGGCTGATAAGTCCCCGGTCTGACACATAGATGGCGTCGCTAGTATTAAATGCATATTATTTTTATATAGTACCAACCTTCAAATGATTCGTGTCAAAATTTGACGTCTGTAAGTCAATTAGTTTGTGAGATAGAGCGTCTTTTGTGAAGCAACTTTTGTTATTGTGAAAAAAATGGAAAAAATGGAATTTCGTGTTTTGATAAAATACTGTTTTCTGAAGGGAAAAAATACAGAGTCCGGAAACTCATTATCAAGCCAAGTTTTTGCTTCCACTGTATTTTTTCCCTTCAGAAAACAGTATTTTATCAAAACACGAAATTCCTTTTTTTCCATTTTTTTCACAATAACAAAAGTTGCTTCACAAAAGACGCTCTATCTCACAAACTAATTGACTTACAGACGTCAAATTTTGACACGAATCATTTGAAGGTTGGTACTATATAAAAATAATATGCATTTAATACTAGCGACGCCATCTATGTGTCAGACCGGGGACTTATCAGCCAACCTATTAAAATGTATTTTTAACTTTGATATTCAACTTGAGTGCTTTTGTTAATTTATAATCTGAAGTGTTATTAGCAAAAGCGTAGAATTAGCATTGATGCGTTAACTAAGGTTCGTTAAATTTACAAAAATAAAAAGCCACAAAGTAGGTGTATAAAATAATTCAATATTCAATTTATATTAATGAGCAATAAAACAAATTTTTTAAACAAACAAGTGTGTCCAATAGATGACAATAAAAGAGGGTTGTTATCATCATTTTGGACTGGAAATAAATATAACCACTCTAATAATGTTTGTTTAGGATGTGTCAATAAAATTTAGGTTATGAGTGATGATTTTGCATTAAAAGGCACTTTTGATGGACAATAGTAGTTTTCATTTTGAAAAATCGGATTTTCAAAAGCCTTAATATGTTTATGAGAAAAAAAATTTTTTTTAATTGGACTCTTTGTACATCAAAAGTAAAACATGGCCATTACGTCTAACTTCGAATACTATTAGTTCTCGCTTGTCTTGATAATCTATTATTTTAATAAGTGATGGTTGCTAAGTTTTGTGAGTAGTCTTGGTAGAAAGAACCAAATTATTTGTACAATGAATTGTGAAAAACATGTAGGGAGGAATCAGGACTTACCGCCTCATAAATTATTTGTGCGTCAGCATTCAGGCTGCTACCATTATTTAACCCCCCGACTAAAAAGAGAGGTGTTATAAGTTTGACGTATTTGCGTGTCTGTCTGTCTCATCATAGTTCCTAAACGGATAAACCGATTTTAATTTTTTTTATTTTAAAGAAAATTTAGGGTTTTTGGCGTGCTGAATACGAATTTGAGCGTTTCAGCAAGTCACGTTTTCGAGAAATTTGCCCTTTAATGTGGAAAACACTTGTTTTTCCCCTAAATTCGAAGTCGTGTTTCACCAGTGAATAATCACTTCAGATTAAGAATATTCACTTTACGGGCAGAAAAGTGAAATTAGTTTTTGAAAATGTTTAGAAGTACGCAAAATATGAACGTTTAAAATTCCTAATTAAACAAAGAGGAAGATATAGGTAGTGACGTCATTGTCCGATATTCCCATAGAGATTACATATAAAACTTTGTATTGCTAAAAAGAGATGGGAAACAATCTTTGAAAACTTCTTCGTTTTTTAATCAATTTTAATTTCACTTTCAATTTTTGTAATGGTATCAAGTCTAATTTTACATTTTTATGAGTAATATGTCAAATTTGACATCAAACAACTTCTGTAACAGTCATAGAAAGTCATTTTCATCATCTGGAATGTTGGATGTGTGGACCATAAAGGTCGTACTCACATGAACAATGATTGATATTGCCTAATGTTTCGTTACACACCCAGTAAATTCGTATTGAATTAAACGTTAATACATAGTTGTAGATACTGACTAGTGACTAACACAGTAGTAGTACATGAATAATATCCAACCAACATTGACATAAAATTTTATTTACATATAAATAAATGTAGTTATATATCCAACATATCCATTCACTAGACACAAAATACACAATAATTGTGAAAATTTTAGTTGAAAATTCTGTTTGGATAATCAACATTAATTAGTGACTTTATATGCACACAACACACAGGTTTGACTCACTTATCACAATCAGGGATGTATTTTACACCCACACACACACACACACATCTCACAGAATGTGTATCTCTACCTTCTGGTCTGGGGCGAGGCTTAGAATTTGACAGTTATTAAAAAAGGTTGGAAATTTTGAGAGGGTATTGTCCAATGTATAACAAGTTAAAATACAAAAATTTTCACAGGAGGGGCTTTATTATTATTTCTGCGGACTTGTTTTTAATTACGCAGTAAGCGAAAAAAAATAATTTAAAAACCATTTTGTGCGACATTCAACAAAGCAGGGCGGACACTTTGATAATTGTAATTTTTAAAATGTCAAAAAACGGACATCAAATTCTTTTGACCTTCGGTTAAGGTTGATCTTACATATAAGGCATATATATAGATAAAAATTGCAGAGCCGATAGAGAGATTTATAAAGAAAATTTCCCATCAAATTTCAAAGGAATTAGTCGGATAAAACTTGAGATATCAAGGCAACCACCTCGAAAAAAGTAATTTCGAGAAAAACGCGTGTTAAGTTTGAGAAAAAATTTCGATAGAGTTCAAATTTCTAGACCAGAATACCGTGTTAATTAAAAACATCAAAAATTCGCACGCCAAAACAGACTGGAACAAAAGACGATTATTTATTATTTTCGTTAATTAAATATTTACGTAAATCTGATTACTAATGGTATTAGATGGATGCTATCTAAATTTAAAACAATTTTTTAGAGTGTACTGTAAAATTATAATGTAGATACTGTCCGATCAACCTTAAATTTTCGACCATGTTAACATTTTTCAGATCGCGTGAAAGAAAAATCTCAAATTTTCGCAGAGAAAAAACTCATTAGTTGACCTCAAAAACCTCCCATTTTACAGATAAACTCAAATTATGAATTTTTTTTAATCAAAATAACGAACAAAAAACCCAAATTGTGTTGGATTGAACAAAAAAATTTGCCTCTAATTTCGATAAAACTCATTACATAAGATAATTCTGATCCACGAAGCGAGTTCATTTGATGATTCAGACTAACAATTTCTGAGATATTGTTCAAAATTCCGAATGAAGAACGATTGCTTAAATTGCTTTCAGAAAATTTTTTTTTAAAATGACCTAAAAAAAATAGTTCTTTTTTCAAAGAGAACTTGAAACTTGAACTTCGAGAACAATTTTTCGTCTCAATTTCAGAGGAATACACTAAGATGATGTATAAAAGTTTTGTTTTTTCCATTCTACCTTCAATTTTTTTGTAACACTCTGTTAAGGTAGTACCTACACGAAAGTGATATTCCAAGAATTTCTCAAAACTCAGAATATAAAATATTTAATTCATAATACACATGCTGTTAAAATTAGAAGATGATTTACCATGCCATACATGAGATATTAGCAATTAAAAGTGACGCAATTTGTACGTGTACATGGGAGAAGTGTATAAAAATACACAAATTTACAAATATTATATTTATTTACCAATGAATGACGTCCATCTCTATGAAAAACTAATATAATGTAGAATACTATATTTAGAAAATATATAAATAAAAATAAAAATTATTTACCATATAGTTTCGATAAAAAACTTAAATAAATAACTCGTTTTAGCGATGATTTTTGTGGAAAAGATATGAAGACTAATGTTAAAGGCATATGTCATAGTGTGTGTGTTTATATGTATACTAGAAACAGTAGTGAGGAACTACAGTCTTGTGAAAATAATATATGGTATATGTATAATAGTCATAGCACAGTTAATGCACTGAATGATAGTATTAGTCCAAAACTTTTTGACTGGACGGTCGCGGAGGAACTACCTTAATATGTTCAGTTAATGAAAATGAGTTGTTTAGTTAGAATATGGTTTACGGCTTTTTTTTTTTTTTAAACAAAAATAAAACATGTAATTTATTTTTTTTGAAACAAAACCAGGTAATTGGATCCATTTAATTTTTTATGTACAATCATGCGTTTATTAACGTTTTAATTGCAGTGGTTTTAATGCTTCACTCTATCGCATTACGGTATCTGCAATTTCATTGACAGGCGGTAATTTGGACATTCATATTTCCTCATTGCTAAAGCGAGATTCTTTCGAATATAAGACCTGGTGTAGGATTTTATACACAGGGTGTTTGAAAGAAAAAAGGATATTGTTCTTAGAGCCGTCTGAAGTGCCTATCAAATACTACGTCAGGCCATAGAATTAGTAACCACATGTGATAAAAAAACAAATTTACTGAATTAATTATTGAAATACTCCGTAAAGACAAAGTTAAGTATCAGTGCCTAACACCAATAAGTACCTATTTATAAAGAAAGCTTTTTTAGATAATACTTTTTCATTATCGAAATTTTTCGAGGTATTTTCTAAAGAACAACCCTTCCCCCTTCAAATTGACTCCTTTGACCTCCTTAATTATGCCGGATGGGCTTAGTATGGAATTCGAATCAAACTTATTTTGGAACGTGCTACCATGATTCAATTGACCTATGTTGTACGTTTAGGAACTCAAAGCCACTTTTTACGTCCTGAACACGCTATAAAAGTTGCAGCTCGGTATAAAAAAGATTTCATTTCACAAGTTTACGGTTCAAATATTTATTAATTAATCTAATTACTCCAGCAGGTGGATTATTCAACAATAAAAAACAAGAATAATTAAAATAAAAGAAACGAAGATCAGTTGAACTATTTGTTGCCGATAACCATAGAAGAAAAAAATACGTATTGAGATTTGAATATGCAAAACAAACTTAGAATAGAATGCACGACAACTGTTTAAAATTCAGTTTGTTTTCAAAGTATTCAGTTTTTCATTGTGAATTAATTTGATTAATTTTTTACACATTTGTTAAAGTTATAGAAACGAAGCTTTATAATCCGTATAGACTCGAAAAAAAAAAACCGTATAAATGAGGACAAACACATAATATTCATTATTCTCACTTCTCAATATGCTTACACATTTCCACGTTTTTTAGGATACCTTACCATTGAATTTTATCAAATTTGGTGTTTATAAGCATGTAATTTTCTACAAATTAAAACATATTGTCATTAGGGAGCGTTCATAAACTACGTGGCTTAATTTCAGCCTCTTTGACCCCTTCCTCTTTCCCTATAGCCTACCGTAGCCTTTCCTGTAATCTTCTCCCTCCCTTGGATGGAATTTAGTTTTTAAATATTAGAACAAGAAGCCATGTGTCTTTTCTTATATATTTTAAATGTTATTGTAAGCGGAAAATTTGCTATGCAATAATCTAAAATTTATTATGCCCCCAAAAACAATTAAATACAAATTTTTAGCTATAATTTTCAATTTAAGAAATGAACTACAAAATCTTATACAATGTCATCGATACACGCTTGACTGATTTTTTTTTGTATTATCAAACAAAATTGAATATTCATGACTGTGCAAATTAAAAATGGTATAATTATTTTTGTTTGATATCATTTGAATAAACAAATTTTTAGAAAAATTTTTTTAATAGTTTCCAAATATGATTTGTAAATGCAGTGGAAAGTTTGAAATTTTAAAATTTCATTCGCAGTTTTGGTACGAAAGTAAACGATCATTGCGAGAATTTTTTTTAATACATCTGAATTTTGGATATTTCTTTCGTTAATATTTTATGGACTAGAAGTGTTTTTATTGGCGTTCTTATGTATAATACAAAGTAAGACTCTTCAGACAATTCATTGTATGTGATGCGCGCAAAATCATATCATTCGATTAAATGGAAGTTGCATCACACACAATGAATTGTCTGAAGAGTCTTTCTTTGTCCTGTAGATAAAAACGTCCATAAAAACTCTTCTTACTTAATATATTATAATGGCTAACTAGATGCTTTACAAACGGTATATATTTATGTATTTATAAATTCAATTTTCGGGATAAACGATTTTGATGAAAATTTGTAAACAGATAAAATTTAACATAAGAAATTTAATTAGCTAAGTGTCATCGCTGCAGAACAGCCAAAAACGCGAAAAACACAATTTTATAGAACCAAACCAAACACCAACTTTGGATTTTCTTGTGAAAATTACAGATGACACTATCAACAATGCAACAATTTGCATATGCAAGAGGATGTATTGAGGGCTTGGCGGGGGCGTTTCCATGTGGGATTGTCATGGTTGTAGATGCGGTTGGGGGTTGAATTTGGCTTAGTCCGCCCAAGAACCAGGTATCGCCAATTTTTTAGTTTTATCGCGTACCGAACTCAAAACTCGCCATTGAAACATAGCTAAGAACACTCTCCATTAAAGTACCTTTCATTCGAAGAAAAAAAATCAAAATCGATTCATCCGTTTAGGCGCTACGATGCCACAGACAGACAAAAACACACACATAGCGGTCAAACTTATAACATTCCTTTTTTTTAGTTCAGGGATGAAATGACGGACACTCTGCTTTTCAATGGATCGGATTCAAAAGTGTTGAGAGAAAAGCAATGAAAAATTTATCTACTTTATAATACTTTATTTTTCTTGAACCTATATCAAATAAGAAATATTTGCTCATTAGTCAAAGGTTCACCATTATCCCCAAATTTTCGAATAACATCTACGATCTATTATATTCCAACTTATGTTCATAGAAAAACAATTCTAATGACAACATTTTCACATAGAAAATTTTCCCATTAATAAAAACATACATGAAATCAAATAAATATACATAAACAATAAAATATATCTAACCTCACTTTCTATAGTTACTACTTTCCAATTCAATTAATCTTAACAGGACATTATTTGAGGAAACCGAACGAAGATTACCTAAATTAATACATTGAACACTAGTATCGTCATGCACCTAGAAATACAATAGAAATTCGAAGTATGTGTTATTAGGTCTGTAATATAATAAAGTGGTAATACCCTTTTTAATCTCAACTTAGATTGCTTATTTAATTTTACTGTTTTAACATGACATTTTAATCTGAACAATTCATTAAATCAAAAATGGAATTGATACAGAGTGAATTGAAAAACGAGATTTATTTAAGTACAGATTATAACGTCATTGAAGAAATCAACAAATGTGGCGTTATTTTCTAGAATTATTTTTTGTTTTTCGAGAATGTTTCACAAAGCCACTAGTTGAAGCTACCTGCAAATTTTCATTTCCCTATTTTTTATGGTTTGGGAAAAAAAGGGACACCTATGTTTTGTACTAATTTGCGACCTTACGGGTAAACGTTTACGAACACAGTTAAATTTGACAGATATGCACCCAGCTGTTAACACTGAACCGACAGTTTTTACCTATATGACATCACATCAGGGCCTGCTTGTGTTTTAGGTCACATGATATACAATTTAAAAATTACGATTTTGGTGACGAAATATTGGTAAAAACAACAGTCGTGTATGTAATTATTATATGTATAAATAAAGTTGATGGTAACATAACCTACAATTACTATAAAAGTCATCAACAAATTAGTATTTAATGCATATTATTTTTGCCTATATGATGTCACATCATGGCGGCTGGTGTTTTAGGTCATGCGGTATTCAGATTACGACTTTTAATTTTAATATAATAAAACAATTATGTGCTTTTATGACTCAAAATCAGAATATTTAAGTATACTTCTACATAAAATTTAATTTTTATCAAATTTCATAATTTATTTTTTACTACCAAAAGTACTAATGAAGTTTTTCATATATTTTTCTCTTAAGTAAAATTTAATTATCTATGCGATTAAATGTATTTAATCTATTTGTGTGAATAATTTTTATTATAGTGTTTTATTTAATCTATTTGTAAAATGTGTTTCCTGACAAAGCCAAGAAAGTCTGAGATAAAAATTTGTATTTTATGAATATATCATCAGTTCGTGCTTCACATTCAACCAAAAATCACATCATATTTTTTTATTACATTTATATAATAATATTGAAGAAAGAAGTTGAAGAGGTAAGTAGTGGCAAAAACGAAACACTAAAAACGGTCAAATTGCCAAAATTATGAACAGTAAGTCCGATTTGAATGCGATTTTCGGCATTCGATTCGTTAAAGCATTAGTAAATTTTTTAGCCTAAATTGATTTTTAAGAAATTAAAAATATGCAAGTTGCATAAATAAAATGCATTTTATAATTGCATTCTAAATTAACCGTAAATAATTCACAATTCGATTAATAGTGATGAGAATGTGTAGTGCTCATGGTAAACGGTATCCAGGTCGTCTCCTGAAATTTTTGGGAAATTCGTTATATAATCGGTCCCAATTCGTAATTCAGGTTTTTTTTGGAGTCGTAGCGCACGAATATCGAGACCGAATTGGTCTCCGAAACACCTGGTATCCGATTATGTCGTGACATTCGTGTTCAGCGACCCCAAAAACCCCCGAGTAACAAGTTTGGATCGATTATATACTGAATTTCGCGAAAACTCCAAGTTTAAATAAGTGTCTGAGATATCTAGTGTCCAGGGTAAACGGTATCCAGGCCGTCTCCTGAATTTTTCAGGAAATTCGTTATATAATCGTCCAAGTAACGAATTTGGACCGATTTTATAACGAATTTCCCGAAAATTCTAGGAGACGACGGTGATATCAATTATCCTGGTTACTCCTCTCAAAAACCGAGTTACAAGTGTGGAATCATTTTCATCACTAGTAACCCAATTGTGAATTTAGTATATTTACGGTTTTTTTTAAATACAATTATAAAATTCATATTATTTATGCAAATTGCATATTTTTAAACCATGTATATGAAATATTCAAGGTATACTAAGTTTAGTCTCGAGTTTGTAACGCTTAAAACTATTGATGGTATGAACAAAATTTTATAGGTGTTCATAAAATCACCTAATTAGTCCATTTCCGGTTGTTCGTCTGTCTGTCTGTCCGCCTGTCATCATGATAGGCGGACAGATGTTTCCGAAAAAATGTTTCATACAAAAGTTGTTTATTTTTTTATAAGAAACATTTCTTATATTTGAACTTTTGGTCTATCTCTAACGGTTTACAAGATGGGTAACGGACCCAAGACCTATGTTGCTTATTTACGAACTCCACCTCACTTTTTACAACCTGATCACGCTGTAAAAATTTCAACTTGATATCATTTTTCGTTTTTGAATTGTCATCCGACTTATTGTGCAAATTTTTCGAATTTTGACCGTTAAAAGTGTTTTATTTCTGCGACTACTATTGAAGAAAGAAGTTGAAGAAGTAAGAGGAATCGCACATTTTTGTAGTATTATAAAAATGTAACATATGTGTTATTATTTGATGATGTGTGGTGCTGCACATATACTTCATATATTATATGAAAAGTGAATTTTTATGGATGATGACAACATGTACCTTTTTCAAATAACAACATGCTGTACTTTATTGTATGTGTACAGGATCTGTATCGTCATATTGGGCATACAATCACATTATGCGTAAGATCCTCCGAATGGTAAGTGACGTAAAATGCTGGCGTAAACGTGGTTCTGATTGGTTCACGCCAACGTGTTACATCACTTAACGTTTGAATGAAGCTGATCTAAACTGCTGCGTCTTCAAATGGATATTCTGTTGCTGTTTAGGTTTGCCAAAAAAAAGAGGCAAGGCAAAAGTATTATTTTTGAGTGTGTAATAACTATATCTTAAGGATGTTTCAAGTTTTAGAAGGTTAAAATAACGGGACCTGAAAATTACTCTCACTTGTAGAATTTTCTCGCTTATCCAGATATTACTCACCCAAATGTGATTGCAATATACAATGCAACCTCGATAACTCGAACCTCGTTAAGTCTTAATCTTCAGTAAGTTGAAAAAAATGTCATTCTCTTTCGTTGAACCTCTAAATACGCGATATCGCGAAATATTTAGACATTGTAACTTGTAAAAAAGGTTATTTCTCTGCGAGGTATTGATAGTACATATTTATTCTCTGTAACTCGAGTTAGTTAGTAAAATACAATCACACCTTTCTAAGTCGAAATTTTAACAACTAAATCCTTTGTATCTCAGAACTACTTGTTAAGTCAAAAACTCATTAACTCGTAATTGTTTGCATTTACCTTGAGGTTCGAGTTATCTAAGTTCCACTGTATTTTAATTCCATATCAAAATATTAATATTTTCTCAAATTTTAAGTAATGCCCAACAATCACGCACACAACCGGTATATAATATTATTCTTTAGACATCGTCATAGTACCAGTTCTCGCAGTATAATAAAATCCAATTTTGTATTCAATATTTGTTTCATATTAAATAAAAAGGGCACTTACGTTTTTGAAAAAAAAAGAATTTATCAAAGCTTTTTGTATAATAAAACGTGTTGCGTACAAATTTTCTAAAATGTATCCGTTAGTTAAAAAACTTGTTCACGGCCATTAATTCTGTCTGTACAAAGATATTGTAAATCAATCAAATAACAACGGAGATAGATTTATAGGGATTTAGAAATTGTTACCTCGTTAAACGTATTTGTTGGATTATATTTTGATGGTTTTTCTGATTCCAGAAATTGAAGAATGCCTCCCAAAAACAAAACAAAAATCTAGTTCGCACTTTACGTTTATGCAAAATTAAGACTCGAAAAAAAGAAAGTTTTGTTCGAAACTTCCATGTTTGAGTTTTTTCAAATTTGTGACGAAATTTAATAAATTACCGAATTCTTAAAAGAAACCCAATATCGTTATTCAAATCTTAAGTTCGTTTCCTTAAGGTAGTACCAGCATGAAATCACTTTTCGACAGATTTGGCCGAATTTTTTTTCTCGGGTTTATAAGAGCTTTATTTATGAATTCCTAAAATTTCATAATTTTTGACCGTTTAGATCGCGAGATATTTAAAGACAAAGTTCGCGATTTTGAGGGTCATGTCCCATTTAAAGCATGTAAAATGTCCGGTCTCTCTCCTATTTTTTATGATATTATTATATATTGAAGAAAAAGTAGAAAAAAATGTTTATACAATAAAATTCTAAAAAAAAAATTTAGAAATTAATTTTCACTTTCGAGATATTAATTTTGACGTAAATTGATCGAAATTGGGACGTTGTCATAATTATTTCCCATTTTAAACGGTCAAAATTTCTGAAACTTTGGGAATTAATAGTAAGCATTATTAACTTCTTAAATTTAATTTTTCGTTAAATTCTGTCGAAAAAAAAATTGTACCATTGCTTTAACATAGAAACTGCAAATACCATGCTGGTACTACCTTAAACTGTTACGGACGTAATTTCATGAAACTTGTAAAGGCAGTATTCTGGTCCAGAAATTTGAAGAAATCTATTTTTTTTCTGCATATTTTTAGAAGTTAGACCTTCAAGAATACGTCCTTAAACGAATTTTTCAAAATTTAAATTATTTTCGGGGATACAGCGGATTTTCTAGTGACGAATTACGAATTGATCGCTCTGTACTGCTAGCTTCAAAATGAAACAAAACAGCTCGGTTAGCAGAAATAATTTTGCAAGACATTGCATGTGAAGTAGAAGTAGGCCCAATGTATGATCGCTGATAAATCCGAAGTAAGCAATATTACTATACGAGTTACTCTGTCGGAATTGTCTCTGAAACTATAAACGCGTTTTTCTTGAAATTATATTTTTAGAGGTGGTTGACATGATATCTGAAGTTCTACTTGACCAATTTCTTTGAAATTTGGTGGGAATTTTCCATATAAGTCTATCCATCGTCTGAACTACGGGTTTTAAAAAATTTCACTCTTTAAGTATTTTAAAAAAATTCGAAAACACCAAAAAATGGGTAAAAATCAAATTTTCAATTATTATTATTAATTTAATATTTATATTCGGTAAATTGCCGAATGAACGTTCTTAAGTTCAGACCTAATTAGAAAAATGTCTTCAAAGGTGTGCCTGATTCCTACTTTTTGAAACTTTTATATTCGCTCCGTGCTTGATTTTTATTTCAGGAAGTTATCATGGTAACGACAAGCTTCTTCATTTATATAATTGTATGGATGCACATATAAATCTATGTTTTGCATGTATGTTTTTACGTTAAAAATTTAATACTATTTTCTAACAAATTTAAATAAGTAACTATGTTAATTTACATTTAAAAATATGATTTGTACAAGTTTAATTAATTGTTATTTTTCAATAATTTTAATTTGACATTTATTATACCATTTACATGTAGACTAATGAAAATTAGTCATTCAAGGTAGAGCAATTTAATGAAAAACCACCCTCAAACTAATTCAAGAAACTATCTTTTAAAGTGTTGTTGATAGCATCTTAATAAGATCACAATTAACCTAAATAATATAATTTTACACAATCTGGCGGTAATTGTATCGCGTGGCGGTAACTCTAGTGCAATATAAAGTAAATACATCTTAGAAAATTCGTTATTAACAATATTGATATGTATCAAATAATTAGATTAAACACATAAACCACATTGCAGTGCAGTCGAGTAATAAAATGATTACATTTTGAAAAGATTGTGCAAAATTATTATAATATTATCGTTAATATGCCGTTCGAAAATACTTATTATACAGGGAGTTCTAAGAATCTGACTTGAAGAAGTCATCAAGAAACACATTTTAACACCATAGAAATAAAATAACAAAAATTGAAAATTATTATTGATTTAATTCAAAGAATATACCCCATTCTTTGAATTAAATCAATAAAATTTATGAAGAAATATACTTAAATATTCTGATTTTGAGTCATAAAAGCACATTGTTGTTTTATTATATTAAAATTAAAAGTAGTTATTTTTAATCTGTATATCACGTGACCTTAAACACGAGCCGCCATGATGTGACATCATAGAGGCAAAAATAATATGCATTTATTACTAATTTGTTGATGTCTTTCATATTAATTGAAGATTATGTTACCATCATCTTTATTTATACATATAATAATTACATACACGACTGTTGTTTTTCCCATTATTATGTCACCAAAATGGTTGACAGCGTTTTTGCGAGAATTAAAATAAATTTTAAATTTAATTTCATTTTATGACAAGAAAGCGTGTTTATTTTGCCGAAATGTATTCTATTGTGGCCTTTTTATTAGGAATATCAACATTTTGAAGTACTTTTACAAACATAGTAGAATACCTTATTATTTATTTTCTAATTTTTGACTTGAGAAAATTTTTTGCAAATATTTAGAAAATTAAAAGTACAAAACAATTTTGATTCCTTAGAAACAAAAAAACTAACGATCATTTAAATTATTTTAAATCGAATCATACTGAAGTGTATAAAACACGTAAGTATCTAAAAACTACTGATGTGTATTGACAAGTGGAAGTTGCAACACTGCCAACTTGCGATAATAATTCTTACTAATTATAACTAGATGCTGACCCGTTTTGAGTAGTTCCAATTTGGACTCCCAGATAGCCTACACTTTTGCTTCTCATTTATCACATAAGTGGGAGTTACAAACCCGCCAACTGGCGATAATAATCTATATATATAAAAAGAGAGTCCCCCACATCAAAAATGTAATTGTAAATATAATTTGTAATTAAATAAATAAAGATTCACAAATAATGATGTGGGTGGCCTCTGTTATAGGCGTATATGTCAGAGAAACGGAGGTTAAACCCCATTATTATTATAAAAAGAGAGTGTTTGTTTGTATGTCCCCGATTTTCCCTAAAACTAACCATTGACCTTCGGTAGGGGATTATGTCATTGGGTAGCCCTTAGGCTCCCATTGTGAATAAGGGAGTTTGGTGGGGGTGGAATTAAAAATGATCTAGGAATTCATAGAAAATAGATTAAAAATAGTTCTAATAATTTTCAACAGATGGCGCCACTGTCAATAGTACAATTTTCACTAGATGGCGCAAATGTCTTTCGATTTTTCTCGAAAATTCTGGAATGTTCCATGGATTTCTATCGAATTTTCTAGAATTTTCTCGAACATTCTGGAATGTTCTATGGATTTCTATTGAATTTTCTAGAACTTTCTCGAATATTCTCGAATGTTGTATGGATTTTTATTGAATTTTATCAAACTTTCTCGAACAATCTGGAATGTTCCATGGGTTTCTGTCGAATTTTCTAGAATTTTCTCGAATATTCTGGAATGTTCCATGGGTTTCTATCGATCTTTCCCTTACTTTTCCGTACACACAGAGAGTGTAGACATAATATTGGGATCGGCCAAAAAAATCTTACTGTTCCGTACACACAGAGAGAATTAAAAAAAAAAAGTTTTTCATTTAACAATTTTGATATTTAAATGTGCAAAAACAACCCAGCGAAGCGGGTTTAACAGCTAGTTAGTACTAAATAAAATATAGGGTGCTGATCTGTTTTGAGTAGTTCTAATTTAGATCAGGTAACTAAACATTTATCAATTGTTTATTTTCGATGTAGGTTCGTAATGAAAACGCTAGATAGAATATCACTTAGCTGGAAAACCCAATAGTACAAAAATTTTGATAAGCCTTGTAAAGCAAACAAAATGTAAGTAACGACATTTATCGCAATATGTATTGTTTCCTAGTATTTTAATTACATATATATTCTCATACAAAGTACTGAAGAAGAGTACCTAGTTCATGTTCGATTCGAACAATATGGAGTTGGTTTGGTTTTATGTCTGTTTTCTAGTATTCTATGTGATTCTATGTTATCATTTTCATACACACATAACACACATATTGAAAATAATAGGGTCAAGGATTAGGCTGTGAATTTGATAGTTATTTCAGAACAGCTGGAGAGAGAATTTCTTGTCAAGACTTTTTTCTGAAAAATAAGTCCCTGACTATGAAAATTTTTTAAGGGAAAAAGTTATTAGATATGACCTTGACAACAAACAGTCTCCCAACGGACCCCGCACACAATACATTGACTTTGTTTTCGGTTAACTTTTTTAACCGACTTCAAACCAAAAAAAAGGAGGTTTCCAATTCAACTGTATTCACGACATCCATGATAAAACCATAAAAGACTTAAATTTGCATTCATTATGCACGACAAGAGGACGAATTACTCAATATCACGAAAACCGATTTCGATGATTCTTTATCTGTTTGAAAGCTGGTGTTTCCCATGTGGTCCCATTTCATTTTGGTCCAGTTCTGACAACGGCATCCATGAAAAAATCGTAAAAGTCTTAGATTTGCAGCAAGTATGCACGACAAGAGGACGAATAACTCAATATCAAGCCAAACGATTTCGATGATTATTTTTTTTAGTGACGAATTAGTTAAAACTTTTAACAAAAAGAGAACCGACTTCAAAAGAAAAACTTTTCCAAAATAAATTAATATGCACTAAAAAGTAAAAAATAAAGATAATATAATGTATACTCAATTGCACAAAAAATGCATCAGATTACATATAATATTATATGTAAAAAGAGCATTTTTTGTGACATTAAGTATAGTTAAAATTATTGTTATTTTTGGAGTCGGTGTCAGCCGAGCTAATGTAGCAAACTGTTCTGTCAGAGCTGTTTCTTTGGCTGACACCGACTAAAAAAAAAAAAAAAACAATAATTTTAACTGCATGAAAGTTTTTTTCTTTTTGAAAAGTATGTACATATTATGGTAGTCAATATCTCATGTAGGCAAAACCTTTGAAGGGTCGTAGCTCGGATAGGAAGAGTTTTTGAGCATTGAGTCCATAAGAACATTAGTTCAGCATCATCCAAACTGCCTTAGTCTTCTATATCAGTTTTCAAAAAATTTTATTCGAAACCAAAAATCAATGTATTGTGTGTGGGGTCTTTTCAAGGCCTTTTAAACTTATTGTCAAATTCTACATTTGAATCTAGACTGTATAAAGGATGTGTGTGCGATGGTTACAAGGCATATTTCAAACGATGATGTTGGAATTCAATTGTCTTTAACCGTGCTAATGTCTTCCGGTTTTATTATACAAACCGAATTGTCGTCGTTATTACACAAATGTCGTATGTCTTCGTTCGTATTTGTATTGTAATATGGTACGTTTTGAAGAGAAAAACACTAAGGAAAATATCACATTTAAATATTTTGTACATTATGTTTATTGAATATTTTACAATAAATTTGGATTTTTTTTTATTACTTATAGTGTTTTAAAATTATTCAATTTTGATAAGCTTTTATTTAATTTCCAATTTTTGTATGTATCTTGACATGTTGTCCCAAATGTTTGGAAACTCTGGAGGTATTGCAGAATCAGCGGGGAAAAAAATGAAAAATACCAATATTCGACGTATTTTTTGACTGGAAATCCAATGATAACCTTGAACATTGATTTTTTAAATGTCGAAAAATCGATTTTTTAAATGAGAACCCCCACGGTTATACTATGGATCTATGAAATATATCAAGGTATACTAAATTTAGTCCCAAGTTTGTAACGCTTAAAAATATTGATGCTACGAACAAAATTTTGGTATAGATGTTCATAAAATCACTAATTAATCCATTTTCGGTCGTCTGTCTGCCCGTCTGTTAACACGATAATTTAAAAACAAAAAGAAATATTCAGCTGAAATTTTTATAGCGTGTTCAGGACGTAAAAAATGAGGTCGAGTTCGTATTCGTTCAATTGGGTCTTCAGTCTGTAGGACCCATCTTGTAAACCGTTTGATATAGAACAAAAGTTTAAATATAAAAAAGGAAGTTTCAAACATATTTTGTTTGAAACTTTATTTCGTTAACCTCATTGTTTACCCGTGAGGGCGTAAATTAGGCCCAAATTATATAGTATGTTTTATATGTTAATATCATTTTTATTTTTCTAATCGTATCTTTATTATAATATTAATGATCTTCTAATTGTTTAAACTATTTATGTGAATTTTCGCTAAGTGGAATTTGTTCTGCCATAATGAGTGAGTTTTTCTTCATAATAAATATGATTCATAAAACATGATATACATACATTTTCTCGTATGTTTTATAAAATGTATAGAATAGAAGTATTATTTTCAATGTGTTTGTTAAAAACTTTAAATCTGACAAGCTTATTCCTTTTTATAACAAATAAACATTTCATTATTTGAATATGTGAACTAAGTATGTATTTTTGTACACTACCGGGCAAAAGTTCTAAGTAGAAATAGATTGGTCAAGGGCGTTCCCAAAAAAGTGAGTGTATGTAAATATCTGAGATTTACGATTCGAATTTTTCAAATCTAGGAAATTCAAAGAAAAAATATTTAAGGTTAAAACCTTAATAAATTATTGAAAAAAAAAACCGTTGTACCCGACTAATTTTGGATGTATGAGCACGGTAGTGGAAACACAAAAGAAATATATATTTTCAATTTTGATGGTGAATTATTTTATAACTTGACAATATAAGACGAAAAGAAAAAAAAAACAATTTTTCGATATCGGGAGTAATTTTTAAAATATCGAAAATTGAAAATTTTGTATAATTATTTAGCTTTCGATATTTCGAAAACCAAGGCAAATATCGAAAAACTTAGTCTTATTTTTCGTCTAAATTCATTAAGTTATAACAAAATTCATCATGAAAGTTGAAAATATGTTACAAATAATTTCAACCTTCTAAAATTGTCTTGGTGTTCGTACTACCTTAATCATAGTGCTTTCTGGTAAAGCATTTTGCGGCAAAAGGCTTTTTAATTGTGATTTTAAATTTGTGGTTCCAAACTTTTGATAATCACTGTATTAATACTTTAGTAGTAATTTCTTCATTACTCGTATTATTCAAATATTAAAAGAATCATTTTATCTGTATATATTCAATGTGTGTATGTGCAACTAATTTTAATGAAATCGCTAACGATTATATTAGTAATTAAATTTACATTAACCAAACCATCATACATTTACTATAAAATGAAGGAAGAAAATAATATATTATTTTATTTTTGAACATTTCTATAATTATTTCATTCGGATATTTTTAAATAATTAAAAATATGAAAATTTATGTAATTTTTATTTAAATTCTTGGTGGTTTAAATTCTTTTTAGATAATTAACCGACTTCAAATTCAAAAAAAGGAGGAGGTTCTCAATTAGACTGTTTTTTTTTTTTAAATGTTTGTTACCTCCGAACTTTCGACCAGGTGAACCGATCTTGATGATTCTTTTTTATTTGAAAGCTGGTGCTTCCCGTGTGGTCCCATTTCATTTGGTCTAGTTCTGGCATTCATGAGAAAACCATATAAGTCTGAAATTTTGGCTAAAGCTTTTTTTTTTGTAGCATTACCTCCGAAAGCTGTCTTAATATTGTAATACCATATATGTGTTTTACCACCTTTTCCGCTGATAATTTCATTTATCAGATCCTCGATTATTTTCAGAGGCTGAGTGCACCTCCTTCATGCATATACCATGCACTACACCAGCCCATAACAACTATTAATTAAATTATTTTTTGTTGCGACGGCGGGAATCTTACCCGCTATCCCAGGACGGAATTGGTTATGCCTTAACCAACTGAGCTACTAGGGCGACTGTGAATTATGTTATAACTTAACAATAAAAAACGAAAAATGAGAATAAATTTTTTCGATATCTACCCTGGCTTTCGAAATACCGAAAGTTGGACAAAACTTTCAATTTTCGATATTTAGAAAATTACTCCAGATATCGAAAAATTTTATCCTCACTTTTAGTCTTTTCACAGTCGCCCTAGTAGCTCAGTTGGTTAAGGCATAACCAATTCCGTCCTGGGGTAACAACGGGTAAGATTCCCGCTGTCGCAACAAAAATTATTTTAATTAATAGTTGTGATGGGCTGGTGCAATGCATGGTATATGCATAAAGGAGGTGCACCCAGTCTCTGAAATTAATTGAGGAACTGATAAATGAAATTATCAGCGGAAAAGGTGGTAAAACACATATATTTAAGGGCAATAAAAGACATTTGCTTGTGTCCATTACTTTGACCTGAAATTCTAGTTTGAAGGTCATTTGACCTTGGTCTTCAAATGATCTTGAAAATTTACCCAAGCTTTAAAATTATTTATACAAACAAATGATCTTTATCGTCTTTGATAACTTGAGTCAAAAAATTTTTCTAAAGCTTGCGTGTTTTCTTTCGATTATAGGCAATAATAACATATTTTTAAATCACATTTCCTTCGAAAGCTAACGATTTTCAAAAATAAATTTTAAATAAAGAGTGTAATTTTTTTATGAGGATTAACTTTCTAATTTAAAGTGTTATTCTATCTCTTACCTTTCAAGTTCAATCTGATGTCAGAACAAACTGTCTTATCTTTAAAGATTTTTTGATTCGTTAAATACAAGACGAGCTATTAGCCATAATACATTAAAATCTACCCACACAGCATATTTTTATGAATTATCTTATAACGGACGTTATACCTTAAATTTGCTTGTGCTAACAAAACCCAGAAAAAAACAAACAAATACTTGACATAATTTCGTACTGAAGTCAATAAATAAACCAACCAAATATACACCAACAAATAGGTATTGAGATATTTAAAACCCCATTCAATAAATGAAAAATTTTCCACATTTAAAAAAAAAAATACTTGAAAAAAAAAACACATTCGTTTGTGTTATGGCGGTGAGTCGGTGACCAATTCATCGAACTGTATAGAGTTTTATTTTACTAGTGCTTCAAAAATATTATGTAAACACAATAGACCATTGTTATGTGTATTTATATGGACTAATAAATGTTCGTTGCGATGTAAACAACAAAATATATTCACCACATCACGATATGTACGTACCATCACTGATCCATGAGTGTGTAAAGTAACGATAATGATTTGAAAAATGTGGTTTTTAAAAAAAAAATAATATGTTTGAAAAAAATTTTTTATTCCCAACAACAACAAAAATTTGTACGTTTAACGTTTATTAATGTTTACACCAAATTTGAAACATAAATTTTTATACCATGTATATATGAAATATACAAAGTATGTTAAGTTTAGTCCTAAGTTTGTAACGCTTAAAAATACTGATGCTACTAAATAAATTTTGCCTTAGTGTTCATAAAATCACCTAATTAGTCCATTTCCGGTTATCTGTCTGTCATCACGATTACTCAAAAACGAAAAGAAAAAGTGAGGTCAAGTTCGAAAATGAGCAACATAGGTCAATTGAGTCTTGGGTACGTAGGACCCATCTTGTAAACCGTTAGAGATAAAACAAAAGTTTAAAATGTAAAAAATGTTCCTTATCAAAAAATAAACAACTTTTGTTTGAAACATTTTTTCGTAAACATCCCTGTTTACCCGTGAGAGCGCAAATTGTATAGTATGTATTACATGGTAATATGTTATATATGTGTGACATGTATGTATGTGTGATGTGACAGAATAATAAACACTGTTTATACATGGTATTTCAACAATTAACTCAATCAATTGTATGATTTCACTTGTTTTCAATAATAGTGATGGTACTCCCAAGTAGACAATAAAACGAAAGATGACGACCAAATTTTGGGAACTTTAGCCTTGTTAATCCAGTCTTTGTTTACGGTAAAATGTCTGTTACCATACGAGCATTGTAATTAACGTCATGCATTTCTTACCGTGATATCGTTAATCAGTAGGTATATATTTTCAAGCAAATCGTGGAACAATAATATAAATTAAACTGGAAATTTGCGTTGTTCATTTTGATAACATAAAATTAATTTTTATGAGTATTAATGTACACCAAATTATTTTAATTGATAATTTATGTACGGTTGTTAACATGCACAGCCTTTAGCATCGTCAAACCATTGTAAAATATATTTTATTAAAACATCATTTTCAACTATCCATTTAATATCCATTTTATACAAGGTGTACCAAAATTACCGGATCAAACAAAAACCATGAACTCGTTACTAAATTCCAATACGAATATCTTCCAGTCAAGAAGAAATAATAAACTTCATGATTATACCAGGTATAGAAATATATCAAGGTATACTAAGTTTAGTCTCAAGTTTGTAACGCTTAAAAATATTGATGTTATGAGCAAAATTTTGGTATAGGTCTTCATAAATTCTCGTAATTAGTCCATTTCTGATGTCTGTTCGTCTGTCCGTCTGTGTACACGATAACTCAAAAACGAAAAAAGATATCAAGATATTCGTAAATGAGCATCGTATGTCATTTGGGTGTTGGGTCCGTAGGACCCATCTTGTAAACCGTTAGAGATAGAACAAAAATTTAAATGTAAAAAATGTTCATTATAATAAAATAAACAACTTTTGTTTGAAACATTTTTTTGTAAACATCACTGTTTACCCATGAGAGCGCAAATTTTATAGTATGTAATATATGGTAATATCAGTTATATATGTGTGACATGTATCATGTATGTTTGTGTAATGTGAAAGTGTAATCAACATTGTCTATACATGGTATTTTTAACTAAGTCAATTCTTTGTTTTCACTTGTTTTTGTTTAATTTATGGCCTTTATATCGTACTAAATAAATCACATGACACTTTAGATACGATTTTGTTCGAGGGACGTTCCTGCACGTTCCTGAAACTTTGAATGGTAATTATGTCAAGAAAATAATTTTAATTCTAAATTATTCTTAGGGACCTACTAGAAATGGATGAAAATATATTAGTTTGTATCACAGTTTTCGTGGTTTTTATCTGGAACTGAAACGTCCCAGCTGGGACTTGAAAATACTTTAATTTGTGAAACTACTCATTGCCCTAATATTAGTCGAAAAATTAAACCGAAAAAAAAGGATATGAAAATTTTTTCATTTTATAATTTTGTTTGGTATTCACAGTTACTGTTTGGCCCGATGATTTTGGCACCCCCTGTAAATTAGAATATAAAAGTATTATTTAATTAGTATTTACATCATTTTACAATTTAATTAACATTTTACTATTAAATAGATATCGAACATCATCAGCATATCATATCCTAATAATCCTAACAATAGTTCAGAAATATTATAAAAATTAATTTAGATCACTCATTATTATAAATAACTAGGCAGTAGCTGTTACATTCATTTGGAAATTTAATTAACATTTTACACTATTAATATATATATCGTATATCCTAAAAGCTATTGTATAAAATACTCGCACGACCTCTATAGAACACATTTAATTTTCAAAAATCTCCTTTTTCTTCGGTTAAAAATACGTAATCGTTGAGATTGTCATTCACGAAAATCATTATACCATACAAACAAATTGAATCAAAGGGAAGTTGGGCTAGGAATATCAAATCCGAACATTACAGTTGATCGAGCTAGACGTTTCGCCTCTTTAATGAGACTTCTTCAGCAACTACAAATTATATTTATCAAAATTATAATGTAATAATCTATAATACATAATTACTTAAAAAAAACTAAACAAATAAAAATTCAAGACTTTTTACATTGATCTTATAAATTCGGTTACAATTATAATTTGTAGTTTCTGAATAAGTCTCAATAAAGAGACGAAACGTCCGATAGAACTAGATCAACTGTAATGTTCTGATTTCATATTACTAGTCCAATTTCTCTGTGATTAAATCCTTACTAATATTATAAATGCGAAAATAACTGTCTGTCTGTATGTTACGCAATCACGCCTTAACTACTGAACTGAATTAAATTTGGTACAGAGATAGTCTAGAGTCTGAGAAAGGACATAGGCGAAAAAAGCGATTAATGCGAAAAAAGGTTGTAAGAAGTTAAAATAAGGAATGCAAGTTTAAAGGGGCGTTAATTAAAAGTGGTATGAATCAATTTAAATGAAATTTGGTACAAAGATAGTCTAGGCTACTGTGAAAAATGAGCTGTAGGGATGCAAGTTTGTATGAAAAATAACGTCATTTTTAAAGCTAGATGCTTTTAACATATTTTTTAGGCTTTTGATTAGATATAAATAAATACGACATTCAGATTTGGGAAAGTTTTACTCTAAAGGGGTAAAAATAGGGGATAAAAGCTGTAGGCAGGGAATTACAGAGTCCATTTAGAAAGGTGAAAGCAACAGAGGATATGAACTGGGCAACAGCCTTCAAGATATAGGTGTAGGTACTAAATACTTACCGATTTGAAAAATAATTTCACGTAGAGAAAGTTTCATTATCAGGGTTCCGCACCAAAATAATAAAATCGACGAAATTGTGAACAAAAGGAGGATAAGTGACGTCATCTGAAGTGAAGGTTTTAACACAATAATCTTTGAATTTAAAATTGAAATTGCCCAGCGAAGCGAGTAGTTCATAGCTAGTTTGTTTATATGAAAAGTTTTGGACGTGATAAAAAATTTTAAATTTTACCTTTCTGATGATTTCAAATATACGCCATACGGTGCTGATTTTTAAAAATGACAATTCAATAAAAATTTTAGGCATTTTCCTTAAAAAAAAAATCTTTTCAATAAAAATAACCATTATAATTTATTCCCGCAAAATAACAAATACCATTATTCTACATTTAAAATCAATTTCCTTAACGACAAAGACAATCCTAACACACAAACAACATCTCGAAATTGTTACAAAAACAGACAAAATGAATGTTGTTAAAATATTTATATCGTTCGAAATATTCGTATCACGTATTTATTATCGATTCCTATTTTATTTTTGGGGTTATTCAAATCTGTTTACATTTATTTATATCTATAAAAAGGATTCCAGTGGTTTTATGTTGGATTAGTAATCATCGGTTTGAACTAATAACAGCCACCCAAACACACAAGTAATAAGATTTAAATCTAATGTAGTCACTTTATACAAATTCATATACAGTCAAAATCTTTTAAGACGACATTGTAGCGACGTATAAATTTGGTCGTTTGACACTGCAAAAAAATATAACCAAAATTTTTAACAAAAATAAATCGAAATCGACTTCAAAAGAAAAACTTTTCCAAAATAAATTAATATGCACTAGAAAGTAAAAAAAATAACGATAATATAATGTAGTTAAAATTATTGTTATTTTTGAAGTCGGTGTCAGAACTCTGACAGAACAGTTTGCTACATTAGCTTGGCTGACACCGACTCCAAAAATAACAATAATTTTAACTTCATTGTATTATCGTTATTTTTTTACTTTTTAGTGCATATTAATTTATTTTGGAAAAGTTTTTCTTTTGAAGTCGGTTTTCTTTTTGTTAAAAGTTTTTTTTTTATTTTGTGATTTTTAGTGAATCTAAAGTACACTAACTAATTTGTCACTAAAAAAGGAATCATCAAAATCGTTTCGCGTGATATTGAGTTATTCGTCCCTTTGTCGTGCATACTTATTGCAAATTTAAGACTTTTATGGTTTTCTTATGGATGCCGTTGTCTGAACTGGACCAAAATAAAATGAGACTACACGGGAAGCACCAGCTTTCAAACAGATAAAGAATCATCAAAATCGATTCACCCAGTCGATAGTTCTGAGGTAACACACATAAAAAAAAAGAAAAATACAGTCGACTTGATAACTTCCTCCTTTTTTGTTTGAAGTCGATTAAAAAATAATGACAACCTCATCCCGAAGTTGGCCGTTTCATATTGAACTAAAGTAAAAATACTTTCAAACAATTTCCTAATGATTGGTACAAGTACAGCTAAATATTTGTATTTACAATAGAATGAGATTGAATTTTAAACACGATTAAATATAGGATTTGTTTATTACGAACACATAGCTGACATATCTAGTCCATATGTGATTGTGTCAACTACATAAAGATTGTTGTTACTAACTTACAGTGAGTTTGAAATAAACTTATTGATCATATTTGAATTTAGTTTCGACCTGTATAAATGAGCGATGTCGCAATAGTGGATTTTGACTGTAATAAGATTTAAATCTAATGTAGTCACTTACTTTACAAATCCTTATACAAATAAATTTATTATCTAACACATTTTCATCAAATCGATTTTCAACAGACTCTGTCACTACTTTACTTAAACTCTGTAATTTTGTATGTTGGCTTTATAAGTTTCATATGCAGAGGTATATATATAGATAGGGGTTTGTTACGTGGTGACTGGTTGGTGACTAGCGTCATCTGGTTCATATGGTGGTTGATTTTACTTATAATTGATAACTAAATATTAGAAATTATGGTTATCTTTCTTGTGTACAGTGTGTTTACACAAATGTCGGCCAAAATTTTCATTCTTACTGTAAGAATCTGAAAAATTTGTTTTGTTAAATCATCATTTAATGTTTATTAAACCAAGCATAACACTCGAAATATATGTTACGTTTTATTATGAAACCAAATTATTTTGCTTTTAAAATGAAAATCGTTCAGCGAAGCGAGCAGGTAACTGATATTTTTATAAATTATAGCCTATGTGTTATTATGATGTATGAGCTACATAATTGTAAAGTTTCATTGAAATCCATTCAGAAGTTTTCGAAATCGCCCAGCGAAGCGATAGAAGTTTTCTTGCTTTTCCTATTAAGGTACTGGTACAGTAAATCTGGCATTTTGACTGGAAAAAAATTATAATAGTGACTCTGAGGTTATAGATCGTTAGGGGGCATGTAAATAACTTAAAAAAAAAAATTAAGAGAATTTTTCGTTCCGCTGTTTTTGAGAAAATCCAAAAAAATGGGAAACAAAAATTTGGAATGCGTTTTTCTCGGAATCTATTGATTTAAGGGAAAAGTTTTTCAAATAAAAAATGTAGAAGACACTGTCAGCTACATTTTATGTCATTGGAGCAACGTCATACGAGTTAAATTACAAAAAGTAGGTGGCGTTAAAGTATCAAAAAAGGGTTTTCTACGGTTTTCATTAAGAAAAAATGATTTTTTTGTAAAAGTGTAAATGAAAAAGTTGTTTGACTCAAAATTAGCTTCAACTTTTATTTAAACAATTTTTTTGTAAAACTTACCGTTTTTGAAATACAGCTTGCTAAAAAATCTGAAAGTTAAGTTTTTTAAAATTTTGAAAAGGAGTACTTGATTTCCTTTTTATTTTCTTGGTTTATTTTAAACATACATTGTTTTACTATAGCTCGAAAACGGTAAGTTTTTCATAAAAATTGTTTAAATAAAAGTTGAAACTAATTTTGAGTCAAACAACTTTCTTATTTACATTTTTACAAAAACATCATTTTTTCTTAATGAAAGTCGTGAAAAACCCTTTTTTTGATACTTTAACGCCACCTACTTTTTGTAATTTAACTCGTATGACGTTGCTCCAATGACATAAAATGTAGCTTACAGTGTCTTCTACATTTTTTATTTGAAAAACTTTTCCCTTAAATCAATAGATTCCGAGAAAAACGCATTCCAAATTTTTGTTTCCCATTTTTTTGGATTTTCTCAAAAACAGCGGAACGAAAAATTCTCTTAATTTTTTTTTAAGTTATTTACATGCCCCCTTAACGATCTATAACCTCAGAGTCACTATTGTAATTTTTTCCAGGTCCGGCCTTTTTTTCGTCTGTATTGACTGAATCATACTACGAGCACCAAGACAAGTTTAGACTTGTGGTTGAAATTATTTGTACCTTATTTTCAACTTTGCTGATGAATTTTGTTATAACTTCAAGGGTGTAGAAAAAAAATAAAAATAAAATTTTTCGATATCTGCGTTGGTTTTCGAAATATCGAAATTTAAATAATTAATTTCCTTGACCTCAATTTTTGGCAGTTTATCCTACGGTTTATAAGGGCTAAAAAGTGTAAGAATAGGGTCAGGATTTTCTATTCCGTTTTAGAAATTTTACGGTGGTAACATTTTAGGAAATCAGCCTGTATAAATTTCTGCCTTTCTTCTTAAGACAATCATATTACAGTTAATAGGTTACTAGTCTAGTAGAGTGTATATATATATAACTACCTTCATCAAATCAATGCCATGTCATAATCTATGTACACTTGATGTAGTTTTGAAAGGATTTCAATTCGTTAAATGTTTCAAATAATATGTTTTATCCTGTTATCCTGTCAATCTGTTTATTATCTTTGAAACAATGATTGAAATTTGTTATTAAATTTTGATTTAATAATTTTGGGAAACTATATCAAATTTATATTTATTTTATTATGATGAAAGGAATTGAATTTATTATGAGAACCTTTTACAAATTGGTTTCACCATTGACATGTATTCTGATTGATTTGAAAGGGTTTTTTAGAGGCTCTCATTTTTGAGTTGGCAACAATATTTTATTTGATAACCAATTTGACAGCAGACAGCCGATTTTCGTTTAGTTTGGTTTGCCATAGACCTTTTCATCGATTTGCTTTTGTTTCGGACAGTTGTCAAAAAACTATTACACCTAAGAAAGTTAAATATATTTTATCTTTATCAAGTATCGCTTTTTGACAAGGATAGAAGAAATAAGATATGTCTTTACTTGATTGAAAACAGTCCGAAACAAAAAAAAATCATTTTGTAAATGAAAAGCCCTATTGAATAATTAGACTCAACCCAGAGCAACGCTTGCAAATTGTTGAATTTTTTTTAAATTTTGTGTAATGGACTTGTTAATTGGCCTCCAAGATTGTACGATCTAACCCCAGCAGACTATTTTCCTTGAGGATATACAAAATCTTTTATCTACGGCGACAAACTAAAGGCGGTTTAACACTTGGAATATAACATTAGGTGAGTTATTGGCGAAATTAGTGTGTGAAAATTGAACGTCAATCTAAATTACGCCATTTACGCGCCAGCCGCGGCACGATATTTTTCTCTGTTTTATTTTAATTTAAAGTGAACTTTTACGAAAATGCTCGTTACAAGAAAAACAGATATGGTCCACATTCCCATGCCAGTTTCCACAAGTGATTAGTCAAAAAACAATCAAATATTTTCGGAGCGAAAAGAAAATCTTAGGTTTTCCAGAATTTTATCAAGTAAAAAATGTTTTAGGTTGATCAAAACTATGTTTATTAGAAGTTACTCCTGTTAGTAATTCCCTTAAAAAATACAATAAACAAAATACAGATCCTGGCAGGAAAATTGTTTGGATTAAAGTTAACCAGTTGATAAAATTAAAATAGGATTGTATTCTTTCTTATACTTGAAAAAGTTATCAAAAAAGTTTTTTTCTTGTAAATAAACTATTTTTCTAAAAACTTCTTAGAAACTAATTTGTCTACACGAAATTTACTTTAGAATTTGTTGACACTGAAAAAAAATCAAACTTTTCTGATGTTGAAAATGAAAAGTTTTGTATACAAGTTGGCTCGCTAAATCGGGACTAGTAAAATCGACCTGGAAAACTTTGTAATTCAGAACAATTTTAGACTTTTTCATGGATAAATCATGTTGGCTACGTTACTGGAAAACCTGGAAATGTGCGGGAATTCAAATTCTACTGAAAAAGTCAGGGAAATACCACTGAATTTCGTAAAAAAATGAGAAAAAGGAATTTTATAAGTTTCGCAACAAAGTTCTAAAAAAAATGTTGTTTTGTTTTCTATATGAATTATTTTTAAACAAAGAAAACACACAATTGACTAATTGAGTTAATTTTTGAAAAACCATGTATAGACAGTGTTGATTATGCAATCGTTTCTTTTTTTACGTCATGTAAGTAACGAAGGATAGTCACTCTTAGATTGCCATAGTCGTGTAACACGGCATAACTAATATTCCCATATAATACATACTATAAAATTTTCCAACCTTATTTGCACCCTCACGGGTAAACATTGTTTTTACGAAAAAATATTTCAAACAATAGTTGTTTGTTAATTTTTTTATAAGGAACATTTTTTACTTTTAAACTTTTGTTCTATCTCCAACGGTTTACAAAATGGGTCGTACGGACCCAAGACTTAACTGATCTATGTTGCAATATCTCTTTTCGTTTCTGATTTATCATGCTTACTGACAGACAGACAGGCGGACAACTGGAAATAGACTAATTAGGTGATTAAGTCCATAAATGCAATCCATACAATTCTATAATTATATTAGTGTATCGTTACCATGAAAACGCATCCAAAAAAACTCACGCACGGTGCGAATACCTAAATTTTATTTGTAACATCAAAATTTTTAAGCGTTACAAACTTGGGAATAAAACTTAGTTTACCTTGATATATCTTCTATAAATATATAGGAGACTTTCTATAGATATAGATAGTCACTCATCACGATATCTCTGGAACTATAAGACCTAGAGACTTGAAATTTGGCAGGAATATTCCTTTTGCCAAGTAGAGGTCAGCTAAGAACGGATTTTACGAAATTCCACCCACAAGGGGGGTTGCGGGGGTGTTCATGAATAAAAAATTCATATTTTTCAATTATGGCTTTTAATAGTTCAAAACTTGGTCAGAATGTTTTAAATTACATTTAGAAATTTTTTTAACCTTCGGAGGGTAGAAAGTTGTAGCGAGAAAGTGGGAAGGAAATATCGAATATTTACAAATATACCTAAGTGGGGTATCAAATAAAAGAGCATGACGTGTACATTACAAAACTGTTATCCAAAGCAAGGAAATGTGGAGGGAGGGGTGCAAGTGGGGATGTTGCCCAGCAAAGCGGGTATATTTTACGCCACGCAAAGCGGGCGGGAAACAGCTAGTTTTATATATACATGGTATAAAAATGGCGCATGTGATTGTAATATTTTGAATCATATTTAATATTACGACTTTACCTGTTCGTTATTTATAAAATTTTCGTCCCACTTTTTATTGATCTACATACAAACATAGAATGTTTAAAGGGAACACCCTATATAAAATTGCATACAAGGAAGCATTCACCAAAAATATGATTCCACAAATATAATTGAATATTTTTTGTGTATTTTCTTTCTAAATTAAACTATGAACATATTTTTTGACTATGAAAATATAATAATAATAATAATTTTTCTTTTCTTTTTCTGTTACAGAACTACAAAAAGTTCAAACATTGGGTAAAGCTCCACCACGAGAGAATAAATATGTTGATATATATCGTGAAAAACCAATTAAAGTTTCTGTGAAAGTATTAGTGCCCGTACGTGAACATCCCAGAGTAAGTTTTTATTAAAAATACGTATTTTTTTATTAACTTAGACTCCGGCATTATTGTCAAAAGTAAGCTGACATCATATTATGTAATAGTTCCAAAAATTTTATTTCAATTATTTTGTATATTGTATTTCTTCGAATTGATGATAAAGGTAACTATGAGGATAAAATAGTAAGAACGAATCCCAGATATAGAGGTTTGCTTCGTCCCACTAACAGAGATAATTCCGTGCTAAAGTGTTGGGTCCTCAGCATGAGTTCCAGTTATGGAGGTTTCTCATTTATCCAGATCCCACTAAATCAAGTTCCACTGTTTATTCATAGTTGGGAAATACTATCCCTAATTTTTTTGCTTTCATTTGAAAGGTAATTTAACGGAAAGTGTTCTTAGCTATGTTTTAAGTGCGAGTTTAGGATTACCTACCAGAAAAAACTAATAATTGGCGGAGATCTTCAAAATGCTTTGAGTTCCCGAAAAATTTGTCGGGAATCATCCACATATGGAATCACCCAATCGTATCTCCATACTAAATAATGGCTTAAAATTTTCTCCAAATCAAAAACTTTAATTATAATTATTTCATTAAAAATTTTATAAATATGAATCGGATTTACATGAGTTCTCAATTAAACATTTTGACACGCTTCAAGCATTTGATTTTCACACCCAATAATATACACAAAGGAAAAACAGGTTTTAAACTATGGATTAGTGCATAAAAATGTAATGGTGCAGTCATGTAAAAATCACAAAAAAAAATTTATAATAGTAAAACGGTGTTAAAATAATTATAATCGAGACAAAAAAGAATCATTGCACTAACACTTCTAATCTTTTCTTTTTGAACCATGTTAAGACAATATTTTCTTTACTGCTATTTCGACCTCTGTATACACACTAAATCGAATTGCTAGACGAGGGCACTAAAGCGCAAATCGTTTTGCATAGAAATTTAAATTTTGTTTCAATTTGTGTTAGTTAAAATTTTTATAAAATTTTCGATTTTTCCGGTATCTAATTTTTGGGATTTTATTGGTACGATTAAAAAAATACCAAATTTGGACTATACAAAGTGATCCAATATGAATTTCCTAATTTTAAATTTTTTTTAAACACGCAAAATCTAATATTATCTCAATTAAGTCGAAAATTAAGTCAATCAAATGGCCGCCTCTCCGGATAATTGCTTTAAATGCTCCATCGTTGCAAGTTTGTTGAAATAGACGCAACTCTTAAGAAAACCCCACAAAAAGAAATCCAATGACGTATTCTTGACTGAACGCACGCTACGATGATAAATACGCCTTAGCCTATCTCCAGTGCTTACAGTTTCCTCGAAATTTTGCAAAATGATGCGAATTGTTCGTAATTTTTGCATGTAAAAATCATTTAAAATTGGGAAAATCACGAAAATGACGTCAAGCAGGCTCAAACAAGAAAACAGGCAATAGTCTAGAACATTCAATTATTCATACATTTGAACAGTATTGTTGTAAATTACTATGGCATAACAAAATGATTTTCCCAATACAACCTAGTAGTCTAGCCTAAGCATAGACGTTGTATGACGTAATCACACCAATTTTTTTATCTTATTTTAATTTTCTTAGATGTATGTGCAACGTTAAATAAAAACATTTTTCACGTATTTTTCTACTATTTTTCTCTAAATATTATTTACATAGCACTTCAAAAGCATACAAAACTTTTAAGTGTACAGTCAACATAAAATATGTTTTTGTTCTTCTCTCATAGTCATTTACAACTTAAAACTATTACTATTTAAGGTAGTTCACTCGTTCTAGTCCATAAAAACATGCTTTTATATTTCTGCACTATCTGTGACAACAGTGTACAATACTATTACATTGAATACTCTATACACACACAAGTGATGTTGTGTTTTGTTTATCTTTTTAACAAATTGGCAAGAACGTTTTTCTTGGTACCAAAAAATTTGTCATAAATTAATGTTTCAATAAGTTGTTTTCGTAGGAAATAGTAACAACCGTTTGCGAGATACATAGAAAAGTTTTTTTTTTATATTTCACAGTCGGTGAACAAAAATTATTTTTTCTATTAAATACAGAATACTTTTATTAATCTTTTATTTCAATTTTTTTGAATTTCTAAGAAAAAAAAACAATTTTACGAGTAAACTACCTTAAGAACTGTATAACAGTAACGAACATGCTCCGGTGTTCCATATTGTTTAATTTTCATTATTTTATAAATACTCGAAAATTTTATCAACCATGTTTGTTTGTTTTAACTATATTTCTTAAGGATCCGTACCAATCAGAAATTCTGGTTACTTCGCTAATAGCACAGTTTTGGAGTGATTTTCCCCAACTCAATATTAATTTTTATAAATAATTGAAGCAATTATCGCAGTCTGGGTTCACAATTTTGAATCATGGTTGGATTAGTATTGGTTTATCAATTATCCACTTACCAACTCTTGCCCAGGCCTTGTCCAAAGCTTTGGCAAAGGTTAGCAACTGATCAAAGCTTGGCAAGGACTGCCAAACCAAGGCTTTGCCATAACTGTGTCATCACTATTTAGAATCGAAGTTGGGCCAGTATTGATTTGCCAACTCTTGACAAGGGCATGGTTTACTATATTGCGAACTAACAGCACATTAGTGTGATTTTTCCCACCTTTATGTTATTTGGTATAGTCAGTTGAAGCAAGTTCAGTTGCGGCTGAAATTATTTTCCTTTTTCATCTTCGAATGAACCCTGCAAAAAAGCCAAAACTATGTCGAAGAACAATGTTTACATATTTAGTTCAAGAAAATAGTTTTCTAGGATTAAAAAACAAAATAAAATACAATCCCACCGGCTAATCCGGCACTATTAAAAACCAGACGATGTCGGATTATTGGAATGTTAGGATTACTGGATTGTATGGAAAAATTCATAATAAATATCATCACTGATACGAAAATCATTTTTTTGGATAATGATTGATAGAGGATGTCGGATTATTAGATGTATCGGTCTATTGAAGTGCCGGATTAGTGTGATTGTACTTTAATTTACGACAAAATGTTTCATGTTTCATGTCTATGTTTCACGAAAATTACTCAGGCGTTTGATCATCGCCTCTTTTTTAGTTGTTTCGCGTACGTAACCCTAAACTCGCACTTAAAACATAGAACAAACAAAAACCGGTTCATCCGTTTAGGAGATACGATGCCATAGACGGACACACAAATACACAAACACGTTAAACTTATAACACCCCTCTTTTTAGTCGGGGTTTTAGAATGATGTTACCAATGAACTACCTGTAAATTTCTCGCTCCAATTTATGCATGACAAAATGTTCCATTTGAAAATCGTTAAACGTGAAATATTTTCTAAGTATAACTATTTATTTTTTTTGTCATAAACTTGTTTATCCTATGTACAAATTATCATAGTATATCTCGTTTTTGTAAACAACAAATCCAACAATAAAACGCTACCATTATTTGTCATGATTAAGCTGAAAAGCTTAAAGAATTCAGATTGTACAGGTATTTTAAACATAAGAATATTCAGGAGCTCAGGTGTGAATCATATTACCATTAAAAACATACAAGGAACGCTACGGGTGGCTCTATTTAAAAATAAAAAAAGCCATACTATTTAAAAGTTTAATACCACTATAATCTCGCCTATGATTTAAAATCGTCGTAAATTAACGCAAATAATTGTAAAACTTTTGTATTGTTTTTTCATACACCAGTTAGTTATAAATAGATATATATTTATTTTATATACCTGTAAAAAAAAGTGTATTCTTTTTGGTCGGCCAAAGTAAATTTTTCTATTTATTGGCATTTTAATTCTTACAAATTGAAAACTCGATCACGGTTAAAGTATAATGCATTAGAAGTAAATTATATTAGTTTTTCACAACATTTTAAAGACTGATACATTTTTATTTAATAAACACTCTTAGGGACAAATTTTCTCCCGATTGGGTTGCCTGACAAATGAAATTGACAAAATTTAAAAAACCCCCGTGAAATTTTTCTGGTATGGAACTCTAAACTCGCACTTGAAAGATATCTAAGAACACTCTCCATTAAATTACCTTTTTCCTTATAGCATTCTCCAAACTGGATCGATTTTGAGGATCATCGCTTATTTTTTAGTTGTACCGGTTACGGAACCCTAAAATCACACTTGAAGCATAGCTAAGAACAGTCTCCATTAAATTACCTTTCAAAGGAAAAAAAACCAAAATCCGTTCATCCGTTTAGGCGCTTCGATGCCACAGACATTCGCAAGCACCTGGCGGTCAAAATTATACCCCTTTTTTTAGTCTGGGGGTTAAAAATGATTGTGGAAATTGACTGTCAAAATCTCTTTGGCTTTTTTCATTAAGAAAAAAAAATGAACTTTTTTCAAAAAACGATCTTATTGTAAATAAGAAATTTATTGATCCTACTTAGAAAAAATTCTCGCATTTTTATATTTTAGTTGAAAGTTAAAAAATAATCATAAATACATATTTATTTTTACCCACACATTCATATAAATGTTTCTATCCATACATAATCATTTCTTTTCACCTACATTACTGACCAAGATTTCTGATAACTTGTTTAATGTACTCACAGATGGCGAGACTATAGTTCGTAATATACCTTAATTAATTTTGAAAGAACCAATGGATCCTATTTGACCACTGGCGATCAATCTGTCAATCTTAAAAAGATATATGCCTACAGATTTCATCATTGAAACGAAAAAATTAAAATATTTTATGCAATCCCCTCTCGAAAAATACTTTCAACTCTTATGTGGAATGGATAAATCTCGAAGCAGGTGAAGTGTCACTAAGAAATGTTCAGCTTGAGTCTAGATTATGATCCCTGGAATATTTTCGGTAGTGATGACATCTGTGAAATAACTTTTTTTGTCGGTATCATTGTTTGCTGCTATTGTAAACCTCAACTGTTTTTATAAATGAAAAATTTTTAGTGACTTCGACGGCACATGTGTAATAAATGGAATACATTATATAATTGTTACATGTACAATAAAAAAACAATTTATTCAAACTAACAACAGACCTTTTTTTTTTTTTGAAGTAAAACTGTCTAAAACAACTACAATTAATTATATTTGTAATTCACTAAAATAAACTGTTGGTTTTTTTGCTCGAAAATTATATTTTAATTTAATATAATTTGTTCAATCTCTTTTAATACAACACATATTTTCCAAAAAGTATACGGAGAAATTTTAATAACAGGACTAAACGCTCATAAAATTAGCATAATCTTCACTTAGGTGCATTAGGCTTAAAAAAAATGATTTGAATCAAATGTTATAGATGTCGCATATGTCGATGATCATCAGTTCCATCTGTTATTTCTATAGTTTATTTCTCAAAAAGGTTTTTTTCGGGATTTTTTTTACTCCCATAATACTTTATCAACTTTAATGAATATGGTGTCATTTTGAAGTTGTTTTTCCTTTAATAATGAAAAATAAAAAATTCGAAATTTATCTCATTATGTAATGTTTCGAAATACCGTTAAAACAAAATTTCCTAATGAAACTAAAATGTATATTTTTACGAAGTAATAAAGTTTTCCTTGGACAAAAAATAATTTATTTGCTAAAACGAATTATCTTTTTTAATTTACAGTTTAATTTCGTTGGTAAATTATTGGGACCTAAGGGTAATTCAATGAAACGTTTACAAGAGGAGACAATGTGTAAAATGGCTGTTCTTGGACGTGGTTCAATGAAAGATCGTGCTAAGGAAGAAGAATTACGTAACAGTTTAGACCCAAAATATGGACATTTAAGTGATGATTTACATGTGGAAATTAGTGCGCTAGGTAAGTAGATAGATTTTGTTCTTGACAATACTAAATAAAAATCCACGAAATAGCATTTTTTGTTCTGTCTGCTAAACATAGCGCTTTACCTCTTGATAACGTAGCGTTATAATTTTTCTCAAATTCGTAGTATTAAGAATATTAAAAAAACAAAATATGTCAGAAATCGATAAAACACTAAAATTAACACTTGTCAGATAAAGATGAGAAGTGTATTTAATATAAGTCTATGGGATAAACGGTTTGTTAAATACTCTATCGAAGTATTAACTGTTTCACAGATAATCAATCGCATTAAAATTTTGGTTTATTGTTTAAACCAATGCCAAACTTGAATGGTTACAACTTACAATAAACAAACACAGGATACCTAAACTGATTGGATTTATTTGTGTAGTTATTTACAATTTAATCCTCACTTTTAATATACCGGGTGATCAATTCACAACCAAATAAATTTAGTGTTTTCTTTTTAATAGAAAATAGAAATTTACTGCCCAAGAGATAAAGTAACCGAACAAAAAAATCCTCTCTTCCCCGACCTACGATCCTGCCATTCTCTCCTTTATGGCGAATTAATGCTCTAAAATTTTCCACCAATTGATCACAAATAATGAAAATATTTCTATATTATATCTGATTTTAGGACCACCTGCGGAAGCACATGCTCGCGTCGCTTACGCATTAGCAGAAGTACGTAAATACTTAATACCGGATAACAACGACAACATACGGCAGGAACAAATGCGCGAAATGGAAATCATATCAACAATTGATCCAACAACCGGTGAAGAAATTGAAACAGCACATCCACGTGGAATAAAACGTTCAGCTCCACCTAGTGGTACAATAATTCGTGGTATTTTTAATGAGATATACACCATTTCTTGAAACTAATAATATTTTTTGTAACATGATTATAGGTGCACATAGTTCTGCCGGTTTCCCACGCGTTGCACGACCAGCCACAGCCGGTATACGTACAGTTCCTGTTGCTGCAGTACCAAGTCGGTCTGCTACTGCTATACCTCCCCCAGCAGGTACGCGAGGTGTTATGCCTGCTAAGACAAAAATCTTATCGATTTTAGATCGAGCACGTGTTGCTATGGAAGAAAGTTATGGTGCTGTGTACGATGATCCAGCATACGAAGCACCACCACATCATGGGGTACATGAGCGTAGTTATGTAGAATACGTAGCGCCAAGCTCACATGCGTATAGCAGCAGGTATAAATTTTATCCAAATCATGTAAAAATTTATTTTTTGGAACTAGGTCCAGGGTAGACTTTGGAAACTCATCTTATTGATGATAGAATTTTGAGAGGCTATTGTCAAGATACTGTTCAACAACTATTTCATCTACGAAAATTCTCTTACCCGGGGCTCTTCTAGTTCAGGGGCCTCGTAAAAACCGTAAATTGTGCCACGAGATTAAATTTAAGGACGATGGAGAAGAAAATTAAATAACGAACTGAAAAATCATTTAAAACATAAAGGATGTGCGTCAGCCGAAACCTAGAAAATTGAAATTTTCCTTGATACTCCATTCCTTCGATTGTCGAACAAAAAGACTTCTGCATTTGTTATTCGATTACCTTCTTATTCAATATCGTCCTCAACAAATTAATTTTTTACTTGTGAGGTAAACTTGATGGACTTGAACTATGCAAAAGCCTCTGAAATTGACGCCCTTAACAAAATGAGGTTCCAGAATGTACCTGAGCTCTAGAGCCTAAATTATTATACAAATATGTCAAAGTATTTTATTGTCTGTCTGTCACGAAATTTGATCTCGAGAAATCCTTGCTAGGACAGAGTGTTTAAGACTGTATACTTACAAGAGCCGTGTAATTTAGAAGATAAAATTCTTAGAAGAAAGTTACTTTGCAGTTTTTGTATTCGATGTTTTAAAATAAGCGTGAAAGAATCTCTCTACGAAACCATTCTGGATGGTTAACGAAACCCCATGTCCAAATGGCACATCGAACTCCAAAATTCTAAAGAAACTTTATTCTTAGAATTTTATCCTCAACATAACTTTGTTCTTCTAATGCTCCAGTTTTGTAACACCTCATATTTTGTTCAATATCTTATCATTTTCGATGAGAATTTTAGAAGTGGGGATGATAGAAATAGATGCATTAACCGAAAAGTTGACGAAAACCATAATTTTTAACATAACAAAACATTTTTTTAATCTAGTCATCATTACGATGAATATGATACCGAATATTATCCAAGTTCAAGTCGGCATCATGAAGCTGCAGATCCTTATGAAGGTAAGCAGAGGACATTCTTCCTCTCTCTTTTTAAAAATAAAACTCCAATTCTTTTTTTAGTTGTTTTTTTATTTTAATAATTTCTTTCAGATATCAGAAATAGTATCCTGGCATTTCACATCAATTATCCTTATGATTTCCATCATAATTTTCCATGTATGTACATCCCTCAACCAATTTTCTCCACCTAAGTTTTTTTTTTTTTAATATTAATCATAGATTTTTATTTCAGCGTTAAACAATTTTCTTACATTTTATCATATTTTCATATTATCCTAAATGGAAAATGTCATTTATATTATAAAATTAGTGCAATCGCGTTTTAGTGTTGTCTGAATAAATTAACCTAGAAATGATTTTATTCTATATATAGAATTGATTTTCTATGATATATTTTAAAATTTTGTTAATTATTTTAAAGTACGTCCGTAATTAACCTTAAAATAATTAGTGTGTCGATATTATAAATGTTTGATTTCTTCAGTAATGTAATTGACGTGATTATTTAAATTAGCAAACAAAAAAAAATTTTTAATATTAATTAAAATATCACAAATTGATTCAAAATAAGTGCTGTGATTTAAATATTTTTTAATAATTTTATGATTTATGGTTGATGATTTCAACATATTAAGATGATTTGTCTTGTCAAAAAAATAGATCTTCCGAAACATGCTAGTTACCGAAGTTTTGAAAGAATAATGCGCCTCCCCGTCTAGTGCTCCGAGCATAATAATAATACAAAAAAAAGGATACCGCAAATGGATCTCTAGCACCCTGACCAAGAGATCCTCGGTTAATGTGAATTACTTGATAACAACCTGTCACTCGAAGGCAAGACGTCTGCCTAGACGAATATCGCTCAAGCCCAGAATTTTTCCTCCGGGATTGCTCCCAGGATGGTGGACCCAAATAATTTGTAAGGTGCAAATAATTTGTATGGAGATTTCATCGTCCTCCATACAGAGGCCCTACATGTGGAATCATCAGAGATCTCCAAGTTCCGTGGCAGTTCAACCGAAAGGGACTTGTCAAAAGTCTCACCACCCTTTTCAATTGTTTTATAGTGAGTTTAAGCCGAGCTCAATTTGCTTGGCCTGTCGCATGGCATGCGCAAAGTCTCAATAATCAAGATGCGCTTAGTGCTCCAAGCATCAACGAAAAGAACTGAACTGGATTTGTAAATTCTAGTTTTTTTCAGTTATTTCAAGATGTCCGATCACAGAATCGTGATTCGTATAGGTCTTTAATATTCTTCATTTTCTGGGACATAGTTCCTGAGATATCCATGAATTCTTGATTCTTCTGATTCTTTGAATACTCTGTAGTAATCTAGGTGATGCATTTTTGGTGCCCCAATGTAGGACTCAAACAGACGGACCACCCAATTGATATTGATCCAGAATACTTACCGGATCCATGTAAATTTGATCCAGAAAGAAAATTCTTTGCTTATCCAAACCCTGGAAAAATATTTCAAAACGTAGTTCGATTCGAGTCTCCTTATTTTCAGAGCAAATTTTTTTCTGACATAAGTACTGTCAGAGTATCAAATACTGGGCTATATTTTCCAACTTGGAATGATTCAAGGCAGATAAACTACGATTAGTTTTGGAGAGGAGACGCCTGTATTTAAGTTCTTTGCTTATTCATCTGGCCATAATTAGCCAGAGACAACTTTTATTGATTTGATTTTGGAAAATTTCTTATCTAATTAATGACCAATAAATTTATTCTTGAATTTTTTTGTTCGAACGTTTAGACAAACTTTAATGTCCTTAACCTATATTTTTTTAAATATTGTTGTTGACGACTATTACTCTGTAAGTTAGCGCGCAATAATGTGCATCCTGATTGATGAAGTTCAATTTTATGTCACCAATTACCGCACGTGCAAAACACAAATCGGTAAAAATTTTACAAATCATCAAAATATGTTGAAAATCACATAATTCAATTGAAGATAACGATAAAAAAAATTACATGATAATTTTAGTTTTAATCATTTGCATTTTAAATATTTAATTTTTAATAAATAATGAAGCTGAACATCAAAGCAAAAAATCAAAAAAATACAAAACAAAAACTGTAAAAATCAAAAAACCAAAAAGAATTTAACGAGAACTTTGATTTAGTATTCATTTACACAATATTTTAAATAATTTATTAATAAATAGAAATTTGAAAAAAAAAAAATCAACCAAAAACAAAAAAATCAAAGATAAACTATAAAAAAAATTAATAATAAAATATATCCTTTGAACAAGCAGAACCATCTTCGCGATCGTGGAAGAGTAATTATAAACCGTCATCAAGTTCCAGTTCAAGACATCATGAATCATCACGTTATCGAACTTCCCCATATACCCGTCCATCAAAATAATCCGATGGCAGTTTAAAAAAAGCAAAAACAAAATCAAAAAAGTAAAATGAAATAATTAAATCAATTAATTTAATATTCACGTAAATAATCTTTTTAATAAAATATATATCTCACACCACAGAGTGTTTGTTTTGGGCTTACACAAAATGTTGTTTGTTCAAGAATTATTGAGAACAAGTGTGAAACACGATTTTTAAATCAAAAATTAATCACAAAAACAAAAAAATTTAACTTGAATTAAATATTATATTTTTATTTTTAAAATATTTTCGTAATTAAATCAAGTATTATTTCATTTTAATAAAAGAAGAAAATCAGAAACTTTATTATATATTTAATATTAAACTATATTATATTTAAATATTTTTTTGTAAATTGGAAGTAAAATCATGTGGAAAAAAATTCGTAGACATTAGAAACAAAAAAAAAAAAAAACAATTTTTAAAATGGGAAAAAATCATTGTTGTTTTGAAACGTAGTTAGTTTTCGTCACAAAAGTTTTTTTTAAATATTTCTTTTTGATTATTTATTTCACAAAGGTTACTCTTAGTCTTAAATAATTTTTATTATTTTAATGATAAATTTTTGCATTTAACGCTCTGCGTGATAATTTAACTCCCTTTTAAACCTGTAAATAATTTGCTGCTAAATTTTGTTTTCCTTGGAGTTCACAGTTATTAATATTTTGTCGCTTCGCAAGTAGATTCCATTGAACGCTGCCTATTTACACCATCGTTTTTGCCAGTCCTCGAAACATTTTATAAACGCACTTTTAGGTAATTTTCTAAGAAAAGGCAGATTAATTCAGCCGTTATTGTCGTAATAAAAGTGACTCCCCAAAACAAGCCCGCGTCTAAAAAACTTATTGATTACATTTACATCACCGTTGAGACCTGGTATATAATGTGTTCGTTATATCCTGTTGTAGAACTTCTTACACAAGAACCTAACATATTTATCGAATCGGCAATGATTGACCACTGAAGTGATTTAACGAAGAGGAGCAGAGCTACCGTTTCTATCAATTAATTTTTTTTCCGTAAAACGGCCATGGTTAGGTGAAGTTTTGTGAAGTTAGAGTGACTATCCTGGGGTTGGACACACTTAAGTTAAAGGGCTCGTTGTGATATCGAAAAAGAGTTGGCCCATCTCAAGCCACTAGTCTATTAACTATTTGGAGCTGTTTTAGAACAACAGGAGTGCTTTGACGTCAATGAACTTAAGGTTGGGGAGGTCGTCAGGGAAAGGCTGGCTCAAGTTAGTCCATCCAGGTGAAACACAGTTTCTTTCTCCTCCCCACCGTGACAGAATAAAACGATCATAAAATACGATGTAGATTTAAAAAACCGTAAAAGCAATATCAATTGTAAAAATACTTACAAATTGATTAGCAATGATATTAACTCTCAGGTTCTTTCGGAATTTTATTTCGAATTAATTTATCATTAAAATTATAAAATAAATTAAACTACAGAGTGTATCTCAATCTTTGTGAATCATTATGTATATATTAAAAAATTGTGAAAAAAACATTTACCTTAACCGAAATGGACAGAAAAAAATTTCAATATAAAACCACCGGGTTTTCATTTTATATATTAATTTATAAAAAAACAGAAAACAAATTAAAATATATTTATATTAAGTGTAACGTGAGAAAAATTAGCTTAGAAAAAAAACATTTTAATAAAATAGTTAGTCTTTTTGAATTAAAAAACTACAATTAAACAAACTATTTATTGTGGAGAAAAACTATTGTGAAAATTATTAAAAACTTCAAGAAAAACTTTTTTCATAAAGGTTTTTTTTATAGTATTTTACAAAACAAAACAATTACACGTAATTTTTTTGAAAATTTGTGTGTTTATAAAAAAAAGAGATTAAAAAATATAAAAAAACCATAATTATGTTTTTTAAAATAAGTTAACAATAATAATATTTTATCTCGTATACGTGTGTTTTCTAAAAACTCAGTAAATGTTTTTTGTTTGTTTGTTTATAAGAATCTTAAAAATTTCAGTTAAATAAATTTTAAATTTTGTATTTATTATTATAAATAATAATAATAACAATAAAAAATTAATAATATTCTTATAATAATCGATTGTTTAAACTCGTGTAATGTATTAATCGATATATTAATAAATAAAATAGTAAAAATTATTTAAAATTTATCTTTACATGCGAAGCTATTCAAGTTTTAGATACTCGGCATATTCTTGTTGGACATATATTTCTGGTGAGTCAAAAATGATTACAGAAGAAGAAACGATATTTGGATATGTAGCTTGCCTGTTTCGAGAAGTAAATCTCAAAGAATAGGGAATATTCATGAAATTTAAATTTGGTTCAAATATTTTTCTTCCGTAATTTTAATGACAGGACATTTCAACTAAACCATTATTTTAGTAATTAATATCTTTTTAATTACTTAAAATTAATTAATAAAAGTACAAATTCAGTGAGAGCATTTAAAAATTTCTAAAACGGAAATTCAAATTTTTATACGGACGTGACATCAAAGTACGGGCTTGTCAAATTTGTTAACATACTGTATGATATTAATTAGTTACATTTTATATGGTATTTCATTAAATTATACTATTCTACGGCTTTTTATTAGAAAACTTAATAATAACGAGTGTAAATTCTGTGTTGTAAATTCATTTTTTTAAAGTGTAAGTTATACATTGAACTGTCAAATTTGACAGTTCACGTACTTATACGTCATCAACAGAGAGCGCCAAAAAACTGCGTTTAAATATCTCAAAATTATAATGTATTTTAAATATTTTTTTACACTTATGTACAGCATTTTTAAACAGTATTTATATTTTTTACTTTGTTATAACGGTGTAAACTATGAATTAAAAATATAAAAGAAATACATGAATATTCCCAATTCAATAAAACTGAGATTTACTGAATTGTTTAATGAATGAATAAAAAAAATTTATAAGATAATTATAGTTGAATAAAATTTTCGTCGTTATTAAATTTCTCAGAAAAGGTGAAATTCTACTGGGACAGGAGAGAAAAACACGTAAGTATTTTGTAATAAAGCTCAACAAGGGAACATAAACACTCAACACTTACAACAAAATACAATCAAAATTGAAATAGGTAAGTATTGAATAAAAACACAAGATTGTGGTATCAAAAGGTGTCAAAATAATTATGTCAACACAAAATAGTAAAGATTACATAATAATTTAAACATAAACAGTTTTCTAGGAAGGAAACTACTAATAATAACTAGTGAGTATAATAATTAAATTTTATTATTTAATCTAAATTCTATATGAACTTGATAAACTTACGAGAATAATGTAAATGAATAAAGTAGTGATGGATTGAACAAAGTTGATGCTAACAATATTTTTTTAATTCTTTTTTTATATACTCAAATTCTCAAGAGCGAAGTCCCTCTAAGAAACCTATTGTCCTGATGAATTCAAGTATATTTATCTATATTATGCCCTTGAAAAAAATAGTAATTTTCAAACATTTGATTTTGAAATTCTATTGTTTTTTATTGATTAAATTTACAGACTTGCTTTGATTAATGCAAATTTTAATCAATGGGATATTGAAAATGATTTCAACACGCTGATAATGATTGCAATACTAGAAATCATTTTGGATTGTTCTTCAATTATGAATAATTTTTAATTATAATCTGTAAGAACAAAGTGAAATAAAATACAAATTCCTGGTGATGTAGTTTGAAAGAGTTTTAGAGAGTATCTTTGTAAAACCATCCAAAATAATATCGACTATCGATATTAATCAACTTTTTTGTCGCTCATTTTTCAATTTGACGCTGGACATAACTCTATTTTTCTCACCTAGGTTTGCTTAGGTTAGGTTAGAGTAGCTGTCCTGGGGTGCTACTCCATCATCCCCGGCCACTACTCCATGAACCATTTGGAACTGTTTAAGAACAGCAGGAGGGCTTTGACGTCGACTGACTTTAGGTCGGAGAGGTCGTCAAAGAGAGGCTGGCTCAAGTAAGTCCATCTCCTCATGACAAGAGCTGGGCAGTGACAGAGAAGATGAGACATTGTCTCCTCCTCGTCACCACTGTGACAGCTCCTGCAGTTGTCGTGATACACTGCCAGGCCTAAGCGTTCAGCATGCTTGCCGCCCAGCCAGTGTCCTGTGATAGCCGCAACAACTTTGCGAACAGAGGTCCTTGGAAGTGATATGAGAACTTCGGAATGCCTGCGATTGTACTCAGACCATATCTGTCTTGTAGTACCACAAGTACGTTCTTCCCTCCATCTAAGATTGGCCTTTTTCAGGATATCCTCTTTCAGGAGTAACTTACAGTTCGCAAATGGAACTCCCGAGTATTTATTGACGCTTGTGTCCCGCAGCATTGTGCCATTTCTGGCAAACTCGTCGGCTTCACAATTTCCTTTTTTCTCACCTAGGTGGAACCCCAATTTAACGCTTAAAGCCATCGTCACACGTCATAAAGAGGTTACGTCATCGAAGTTATACGCCCTTATACTGATCAAGCCCATTCGTCAACATTTGGTTATACATAATGACTAATGATAAATAAAGATTGAAGATCATTTTTATTTAGAGTAAATAAACCCGAAATCACGATTATTTTTATGAAAATACTTCACGATTTCGTTCGTTGGATCTGTTCGTGAATTAAATGTTGATATAGTCCAACACTAATAAAGAACAACATAATAAAATAGTAATTGTATATAAAATATTAAATACGCAAAACCATTTTCATTTCATAGGTAAAATATTATTATTATACCCCAAATAGACACACTGTTAATATTTATTCAAGTAAATTTAGTTTTGGTTTTCATCATTATTGTATTGTTGAGAATAAGGTATATTGTTGCTTAAGTTATACAATACACTACACTCTAATTCAGAACTTGAACTCGTGTGAATATCTCGAGGGATTTAACCAAAATTTTAAGATCATATTTTGTATTCCATAAGTTTATATTTAATTATACCCAGAATGTGTTAGATGATTCCAATCAATTATTTGAAAATTCATTATTAGGTATTATTTGTACAATGATATTATAAATCGAATTATAATTTATTTATTCAAGTGGTTTGTTTTGCTCGTTCGGGGGATAATATTCAAAGATTTTGGTAATTTATTCATATTCTAATTAGATGTATAAATTTTTGAATGGCTTTTACAAATTATAATAGCTTAATACGTCGTGGTCACATTGTAATACTAAAAAACATCCATATCCGTATTAACTTAACCCAATTATAGTAAGTTGAGTTGAGCTAATAAAGACTCATTTATTGTACTAATCAGCATGAGTCTATTTTGGAAGAAAAATTATAATCTGACCAATTCTTGGATTATCAAAATTGAATAAATTTTGGATGTGATAGAGCAAAGTTAAATTTTTTTGAATTTGATGACGTCATTCAGTTAAATCGATTTTTTTGATAAAATTGCCAAATTTGATCTGAACTGAATGAAATTTTTTTTGAAATCCAGTAATTTTGGGTCATTTATTTCGGTAAAATTCTCTTTTGTACTAAATATCGGGACCAATACCCCATATTCTAGAAAATCCTAAAAGAAATTTTAGGATTACATACCTGGTTTCTCCAAATTTGATATAATTTGGATGTAATAGAGCAAATACATTCAAATTTGATCCTATGTGAATGGAATTACTCTGTTCGTATATTAGAGTATGTATTATATAAGTTATAAAAGATGAATTTTTCTTTAATATATAAAAATGCAATACGTTTAAGATATTACTCTTTATTGATAAAAGGATTAAATTAATCCTGGACAATAATTGACACTATATTTAAGGTTATATAGCATATTAAGGTATATGGCGAACTATGTCACAAGTGTCGCCACTCGTGGCTGAGTTAGTCATAAGTGGCTGAGTTTACGGCGTCTATCTGGGCAGGGTTTAGTCATCGGTTGTTGCGTGTTCCGTACTGCACATTAGGCTATCTAAGTGATTGAAAACATCTATGTTGAAAACTAAAAAAAAAGACAGCCTGCTCCACAGTACAAAGTACGCAACCAAGAGCAACGCTACGACAAGATCTCGCCCAGAAAGACGCCTTTTTTCCTGCTACCCTCTGCACTCGAATTTTACGTCCTTATGCATATATGTTATTGGTTTTCACATTAATTTTCAAGAAACCTAAACGCCAGAAAATTCTTTCCTTTGAGATATGTGTTTATAAAAATTTGTTGAGAAAATTTTAAAATTTATTTCTAATTTAATATACCTTAAACTTTTCCTACGCTTCCTTTGACACGAATGAACAATAATCATAACATTTTTCGAGCAGGTAAAAAGTGCCCAACTTACATTTAAAAACATTTTATTATACTTAGTTTTTTGTATCTGGATGCAGTGACATAGGAAGGAGTTGCATAGGGAGGTATCCCATATGTAGAAATTTAATTATAATGATGTAATTTACGTATGATGTAGGTGATAAATTTCTCAATTAAACGTAGTATGTATAACGTAGAACCTAGTTAAGGTTTCATTATTATTCATAGCATTATTCATCATGTGAAGAGCTATAAGCTAACGTAGTTCTGACTGCCAGTGCCATGGCAGAGAAGATGAATAGAAATGATGTGTATATGTATGGGTGGATGGGTTATACAAAACAAATGAAGCTTATATTAACTCTGTCACACAATTCAACCACAATATTCTGAAATAAATTAGTTATATTTGCCTCTGAACCTCTCTCTATGTTAACAATAAACTGAGCAACTAATTTGACTACATACAAGGTGTATCTGATAGATTGGAGGTAAATGTGTAGAAACTTTCAAAATCTAGAAATCAATAAAGTAGCTTAGTAAACTGAGAGTTTATGGATAGTTTGCCAAAACTCGAAGTCAACGAAAATTCATCCTTATACACAATACGTATTATAATAAAGTTTAAAGTTATTTCTTTGGCCTCTTAATAGACCTTCTCATCATACCATAAGTGCAAGTGCGGAGTTTATTTTTTCGGTCTGACAGCAATGAGTTGAACTAAGATAGAGGATAATTTTTATTCATTTTATCACATTGGTTATAAATCATTTAGTCTGAAACAAAAGTTAATCGTGATTTTAAAATCAAACGCTAGTCAACGCTACTAAATGAAGGATAAGATTGTATTTATATTGAAATGTAGGTATTTTATGAGAATGCAGGTAGGCTGAAGACTGTTTGTCAATGCGGTTTTATTCTCGAATTAACTAAAAATAAAATTTGCGAACAGAATAAGAGTTTGTGATTCTTTTGATTGTTTATTTATAAACTGATAATTTCATATTGTTTTGCAAATCTTTTCCAACTTAAATTATTGGTTACTGATGAGTATAATATGCCTCAGATTAGTGGATGCCTGTAAGAGAAATGAGTGACACGAGTTTTCTGTAACTGTAACGATTACCTTTTGAACAGAACTCATTTTTAGATATAATCGGTGAGAAAGATTCTAAGTATATTAGGGTATTCGCTTGTACCATTAAGTTATATAGACTGAGCGTCAAACGATTTTAAGCGTGCCAATATGTGAGGTAATTGCTTAGGTCAAATCCATCATGGTGGCGGTGTAGAAATGTAAAAACAAAGTGTTGTTGTCATACTTATCATTGTAGATTAGTAAGAAAAAATGTGAAGTGATAAGTAAGTGAAATCACGATGTTTTATGTAAAACATTTTGTGATATGAAAATTTGAAATTCAATGTATGTTTTTTTGATAAATGTCCCTATATTCAATGTATATTTTTTTTATCCTCATATTCTTTTGATATATGTCTCTAGCTGACCCAAGCAATTACCTCAGATGCAGGCACACCTCTCACTGTACAGAAAGATAGGCGATGTACAGTCTATGTACTATAATGTCAATGGGTATTAGACAACAATTTTTTTAGTTTACAGCGATTCAATCTCAAAATAAATGTTATAATAATTTTTCTGCTTGCATCTTTTTAAGAACACCCAGTATGTTTCTATAATATCCTTATTGTGTATTTTAACAATATTTGAGTAACTGTATTATTATGATTGTTACCTACACTAGTATCCTCAGTCCTTGTGTGTAATGAAATCCATTGTTATTAAAACTATAAAGGTAGGTATACACATCTATATTCTATTATTACTAATGTAGAAAATGGTTTTGTTTTATCAAAATACACAGGTGATTTCATTTTATTTCAACAAATTGTTGAATATTTGTAATCAATGTTTCAAAAATTTTATTATTCAGTTATTTTAAACAAATTTTATAATAGCAAGGCTAAAAGTATTCACAGATGTGTTTTAAAGTATACAGGAAAAATATTGTAAAAAATTTTCAAGGGTTTTATAAAATGGCTATTATATATTGCCTATATTTGAACAAATTCAAATAATGCATTTAGTCTCCAAAAACATGCATTCAGCCTCCAATATCTGCAGTTTATTATATAATTATTACAGTTATAACTGAGTCAAAACACATTTGAAGTTTATGAATTTTCAAAAATGCATAAGTAGTTAGCTAAATGGAGGATCACACAAAAACATGGCAAGTGGTCCTCAAAACTAAAAAGTTAGGATTCCACTGGTTCAGACATTATAGCACGACACGAATTTAAATAAACAGTACTTTACTAATAAGTTCATTAAAAATTTAATTATTTCCTTCCAAAATCAAATTAAAGGTAAGGTCGTATTAAAATATAATCTGTAGGAAATTTTTTATTTTAGATTAGTTCAATTTTTTTAATATTGATCATATAGATACATTATTTGATTTCTATTTTTTTCATTCAAATGTTGCCAATTATTAGAGAGGTCAAATAATTTAATAGAAAGCACAAAGTTCAAAATATATCTAATAAAATTCTAAAAGACAAATGTGTTCAAATTGGTTCAAATGTTTACATCCTATTGTCATTATTACGCATGCGTATAATATATACAAATTTAAAAAAAAGTCTTTTGAGTATAAAAATTTCAAAAAATAGAAGGGCAAACAAGAGCTTATTGTAATAAACTTTATCATGTTGAGCTCTTTATTAATTAAGTGTACTTCTCTTTAAATATTACAAAATAAATGATATAAAAACTTGTTATACAAAACTCCTATTTTTTTATTTTGTAGTGTACTACACCACGAGTAGTGAAATCAAAGTCCAAAGTTAAATTCAGGGACGTAGTGGAAGTGAAAAATTCAGGGGGACAAATAAAATATTTAAAATAAAAATAAATTCTTGGTGATTTTTTCTTGGAGACCTGTTTTGTCTACTTTAGATCTCTAATTTTCATGAACACATATGCCTCCTTCGTGTAGAGTTCTTTATCTTCTTAACCTTAAAATTTATTTCCTCGCTTTGAGTAGCACCTCACAGTTTCCTTAAATGCTCTGGTGCTTGTAATAAATATCTTCCCTTTGTTTAAGAGTGGTATAAAGTTCACTGTTCCTTTTTTATCGAGATTATATACGCTCCTCGAAATCATTGATCGACGAAGTCGTGAATCGACTGCCTACGCTTTGTTCTTGCCTAGATACGCCAGTCCGTTTTATTTAATGTTGCCCTTGATATTGGTGTATCCGATGACTCAGAATGTATGACAACTAGCGTCTATATGTCATGGCTTTTCATGTGGTCATTTTCGATTTTCTGACATGCCCGGTCATTCGTAAACATAGTGCCAATTCTTACTGATTTATCATTCGTATCTATTAATGCTTTGTAGTGCAGCGGACAGTGGCGGATTTACCTTTAGACGGAGTAGATAACTGCCTAGGAGCCGCGAGGAAAGATGAGAAGGGTGCCACAAAGGGACTTCAAGTTGATTTATGAAGAGAAAAAAGGAGGAAAGACAAATTTTTATGATTAGGGTCGCACACAAGGGGTGCCAAATTAATTAAGAAAGAGTAAAAAAAAATGAAGGAAGGACAAATTTTTATGAGAAGGTTTCACAAAAGGGGAAGGGCCTCAAGTTGATTTACGAAGACTAAAAAAACCACACACACATTTCCTATATGAGTACCGGACAATTGAATTGCCTATGAGCTCCGACGTGGGTTAATTCGACACATGTCGCAAAACCATCGAAGAATTTGGTTGAATCTAGCAAAAAGTTAGAAGGAAATTGGGCGTTTATCTTTAAAGTAAATCCTTCTTTATAAAAATGGTGTTTTGGCAAAAAACCGACAAACAAAGGTCTAAGATAAAATTTTTCGAATAGGACCTGAAAAGTGTAAAGATGTTTAAAGTTAAAGGTAAGTACTTTATATATTGTTGCTAGATTTACTCTCAAGAGATGTAACCAGAGCGTGGAATGTAATAGCGATATTTAAACACTGATTATCATCAAAATTAGCAAATAATTTATTAATTTCTATGATAACAAAATACAATAACGTTGAAATTAATATATTCTCCTCTGCAAACAATTGTTTGCTACGTATCTTCAAAGCAACATAATACACTTGTATACGTAGGAACGTATTCATAGGCATACGCCACGACACAGATCACTAAGTAAAAACATTGTAGAAATCAGTTGTGTTCTGTCAGTGCTGGGCTGGTGATAATCGTACAAGGGTTTATAAAATTAAAATAAAATCATGGCATCTCATATTGCAAGAAATATCATCAAAAGCCCATTTGCTTTAACTTTAGGACAAAATAATTATGGTGAGTATTATTATTTTAACATAAATTTTTATAAAATTTGAGAAAAGTATGAAAGTTTAATGAAATATGTAGACAACTCAAAGTTCATATCTACAAATGTAATAATCAATAGAAAAGGATGTAAATAGTATTTAACAAGGTTATTTTATATGTGTATCCTTTATTATTATATATATTTTTTTAATGAATAATTTGTACCCTGGACTTTGGACAAATGTTGTTTGTGACAAAAATTGTTATGAATTATTCAAATTAATTTTATCCAAACTATTTTTAATTATTTATTAATCCTGAAATATCAGATTTTGAGATTAGGGTTTATTGAACGTGACTTTGAAATTTTTTTGGCAATTCAGTAACATGAGATATTTCGTAATAATTTAATAACGCCGGCCTTCATTTAATAACTAAATTAAAAGATTCTATAAAAGTTTTAAATAAAATTTTTTTAACCTGAAATGTTTTTATTTAATTTCATTTAGTTCATGTATAGCCCGTAATTGAAAGAAGATTTCCAGGGATAGATTTATTATTTTCTCAAAATATTTATTAAAGTAGGAACTGAAATTGTAGTTGTAAATTGAACAATTTTTAGTCATGTGATGAATGTTGAGCAGTGACGGGTTAATCATTAGATCTTAGACGGATTAGGCAACTGAAAAAAAAGTGAAAATACTCAAGTTTTATGAGAATGGGACGCACACAAGGAAGCGCCAAGTTGATAACGAAGTTTAAGAATAATCGGCCCCTTACGATTTTCACATTGTTTGTGGGCTTTAGAGAATTGCATCACCTAGGGGCCCCAACATGTCTTAATCCGGTACTGATGATGAGTACACTCTTTAATTATGCTTTCGAGCCTCCATAGCCTCTCCCTGAATTTTTCCTTGTTGGATTGTATGCACTATTCTATTTTTCCCACTAGTGAGTGACATCGAACAACTTGGTGACAGAGAATTAAAGCCTTCTCAAGTAAATAAATTTTTTAAACTCAACTCGGGAGGTTAGACGTTATTTAGAATTTAAAAGGTGGTGGGTCTATTGTCGGTTTAGCAAAAGTTGAGTTCATTTACACCCTCTTTCTTAAAATTTTCTATCCGACTTTCACTTTTTTTGAACTGTGTTATCAATGACGTTACTATTAACATACCTATAACACTTGAGGCAGTTAAACCTTCGAAATTTTTATCATACATTTATTAATTCTTCAAAAAAGACTAAAAATAAAGATTTGAATTTTTGCCTCATTCTGATTTCAATCTAAAATTCTACATTAATTCGTATCAATAATTCATTGTAGAGACTCTTCTTCAAAGTACAAGCGAAATTATCCAAAAAGGAAAAAACATTCTTTCTTATGTTCTAGAAGCGAAAGTATAACAAATCGATTAATTTTAAATCAAGTTTAGCTTAGTTGAGTTTAATCAAGTGAGGATTTTTGGTATTAACTTTTGATTATTACGCTAAACGAAATTTTTGATTAAACAAATCTGATTTGTATCATAGTGTATTTTTCGGGAGGAATTTTCAGGTTTCGATATCTGGTGAACTAAGCCAAATATTGACTTATCTAAGTCTTAACCCTTTACAATCAAAGTCGAATGTCGACCACATACTAATTTAATTGTAGAACATGCTTTATTGATTCAATTTATCGCCTAAGAAATCGCACTTTTTTAAACATTATATTTTACTAATAGTTAAATTTCATGTAATTTTAGGAGCAATTCGTACAATCACAACAGGAACACAATTATGCGCCAAAAAACAAGCAAAAACTATTGGAAAGAATGTAGTACTTGTAGACGGTGTACGAACACCGTTTTTACTATCAGGTACAGATTATTCAAAATTAATGGCCCATGATTTAGCCAGACAAGCACTTCTGTAAGTATCCTAATTAATAAATAATTAAGCGTGGGTTCTGAAATTCAATCCAGCTTAGAGTAATATGTTGACACAATTAGTTAACCAATCAGCAACTCTTTGAAGGTTAGCATGCAGGGTTGATTTCAGAATACACCGCTCTTAAATAACAAGGTACTCAGAGCGTGATTATTAATGTAAAAATTATTTTTTTAGAGGTATCATCAAGAAAACTGGAATTTCAACAGACTTAGTTGATTATATCATCTATGGAACTGTAATCCAAGAAGTAAAGACATCAAACATTGCTCGAGAAGCTGCATTAGCTGCTGGATATAGTGACAAAACACCAGCTCACACTGTTACTATGGCGTGTATTTCTTCAAATGTTGCCATTACCACAGGTAAATATAATCATTCCGACTCAGTAAAAACTTTATTTATATAAGTAATGAAGGAAATTCTTCACATGATAAGGGATTGTTCATAAACTAAATCACGACGAAACATACTTTTTAAATGTCGAGAGCGCCCTAGCCTATCGGCGCACCTCTAGCTGCCATATCTTAGCAATTATATAATATTCCATCCCGTGGGAATTTCGAGATAAAATATGTAAATCTGGATCTCCAGATATTTACATATCGCGTTTCATCACAATCCGTTCAGTAGTTCTTACCCACAATTTTTTTGAATTTGTAATTTAAACAATAACTTTTTCTTACAGGTATTGGTTATATTAATTCAGGTGTATTCGATGTCATAGTTTGCGGTGGCGTTGAATTTATGTCCGATATTCCAATTAGACACAGTCGAAAAATGCGTTCTCTCTTGTTGCGTGCAAACAAAGCTAAAACACCAATGCAAAAATTGGCCTTATTAGCAACAATTCGACCAGATTTCTTCGCTCCAGAAGTATGTACCTCGTTACAATCAAGAATTTCGCAGGATTAATAAATAATTTGTAATTTTAGTTACCAGCTGTTGCTGAATTCAGTTCAGGAGAAACAATGGGTCATTCAGCTGATCGATTAGCAGCCGCATTCAAAGCAACACGTAAAGAACAAGATGACTATGCAATTCGATCCCATACATTAGCTAAAGAAGCTGCTGATAAGGGACATTTTACTGATTTAATTCCTGTTCAATTCCCTGGTAGCGACAAACCAATTTCAAAAGATAATGGTATTCGTGTATCAACACCCGAACAAATGGCGAAATTGAAACCAGCTTTTGTTAAACCACATGGAACGGTTACCGCTGCAAATTCATCATTCTTAACAGACGGAGCATCAGCTTGTTTAATCATGAGCGAAGAAAAGGCCAAAGAATTAGGATTGAAACCAAAAGCTTACTTAAGAAATTTCACATATGTATCACAAGATCCAATTGATCAATTGCTTTTGGGACCCACATATGCTACACCTAAAGTTTTGGAACAATCCGGTTTAGGAGTATCTGATATTGATGTTTGGGAAGTTCATGAAGCTTTCGCTGTAAGTTAAGGCTCATTGCAAAACGTCTTTAAATTAAACATCTTAACACACAGTTATCAAACAAAAATATTTTGTACAAAACGTTTTGCATAAAACCTTTTGTTTAAAAAAATCTGTTTTTGTTCTTCATGATTTCATTTACGACATGTTGTAAATTGTTCGATGATCCTTGCCGGTAGCAGAGTCACTTATACATGAATATAAAATATTCCGTTTTGTATAAGAACGTTTTTGTCTGATTACTGTGCTTCGATTTTATTATAGTATTTTATTTTATCGTATTCAATAATAATTTTTTTTTTCATGTTTTAGGGACAAATTGTAGCAAATTTAAAAGCCATGGATTCAGATTGGTTTGCACAAAATTATCTAAAACGTAGCAGCAAAGTTGGTGCACCTCCATTAGAAAAATTCAACAACTGGGGTGGTTCTTTAAGTATTGGTCATCCATTTGCTGCAACCGGTGTAAGATTAGCAATGCACAGCGCTCACAGATTAGTTAAAGAAGATGGACAATTTGCACTTATTACAGCTTGTGCCGCTGGTGGACAGGTAAAAAATATTCATTATTATTTTTCAGGTTGAATTTAAAGTGAAATAGGCGAGAAAAATAAACACTTTGGGAGAAAACAACCTTGTGCAGTTGTCAGTTCTTATTAATATTTACTCTCGTTGGGATAGGGAAGTGCAAAAAAGGCCACGGAAAGTCGCATATATCTTGTAAAAAAATTTGCTAATTTCGTAAAACAATTGACATCCATGAGATATAAAAAAAAAATATATTCTATGAAAAAACGCAACATTTCGGCCAAAGGTCAAAGATAAAAGGTCGCAACTAGTTAAAGATAAACTAGTTTTTTGTGAAGCTACCATTTTTGGGTCTCGAATTATGAACCTTAATAGGGAATATTCATGAAATTTAAATTTGGTTCAAATATTTTTCTTCCGTAACTTTAATGACTGGACATTTCAACTAAACCATTCTTTTAGTAATTAATATATTTTTAATTACTTAAAATTAATTAATAACAAGTGAAAAGAAACAATTGACTGAGTTAATTGTTGAAATACCATGCATAGTCAGTGTTGAGTTCAGTTCTTTATCACATAACACATACAAAAATGTATTCGGTGTGTGCGTAGTCATTGTAGGGACAATAAAATCGATGCCAGCGCTTTAAGTGAAAAATTTTGGAGTTAAAGGGGGCTGTTATGACTAATTTGCAATTCTTTACATGTTAATGTAATAGAAATGTCAAATTAAAATTATTGAAAAAAACGAATTAATTAAACTTAATGCATTAAAAATTGTGAAAATAAGAAATCAAATTGAACAAATATTATTTTTCAAATGTAAATTATCATAATTATTTATTTAAATTTGTGAGACAAGAATATTAAATTTTAAATGTATGTCTTAAATGCAATCCATACAATTATATATGCATCCACACAATTCTATAATTAAAGTAGTGTATCGTTACCATGGAAACGAAACTCACGCACGGAGCGAATAGACAGTGTTGATGCGCAATCGTTTGTTTTTTTGACGTCACGTAAATAACAAAAGATATTCACTTTTAAATAGACACACACAACTGATATTTCTATATTAATACATACTATAAAATTTGCACCTAATTAACGCCCTCGTGGGTAAACAGTGATGTTTACAAAAAAATGTTTCAAACAAAAGTTTTTTATTTTTTTATAAGGAACATTTTTTACATTTAAACTTTTGTTCTATCTCTAACGGTACACAAGATGGGTCCTACGGACCCATTGACCTATGATGCTCATTTACGGACTTGACCTCACTTTTTACGTCCTGAGTACGCTGTAAAAATTTCAGCTCGATATCTTTTTTCGTTTTTGAGTTATCGTGTCCACAGACGGACGGACGGACAACCGGAAATGTACTAATTAGGTGATTTTATGAACAGCTATGACAAAATTTTTTTCCTAGCATCATTATTTTTAAGCGTTACAAACTTGGGACTAAACTTAATATACTATGTATATTTCATATATGCATGGTATAAAAGTACAAATTCAATGAGGGCATTTAAAAATTTCTAAAACGGAAATTCAAATTTTTATACAGACGTGACATCAAATTACGGGCTTGTCAAATTTGTTGACATACTGTATGATATTAATTACTTACATTTTATATGGTATTTCATTAAATTATACTATTCTACGGCTTTTTATTAGAAAACTTAATAATAACGAGGGTAAATTCATTTTTTTAAAGTGTAAATTATACATTGAACTGTCAAAAATTGACAGATCACGTACTTATACGTCATCAACAGAGAGCGCCAAAAAACTGCGTTTAAATATCTCAAAATTATAATGTATTTTAAGTATTTTTTTATACTTAAATACAGAATTTTTAAGCAGTATTTATATTTTTTTACTTTGTTATAACGGTGTAAACAATGAATTAAAAATATAAAAAAATACATGAATATTCCCTATTATCAATAAACTATTTTATTTGAAAGATAAGAAATTCTTTATCTCGCTTATTACCGAAATCATTCTAGCTTCCTATTTCTAAAACGAAATAAATTTAAACAATTAATTTTTTGTATTTCAGGGTGTTGGAATGATTCTTGAAAGACATCCAGATGCCACTGCAAATTAAATAATGTATTATAATTTTAAAACGTACTGAATATAAATTTTACCAATTGGTGCCTCTTTCTATTTAATAGGATTTATAAAATTTATATTGTTCTCGAAAACTTAATTATAATTTATTTAAAATTAATTAATTTCAGAAATAATTTTTAAATCGATTTAATATTGTAAGTAATTTAAGAAATAAAATAACAAATTTTTATAAAAAAATATTTTTTTTATTTAAAATAACCATTGCCGTCTAAACCCTGTTTCGTGTCGGAGGTGCGAAAATAAGATTTTTTGTTGTCTCCGAAAAATTAACCTGGCCACGCACCACTTGCACACCCGAGGTAAAGACTGCCCTGTACTTTTGGATATAAGAAATAAAAGTGTTTTTTCTATTCAACGGCGAAGAACGAGAATTATTTTTCGACTTTTTACACCCAAAAATAAGCAGAGCCTTACTTAGGCACAACTACTAAACCCTTTTAAGTTTGAGTTTCCATTTGTGCAGCTGCATCTTTACCCCAACCGCTCATTGAACCTACTTCAGCAATATGTAATCGAACAACTTCATCTAAAATTTTTTTAACACTTTTACATCCTTCAATCGCCACTTCAAGTACTTGTTTTAAATAGTCGATATGAAATCGTTGGCTCATATCCATAAATACGATTTTACCCGATTCCGGGAAACAAGCGACTGTTAAAACAGGTCCACCAATATTCTCTTCCATACGGGAAACATCCACTAATGTTGTATTATTTTGAACTATACTGGCTGTGCATGCACATAAGTATTCTTGTAATGGAATACCGGCATCGATAAGTGCCAGTGTTGCACCATTTATACAAGCGGAAAAATTTCCACCAAAATCTCCTAACACTTCAAAATAGATATCGATTTGGGAACGTGGATATAAGTCTGTTCGAATTACTGCCGATAACGCCTGTCTGAAATTAGAAATTATTAAGTATATTCTCATATCTAGAGAAATTCAAGGGCGAATCTATCTTTTATAATAATTTATTGGGCTAAGAGGCGTTAATTAGCAAATATTTTATCCTCGAAAATTAAGGATCCATATTAATTCAACCCAATTAACTAAAACACTATTGTGGAAAAATAGTCTTTTTTCACTTTGGTAAGGCTACCAATCCGTATGAGTTTTAAACCATCTGTATTCTATTCGCCCTTGAAATATTTGTTCATAAATCATATTTACCTTAAATGCAGCGACATTTCAGTACTTTTTCGATCACCTCTTGGACGTCGTTTTCTATCACAGGATGAAAACACGGCTGTACTATATTGACAATTTATAACGGCTACATCGTGCTGACTTTTTGACTTGATTTTCGGCTTTAAAATAAAATAACAACTTAATATTGAAGCTTTGCTAATATGTATTGTAATTTTTACCTGGTGTGGACCGTATACAGCGACTAAAACTTTCGTTAAACCTTGTTCGATAAACGCACTTCCATCGGGTTCAGAAAATACACCTAACTTACATGATATTTTACGTAATTCATGTGGTAAGCGACCATCCTCACGAAATCCTGCAACATTTATTATATCTACTTCGTCTTCCATTATTTATATTTTATAATGATTTAAATATTTTTAGGTTAACTTTTTAAAAACAAATAATGTGGTGGTGTCTGATTTTGATACAAGCTTTGAGACTCTTTGGGTAGATGGAACCCTAATCGAGATTTTCATTTCCTTTCATTTTTCTGTAAATAAATTTCTTTTGAGGAAATCAATGGAATTTTAAATCCTATTTTTAAATTTGATTCAACCATCAATTTTTTTTTTCATTTTCTAGCAGTTATTTTCAAGAATTGTTTGATAATGTGTTCAAAAAAATGTAACAAAGAACGTATTTCTTACTTTAGTTTAGGCAAACGTTAGATCAAAGAAGTAAAAGATATAGCATGAATGATTAGTAATGAATAAAAACTAAAAATCTATACGGGAAACATTGTTATGATCGATAAGTTCAAAAATCTTCAAAAAACAATTTCAAACCAAAAATTGTGGACACAAAGGGTGACATCTTTGAAATATCTGGAATTTGAACATGTTCCCCAGGATTAAAAACTGATAATTGGCAAGAAGAACATTTAAATTAGAAAGTTTTCCGTAAAAAACAAACGTATTTTCACTTTTGCTTGAAACATTTCTTCCAGGATTAAATAGTTACGGCAGAAATTCAATGCGAAAATAGAAGAATTTCTTCGCTATAAAGTAAAAGATACTCGAAGTCAGAGGCGATAAAATGTTTCCAACAAACTTTGTGTTACTTTTCTCATAAATATCACCGGTCTTCGTTAAACCTCCTTATATCTTATAAAAAATATTTGCCGATGGCAAAATTTGATTATTTTGCATATCTATACTTAATTTTTAATTTTTAACTCGACTTAATTTTTATACTTTGTATCCCAATAGCCCCGAATAATTCAAAGACAAGAAAAATGTGTTTACGATTTGCGATTGAAATGCAAATTTCTATGGTATGTACTATACTAGTCCTATACTATGCAATGGTCAAAGACTCAAAGGAATTCGTTTTTTCCATTTTTTGGAATAAAAATATGATTCCGATTTTATCTCAAAACAAATTTTGAGATTTCCACTCTAGCTAAAAACTATCCAACTTTACTAATATTATGGGGAGTTATTTGCTAATTACTCAAAATAATGATTAACTTTTTTGAAAGTTGACTTCTTCAGCTTTTAGCTTAATAGAAATCTCCCTTATCAAAATTTGCTTACTCATTTTGCCTAAGTGAACTATCATTTCACAGTTACGTTAATGACTAATTGACTTTAGAATACCATTCTATAAATAGAATTTAAAAATATATTTTACGTCAAAATTTTTTGTTATAGGTCAAAGAAAAAAATGTTGATAAAACTTTTAACTCCGGTTTAAGTTTAACGTAATCAAATTTGCAAAAAAAATTTGATTAAAAAATGTTGTCAAAAGTATTGGTATATTGTATAAAAAATAATTTTTGATATCTATTTTTTGTTCACACGTGTTTTATACTGATTCAATCAATTAAAGGAACAAAATAATTTTCAATTAGTTTTTGTGATTTTTGAAATGGGGGGCAACTTCGTGAATAATGGTCATATCGAGAAGAAAACATCGAATACACTTGATTTTTCTTTAATTTCGGTTACTAGCTTTTTAAATACGGCAAGTTCTTGGAATAAATCAACTGCATTAAAGTCTTTTGATTATATTTTCGTGTTACGTTCATAAATCAACATAGGATGTGTTCAAAAAACTCAGCTCAGACTCGTGCCCCGATTTCCGCTTCTAGATCTGAGGTTATCATTTTCAAGCTTGAAATAAAAATCTGTTTTGATAATTCGCTCAGTGCAAAACAGGTTTTTAAAATTTTTTAAAAGTTTATATGAGTTCAATAAAAAGTTTTCTCGGCTTATCAATGCTGAGGTCTAGATTCTTTAGCTCTATTTTGGTATTTTTTTATTTTCTATACGACCCGAGATAATGGCTAGTAAAAGAAGTTGCCCTGATTTAATTACCTTGTATAATAAAAATTGCAATATTACGCAGAAAGAAATAAAGCGTTTTTGCCAAGGACGTTCTCGGTATGCATTCACTTCTGTTCAACACTTTTACACCATATTATTAGCTGTTTTACACTCTATAAAATTTTCCGTATGTTAGACATATTGAAATATGATTACGAATTAAAACGGAGAAATTTTAATCAAAGCTAACTTACAATTTTATCTGTGTCAAATCTTGCGACAGCTGATTTGTGGAAGTGTTAAAACTAGGATAAATAAAAGTGTTTATGTTGGAAATTTTCGGTGTCCGAATTAAAAATTAATCATTATTTTTAAGTTATCAATTTAATAGATGATTATATTGTAAATAAACTTAAAAAATGTTTTTTTATGTATTTCTAACTTGATAACCTTATATTTCCAGAAAACTAATGGAAATGTTTAAATTTTTTTGTATCCACATGTGTGTTTGAAATGATTTAACAAAATAAAAAATATTATTTCAAAAAAATTCGTAAATTTGTTTCTATTTGCGTATTACCTACAATATAAATATAATAATTAGTTCCGCATTAAGGTGAGTTTCACTAAAAGACGGAAATAAGAAAATATTAATATCGTTTCTTTGAGGAGAAAAAACTAGTAGATGAGGGCCTTATGAATGATGGGCGTGAATTATCCCTTATTATGTCAGCTCTCCAGTAGATTTATAGCTCTCCAGATTCTAGGTAGAGGGATCACTAGTTCAAAGAGCTGTTCTTCGATTGTCACATAGAAAAACCATTTTCCCATTTTGAGAGAGTATATTGTAGATCGATAAATTTTCTTTCTATCTGATGCATTTTCTTGTCTAAAATTTGTTTTGCTGATTGTCCTTGAATTTATTCGATAATTTAGTATCGATTTACACGTTTAATATTTCCCTGCAAAATAAATCATCCTCGCAGATTGCCGTTTATCCTACACGTTACCTGTACCTTAATAAAATTAATGTTTGTGTTTGAATTAGGAGGCAAGAAGTAAGGAGGACCACCTTAAATAGGGGTCAAAGTAAAAAAAAGTGTCCAGCTGAAAACATCAGATATCCGTTCTAAAATTTTACCCAAATGGCGCTTGTGTAGCAAAAGGTGTTTGATGTGAACTTCTCTACCCTTCTCTAACAACTTGTTTAGATCTTTATCTTCTTTTACTTACTTTTTTTGAAACTTACACTTTTGCTACAACAGCGCCATCCTTATTTGCTGTTTTTCGATGGACACTTTGTGATACACTAAGATGACCCTCTTTATCTCTACCATCCATAGTTTGAATACAAAGCTACCAAATATGAATATGATTCATATTGAAATAAAATTTATTCAAAAAGAAGTTTAGCGAAAAAAGTAAGTGGGGGAAACCCAAAGATGATTGATTATATATTAAAAAAAAAAAAAAGTGGAAAACAAGTTAAATCTAACTGCAACTGCAGGAAATCGATAATTATGAAAAATGAATCAATTAATTTCAATGAAATTCACAAAAAAATCATGGCACATGGCTTGTATTGTGAAATCGTGTATCAATTAATTATTTTTGAAAACTTTGCATAATTGGTCATTATTTTCTTATACAAATAAATTAAATAAAATGATATATCAGATACAAACTTGCAAAATTTTTTATTGATTTATAAAAAAAAGGTCAAAAAGATATAGAAATTCATTTCATAAGTATATCACGTTCCCATGTAAGTAAAATTTTCAAATAAACAACTTGAGGATAATAGTTGACTTTGATCAATTTTATTAAAAAAAAAAAACTCGTTTAAGCGTGAAAATACTGATCCCGAAACTCTTGCTTTCCAGATTCGATTATAACGTTCCTAGAATATTTCAGGAAGGAATTGGACAGAAAAAAATGTTTGACCACATGAAATATACATTTTGTTAAAATATATCTCCTTCAGGGCCCACAATGATAATATTTAGCTAAATTTATAAAATATTTGCGTAACAGAACAAAAGGAGAGATCTTTAACTCGATTTTCAGATAAATTTTCAACCTTCTACCTCAATTTGGCGGAGTTTTGGGGATGCGCAAGATTTAAAAGCGTGAAAATATATTATTTTTGAAAATATAAAAAGGTAAAAGATTTGGAGCTCAATCTACAAATGGATTTTCAACCATATAGCTCAATTTAGAGAGGATATATTTCGACATAAAAAATAGTGAAGGGGGAAATGGCAGATGCCACTCCCAAAACACACTTTCTTGATACTAAACCAATCTACAAAACATTTTTCATATCTCTAGCTCAATTTTTAGGTGATATGCCAATTCACAAAGTCATTTAAACGTGGAAAAAAGAGAATTTCTTCGGGGAATCTCCTCCGAATTCTTGTAATTCTGCGACACTTTTATGACATCGTTCTGCCTAGTAAACAACTCTGCATACCGAATTTCAACTCTTAAGAACTAAACGGGGCCACTGAAAACGCTCAAAAGAAGCGGGAGAAAAAATAAATATTTGATACGTTGACTAAAAAGAGGCGAAAGTTAAATGAATCATAACGTGAAGATTTTATGGGATAGATTTTGTGACATCTGGAGATCTTTTTCCAATATCCAAGAAGGTCGTTTGATAATCACAAAATATTTTTAAAGATTTAAAATTATCTTACATTAGAAAAAAAAATTGACGCATTTTTTACATTCAGATCTTTCTACCAGAGGTGTATTATCCTGGCCTGCTCACTGTAGTTCGAAACGATTATTTTTTGTTTACTATTTATTAAATACGGTTTATTTAGATATTAATATTTATAATATTTAATGAATTACGTGTAATATATTGTGAGTTATTTTTATAATACGGCCCTTAAGCAATATTCCAAATAGAAAAACGGATTCACAGTGTCAAATTAGCTAACATTCCTTAGTGTGTACATTTTTTTTTTGAACATGTTTAATGAAAATTTGATTAGCCGTTTGAAGATTATCAGTTTTTTTCCGATGTATCTGACGGATAATTTCTAAGAATCTGATGGGAATCTAAGAACAATGCAGCTATTTACTCAGAATTAATGAAATACCCAAAAAAACGAAGTCAAACTTTTGTATAATCTATGCATCATAAAAGAAAACGCTTGTCTGCTAGCTTTTCCACTCTGATAACTGCAATCCTTTTCTTAGGAGGTTTTGATTATTCAAATGATTCTTAACTTAGTTTGATTCAAGTGAAAATTTGCCGATCGTCTGTTCCTATATACATATGCATAAATTTGATGAATAAAATGTGCAAGCGCAGTGAAGATTGATAAACATATATCACTTTCTTGCGCTTCTACCATAAAAAATACGGAATTCTTTAAACGTTGCCCATTTCTAAAAATAATAGAAGCGGTTCCTTTGCCTAAATACACGAAAAGTTTCTAAAACGTGAAAAAGAGTAGTAAATATGTCCAAAAGCTAGAAAAAATGAATTCTTGAATTCTAGCCTCTCCAAAATTAACTAACATGTCACTAGAAACATATCGGAATTCTTTAAATGTTGCCAATTTTTTAATTTACATTGAAGAAAATAATAATTTATTAATCATGAAATCATGGAGCCAAATTACAAAATATGGTCTTTTTTCAATCGCTTTCTAAGCGGCTATAATAGACAGTATCATAAATATTTTTAGGTTGGTAAATTACTAGCGAAATGAGATAAAAAAGGAGGTTCCTGCCTACCAGAATCCCCACCAGAATTCCGTTTCCAAAGCATATTGATACTAAAGAAGAATGAACAAAAATAAGCCCATTTGCCAGTGCTGGATTACCCATTAGGCCGGACTAGGCCATGGCCTAGGGCCCCCACGAAAATCTGATATGATTATTTTTCAACAAAAATTTTCAATTTCAAGTTATTTTTTTTTCAAATTTCGAAATAATTATAATTTATTGTTAATTATTTGAAATCAGAAAATATATAATTTAACAGAAAAAATTATTTTGTTCATTTTATTTCGTTTATAACCTTGGAATGATATGAATAGGCTGTACGAATGCTATGAATACACAAATAACGATTAATTTTACAATTATTCAAAAAAGGGGGGCCCCAAAATTTTATTGGCCTAGGGCCCCCGATGGGCTTAATCCGACACTGCCATTTGCTTAGAAGTCGAAGTGCCTTGTCATTACAGGTTCAAAACTTTTGTCCGCTAGTATGAATAAGACAACAAAAAAACATAACACAGTATAAATATGCCCATTTACAAATTATTAAATGAGTAATTTTCTAATTTAAACTCCCCTTGTCTCATAATCAAGCGGTACCGGAAACCATATTCCAAGTCCATCATAACTAATATCATATACAAACATTTAATATTCATATACAACGAGACTTTTATACTCAACAAAAAGATACAGAATTATAAAAAATGTGAATAACAAAATACTTATTAATGGCTTTTATTGTACTAAAAAGTAGAAAATAATTATTGCTATAACTCACTCATATATATTTGTAAAATCTGAGGGAGTTCAATTTAAAATAACAAGTCTTGTATGAGTGACTCATAGAAATAATTATGAGTCTGATATCTGATTTGATGTTCTATACATGAGGAGCTTAAGAATAAATGAAGAGTGAGTTTTAAGAATTTTCCATCATTTCTATTTACTTTTTCATATTAGCTATTTTTAAAATTTTGTAAATATTGTTTCTATCCTATAAAAGTATTGACCCCGCAGTTTTTCGTTACCTAATAATTTATATTTTAATCTAAAGAATTTTATTATTTTCTTTATATTTTTTTATCTATTTTCTGTAATCACATATTTGTGCATGAATGAAAATTCATGTTGAATTTTTTATTTTTTTATAGACCAGTCTTTAGGTCAAAAATGGAGTGGGACATCGATGCTAATATCACTTGCAACAATTGTTAGAATCCCTCGAAAAAACATTTCTAATCTACTCCGATAATTTTCATTCAACCTTATTTCGAAATAATACGATTGAAAATCTAAATCACCATCAATATAAAACTGAAAGTGCTTGATAAATTGCGCATGGATTTGTTATTTTAATAAAATTTAAAAAGAATTTGAATAAGAAACGTCACTCTGATATACATAGTTTTTTGTTTAATAGGCTAAGTCGCCTTAATTTAGAAATAAATTCTCAAGATATATTGCGAATTATAGTTTCGCTATCTGTGAGTGAATAAAACAAGTTATCAAAAACCTTAGTCGGTGATGTAGGTAGAAAGAAACGTTTATGTATGGATAGAAACATTTATATGTGTGGGTAATTACTCTAATTTTTTATTTACAATAAGATAGTTTTTCGAAGTAAGCTTTTACTATTTCTTCATGAAAAAAGCAAAACAGTTTTGACTGTCAAAATTATTCCATAAACCTATGTAAGAGTAACAAGGATCCAGCTATAATTTTCACTTTCATTTGCAGGAAACCTAAACGTCAGAAATTTTTTCTTCTTAAATTGTGTTGAAAAACTGATACAACTTATTTCTAAAGCATAAAAGTAAATGTTTTTTGAATGAATTTAAAAAATGGATCAGAATTCTGATCCATTTTTCGTTCTAGGAACCGGTCTATTATGAAACTAGTAGATAAATTTCAAAACTATTATCTAAAATCCAAAAGACCTTTTCTAATAATACCATCGACCCTTCTGAGATTAATATAATTATTATTCATGTTATAATTTTATTTATAAAAAAAAAATTTATTTTAAAACTTAACAAACTGATAATTATATTTGAAATTTCATTTTTATATACCATGTATAATGTTTTGAAATTAGAAAATTGTACCCTATGTAATTCAAAATGGAAATAAATGAATTACGAAAGGATATGATTTTTTCGCATTTTAAAAACAAATTATCGAGACATTGAATTTCAAAATGATAGCAATTTTTGATAAATTTACAATTCAAATTACAACTCTTACAATACGGTATAATTTTAGGTAAGCCTTGATCTGCAATGCGATACATTCCCCATTCATCTGTTAGTGCTATTTCCCTTGGGGATTGTTCTTGAAGAGTTTTTTGGCTTTGTTTGACCGTAAGCCCATAATAAAGCGAAATTTCTATGATTTCTAAGTATTGAAATGTGTAAGTATTTATCTTTGTAAGAAAAGTGAATGGTATATCATAAAAAGAGTTAACGTGATTACAACATGATAAATTCTTGAAACAAGAGCTTACTGATTTATGCAAATAAGTGGCACTTGGAAAACGAAAATATTTACAGGTATGTTTATTATATTTTCGATATAATTGTTGAATTGTTATAGCTATGACGAAGAGCTTTTAGCGATAGTTAGTAAATTGAAGCAGTTTTCTAGCTTATTAATTTGCTGTTTTCGTATTAAAAAAGTATTTTTTCTTAAAATGTTTATCTTGACACAGGGTATATAAACAATAACCTCAAGTCAATTTTTATCCTCATATTGTTTTATAATTCTTATATTTGTTTTATTAATAGAGAATCCTTTTTTTCAAAGGTCTTTAGATTATAAAGTTAAATGCGTGTGTAATTTTTTAATTGCTTGAATTAAAGTCATTATGTACATACATAAATATAGTGCTGTTGAGAAATTTTGATTATTAGATTTCATTAAACTAAAAAGTTCATTCACTTGAGCAATTATTTTGGCATCTCTTTATCAATTGTATAAAAATTTGTGTATCACATTCGATTGTGAAAGAAATTCAATGTTTGAAATACTCAAATAACCTTCATGAATAAGTGATACCCATTAATCAAAACTACAAACTTCGAATAGCATTAGTCTAATTTAACAATAATGGAAAATAGTTTAAAAAAAATATTTTAAACAATTTTACTTTCTTCCCTGCACCAACACCAATTTAATGAAAACAAGTCAAATCTAAATTAAAACTAACAGTAATTGCAGGCAATCGAAACTTTTGGAAAATGAATTTTCGAACAACTTTTGTTTATATCTATGGCCATAAATAATAAAGTTTCTCTAAAAACGCAATCCAAATAAACTATAAAAAACCCCGCAAATAGACTATTAAAACATATTACTTATTTTACCAAAGGTTGCCATGTCTGTATTTTCCATTTTACCCATATTTCTATAAATAATATAAATTTTCATAATTTGGCATAAAAAATCATGAACTTTGAAAATTCAGGATAATATAAAACTGAAAATAGGCACACTGTTTGTTTGTGTGACCAAAAATCGATATCTAGTATATCTATTTGATCGTAATTTTTTGATAGACCTGTCTAAAATAATAAAGATATTCAGATAGTATTTAATTTAAGGCCATTTTATTGACATGTGAAAATTACCAAAGTAGATACTTTCCTCAGTTTTCAGTTTCCTTAAAACTTAAAGCACATTTGTTTTCCTTAATTTATCGAAAAATCTGTAATTAGTTAGAACAATTTAAGCTGTAACATTAATATTTGCGACATATAAATTTCGGATTTTTGAAATATCTTTCCGTATTCTATTCCACAATTCCTCTCAATATAAATAATACTCTCAAAAAATTTGGAACATGACCTTATCTTTTTTTAATTATATTGTTCTAAATATTTCAATTTCAATACCAAAAAATAAATTAACCTTAATAAATATTTCGAGTTTTATAATCTAATTTTAATAATTACTTATCTCCATTAATAAAAATTATGTTTCGTACACAAAGAGAATTAAAAATTATTTACAAAAGGTCAAAAATTTTTGAAATAAATTATCTTTTATTAAATTGCTAAAATATTTCAAAACCAAAAATTCTTTGTTACATATGTTTACAATTTTTTGGAAAAGATACGAACTTTTTTTTTTAAGTTCATCATAATATTGTAATTATACCAGCTTTTTCCAGATTTCTTAATCATCAGTAATAAATGTGTAGATCGCTACCTTTCAATTTCAACAATTCAAAAACCTTACGGTTTGGTTAATTTTTGAAAGAATCGATATTTAATGCAGTCTTTTAGAATACGAAAATCTTTTTCAGTCTATTTAAACTAAATATGTTATATCGTTCGATTTTGGCAATAATAGTACAAGAGACGGTACAAGGTCGATCTTCACCCATTTGATAACCAGATCAGACATATTTTTTATTAAATATTATTAATTTTTAAACACTCCTATCATAGTTTTTCTACCGAAAAGTGTTCATGGCCACTTTTAATTCAATTAATTTTAATCAATTTTTTCCATGAACGGTTTTTTTCAGGAAAGCCTATACCATTATTATTTAATTTCGATTGGTTAAAAGATCGATGTAGATTTGTTCATATAATGTGTACAGATAAGTCAAGATAGATAACTACACCGATCTGTTCACCAATCGAAATTGGTATCAGAAGAAAGATAATTTTTAATTACGGAAATAATGGTATAGGATTAAAATTAATTTAAGTAGCCATCAACACTTTGAACACTCGATAGAAAAATTATGGTGGAGTGTTTAAACATCAATAAAATTTCATAAAAAATACGTCTTATTTGGCTATCAGATGGGTGAAGATCGACCTTATACCGTCTCTTAGACCATTTTAATTTTTTTAAAGAAATAAACCTACAATTTTACGTTGAGAAAACTGCTTGTTTCAGAATTTAAATAAAATAGACAAGGAACCAATTGCTAATTTGCTTGGTGTAAAAGTATTATCAGTAATCACGGATATTGGTCAATATAATCAATGAAAATCGTGCATTACGTAAAATCGTGCCTATAAACAATAATGTTTATTTGAAATTTGGCCATAGACGTAAACCGTAAACGCACTTTGTCACATAAATTTTACAAATAAATAATCTCGAAACAAAAACAAATAAACAAATTAATAATTTTTTGTTGTTTTCATAGAATTTTCAAATGACTAAACTTTAATGACTTATTATTATTATTTAACGATTAGTGTTGAGTTGAATTTGTTTGATTCAGGAACGGATTTTAACCAAGCACAGACTCAAATTTAAACTATTTTTACTAGAATTTAATACGAACACAAGAAACTGTTTCCAAATTGATTGGAAAGTCCAAGAAATTGTTTTGTGTAAAAACTAAATGTTTAATTAGATTGCGATAGGATCGCGATCGAGTAAAACATTTTATATAAATATGTTGTATCAATTACAAAAATTTTGCATGACTATATCCTAAAATGATTGTCAGCACGACGCAGTGACTTGCTTAGAGGCATTAGTCTTCGTTGGGCCTGGACCAAACGAAACATAGGTCATACATAAGGCAGAAAGATGTAACAACTATATCTGAAAATTTTTGATCATAATATATTCAGCTGTTTAATATCTTATGTTCTGGCTATTATAGAAATCTTCATAAATTCTTCCTGTTTTTGTAACAAAATCCAATAAGTTCGAATAAGAAAAATTACTTTCTACTTTTTGTACCATAAAAGCTTGTCCCGAAAAAAGTATTTTTTATGATTCCAAAATGGAATTATAAATCCAATCTTCGCTCGTTCAGAAAATCAGATTTACCCAACACGACATAATAATATATTTTAAAATATACCACACACAAATAACTGTAATAATTAAATATAAAGAAATATGATAAGATAGATTTTGTTGACTCTTGAATGTCAATAAGTTCAATTAGATGATTTTGATATGAAAGGTTTTCTTTTTTTCTTTTAAAAAGAAGTTTAATTTTTTTTTATTGAATGGAAATTCTTAATTATTAAAATTTTGTATATAATAGTGTTATTATAAAACGGTGATGTAATTAAATTTTATCAAGTAAATATTAAGGTCCATATGTTCATTTTAATATCTTTGTTTTAATTAATATTGTACGTTCTCTGCCTAATGTTCAGCCCAAGCTTTTTCGTATTAATTATTTAATGTGTTTAGAATTCACCCCAAAAATTACAAAAGAAAATTTGTATTATTTTTAAATAAACCTACGATAATTTGATAATTACAAAACAAAAAAATACCAATTTTTAGCGTGTTATTTAACGGGCGTATATTAACAATCAATTCTAAAAAACTAAAGGATTAAAAAAAGCAACTTTCAAAACAGAAAAAAGCTTATAAGGAATTATTTAGCTTATTTTATGATGCGGAAATCACTGACAAATGATATAGATAAGAAAATTGATAATATACATTAAAAGTTCAACGTGATTTCCTCGAAATGTAGTTTTACGAAATGTTTCCCACGATTATGAGAAAACTATTTGATCTATCGACTTAAATCTTTGTTTAACTAAAATCAGTCTCCAAATATTCAAAAATATCAAAGTTGTGTGTTGCATTCAAACTTTTGATTTAGTTTTAGCTATTTTAATTTTAACACAAATACAGAAACTGCAACTAATAATTGAATAACAATTTAAAAAGCTTTGTTCACTACCCTGCGTCAACACCAATAGATTACAAGTTTTTGCTAACTAGCAAGAAGATTGTTTAACAAAATATTAAATTATATGTCAGCATAAAAATTTAGATTTTAGATCAATTCTTTTGATGTAGGTACTGAAATCCGAGGCTTGCAGATTACTTGATAGAATAGAACAATAATCACTATTTGCAAAACTAGTATAAATCAAATTGTATTCTTAATATTTCAACAGGTTTCATAAAGAGAATTTATTAATTTATATGAAATAATATACTTTGGACTTTAATAACTAAACTTAACGTATGTATTATCTTTTGTTACCTACAGGATCATTTTGTGTAAACGATTATACCGTTTACGCAGCTTTATACTATGTAGTGATGGCCAAGAAAAAATTTCGATAAAAAAGCTTCTATGTGCCATTAAGATCTTGTAATTTTACCTGATATATTATGAACTTTACCGGATATGCTATTCTATTCATAAACTCTACACTGCAAACTTTATGAATTAAAAAAAAATGTACAATTTTAAATTAAAAAACCAAAATTACTTCTGGACACTCTTTATTTCATGTTTCAAAAACATGAAAAGAAAAAAATCCCATTTCAATGAACAACATCTAATAATAAGGCTCATAGAATGGGGGCGAAATATGACCTTAGTAAAGCTGTTTATAGATATTGTATTTCGTGTATAGATTTTTTTTTTTAGTTTTCGACATTTGTATCGATACAAAAACATTTGTTTATTTATTATCAATGTAATGAATAAACGGTTCAATAGCATTTTCAAATCAATAATGCAATAAGAAGTATGTTATAAATTATTTTATAAATATATTAATAAATTATGATAAATATTTTGAATGATAAAATTTAATAATATAAACTAAAATAAACAAAAAGATAATTATCAATGATGATTTATCTATTTAGGACAATGGGCAAAATATATAAATGAGTTTATATCCTGAATAAGCTCTTGACATTTCTTGCTCTTGCTAATGTCTCCAAGGGTAGAAGGAAAATCCTTTTAACCGTTCAAGTTTGTAAGATTATTTATAAGAGTGCAGTTTAGCAACGGAGAATGTAGCCTAAAGCTATCCAAAGTTAATCAATCGTTCTTCAAGGATATTTACACTAAAGAATAATTGCAAAAATCCTATTTTGAGAGAAGTTTTATAGTTTGAGAGTCTTTTGATCCAGCATTAACAGATAAATTACTACCTTCATAGTTTGAGCCGTCATAGTCGAAGATATGCTTCTATACTTTAATTTTTAAGCGGTCGAACTCTTATTTTCTTGATTTAAGAAAAGACATCACTGACTCAAGAATCAATTCAACTCAGGATTCAATCCAATTTTACTGTGTATTGAGAATGTATTCCCTTCAGCTTCTTGAGGAACACCCGCAACTGTTAGGACCCCATGCAGGGGCGTAGGAGCCGTATGGGCAGGGTGGGCAGCTGCCCACCCACGAATTTCCCTAGGTGGGCCATGCCCCTTTGTTGAAGAGATAAAAAATTTTATTGCTCTATTAAAATTTCGTGTAGGATAATTTTAAGGGCAAAACAATAGTTTTTCACTAACAATTAACCTTTCTGCCCACCCAGCAAAAAAAAAATTTCGAACCTGCCCACCGAGCAAAAATTTCGTTCCTACGCCCCTGACCCCATGAAAAGCAAGCGGGAAAATTACAGTTTGTACATATGTTTAAATTTTGCAATTGAATTTTAAAGCAGTTAATCCACAACCAATTGAGCACAAATTTTACAAACACGTTAAGTTGACAATGCATGGCTAGCTTAGGATAACGCTTAGGACATTTGACGTTTAGGTTGACAATGTATGGATAGCTAAGTGATGTCATTGTAAAGCCAACAGTATATGAGTACCAAATGAAAGGGTTTACTGAGAAGAATGCGAATAACATATGTAAATCGGATGACAATGTATTTTTATGGTGACCTGATTTTACCATTGCTTCCACCAAATTTGATGTACCTACATACCTTTTTTAGTTTTAATTAATAATTTAAACAAAAATTATCTTTTAAAAGTTAAGCTTTTATTTTACTAAAAAGTAGAAAATAATTATTGCTGTGAGTCACTAATACATGGCTATTTATAAAAGATTGAAGTATGAAAACCGAAAGGTCTTACCATCGGAATCAGACATGAAGAACTAGCTATGGATTACTTGAAGTGAATTTTATCAGGTCTATAAAACTTGAACAAGAGATGTGATATTTAAGAAGAAAAATTATCTCCACTTATTTTCTTGAGAACAGAATGATTTATAAATGCTTAGAACTATATACTTAAAGCACACCGTTACAGACTTAATGTTGGAATAAAAGTAATCGAATTCGTTTAAAATTTTTAAAACGTGATATATAACATTATTATAAATACACAATAGAAGCATCGTGCTTCATGTTAGTTTATTAAACGATCATTTTTTATTAAGAGAACGTGATAAGTATTTAAAATAATTCAATTGAAAATTATTCAAATGATTCATTCTGTATGTCCAATATTTACAAATTGAATAATTAAATATCTAGATTGTTCCATCCCAGAAATAAATTTAAAAAAACCGTAATCTTAGTCAAAAAATAAATCAGTTTTGAATTATATGGATTAAATACCGGAGCTATATTCTTTCATAGATTTGTGTCGGAGACAAGAACTTCTGAGCCAAGCCGCAGAAAATAATCGAACAGAAACATTAACCATGGTTATATTACATGTATATATATATGAGAAAAAAAAAATGTATTTTTGGTGTTGGCGCAGGGAAGACCATTCCTACAGTACAAGAAATACATATTATTTCTGCAAATTCCATAAGAAAATTATTTATAAATATTGATTTATGAGTTTGATGGTCACTACCGAAAATAATAAAGAAGCAAATTATACTTTTTATCACTGTATACCTATTTTTACCTCACTCTGTACAGACATAAATTAATGTACTAAATATAAATCCAAGTCTCTTTTCTAATTTCAAAAAGTTTAGGTCAAAGCAAAAGGTAAAGGCGAGAATTTGTATATTCTCGGAAGACATTATGCTTCTGTTGCGTCAGTGGAGTCAATGGGGAAAGAGGGTGGGTTAAATTATACGTCTAATCAATCTAACTTCGGTCAAATTGATTAAAAATTCATGTATCTGTTTATCGAATCGTAATTTTAATATGGATGTTTCTGAAAAGATGAGAAATAGTAAATAATAGTATATATCGTGAAACAAGTGTAGAAATTATCAATTAAACACGATAGCTGAATTAGAAGCACGAAGGAAGTATGGACTTTTAATGCTCGAGCGTGTACGGGAAAGACTGTACGCGCTTAATATTTTCTTTCACGCAAGATTTTTCGTGCAATGACAAATACCTAATTACCCATTGGGCCCAATAAATAAATTTGGCGCGCGCAATTTCCTATCTGTGGCACAGTAAACGGTACGGAACGAGAATGATTACCATAAATGATTAATCAGTAATACACAAATATTTATTCAGCTTTGCAACCCTTTGCTGGATTATGCTGATAGCTTTCTGCGGGAAAGATCAATATTTGTAATATTATGCTATCAACGAACAGATTTAACGAAGTTTATTAGAACTAGATAATATAAAAATCTTGGCTGACCTTGTGTATAGATATAACGCAAGGCATACTTAACATAACTATATAAAAGATATCAAAACAATAGCATTTATAATATATCTTATACATGAAAACGTTTCAAATATAATCGGTACCTATTTGTATATTTAACCGCAAACGATTAATTTAATTTAATAGTGAAGACATTAATAAGTAAATTGATATCAACAACGTTATAAACTGTATAACAACATACATTTGTCATGTGAACATATATAAATATTAAGTACCATTTGTTTTTTTATTGGGTAATGTGGTTAAAAACAAGCATCTATTTTGTAGTAACAACTCCCTTTCGAATTAGATTTCATACACTAAGCTAAAAAGCTTTTTCTATTAACTCAGTTGGTTAAGGTATGACCAATTCCTTCAGCGATATGCATAGGGTTGCGGGTTCGATTCCAGCCGCAGTAACAAAAATTAATTTAATTAATAATGTGATGGGCTAGTGTAGTGCATGGTATATGCATGAAGGATTTGCACTCAGCCTCGGAATTGAGGAGCTGATAAATGAAATTATCATCGGAAAGGTGGTAAAAACATATATGGTATCACAAGGGCTCTATAGCCTAAGTGTGTCCTTCGTGGACAGCCAATATAACCTTTGTTATAGTTTACGTGGTCCCTTAGGGCTCGATTAAGGCTCTTTTTAAGGGTAGAGAAGCAGAGGCAGATTATCCGTTTTATATGTTTTTTAACTGCTCAAAAAGTTCGATACTCCCCTGATAATTTTCAGAAAATAATAACTAAAAAAATGACCAAGACAAAATTTGTAGAATTTTGCTCGTATAATCTAATGATGGTCTTAGATTTGACTTGAAACTTGACCATGGAAGGAACACGTAGTCCTCCAGAACATATGCGCTGTACAATTTCCTCGCCAACACTTGCAACATTTATCTTGAAAATATACTTTCAAATAATACTCAAATGCACCGACATCGAAAATTATTGGATCTTTAATAAAATATGTACATGTACTTATCTATAAACATATTCCCAGGACTGTCTTTATCCTTTTGGAGTACCTGGACACATAAGGATCTCGTACCGTATCTTTTTTTTCAAAACTTCATTAGACGCAGCTAGATCGAGAAACATTTTCTATGTCTGTGGTCACGTCATTGCTAACATGCAAAAAAGGGGCAGCCTCACTCTTTGGGTCAGACCTGAGTCGAGCGAAGATCCTGGACACTTGCAATTGGATAAGAGAAGCCTGCGATATTCCTTTAAAAAATTATTATACTTGTACTTAAACAATTAAACAGAATATCTTAAACATCTTTGTTAAAAAAGAATATTTAGTCATTTTGTCAATACAATTTCAATTAGGAATGTAAAAGAAATAATTGGTTTTTGAATTATTTGCTTTTATATTTTAGATAAAAATTAACCTTTATGATTCAAAATTATCATGAATCAATAATAGTTTTATTATATGATTGTTAGTTTAATGTCGGCAGTAGGTATGACTCTATTTTGAAAAAATTTGTTTTATTTATTTTAAAAAATATTTACAAATTGAATTCACAATATATAAAGTTATTGAATGTATTTGATACATATTTTTAACACATGGGGCTGTTAATATCGATAAATCTCAGTATATAAGGTAATTTTGACCCAAAAAGTTTAAAAATCGGGGTAGATATTTTCATAAACGGGAATCCTGAAACTTTTTACTTCTGTTTTCTATTTTCTATTTCTGTTTTTCTAAAATTTAAAAGGAGTTTTGTTTTAATGTATACTTTTAGAAACTGCGATCATTTACAAAATAATGAACTTCTTCCAAAAGTAAGATAGGAAGGAAGATCTATAGTGGTTTCATATCCTTGTAAAAAAGGTTGATCCAAATTGAGTTTTCTAAATCCTAACTGTAACTCGTTTTTGAGTTAATTTTCTATGACTTTCGCAAGGGGGGTTATTTGGGCTATAACTTGGCGGATGTTAGCTTAAAGGTCCTCTAACGTTGCAGGTTTGTTGATATAGACACGAATCGCAAGAAAACCCCACAAAAGGAAATCCAATGGAGTATTCTTGGCCGAACGCACATTGCGATGCTACACAATGCTTACCCTATCTATAATGCTTACAGTTTCCCCGAACTTTTGAACACAATGATGCGAATTGTTCGTTCACACTAGGATGGTTAAATTGGCGATAATCTTCCCGTAAATATCATCTATACACATGTCTTAAAAAACTTGAAAAATTGCAAAATTTTATTTCACCGTTTTAATGAGAGCGTATTTTTATCTGCCCTGGGACTAAAGAAATTTATCTTATTGGACCTGACTGTAAAAATGAAAATTGGGAAAATTAACAGGATTTTCGAAACATAAATAGTACCCAGGACAGGTAGAATATGAATACCTATAACATATCCAAATTTCAAATTAATATAGTAAAGTATATAATCGCAGTGCTTGAAATTCAATTGTAACTTTAACCATTCTTATCTCGAAAACCGCTCTTCTTTATAATAAATTATTTCCATCAATGAATATTTAAAAGAATTTTTTAAAAAATTATAGCTTCACAAGGATAATTTCCAAAAATTAAATTACAAACTCGCCTTTAATTTAAAAAAATATTAAATTTTAATTAAAAAAGAGTTAAATAATTGCATTATCTCCATTTCTCAGAACTAAAGTTTGCCTACTAAGTAGGTAAGTAACTGTCCAGTTAACTGTAGTCGATATTTGTAACATAATATAGATTTGTAAATTCAAAGTAATAAAACTTAAGCGCTATACAAAAAGAATTAAAATAAACTGCTTAAATCCGCATAAGATAATTTTTAAGATGAAATAAGATAATTTTTTTACTAAATCAGAATAAGAATTGGCCACAATCATGAAAAATTCCTAAGAAAGCATTTAAAAATGATTATTAATGGCAAAGTAGTACTTATTATATTATCAACATAAAAATACAAGCAATTTATAAAAAAACAAATTATTTAATAAAGAAAAAAACTGGTATGCAGTAAAACTCCATTACTAAGGTCATATTTTCCTCTCATTAGAGACTTTTTATTGATATGGAACTTTTGTCTTCTCATATTTCTGAAAAAGCAAAATCTTTACAAAAAAAGAACCAAAAAGTACTTTCTTAGCATTAATTATTTTCTCAGACAACTTTTCAACCGTCTGCTCAATTTGTGGTATAGAAAATCTTAAAAATTTCGAAAAAATATTAAATTTCGACAAGCTGAAAAGTTTACATTCTCTTTTGCAAGAATTTATCTCATATATAAATGAGAAGAGACTGTGGAGGGCACAAATCTCAAAAAACCTATGATACTTGGGCATAAAAAAGTTTAAGAGGGGCTTTGAAATTGACACCCTCAAAAGCAATTTAGCAAAGTTGTACAAGTACTACGTACGTCGAAAAAATGTTATCGTTTTTTCGTCTAGAAATTTCTGCTTAATTGCTGAAATCAACCCCCCGTTTAATAACATCGATCCGCCTAGAAACAACTCATAAAATATATACAAGCGAAAAACCACTGACTGATTGACTGACTGACTCATCACGAGGTCTTTAAAACTATACAAGCGATTGATTTGAAATTTAACTAACGCTCAACAACGCTCACTTGTTCTACAGAAATTACAATTCTGTACGAACTGTGAATGCACTTTTACGGAAGATTGTGGCCAATTTCATCATCCTACTGAGCGAACAATTCGCATCATTGCGCAAAAGTTAGGTATCATCGTAGCGTGCGTTCGGCCAATAATACACCATTGAATTTCTTTTTGTCGAAACATTCCCCATGTTATAGCCGAAATAACCCCAAAAGCTTCCGCAAAGTCATAGAAAAACACCTCAAATGAATCAGCAGAAAGCCCAGAGTCGGCCATTTTTTAAAAATACAGATACGTTACTCAATTTGGATAATCCTTTATTATGTAAAATAAAAATATTTGTTATGCGAAAAGTTATAGAGAAGAAATTTTTTAAACTAGGACTATTAACTTCCCGTAGCTTCCACCATTAAAATTGGTAAAACGATAATCACGATAATTGTAGTTAAAAAATCTTGAAGTAAATCGGGTGTACATAGATTTAAAGGATTAACAGATTCAAAAAATAACGAAGAAATTTTCAAACATATAAAAAAAATCGACGTTCTAAAAGTTTTCAATCTTATCTAGTTAAGCAAATCTTTAATATAATACAGGCAATTATCTTGTTTTTAATCAAGAAGATATTATTAGTTCATTCTACTTTAATATCGAAAATTTGGCAAAAATACGTAACAAATACCAACCATTGAGTAATAACATTTCAAAATCCGTTTATATCAACAAAATCCGGGTCCAAAATTACAACAATACATCTGTTGATTATATCTAAAAAAAAGAAAATTGTTTTTCCCTTGGACAACAAAAAAAAATAAAAATAAAAAACGACAATCCACAAAAAATAAAGAAAATATATCAAAAAAATAATAAAAGATTGTATTCTCAAACTCAAATTATGATGACAATAATATTTAGTGACATTATATTGACCCGTAATGATAAAGATATAGTGGTGGGAATATATTGGGTTTATAAAAACAGTAATCGTGAATGGCCGTTTCAGTATTCACCTCCTATCGTGAGGTTGTAAATATTCTTATTTTTTATATATGAAAAATGGGAACGCATAAAAAGCGGTTAAGTGTTAGTGCAATTGCGATTGTACTTTTTGTAGCAACATCAACTTACGCAACAGGTAAGCGGTTATTTAACAAATTTTAAAATAATTCCGTAAAAATAAAATTGTGTTTATTTTTCGGGGAAAATTATTTCGGATAAATTATTCGCAGTGAATTAAAAAAAAATATTACTTTTTAAATGGACTCTCGAAAAAAATGGATAAAAAATTTTATTAAATAAATTCAAGTGAACCAATTTCTTAAGGAATTAATTTTTATTTAAATTACTTTATTCATAAATGAAATTATATTGTAATTGATTTATCCGGTTTATAAAGCCTAATATTTTATTTTTAAAAGTGATTTCGTTAAAATCTTTTGCTTCTTAATTTATTTAATAATTGGAGATAAAAAATAATCTAGCATTATTTCGATATTTTAATTTAAATAAGTTCAGGCAAGAAATTTATGCAATATAAACGCAACCGTAGAAAATTCGAGCTAATATGAGATGAGTGGGATATTTTTTTTGGATTTCAGTGCAAAATTAGCTAGAAAAAAAATTTTTGGATAATATGTAATCCTCATGGATCATTAATATTGTAAACAAAATTAATGTGATATTCCTTGGACAAAAATAAGACATAAATTCTTAATAAAAATAGAAAAATAGTGAGGAAATCATTTTTGTGGAAATAATGTGCGATTTTTTTCGGAGAAATAAGAAAATGGTTAATTTAAATATATAAACAGAGACTTTTCATTTTCTATGTTAAAGGTTCGAAACCGTTTTTGACATCATTTATGCCGAAAATCAAAAATCTTGGCCATAAGAACTTTTTTCTTATTTCTATGAAACGAATCTCACATCGACAACAAAAATTTTATACTTTTTTATTATTTTTTGTGCAAAATGTAGAAAATTAAATTACTACTCTAGCAAGAAATGTACCCATAAAATTTCAACACCGATTCAAAGTTTAATTTAAGTTTTAAGACTTTTTGAAAATTGAAATATCTTAAAAATATTTTTTATCATTTAATTTCCATTCAACAAAAAAAAATATATTTCCAAAAAAATCAGAATAATCTTTTATTTTTTTATTTTTGCAAAAGTCAAAGATCAAAATTTAAATAAAAAAAATAGTGCAAAATAAAAATTAAGATAAAATTATTTTATTTAGATTAGAATTTTTTTTTATAATAGTGAATAGGTCAAAATATTTTACTAAAAATTTTTGTCAAGTCCAAGGATTTCATAATCTAGTTTCACATGATTCATTTAAAAATGTACAAAAATTTTTTTCCAAAAAAAAAACATTACAATTTGTTTGCTCGGAAACAATTTACAGAGTGTCACCAAAATTTTTATAAAAAGATTAAAAATTAGTCGACAAACTAATTTAATTTGCGTCATTTTTATTGCGGGTCATATCTCAAATTTTTCCCGATAATTTATTTAGATTAATAATTTCCTTACTAAAATTTATATATTTGTTTAAATAATTACTTAAAAATACTCGGCGAATCCACGACGTGATTTTCGAATTCTACATGCGTTCATATGCAAATCACAAGGGGCTTAAAATTTTTTCCTTACTCGATTACAATGATATTTCATTATATAATTTTTTCATTCTGCAAAAAGTGAATATGATAAACTAATAAGTAATTACTTTTTGAACATAATCTCTAATTAGTATAAAATCCTATAATTAAATATCAACTAATTAAATTAATTACGATTAAATACAATAATTTCAATTGTAATATATAAATTAATTTAAAAATAATTAATTTATTGTAATTTATAGATTAAAACAATCATTTTCTTTGTAATGTCATTACTAAGAAAATAGGGCAAAAACCGAAAACTTTATCTTATAATTGTATAATTTTGTAATTAACTATGAAAGAAATTACATATCCTGCATAGAATCAAATCAAGAGACCTTCCATTATCCGAATTTTTTCGCATTTGAAACTTCATTCTATAAATCGAAAAAAACGATATTAAAGCATTAATCTTTGGAGTGGGATGATATGTCAAGAGTGAAAATTACAAAGAGAATATTCAAATCTTAGAAAAAAATAAAATTGATTCGCTTAATGAAACTATATACTTCTTATAACTTTTCTCTTCAAACTTACCTTACATTTCGAATACATATTCACATATTTTGAGTTATTTTCAATCCCCAACAAAAAACAGGAATCTTAGCTTCAAACCAACCTTTTACGCAGAGGCATCTAAGGCTCCCATATATCTTTTTTTTTTAATATTTAGAGTCAATTTCAGTGTTTTCTTAATTATTATAGTTATACAATGTAAAAAAATGTATTAGGTAAGGTTAAATTGGCTGTCCGCGAAGGACACACGTAATCTATAGAGCCCATTGTGATACCATATGTTTGTTTTACCACCTTTTCCGCTGATAATTTCATTTATCAGCTCCTCAATCATTTTCAGAGGCTAAATGTACCTCCTTCATGCATATACCATGCACTACAGCAGTCCATTACAACTATTAATTAAATTAATTTTTGTTGTGACGGCGGGAATCGAACCCGCTACCCTAGGGATACCACAAACTGAATTGGTTACGCATTAACCAACTGAGCTACTAAGGTTGAAAATAATGTAATAGATACAAGGAAATAAGTTCTTATCATGGTAGGTTGATATTTTCTTGATTCAAGAAAATTTTAACGCTTTCAACTTGAATAAAGTATTGAAATCAATCGACAGTCAAGAAACGCGTTTATTTCAATCAAGTGTTTATTTTTACTGTGTAGGTAATTAGGGATAGAATGTTTCATATGATAAACGCCAGCACTTCCATCAGGTATCCAGCGCTTCCAACATAATTATATTTATTGCATAGTAATTTTCATGTATGAAACATTAAGTATTTTTATCAGATCTGTGAAAATTTTTACTTAAATTTTTCAAATTCAACTTTTTTCAATTTTATTGTAATATTTCAATATTTTCTTTTTAATAGAGCCACTCTATATATTTTATATAAATAAATCTTATATTATAAATCTTAAAATAATTATATATATTAATTTATGTATTATTTACTTGTTTATCATAAATAAATTATTTGATATTATTAATATTTGTGCACTTTCAGAGCACAAAGTGCAGAAAACTCTACTATAAAGAAGTCAAATTGATTAAAATTTTCTCGGGTCATGTAAATGTTCAAACATTAACCTTTCATTTTTTCATATTCTTGTTATTTACTTGTATAAATTTCTTGTTATAAACACTATTATTGGAAATATTGTTTATTTAGTGATAATTTTTTTATTTATAAAAATTATTATTTTAAAAGTTTTCATTTTGATGATAAAATATTGCGGGATCCTAGTAGTTAGGTCAAGTGTAGGGTTCATGCGTTTTGATAAAATTTTCTCAATTTTGCTTATTATAAATAGCTGTTTTTTAACTCACAATATTTTTTGTATTAATTTTATTTTTCTGTTTTTTTTTCTAGATAAATGTCGAACCGGATGTCATGGAGGTAATGAATTTATTTGATATACTTTTCTTATAAAAAGTTTCTTTTAAATTGGAATCCAATTTTCTACATCGCCTCTTCATTTTCTGCATCGCCTCTTTAAACAAAAAATAACTAATTTTGTTTTAGTTTGGCCGAAGTATCTCAGATTCGGTAAAGACTTCGATTTTCATTTTGCAATCATGTTTTAAGGATGTACGCGCAGCACCAAGGCAATTGTGCCGACTAATTAATATATGAACACGGCAGTGGGGACACAAATTTAAAAAATTACATATTTTCAATTTTGACTAATATTAATTATTTAGCTTTCGATATTTCGAAAACCAAAGTATATATAAAATTCATCATCAAAATTGTACAAATAATTTCAACCCCAAATATAAAATTGCCTTAGTGCTCGTATTACCTAAAGTTTTAAAGACTTATTTTGCCTGACTTGTTGTGAGTTGTGATAGAAAAACGGTGTTGTTTCCCATCTCTCTACAGTCTATGTCATTGACAGCCAAATGTTCAAAATTACCTCAGCCTAGGTGCCCCAGACTTCGTATTCAATTAAAGATTTTCAGGCGATGTAAAAAATGTGGCAAAACTTTAATAATTTAAAACGGCTTTCATAATATCGAAATTTCAGCTTCCATGTTCTACCGTATATTACTGTCCCAAAGGATGACAAAATTTGATTCCAAAAAGTTGTTATAGATTTGGGTTCAAGCTCAATATCCTCAACATATATTTGAATTATATTTTTAGTTACCCCCCACTTATTTAAATACCAAGAAGGCACAACATACAAATATAAACTCGAAGGTAGCACGGAAATCACATTAAATGGTGCCGATCAACAATCAACAAACACACGAATTTCTGGAAATGTCCTTGTCACACAATTAAAAGATTGTCAACAATTGGTACGATTGGATAAAATCCAAGTACATGGACCAAATCCAACGAAATACGATCTTGGTACTGATTTGAAAAAATCAGTCCGGATTGTATTCCATGATGGACATATCGAAGATGAAATTTGTACAGAACCAAATGACTCACAATCTTCGCTCAATATTAAACGAGCTGTTATTTCAATGTTACAAGCAGCCACAAAACATAAGAGTGAAGTAAGTATTACAAAAAACGTTTTTCTAATTTCCTTGGATCTAACGAAATTTTCTTCGTAGATTGATGTCTTTGGAAGCTGTCCAACATCATTCAATGTCCATAAAGAAGGCAGTACCACAATTATTCGTAAAGTTCGTGACTTGAACAGTTGTGCCTACCGTGAAGCTTTTGCACAAGATTTCATTACATCATCTTTTAATCCAAAATCTGTAAGTATCAAAAAAATTTAAAACCAATTTAAAACCAGTTAGAAATTTTCGAAACTAACTTTTAAATATTTTCAGGATATTAAATCAACTCCATTATTAGGCAGTGATTACAGTTCTGAACAAACAATTAAAGATGGAATCCTCCAAAATGTCCTCGTAACCGAAAACTACATCTTCAAACCTTTCAGTATTGGACAAAATGGTGCTAAAGCAATCGTAAATACGAAATTACATTTCGTTGGACAATCAAAAGAAAATGTAAAACCAAAACCAACTGAACCACGACAAATCTTATTCGAAAATCCACACATTGTAAACACTCCAGCCTCAAATGTTAACAACTTATTGAGTGCTTTAAATAAAGCTTTAGAAAGTAGCACAGCCAAACAAGTCATTTCAGCTAATGCTGCACGTGATTTTGCTGCTTTGGTAAATACTTTAAGAGTTACATCCAAAAATGATGTGCTTGCTGCCTATGGTTCAGTGAAAGCTGGTGCCGGTGTTAAAGAGCACAAAAATGCAGCTAAGAAACTTTTATTGGAAGCTTTATACCGTGCTGGTACTGGGGATTCTATTGAAGTAGCTATTGAACTTTTATTGAACAAAGAAATTCCAGTTGATCAACAACGAATTTTATACCTAAGTCTCTCATTCGTAAAACACACAACATCTGCATCACTTTTAACTGCCAGTAAAATTTTGGATCAACCAAATTTACCACGTGAAGCTTATTTAGGTGTTGGTACATTGGCTGGACGTTACTGTCGTGACCACAAATGTGAAAATGACCATAATTTAGATCAATTGACAAAGAAATTCATCTCGAAAATCGGCAACTGTAAATCAAGCAACCGCGACAATGAAAACACTTTAATCTCCTTATTGAAAGGTCTTCGTAATTTCAATCGTTTAAGTGACAGTATTTTAGATAATTTAATCACTTGTGCTAAAGACAAAAGTATTCCACCAAGAGTTCGAGTTGCTGCTTTGGAAACATTCTCAGCTGATCCATCAAAAGCCAAATTGAAGAAGGCAGCTTTAGGAATTTTGAAAAATCGCGAAGAAGATTCTGAAATTCGTATCAAGGCATACCTTGTACTAGTTCAATCACCATCTGGAGATATTGCAAATGCACTTAAAGATCTTTTGGCTACCGAACCAGTAAACCAAGTTGGTGCATTCATTGTATCACATTTACGAAACATTCGTTCTTCCACAAATCCAAATAAAGAAGCAGCAAAACAACATTTAAGCTTATTACGATCACCAAAACGTTACCCAATCGATGTCAGACGATTTTCATTTAACAGTGAACTTTCTTACGCTATTGATACATTAGGACTTGCTGCCAGCATGGAATCAAACGTTATTTACTCTCAAGACAGTTGGTTACCACGATCTGCCAACATTAACGTAACAAGCGAAATGTTTGGATCTAGAATCAACTTTATGGAACTTTCAGTTCGTCAAGAAAATTTGGATCGTTTGGTAGAACATTATTTGGGACCACGTGGTGTTTTACAAACTAGCAGCACATCTGATTTATTGGAAAGTAGCAAAAAAGAAATTTATACCATTATGGAAAAACTTAAGCAACGATTGGAAAAAACTAAACGAGGACGTCGCGATGTTAGTGAAGCTCAACTTTTAAGTTTCGCTAAAGCAATTAAACTTGGAACAACACAAGTTGGTTCAGCTTTAGATGTAGATCTCAGTGTTAAACTTTTCGGTTCTGAAGTACTTTTCGCTACTTTAAATAATGAAATTGATCGATTAACTCCAGAAGCAATTGTTGACAAAATCTTTGACCAAATTGATTCTGGCATTGAAAAAGTTAAAAACTTCGAAGTAAGTTTAAATTTTTATTCCACGTAATTCTCATTTTTATACTAACATGTCGTCTTTTTTTAGAGTGTTGTTGGAACACATGTTCAATTTTTGGACGTTGACATCGCTTACCCAACTTCCACTGGTTTCCCAATCAGATTAGGTGCTATTGGTTCTGGTGCTGTTCAATTAGTAACCAGTACAAGTGTTGATATTCGTAAATGTTTATCTGACCCCAAAAATGCCCATGTTGCCATCAAGTTAATTCCAAGTGCAAACATTGAAATTGTTGGAACCTTAGTAAGTGACGCTTATGCCGTTGAATCCGGTTTATCAGTATCATCAAGCCTTCACACTGCAACTGGTAGCGATCTTAATGTACAACTTCTTAACAATGGTAAAGGTATTGATGTTAAATTGGGATTACCAATCGAGAAACAAGATGTACTTACCATTAGCCACGACATTGTCTATGCTACCCGAGAACTTGGACATCAAACCGTTGAAGTACCAATTAAATTCACTGGTCAACGTAAAGAATACCGCGGTTGTTTCGATCAATTATCATCTTTGATTGGTCTTACTTTCTGTGCTGATATTGGAGTTCCTGTAAACAGTTTACCTGGAGTCCCATTAGGTGGAGTTAATACTGGTGCTAGTCCCTTCCCATTATCAGGTCCAGCTAAAGTATCAGTCCAAATTCAACGTGACGATTCAAAGGATTATCATTTCCGGGCTAATTATATTGACAATCGTAAGTGTTGAGTATTATATTTCGTAAATTATTTTATTCTAAATTTTTTTTTAACTTGTATTTTAGAACCAGACAGAAGGAAATTGGAATTAAGTTTCGACACACCAAACTCTAAAGTAAACCGTCGTATCAACTTAGTCGTTGAAGGTGGTGTCCAACCTGACAAGTACATAAAAGCCACTCTTATTTCACCAATCAAAACTGCCACACTCGAAGGACGCATTATCAATACAAACCAAGAAATTTCTGCTAATGCAAAATTAGCATATGATAATCAAGAATACAGTGGTAAAATTGGTGCTAAAGTTTCTGGAAATGATGCTTCATCACGCTACACACCACTCATTCAATTCAAAACACCCCAAAAGGGTTCAGATGATGTCAACGGTTACAAAGTTGATGGTGTAATTATTGTTGAAAAGAGTGCTAATGGAAAGAAACTTAAGTTAGAAAACGTACGTTTAATTAGTCCAGTTGGAAGTCCAATTGGTGTAAGTGGTCATCTTGCTAAAGATGGTCCTAAGTACGAAGTTGATTTAACTGTTAGCCAAGATAAACAAAAAGGTTCAGTTAAGGCTGCCTTAGTGTTTGTTAGTCCAGAAAATGTTAAACTCAGTGCTGAAGTTCAAAACAGCTTGAACCCACACTTAAACTTACATATTGCCGCTGAACATAAACGTAGTGCAGGTCAATTTGAAAATAAATTCGAAGTTGTACATGGGCAAGATTTAAGTGCATCGAAAAATAAGTTCAAACTTGAAAATAGTGCAAAATATAATATTGAAAGCTACAAAAAATACGATGTCCAAACAAACAACCAAAGTAAGTTTTCCCAAAATTAAAGTGTTCAATTAATGTTTGAATGAAAATTTAACTTTAAAACTTTTTTACAGTCGAATACCCACTTTTGAACATCTTACTTAAAGCTAATGTACATGTCACTTGTCATTCACTCGATTACGATGTTGCTGCTTCATACGAAAAATTCAAGGCTGAATCCCAACTTAAAGCTCACATTAACAAGAAACAACAAGGTGATTATTACTTCGACTTGAAAGCAGAAGCTTTACAAAATAAGTTCAAGTTATTATCAACACGAGACGTTGTCGGACCATCCAAATCCAAATTCAACAACGAAATGCAAATACAAAACCGCAAATACTCTCTAAAAGCTGATGTTGTACATCAATTGAAAGCGAACGACATCAATGCCCAATTAGATGCTACAGTCGAAGCAGAAGAAACCGCCAATCCACTTTTGTAAGTACTCCCATCTGAATATATAAGAAAATTATGATTCTAATTGAAAACTTTTACTCCCCAACAGTATTAAACAAGGTTTGGTATACAATCCAAAAGTAATCGAAGCTCACTCTACCATCAAGGATGGAGAAACAAAACTTATGGATGCGCAATTCACGACAAACCGGGCTGGAAATGCAAATGGTGCATTGAAAATCAATTTACGAAATATTCTTGCCGCCGACGGTAGCTTAGTCGTTAAAGACGGAAAAGGAACAGCTGATATTACCGTTGATTTGAAGAAAATTAACCGTAAAGTAAAGGGAGACGCTTCATTCCATGTAGCCAAACCAGTGTATAATGCCAATGTCAATTTATTATTGAACGCCGAGAAGGATCCATCACAAAAAATTTCTATCAGCACCCAAAACAAGATCACCGAAAACAGCATTAATTCAAAGTAAGTTTACACCTTCTATAAAAAGAACAGTCATTATAACAGATTAGTCGGTTTCGATTTGCTTTCTTTGTAGAAGTTGTATTTATTTAATCTTCTACCTTAATTACAGGAACAAAGTCGACGTACTTGGTCAAGTTCTCGAAGCAAATGTAGACGGAAACATTCATGGAAAGATTAACAACGGTCTTGTAACTGGTAAATTCGATGTAACTCTTCCAACTGGCCAATATCTTGCTGGTAAATTAAACCGACAATTAAGTATTGTACAAAATGTTGTCAATGGACAAATTGGTGCTGAACTTGAAGTACGTCTAAAGAAACAAGACAAAGGTCATAAATTGGTTGCTACTGCAGTCGTTAAAGATACAAACTACGCTGACCATATTGTTGATTTGTCTGGATCATTGAATGCAATCAAAAACGATGGACAAAATGTTCAAATTAACGGTGGAATAAAACACTCTCATGCCGGTGATAAACATAAATCATCTGGATTAGTTCAAGTTGGTGGATCTCTCATTAAATATCCATCAGAAGGAACATTCTCTGCTGAATATGGAAAGAACTATGGTAAATACGTAACTGACTTTGTATCTAAAGTTGGAGCAAGTTTCAAGGCTGTAGGACAATACGATTTAGGACATAGTACTGAAAACAAATTTGGTTACAATGTTCAAGCATCAGTTAAAACACCAAATGAGAAATATAATGAATTGACAGTTGAATCAACATCGACAATGACATGGGCAGCTGGTGATTCTGAATCCTCTGAATTGACTACCTCTAACGCCCTTGGTGTAAATAACAAGGTTGTTAAGTTAGATGGATCAGTTCGAGGCAATAAAGATCTTGGAAGTGGCAAAGTCTCTGTTCTTCTTACCGATGGTTCACCTGTTACCATTTCAGCTAATTATAAACGAGCTGGTTTGGAATGTAAGTACTAAATGCACAAAAATATCTTTGGAATTGGATTTTAATCGATTATTTATTCTTTAGCTTGTCAAATCGGTGTCGATATTGAACAAGATGGCAAAGATGGAAAGAAAGTGAAAGTAGGTCTTAATATCAACAAACCTGATCACAATCAAATTGTTATTAAAATGAATGCATTAACTCCAGTTGAAAAAGCCAGAAATGTTGATTTGAGCATCAACTTAAAGGTGAGTAACATAATTAATCTATAGAGGGAGTTTAACCCTATTATTTTATTTAAACTCAAATTGGAAAACATTGTATACAAGCTAGTAAACAAAAAACTTAAATAACATATTGGAAAAGTTTTACGATTTCGCGGAAACAGGTGCAAATTTTAAATATATGTTGTAGATGTAAGGCATCTTCAATCTCTATTCTCCTGGAGAGATTTATTGTGATTTCTCCTACTGATTTGTTTTTAGATGAAACAAAATTGATATTTTATTTTGGGAAGCATATAACTGTCAGTTATCCCGTCCCGCATTTTATTTCTTACAACTGATTTGCCGAAAACAATACTTCATTAATTTATTTCATTCTTTTTCAGCGCTCTAGTGACAACAAAAACTTACACACTGACATTTCATTAAGTTCAAATGGCAAGAAATATGGATTAGTAAATGATGTACTCGTTTCAGAAACAAGTCCAAGCTTTGACTTAAAATTAACCTACCCAGAAAATCAAAACTCGCAAGTGTTTGCCAAATTCAACCGTGTTAATGATCAACGTTTCAGTGGTGAATTGAACATTTTGAACATCAAAGACTTCTCCTTAGAATCATCTGGTGAAGCTAACTTAGAATCAGTTGAGAACTTCCACATTAAATTGAATGTTAACTCAAAGAAAATGAATTTGGAAAATGTTAAGGTTGAAATTCTTAACAAACCAACAAAATCTGGAAAACGATTACAATTCAGTGCCAAATCAGGAAATACAAATCTATTATCTGGTAGCACATCATTAGAATCTAAAGAAGAAGCTGGTAAATTAATTGTGTCAGGATCTGGAGAAGTTCAAGTTAAAGATAACAAGAAGAAGGCAAGTTTCAAACTTATTCGCAAGAACTTAGATGGTACTAAAGACGATGAAAAAGGTTTGGAAATTACTTTAGATGGTTCCCTTGGATCTAAGAAAGTTGTTGGTGAACTTATCCTCAGTAACAAGCAATTACATTTACGCAAACAATACTGCGAAGATAATCATGACTGCGCTCATATTGATGTCACCTCAAAAATACAAGCTAAAGATGTTAAAGAATACCATCATACACTCTCCGTTAGCGTTGATTTACGTAAATTCGGTCTCAAGAATGAATTTGGTATGAAATCTGAATACGCCCGCAAAGAATTAGACATCCAACATGTAATTGACTTGTACTTCCAAGAAAAAGAAAAGATTGCTTATCAATACAAATTCACTATCAATCCCAAGAATGCTGTTTTACAATTGACATTACCAAAACGTGTCATCTCTATTGAAGGTGTTTTGGACGTGAATATTAAACAAGCACCTAAACATTCTACATCTAAAGTTGAACTTGCTGTTTACTTAGATAAAGTACGTCAACCCAAACAGAGATTATTGTTAAGTGCCAGCTCCAATGTTCATGTTGACGAACAAAAATCAGCTGCTGTATCTGGTGAAATTAAATTGTCCCATCCAGCTCTTGAAAAAGATTTAATTCTTAGTGGAAATGCTAATGTTAACAAAGAAACACGTACAGCCACCTACAACGTAGACATTGATGTCTTTGCTAAAAAACAACAAAAAGTCACCATTAAAGGAACAGTTACAGGAACACCAATCGGTGAAAAGGGATACAACGTCACAAGTGAGATTCTAATTGACAGCAAAGGATCAAATATTCATGCAAGCATTCTAGATCATTTCGCCGTTTCCACAAATGGTATCTCTGCTGGACATAAAGCAACATATACAGATGCTAAACATAAACGTGAAGCTGTATTTTTATTGGTCGCAAACAAGGAACAATTTGAACTTGTGGCTCAAATTCCATACGTACAACCATTACATATTAGTTCGAAATTACAAGTTACCAAGAAATCTTTAGTCGCTCACTCAAGCATTGATATCTGCGGAGTGAAACATATCATTCAAGAACTTGAAATTAAAGACTTTAATATGATTCATGTCACACAATACTCGAAAGAATCACCATCTGAAAAATTAAGTGGAGCTATTGGTTTAATACCCGGCCAACTTGCTGAAATTCGTGCTGATGTTGTTAAGGGTGGTAAAAAACACAATTTATTCCTTGCAACTTTACATTTAGATGACGCACATTTCTTAGCAACTGATACCAATGCAGATATTGAAGCAATTAAGAAGTATGCTGTAAGTATACAAAAACACGTACTGCGACTCAATACTTTTCCTCATTTTCACCCCCAAAAACCCTCAATTCTTTTCCCTAACCATTCTATACAAAGTAAAAGTACCCTCATCTTCCTAGTGAAACTTCTATTTTCATTCTCCTAGCAAAAGAAATAATGAATCTCTAATAATTTAATAATATTTGATTTTCTTTTTAGGATTCTATGAGAAAGGAAGTTGGAGATGTATTTGACGAACTTAAGAAAGTAGCTACCAAAATGCAACAAGATAATAAACTTGAACTCGACCACATTAAGGAACAAGTAAAGAAAGTCTTACCTAACCTCAAACCAATTGTTGATCAATACAAAAAACAATTACATGAATTACGAGAAGAAATTGTTTCTGACAAAACTTTGAAAGAAATTGAAGAATTAATGTAAGTATTTGAGCAAAAAAACGATTTGCACTCGGGTTTGATAAATAACCAATATATATATTTTTTTTAATATTTAGCAAAAATACATTTGGACCAACACTTGCTGCAATCAGTGAATTGCTTAACAACATTGCTGCAGTACTTCAAAAATTCGAGGATGCCCTTACTGAAGCCATTGAAAATATCTATCAAGTTTTCAAAACTAAAATAATACCACAATTACAAGACATTGCAGAAAAATTTGAAGACCTTGTACATGAAGCTGCCAAATCACTGGCTGATCTTATCTTCTTATACATCGCTAAAGTTAGTGAAATCATCAAAGCACATGAAGCAGACTTCAAGAAACTTGCAACATCAATCAGTGAAATTGGACGTGAATTAGGACTTACAATTGCTAAAGCATTATCACAAATTAAGGAGGAACTTACAAACTTTATTAATGCTCTTGTTGAACAAATTAAAGCACTTCCAGTAACCGACATCATTAAAGAAAAATACGCCGAATTAACTGGCAGTTTGAATTTGGGTGAAGATATTTTGGAAGTATTGAATGAATTTGTAAATACAATTAAGGGTGTATTACCAACACCAGAATTCCAAGAAGTTGTTCAAATGACATACGATTATATTGCGAAGAAATTGAAGAAAGAACAAGTTGATGATGCTGCTTCACTAAAACAAATTTACCACGCTTTAGAACGGGCAGTGAAGTCAATCTTGAAATTATTGCAAGCTGAAGGATCAGCTGAAGCTTTACAAAACTTAATGAACACTAATGTAAGTAAAAATTTTACAAATAGCGTCAATGAATTGTGTTCTATAATTTTCTTCTATTAAAATTACAGATTCCATTATCTTTCGGAGCACTTACCAAGATTCCAACAATGATCTCAATTCAACTCAGTCCACTAAGATACATCTTCTCAGATGATTTACCATCATTAAGTGAAATAATCTACTCATACCGACCAAGATTTAATCCAATCGACAATCTCCCACCATTCAAATGTAAGTATATATGTATAAAAATAACAACTAAAAGAGTTAATTATGTAAATATCCTGCATTAACTAAGAGCTACAGATGAAGCCAAACACTTCTGCCATGTATAGTTTCATTTTTTCACTTTTTTCGCCATTATTTCAGGATTCTTATTCAATGAAAATTTTTGTTTCAGTGAATGCTATGATTGTTGATGGACAACACATCTTCACATTCGACCAACGTCACATTACTTTACCAGGAAAATGCAATTACTTACTTGCTCGTGATGCTCTTGATGGTAACTTCACTATCACCGCAGAATTACAAAATGGTGAACTTAAATCAATCACATTATCAGACAAATCTGGTAGCCTTACCGTTAAGAAAGATGGAACATTAGTTAAAAACAACGTACCAACTGAATATCCAGCTGAAACTGAAACATTAGCTGGTTGGAGACGATACAGTAGCATCAACCTCAAATCCAAGTTTGGAGTGACCCTTAAGATCTCACCTAATTTACGTATCATTGTTGTGGATGTCAGTGGATTCTACAGAAATCGTATTCGCGGTATCCTTGGTAATCCAAACGATGAAGAATATGATGATTTCGTTTTACCAAGTGGAAAGATTGCAAAATCTGAAAGTGAATTTGCTAACGCCTACAAACTTGGAAGTTGTCCAGATGTAAAAGTACAAGAGCATGCAGCTAGCCACAATTCTCCAGTATGTAGCAGCTTATTCAGTAGTGAATCCTCATTAAGACATTGTTTCCCAGTTATCAATCCAAATAACTTCAGAGCAGCTTGTGAACATGCTGTAGCCGCTGGAAGCCAAGATAGTGCATGTTGGTTAGCATCTGGGTACACTTATGCTTGCCAAGATGCTGGTTTACCCGCTAAGATTCCATCATCCTGTGTGAAATGTGACTTAGGTGATGGAAAGAAATTGAACTTTGGTGAAACCGGTACTGTTCAATCACCCAAAGGAAAAGCAGACATTGTCTTATTAATTGAACAACTTAAAGTTAACGAAGCACTCTTGAAAGACTTGATAATTCCAACAATGCAACAACTTAAAAGTGATTTGAAAGCTCGTGGTATTTCCGATGTACACTTTGCTTTAGTCGGTTATGGAGGACAAAAATGGCCAGCACATTTCACCAATGGTGGAAAGATCGAATATCAAGGACAACCAACAACAATCAAATTTGTAGAAAAAGAAGACAAAAAATTAATTGAATTTGGAATTCACCCGAAAATTGATGCTGTTCTTTTTGAATTACAAATATTGGCTGACGCCGTCAAACGTGATCTTGGTCTTAATTCTGCCAACATGGCTGCATGGGAAGTAGCTGAATATCCATTCCGTCCAGATGCTGCACGATCGGTGATTGTCATTCAAGCCCAAAATTGTTATGCACACAGAACACGATTTGGTTTAAGCACTTTAGCACAAATTTACATGCAAGAAAAATACAGATGGAACGGTGCTACTTTCAATTTGATTACTCCATTGGATGATTTAGAAGTTGAAGACAGTAAACAAGCAAAATCAGTTATTGGTTTTAACAGAAATGGTGCTTTCACATATGCTGATGCCAAAAAGAAAACAGTTGAAGGAAATGCTAAATTGAAAGACGAACTTGAATATCCTGCTGACAGCTGTATCGATTTTGCTCAAAGAGTAAGTATATTTAATTTCCTTAAACGAAGTAGCGGAACAAATGAATGTAAACCTGGTATGGGTACTTGGGCACAGAGACAGTCTGGCAAATTTTGAAGCCACCGACCTTGCTAGAAATGGCACAATGCTGCCGGACACAAGCATCAATTGACATCCGGCAGTTCCATTTGAGAACTGCAAGTTGTTCCTCAAAGGGGATATCTTAAGGGGGCAGATATAGTCTAAGTATAATAGTAGGCGTTTCGAAGGTCTTAGATAAAATTGTTGCGGCTATTACAGGACACTGGCTAGGTGGTAGGCACCTGGGCCTGACAGTGTATCATGACTACTGCAGGAGTTGTCACAGTTAGAAGGAGGAAGAAACAATGTCTCATCTTCCCAGCTCTTGTCAGGAGGCGGTAGACTCACTTGAGCCACCCTTTCTTTGACGATTTTTCCGATCTGAAGTCCGTTAACGTCAAAGCACTCCTGCTGTTCCTACACAGCTAAAAAGGGTTCTTGGAGTAGTGGCCGGGGATGGGACAGCCCTTTTTCGGTATCACAACGGACCTTATGGTCAAAGTGTGTCCCACCCCAGGACAGCCACAGTATATTTAAAATTTATAAATGCCATTTTCACAAAATTCTTAACTTTAAAAAAATTCTTGTTTTCAGTCTTCCGGTGCTGTATTCAGTTCATCAGCATTCAAAGAATGTAAGGGTGGTCAAAAGAAACAATACATCCAAGTAGTTTCAAAGGTTATTACCGAACAATTAGCTGGAGTTGAATATACACGTGATTGTGTTTGTGGCTTAACAGATGGAATTATTCCAAAAACATACTGTGTGGTATCATCTAAACACGGTCAAAATACTGTAAGTATTTCTTGATATGTATAAAACATTTTCAACTTTTCAATACAAATTTAACTAATATTTATTTTTAAACAAAAAGGATGTCTCGGGTTTATTGGGATCAATTGCTGGGGCATTTGAACATACGGGTGCAAAGGATATAAATTTACCCCTACCACACACATTAATTCCTCATTCTGATTCTCCTCACTCTCACCCTCACCATGAATCCCATGGTCCCTCGAAATTCCCTCACTTACATTCAAATCACAAACATTCTGGGCCAAGGCATGGGTCAAGAAGAGCAAAGGAACGACGATTTTAAAAATAATACCTTATAATTAAGGGAGGGGGGTTGTAAGTATGGTTATTTTTATTTTGGATTTGCGTTTTTTTTTTAATTTAAAATTTGAAGGTTATGATGTTAAAACCTGTTGGGTAGAACACCACAAATTGTCAAATTCATAGAGGGGTTAAGCAAAATGTTGGGGTAACCCATTTTTGAATAAATCTCTCTATATTTTTTTTTTTTTTTATTTATTTATTATATTTAAGGTCGCTTTTAACGTCTAGGTCATTAGCGACCGCAGAGACAAATCTCTCTATATTGTCTGTTAGATTTATGGAAAATATTAAATAAAATATTCATTACAAAGAATGGAATTCGGAAAGTGATTTTTTTTTAAGATGGTCTTATGTTTCGCCCAAACTTATTCGTCAATAAGGGTTGAGTTAGCACAGGTTTCTCAAGTTATACCAAATGGGTAGTACAACTGAAACCTAAGAAATATAAGTGAGAATGAAAGATTTTTAAGGTATTTCTATCGGAGTGAAAGAGAACGAGATATCTTAGAAAAAAAAAAGAAATAGTAGTTGTATTAGTGCAGTAAATATGTAGACACTAAAACGAATACCATCATGTCTTGTTCATCTGTGCACACAGTATAACAAGCAGCACATGGTCACAGCACATAGGTAAATTGAACGACGTTGCCGCTTGTACAGTTCACTTCTGGATTAAACTAAATATTTTTCAAGAAGGAACTTAACACACTTCTGTCGTTGAAAACTACCTCTTTGTACATTTTCGCCCAAAACTACTTTTAGTCTTTTTTCGTTAGAAATACCTTAACTGTTTTAAAAACAATCATCTCTAGCGACTCCATCTTGTATATTTTATAAAATTAAATTCTGCTTTTATTTTATTTATTTTTTAATCATATTATTTATATTAATTATACATTGTGTGTATGTTTCAGCCCTCATCAGCGTAAGAAAAAAATGGTATAATAGTTTTGGAAAATGATATCGACAGAAAACAAGAATATTTATATATTTCTCTTCTTATATATGTATCAGACCACCAATTTTCACCTCTTATTATTAATATTTATAATCATATTCGTTCATAACAAACAAACAAACAAAAAAACCAAAAACTAAATATTTTTTATTGTTTTATAAATAAATTGTTTTAATATTTTTTTTCAATGCAATGTATAGTTAATTATTATTATGTAACATAATAATATAAAAAATAAAATAATTTTATTAAAAAAAAAAATCAAAATTTTATTTTTTAACCCTACTTACTGTTCCAGAAAAGTTTCAAAATTAATTCAACATAATCAGGATTACATTTCAAAAAATAATAAAAATTATATATTTATATCCACTGAGCTGAAGAGTCAAAATAAGAAAATAACATATAAAAAGTACTCTATTTTTCTGTTTGTTTACAATTTTTCTACTTAAATAAAACAATTTTTAAATATTTCTACTTTTTAATAATTATAGGCACTAGAAAATATACTCCGAAAACCTACATTTATATTTTTCTACACCAAAATAATGATACCATTAAAGATTTATACTTTTAAATGTTTCTACTTTAATCTTAGCCCATTCCGTGAAGTACTATGAGCTGGCATTACACAAAAACTGCTGAAGATATTGAAAGCTAAACTTTATCTTTCCTTTTCCAAACCGTATAGGCAACATGTACTACATTACTGTTAATTTCAAGCATTAATATGTAAATATCACCACAGAGTAACAAATATTGCGTACAGAATTTTTAAAAATGGCCATTCAATCGTTAAATAAATAATTTTGATCCAGAAAATACAAAAATCGAGTCTTTTTGGTGACCAAACAAGAAGTTTCTATAAGATATCTGCTACTTTTGCAACATGATTAAAAATGAAGTGTCTTCAGAGCACCCATTTCCTCATTAATAGTTTTAAACCTTTTTTTCGGTTTATGTCAAAAATCGAATATTGACGTCGCCATGTATAAATGAAAAAATTGAAAATTTTTTTTGAAACACACCATTGAAAAATAGTCACAAAGTTTATTTATTAACCTTACTGTCACAGAAAACTTAACCAGAATTACCAATATACGGAGAGCCAGTAACCAATTTAAGGTTGTCATTTCAAAAGTCACGAAACTTTTCATAAAAAAACCTCAACACCTACAGATACTGAAAAATCACTTCTAGTGTGATATAACATTAAAAATAGGATGGGAGTAATGGGAGCAATTATTAAGAGACAGAAGTTATGTGACTAGTATGATGCATATATACTATATGACTAGTATGACTAGTATGTACATTTAATATTGTGATGCACTTACTATATTGAACTTTTGCTGCTATTTAGCTGCCTTGATGGATTATGTTTTGCTCTTTCGTAAGGCAAGAGTAAAAATAATATCGTATAATACCTTATTGTAACTGTATTTAACACATATTTTTTGCATGTGAATTTAATTGTTGCATTTCCCGTTAACAGTTTGAATAATTACAGTTTAAGAAGCAATGCCCCATTATCGTCCACAATTCTTGCAGAGCATCATATTTACGTGAATCAAATATCAAGCTGGCCCTGAAGAAGCAGAAAAGTGCTAGTACATCATCTCGATTAGATCATACCCGAGCCGAACTTTAATTTCGATTATGAAAATCTGTGTCTATTTTGCACTGAAGATGCAATCACCCTAGTATGAGAAAAAGGTAAAACAAAGCTGCAAATTACATTTATCTCGAGTACGATATGTTAATAGCGCAATGGTTCAAGTTAATGTTGAAAAATCTGTCAGAGAGAGAGAAGATAATTCTACATGGGCACTGTCACTTTTAGAGCGTGTAACTGCCTTCGATTTAATCGAAAAGAAGGCAAGGTACCATGATCGCTGTATACGTTCATTTTATTATAAGCAACCAGCTAATGTAGCTGTTGGTCGTCCCATGTTTAAATCGTCGTCGGAAGTTATTGACTTCGTCGCATAGTGTTTGCAAACCCATGACGAAGAATGTCAGTTTTCTTTAAAATTTATTTTGAGCCTGTGCCCAATCACGCCACAACCTGCATTGCGATTTTTAGAAGACAAATTGAAATTATTGTTTTGCGACGACATCATTGTGTACAAAATAAAAGATGATTATATTATTTGTCTCATTGATGCACGTGATAAAGTTTTAAGTCGCGATTGGTATACACAACAAGTAGAACGAGATCAAAAGTACAGTTACAACAAGGTATTATACGATAAAATTTTTACTCTTGCCTTACGAAAGAGCAAAACATAATCCATCAAGGCAGCTAAATAGCAGCAAAAGTTCAATATAGTAAGTGCATCACAATATTAAATGCATATGCATCATACTATGTCACATAACTTCTGTCTCTTAATAATTGCTCCCATTACTCCCATCCTATTTTTAATGTTATAATTTAAAATAATAGTAATTTAAAATTAATATTTTAGTAACTTTTACTAAAGATGAGAAGTTGGCACTTTAGTAGGTATTTCTTTAACTATTAAAGCATATGATCGCGTAAAAAAAATAGCGCGTTACCGCACCACAACTTTTTTAGGGCCATTTTACAAAAGTCCTGTTTTTTGCATTCAGCTACGGCTTGCAAAAAGTATACATTCGATCTTGCTGAAATTGTGTGTGATACTTCATGGGCACAAAAGCTACAATCCATTTAAATATCGGCTTTGAATCTTTAAAACAACAAGAGCTATGAAGTTTTGAAATTTCGAGCAAAATCGATGGTTTTTTGCAATTTGTGGGGACATCGATGGACCAATCGGGTTCATTTGCAGCTCATTTTTTTCGCCTTTTTACGGCGCCTAAGCTTATTAAACGCTTTTTTATTTTTAACTCAATCCGACGGTGTCTCACGCGAAAGACCGGATTAGGTCACTTTACCATTTTTTTTGGACCCCTTCCGACCATCAAAAAATGTTAGATTTTAGTTTCTTCAATTTGTATCATAATGATCTACTAAATTCAATTTTTTTCTCCGAACTCAGAATTAAAATATTCAAAAAGTTAATTTGATCACACTATTCTGGCAGCTCAGTGTGGCCGGGTTGAAATACCCTAATTTTTTAAAGAGGGTACGAAATAAGGCTCATTTTTGTTAAAGTATAAGTCATAAAATTTTAGGAAATTACTTTCGACAATATTTTCACTTCATAAAATTTTTGCCAGAACATTTACATCCCTCCTAATTGTTGCCAGAAAGCTATAAATATTTATTTAAAAAAAATCCAATGTTGTCATTTCATCAGTCTTGAAATTTTAACAGAATAAAGAAAATATATTTATAATTCATAATATTTAATGCCAGAACGAAATTCCATCACCAACAGTCTGCCAGAGCGAAAAACGTATCCGTGCGAGTGAGAGCAATGTATATGGAAACCTATGAGTTAGAGTGAGAGCGCATATTTTTTCATTGTTGTATACAATTCAACATTTCAGTAGTTATTTACGTTGTTTTTCAGTATGTTTATAAAATTTTTAGAGTGCAATTCAGTTTTACTCGTGCATTGTTTTTGCTCTCAGAATAAATACTTTATACTGAAGTATTGCAAATAATTTTTTTTTTTTTTGTTAAAGATTGACAATTTATTCGTGTAAAGATAATTTTTAAGTATCGTGAGGTATATTTCTATGTGTATAGATTTGCCTGCTCCATTATAAAATACAGACTCAGTTTGCTACAGACATTTTTTTACTCAATTTTACAGTTGCAATTTTAAAAAATGATTTGTGCAATTTGCAAAAAAAACTGGTGATAAAATTTTACTGTTTGACACAAATTGAATAAATGTAGGAGAATCTTAATCGCTCGTAAGAAACATCAAATGAGATTTTGTGATGTGATTTTACCTGATAAAATTAACAGTGATATTGGATACCACAGCAAAAGTTACGCAAATTTTACTGCTGTAAGGCAAAAATATTTAGATGAAAAAAGTGTTGTGATTGCCATCCCAGAAAATCCTTCGATATCACCTGAGCTATCGACATACATCCACGGAAACAGAACAAATGGAACAAAACGCTAGCTATGATGAAGAACACGAGGATGAAGACTATTAAACAACTTAATAATTCCACAAACATAAATTTTGTATTTTTTTAGTTAGAAAATAAAATTTTTTTTCAATTGTATATATCCAGCTTATATATATTTTACTCTCCAAATGTATTTTCAATGACCATACCATAGGTTTCCAAAAAAGTTCGTAAACAACTACTGAAATGTTGAATTGTATGCAACAATGAAAAAATATGCGCTCTCACTCTAACTCATAGGTTTCCATATACATTGCTCTCACTCGCACGGATACGTTTTTCGCTCTGGCAGACTGTTGGTGATGGAATTTCGTTCTGGCATTAAATATTATGAATTATTAATATATTTTCTTTATTCTGTTGGATTTTTTTAAAATAAATATTTATAGCTTTCTGGCAACAATTAGGAGGGATGTAAATGTTCTGGCAAAAATTTTATGAAGTGAAAATATTGTCGAAAGTAATTTCCTAAAATTTTATGACTTATACTTTAACAAAAATGAGCCTTATTTCTTACCCTCTTTAAAAAATTAGGGTATTTCAACCCGGCCACACTGAGCTGCCAGAAGTGATTTTTCAGTATCTGTAGGTATTGAGGTTTTTTTATGAAAAGTTTCGTGACTTTTGAAATGACAACCTTAAATTGGTTACTGGCTCTTGGTCTACAACAGGCAACATGTACTACATTATTGTTTATTTCAAGCATTAATATGTAAATATCACCACAGAGTAACAAATATTGCGTACCTACGTGGTACCTAGAGAATTTTAAGTGATAGTTTTAAAAAATACCCATTCAATCGTTAAATAAATCTGATTTTTGTATTTCTTGGATCAAAATTACTTTATGTTTTAAGTTTCAAATCAAATTTCGCAAAAATTACGAAATTTCGCTGTTAGTAACTTAGAAATATGTCATTCAATCGCGAAATCTACGAGGTTTCATGTTTATGATTTATTCAGAATAATATTAGGATTCAAAAAAGATTAACATTCTCTCTCAATCGCAAAATGAACCAAATTTTCATGGATTTGTTTCAAGTAAACTGTTATTGTTTTTTTTTTTTTTTTTTAATTTACCTACTTATCGTGATAAAATAAAAATTATTGATTAATGATTTGAAACAAAATTTTCTAAGTTGAAGCACACGTCAACTTCAGTATTTTATATAGAAGTTGATATTTCAATTAATAAAAATGTTAAATTTAAAATCAATTATAAAAAAAGTATTTTGAAAAATATTATACCCGAAAAATCGTTAAAATCATTGTTATTAATTTACTCATTTTAAATTTTAGATTTCTTACAGACCTATAATCATTAATAATAAATTCAATTATGATACAATTACAAAAAGAAATTTCCTTTCGCGAATCTTCACGTCAATAAGGTAGCGTGTGTTTTTTTTTATATTAAAAAGGTTACCAAAAATTTTATACATTATATAGAAATGGCGCGAAAGAGGAAAAACGTTATTAAATTATACAAAACATATTTTTCTCGCATCACTTATGAATTGTAAAGCACTATGTATAACGTTTTTAATTAGATGATTATGATGAAAATGAGATGTATTGATTTATCTTTGAAGTTAAATTAATAAAATGGAAACTATTAGAAAATTTTATATTTAAAAATATTATAATGTTCATAAATACAATATCCTTTTTAGTCATACTTTACCCCGAAAATATAGTCTTATATACTGTATCGTAGATCAATGGAGAGAAGTCGGGTTGTGTTGTAAATTCGTTTTATAACCTCTAGAAAACGATTTATGGAGCTAAGGAATGTCTGATATATCTGTATTTATTTTCGTTACTTTTGGGCATCTATAGCCCAAAAACAAATTTGGGCATCTTAGTTAAAATGAACTAAAAATTCGAAATGACGGGGCGTAGGTATGTCATACGTAAATAAATGTTATAAAAGTTGGCATTGATTTTTCCAGAAATGGCACAATGCTGCCGGACACAAGCATCAATCAATACCCGGGAGTACAATCGCAGGCATTCCGAAGTTCTCATATCACTTCCAAGGGCCTCTGTTCGCAAAGTTGTTGCGGCTATCACAGGACACTGGCTGGGCGGCAAGCATGCTGAACGCTTAGGCCTGACAGTGTATCACGACTACTACAGGAGCTGTCACAGTGGTGACGAGGAGGAGACAATGTCTCATCTTCTCTGTCACTGCCCAGCTCTTGTCATGAGGAGATGGACTTACTTGAGCCAGCCTCTCTTTGACGACCTCTCCGACCTAAAGTCAGTCGACGTCAAAGCCCTCCTGCTGTTCTTAAACAGCTCCAAATGGTTCATAGAGTAGTGACTATGGTCTAAGTGTGTCCCACCCCAGGACAGCCACTCTAACCTAACCTGGGATTGATTTTTGTAATTCGAAGGAAATTCCTTCGTTTTTCTCACACTTTTTATGATTTTCACATTAGGAGATGTCAAATTTCAAGCTAACGAAAATGTACGTATGAAATTAATTAATGGAAAATGTTTTTTTAATTGTGTCAACTCTTCAATATAAATATTTTGTGTTTTTAAAATCATGAAAAGACAAAAATTCCATTTTAATAAAAAACGTATAGAATCATAAAATGAGAGGGAAACATAACCTTAGTGATGAGTTCTGCTTCTCACGAGTTTTCTCCCCTCCTATAACATTTTAAACAGTTACAATTGGCTACAATTTTGTACCTGTGTTCTCTATAGATTTTTCCTTTACATTTACGATCATTCGTGTTGAAATCTGTACGTATTTACTTTTTTATATTTATTAATTTTAATTAAATTTTTAATATAAAATTATGTAATTGTGATTGGTTTTTTTATTAATTAATTATCGAATTTTGATTAACTGAAATTGTTTTACTTGTATTTACAGAAATAAAAAATCTAACATGGGCGTGGATGTAGAATCAATTTCTCCAGGTGACGGTAAGTTGAGTTTGAGAATAATTTACGTTAATTATATTTAATTAATTATAATTATTGGAATTTAATTAATACGTTTTATCATTATAATTTATAACTTAACCTATGTTTGTATTTAATTCGTCATTTTATGTCATTCAAATTAATTACATGTTTTGACCATGCCTCTATGAAACTCACCCGTTATACAATTTTATAGTTTTATGTTTTCTACTTGATTATTTATAGGATCAACATTCCCAAAAACCGGCCAAACAGTGGTTGTACATTACACAGGAACCTTAGAAAATGGAGTTAAATTCGATTCATCTCGTGATCGAGGTGTACCCTTTAGATTTCATATAGGTAAAGGTGAAGTGATCAAAGGATGGGACCAAGGTGTTGCTCAAGTAAGTTTTGAAAACAAACGTTCATAAAATATGAGTTTCAGGCCCAAACATATTGCTCAACAGTCATTTCAAACCTGTCGAGAATTTGAAATAAATTTCGGCTTAAGATTATGACTAACAACTTTAAAAAAAACGAAAATTTTCGTAGAAGTAGATTTATTTTTCAGGGCCTCGACAAAATATTTTTTTGCGCGGGAAATTTAAAATTGATGAATATGTATTGAGGAAGATTTTCAAATAGGAATGTAATTGAATAAAAATCATTTTTTCCGGCACTATTCGCCCGGTTTAAAAATTTTCGTACTTAGATTTTCTTATAGAATATGAAGGTAGTTTTCAATGAGCTACAACGATAGGGAAATATATATATATTTTTTAAAAGATGATTTTCATTGAAATAGGATTGGTCTTTTCAAATTTATGAATTTAAAGTTAGCGGGGCTAGAAAGTTTGTACTTCAAAAAGTGACATCCTTTATATGGACCATTCGTGAGGGCCTTTATATGGAACTCAGTCATTGTTTCAGTTTTCGATAAGCACTAAGAGAAGAGAGCGTAGGCAGTGACGGATTTAAGCTTGCTGCCGCCCTTTTTGATAGAATGAATTTCATTAATTTTGATCCAGTTTTTTATTTTAAACTTAATTTATTGAAATATAATTTTTTAAATATTACTGATAAACAAGACAGATAAATATATAAATAAACTTGAGACAGATAAATAATTCATATTTCTTTTAATATTAATCAATTTGAAAATTTGTTTTTCCTGGCTTTGGTCCGTGCAAAAACGTCAATTATGTCGTCGTAATTAATTTCTTGGACTAGTTGGGCTTCAATAGACAGTAATGCAAATGCATTAAGTCTATCTTGGCCCATGCTTGCGCGTAAATAGGTTTTTACCCTTTTAAGAGTAGAAAAAGATCTTTCTCCTGAACAATTTGTAGCCGGAATACTCAAAAAAAATACGGAGAGCAATGTCCACATTCGAATAAACATCTCGAAGATTCCGTGAATGTATTACATTGCATATTTTTTATGCAGAGCGTACATCTTTCATATTTGCCAATTAATCTTTGAGTTGACAATTTAAATGAATACATTCATTGCCTAACGTCTCTTCCAAATCATCAGGATACTTACTGATTAGTTTATTGGCAAGATTTTTTAATTCATTCGTGTCTATTTCAGATAAATTATCAAAAAAATTGAAATTTTCATAAAGTTTTTCATATGCACTTTTACGCTTGGCCAATTGTACACTCAGAGTATCTAGAATTGGATAATACACATTTGTACGAAAATTTTCTTGTCCAGAAGGTGTTCTTTCATTTACCCGCGACTCATCTGGCTGAATTATTCTGTTTTTTTTTGCGTCGAGTATCATACCAATAATAATCGTGAACTCCAGATAGTGCTTTGGCTTTTTCTTCAGCTTGAGATTCTTGAAGCTTCATACACGTGAGATTAATCTCACTAAAGGAACAGAAAGTAAAGAACATAACTCGATAAAAATATCATTGATGGATTAAAAATTTGACATCTTACCCACACAGATTGAGAAGTAGAATGAATTGGATTATAATATTTTCTATCGAAAATTTTTTATAAAAACAACCAATTTTTATAATTGATTGTCTTTACTTTTTTGTGACTCTAAAATTTTGGCATTTCATAAATTTTTCCGCCCTTCAAATTCTGCCGCCCTAGTCCCGGGCCTCACGGACCTAGGCCTAAATCCATCACTGAACGTAGGTAAAAGAAAAAGTTGTTAGGCTTGATCTTGGCAACAGCCCCTCTAATTTCCAGCGTTACTGAAATGACTGTTAAAAATTAAGTTTGCGTCGTCCTGGTTTTATTTAAATTTATAAAAAAATGTTAACTAATTAATTTATTTTTTTGTAAATATAGATGTCCGTGGGACAACGAGCAAAATTGACTTGTTCGCCAGATTTTGCGTACGGATCACGAGGACATCCGGGCATTATTCCACCAAATGCAACTCTTATTTTTGATGTTGAACTATTGAGAGTTGAATAAGAAAAAAAATCAGCTTCAAATTTCATTTTTTTTCAGTTCTTTGTAATTTTTATGTGCTGTTATTTAATGTTATTTCCAATTCGTTTGTCTCAAACTAAGAAGACATTGTTTAATGTTTTGCCCCTTTTTTTCAGAAGTTTCAGGTTTGCTATATCATCCTTTTGGGTGATATACGGACCTAGTACTTAAAAAAAAGGTATTTCTTGAGAAATTTTGTATTGAGTTTTTTTTTTTTAATTCATAAAATAGCACAAAGCATCCTCAATCATCATAATTGCAAACACGATTTTTTTCTGGTATTCAAATTATTTGTAATAAAACTCAAAGTGTAAGCCTTTATATGTAATAAAATTTTCTCATACTTCAAAATAATTAATTTATCAAATTGTAGAAAAAAAAATTGTATGTTTGTGAACGTCCTAAAAAAAAAAACAATAAAACAAAAATATAAGAATTATTTTTTATTGTATTATTTCAAAAAAAAAAAACCTCATACAACAGCAAAGAAAACAAACCCGATGACCAGTGACGGATTAACCATCAAGCGGATTTGGCAACTGCCTCGGGGAAAGAGAAAAAGACTGTACGAGAAGGGGGCGTCCAAAGAAAGAGCAAATTTCTTTCAGTAGGGCCGCACTTAAAGGGCTGCCAAGTTGATTTACGAAGACGTAAAAGAAGGAAATAGGAGGAAAAAGCAAGTTTTTATGACAAGGGGCGCCAAGGTGATTTACGAAAACTAAAAAAAAAAACAGCTTCTTCTGATTTTCACATTGTCTAAAGAGGACCCCATAGATTAAACCGAGACTGCCGATGGCGAATTAAATTTTTGTCATCATAAAAAGTTAAAAATTGAGAAAATGAAGTATTTATGCCGACTCGATAAGATGTGCGCTGAGACAATCACCCTTGAATGCCTCAAAATACATATTTGAGAAAGAAATCTAGACTCGGCGCAAAATTTTTAACTTAACAAGCTTGGCAATGCGAAAAAAAACATATCAACAACGTCGTTTTCCTTTTTGGGCTCTTAACTTATCACACCTTATGTTAACATTTTTTGTAGACTTCAGAATATCCGCTTTTTTACTTTCGACTGACGAAAAACTACTAAAACGCCCAAAATTGCCCTTTTTTCAACCTTTTTATCACCTACAACCATAAGCAATCATTGGTGAAACTAGTTTTTCGATGTTTCCCACGCCATTTTCTAGCAAATTTTCTCTGAAGCAGAAACTCAATTGTTGCATTATATTCCAATAATTTGTCCGTGTTTCTTAATGTGAAAAACACTTCCTATGACAGTACCAGAAAGCGAAAGATTTTTTACAAAAATGAAAAAAATAATAAAAAACGACTTGCAAATTAAAGTGATAAAAATTTGGGCATAATAAATATCGAATCCAAAATAGGTTTACAAATGAGACGACATCATTGAAAAGTTAAAACGCCCCTGGCTTTTGAACCAGCATTCAAAAGTCAAAACTCTAAAAAGAAGTATCTACAATTCAAATTTTTTTTGGAATTCATTGTAGTTTTGGTACAGAAAATTGAGCCAGAGAAAAACTTTGTAACAAAATTTTCTTTTAATAACATTTAAAAATATTATACATTAGTTTTGTGACAAAAATACTTTTATGGAAAAATATATAAAACACATTTTACTTTTGAAATAACAAGCCATTATGCGCTAATATAACAAATTTTACTAAAATAAAATTATACTTATAAACAAATCCAAGTTAAAATCGTTAAGCCATTTATTAATGATATAAAAGTATAAAAACAATACTATTTTAGACCATATTTTAGAAATGGATAAAAAAAATGTAAGATCGGGTAACACAAGTAACAATTTGGCCAGATACATCACACACCAACCTGAGATCTAGAATTAATTACAATCTCTATTGAAATTAATCGAATATTAAATTTACCGGTTCAGAAGCGTTAAAATTATAATACAAAATTTGGAACGTGGGAATAAATTGGGGATGTTATGAAGCTCCGTAACCGAAACTATAGCCGCCCGGGAAAAGGTTAAAAGAGAAAAGAACAAATTTGTAGAATGGCACCACAAGGGTGTGCCAGGTTGATTTACGAAGACTGTAAAAAAACACACCGCAACTGCATTCTCATATTGCATGGAGGACCTCGGAGAATTACATTAGATATATACAAATAAAAGTACGAACGACATGGCCTTCGGAAAAACGTATAACATCAATAGTACAGATTCCAAAAATCCTTTTTATAATTTAAAAACGTACAACTTTACTTTGAGAAACTGCTCTTTTCAGAATTTAAAGAAAATGCACGAATAACCAATTGCCAATTTGCAAAATTAGTACCAGGGCCGGATTAACAAGTAGGCAGAAAAGGCAGTTGCCTGGGGCCCCCAAAAAATGAAAAAGACTTCTAAAATTTTCTTACAAACATAAAATTCTAGAGAGTGAAAGGAAATATAATCAGAACTGAAAATAAATTTTACTCAAATAAATAAAACTCAATTGGCCGCATTCAAAAGGCGACGACCGACGAACTAGACAAAGTTCCTAAAAAGGACATTTCCGACTACTTTGACAAAACTTATAGTCATTTGTATAAGATTCTAATGGAAGATCAATTAGCCGATGTATTTCCTAACACAGAAATAGCTCTTCGGATTTTTTTAACATTAATGATCACAAATTGTTCTGCCGAACGATCCTTCTCGCAATTAAAAAAAAATCAAAGCTGCTGAAAGAGCTACAACGCGACAAGAGCGATTCGAGATGTTAGGTATACTTTGCATTGAGTCAGATTAAGTTTGTATTTTTTAATCGAAAAAAGAAGGGAACGGGCGTGAAAAAAGGGCCCCCAAATTGATGGTTGCCTAGGGCCCCGTTGAGGATTAATCCGGCCCTGATTAGTACACTTCTCGTTGTACAAGCAAATCTTTTTTGATTAGTCAATTTTCTTCAAATTTTACAGTGATAAATAGTGGTGTTTACCTTCGCCCAAGAGTACATATACGGAACAACAATCGCTCTAATTAAACAGAAGCAAACAAAGAATAATTTTTCTTCTTTCAAATACCCAAATCGCAAAATTTTTTTTTTATTTCCTTCGAATACCCCAAAAAAAATGAATAAATCTTTGAAATTAAAAAAAAAAATTATTAAAATACTTTATTTATTTAAAAAATATTTATAAAAATTGTTTAAAAATAAAAACAATAAAATATGCTAGTGACGTAACAATACAAATTGGGTGTGTGGGATAAAATTACAATTTTTGAAACGACAAAAAGTAAGTCCGAAATGTTATAAAATTTGACATTGAGTTCAAGGGCTAGACAGTCTTACTTTTTGACGTTGGAAATAGTAATTTCTCCACCTGAGGATCAAAAATAATAAACGTCGCTTATTACAAGGTCTATCTAAATTATATAAATTTTATTAAGCTAATATTACGTCACTAACCATTAAGTACAGGCTCAATACTTCTAATATACACAATATTCACTTTTAGTCCAAGAGGCGGTGTAAAATCAATCTTCACCCATCTGATAACCAGATGAGACATATTTTTTATGGAATTTTATTGATTGATAAACACGTCTATGATAGATAGCTTTCTTGTCTATCGAAAAGGGTTCATAACCATTTTTAATTCAATTAATTTTTTCCAAGAATATTTTCTAGCAGGCAAGCCTATAATCTGTCTCATCTGGTTACCAGATGAGTGAAGGTCGATCTTACATCGACTCCTGTAATTTTTAGTTAAAACGGAATTGACGAATTAGTAAAAATAACTAGTCACCCAAAGTTTTGGACCTTCCAGAGTCTTTAGAAGCTTACAAACATCTGATAGTATGGTAACACTGATCTAGCTTTGAATGATCAAATTCTTCAAAGAAATTTTAATTCTAGATATCTCACAGAAAACAAATTTTGGCCGAATGATTGTTTTTACTCATATACGTCAATATCTATCTATTCGATTGCTTATTTGTGACAATATTCACGATTAAATTTTATCGGAGGATATAATAAAATATATTTTTGATAATTTCTATATTTATAAATATTTCTATTGTACAAATATTATGATTATGTCTTCTAATTTATTAAAAAATAAATAATTTACTCCATTAACATGTATGTAAAGGGTGTTCCAGTTTCAATGTTTTTTTAATGTGTTGTCATTTTGGTATTTTGTACTAAAATGTCCTGTATTTTGACCATAGAGATATTATAAGAATAGACTGCGCTAGTGCCTATGTTAGCTATAAGAAATAGTATCCGCAGGTGAGAACACTCTCACTGGGGTTAACGAAAAAGGCAAAATATTTAATATTTGAACGCTATAAAAATTGAAGCATTAATATCTCGTAAATCAGACATTAATTAATCGCCAAGATCTTACAATTTAACGCCTGCTGACTTTTTTCTTTTAAAATATTTGAAGGCAAAGGTCTACGGTAATGATCCTGAAATCATAAACGATCTGAAACTAAATATCATTCATGCTATTCATGCAGAAATGTGTAGAAATTTTATCTAAAATTTTGGTAATTGATTATGTTATTTTTAATTAAAAAATTAAAAAACACATCCTAAATGGATTCACCGTTCTATCAAATACGTTTATCAATGGAATATTTCGTCATTTTGGTACATGACATTCTGGTACCAAACACCAGAATGGTGACACATTTAAATATAATGTTGAAAATGGATCATTCTTTATTATGACACTGGTTTGAGTCCAACACAGGTTGTATTTCAATATGGTTCTTAAAAACTTTAGTACACAACCCAATTTAGTATGCAAATGATCACATCGAGAATACTTGAAAGAAGATGAAAATGCGTATCAGATCTAGCTAATAGAAAAGAAAAAAATGACGCAGAAGATTCATTTTTATTTTTCCTAATCTTCTATCAAGCATTCTTCATTACATGAGGCCTTTTTATGTTTCATAGACGAAAAAAAGTAAAAAATATTAGCAATTATTTGATGTATTTTTATAGTAGCGTGTGAACTATTTTTAAGTGTAAAGCATACTCTACACATGAGAAAACTTGAAAGATATGAAAAATACAGATGAAACAGTTCAAGAAAATTGTATGTAAGTGTAACGGGTGCGCCATTTTTTATTTTGGTATGTTAATATTGAATAAATTTGTTAAAAAAAAAAAAAAAAACAGCAATCAAGTGGCCGCCTCTATTTGCCAAAACAAAATGTGCCTTTTTAGCTGTCTTTTTTCCATTACCTTTTCGAGCATCTTTCGATCTGAGACTTGCTGTTATACGGAAATTGCAATTTAAACGGAAACAAATGCTGAGCGCGGTGACGATACGACACTTTTGGATTCGGGGCAATGCTTTCTCTGATCGCTTCATCCAGTTCATTGGAACGCCTTGGTCGTTGATGACCAGCATGTACCTGATATCTCACTGTCCCTTGCGTAACGAACTTTGACACCAAACGATAACTATTGTTGTCACGATGCTAGTTGGCCACGATATTTTCGACGATATGCACGTTGAGTTAACACGATTGAACAATGTTCAATGTATAGTGAATTGGTTAACAAATGTCGAAGTTATTCAATTTTTACATACCGGCATAAAAAATAGCGTACCCTGTACTTTGTAACATTAGCTCTCATAATCGACTGTGGTATTTATTGGTTAAATTTCTTCCATATCCTTAAGTTTATCGATATTTATTAATTATGTTTAGAAATCAAATTTTTGTGCATTTTTGAAAAACAATTGAAAATCGAACAAAGAAATATTTGGCACGTTACAAAAAAAAGGCTCTATAACGCCATTAATCTGTCGTATTGTGAGCTAGCATGAGTATTATAATTATATTTGTGATTTTTTTAATGGACAAAAGCGTTCAAAAGTAAATGCAATCATACTGTACGTCCTAGACAAAATTTTCGGCTATGTTTTCCAAACATAAATAATTTTTAAACTTTACATTCTTGCTAAAGAATAATTATTTTACTGTTAATCCGAGAACTGGGCGTATAAAACTCCTATGGAAAAGATACATTAAAGATCTTGTAATAATATAAAAAATTAATAATTAATTAAGGCAATTTCATAGTTGCGTGCGTATAAATGGCAACCATGCGGTTAAGTTAAAGCCTTCAATCTCATTAATGTGTCTTTTACATCGGATATTTTTACATCCGGCTGAAGTAATATTTACAAGATTCACCGAGATCGAAAATATCTAAAAATTCGTCTTTAATAAAAACAATTCGATAGTTAAAAAACATGTACACGGATTATCTTAAAATAAAAAATTCGTTTTTTCTATTAAAAAAAATTATTAATTACGACCGTTTCCGGGAACTGAAATGATGCAAATTTAGGCCACAATAAGCTTTCTTACACTTCATAGAAGTAAAATAACATAATGTTTTTTTTATTATGTTTTATGCTATGTGAAACTCGTTGTCGTCGGAATTTATTAACTTCAAATTTTTATTCGGACTTACATAAACACGTTCGATCAACGATTGTGTTATACTTCCGGGTATTCGTTGATGTTTTGCTATTAATTCAGACAACGCTTGATGAACCTGAAAAAAATACATTTTACCTTGGCTTTAAAATAATTTTTTTATAGAATCCGGGAGATCTGTCTGCGAATTAAAAGTTGCTCCTGAATGGGGATATCTTAAAAAAGGACAATCTTAGATTGGAGGAGGAACGCACTATTACAGAACACTGACTAGGCGGCTGGCACGCAATGTCTCATCTTCTCTGTCACTGTCTAGATCTTGCCATTAGAAGATGGACTCACTTGAGACAACCATTCTTTGACGACCTCTCCTACCTTAAGTCCGTCGACGCCAAAGCACTACTGCTGTTCTTTAACAGCTCCAAATTTCATGAAGTTTTGGCCGAGAATGGACCAACCCTTCTTCGGTATCACAACGGACCTTTTGGTCTAAGTGTTTCCCTTCCCAGGACAGCCACTCTAAGCTAACCTACTACTTACTTTTGTTTGTAATTCTTCAGGCGTTAAATTTTCATCGTATGGTATCGGTGCACCTAAATGTGTTCGCATTTTAACAGGAAATCCACCGTAAATTGGTGCAAAAGGAAATTTTGTCCAAGCATATAATTTCAACCATATTCTCCTTCCTAAACTCACAGCACGAAATGCTTCACGCACATTTTCAGTAAACATAGGAATAATTGGCTACAAACAAAATTTACCAAATAAAAAAGAATAATTTCTATTAAAAATTCCATTCAATTAAAAATTACCACTTTCGCATCAATTGCAACTTTTGCAAATCCTAATCGTTTCTTCCACATTAACTCATATGATGTACTAAATTGAGCTTCGTATACACCACCCGGTGATATTGCTAATAAATTACCTTCTTTTAAAATTGTTGAACATGTTTGAACAGTTCCAGGTATGACTTTCAATACTTCAGAAATAATTTTCCACCCTAAAATTATTTTTTTATTCTAAAATAATGGTTAATATTTGAAAAATATTTTGTTTCATGAATATAAAAAAACACAATCAAATACGACAGGTCTTGAAATGAATATGAAAGAACAGTGGCGTAGTTCGCCTTGGAGGGACTCTGTATCAAAATTCATTAGGGGGGCCAAATAAAGGATGAAGATATCTCAAAAAAAGAAACAAAAATGTTTGCATTAAATCAAAATAAATATTTATTGATTAAACTAGCCAAACAATTCAAAATAATTATGCACTTGTGTTGCCTTTTTCGGCAAATTGATTTATTAAATCATCTATAGTTGAAGACGATTTAAGTTTTTTTAAAATATTTACGTAATTAATGAATGGACCCTTAAGTGACATTGTGGACAATATTTTACTAATTTATGATTGCACACATAAGGGGCCTCTGTAGCTTGGGGCTCAAGTATTATTGATACGGTTGATACGGCGGCAGCTATGCCCCTGTGAATGAATAAAATCTCTTACTGAAGCTATTTTCTTAAAACAGTACAAGAATACTAAAATTAGCTTTAATAAAAGAATTTCCATAAAAATGAAATTAGCCACGAAATAGCAGCTGTAACCAAAAATGGAGATTGCCCCCCGCCCCTTTACATGTACATTTCCAGGCCTGTTATTTTTGTGATCTTAATTAAAAGAAAACCTAAAATGGAAAAACTACCTGGAATATTAAATAAAAATCTATCAGCTACCGTGTGAATTAAACGATTTCTGAATAAAAATACTTTTGCTATAAAATAATATAAATCTACTGGAATCGCTCCATGATAATAAATTATTAATGCAGCAGAATCTTTTGGAATGTATTCTAAGCCGGTTATTTCAAATCCTAAAAAATTATAAATTAATTATTAAAAGAAAAAACAGTAATATAATCTTTGTTAGGAAATTGTTTAGAAAAAATTAAATGCTTTTATGTACGCTAGTTAAAATCTATGATGTTTTATGCAGCATATTTTAAGAGGCATAACTTAACGACAATTTACGTAATAAAGAATGGAATTTTAAATTTTTACTTTAAGCTTCGTTTACGTGAAAAGCTATTAAAGACTCGTTTATAGGTATTTTTCATATCCGCTATTTTGTCACCGAAACGAGGCCCAACGGACACGGGCAGAATATCCATAAGCAAAGTAGCCACGTACTGCCTAACTCTCAAAAGTCAAAGAATATAAAAACAACAGAAAGATAATACGGAAGAGAGAGATCACAGCAGATGAATCTGCCGAAGATATTACTTCTTCATTATCTGTTCGGGAAACATACAGAGTTACAGAGGTGACTTTAAGAGAGGGGAGAATTGTACAACAATTTTAACAGTAAATTTTCGTTTTTAAGAAATTTGATCAATTTGAACAGTGTTGAAATTCAAAATAGAGCAAGTATGTTTGTAACGATGTATTCTGGTGATTTAGAAAAGTGCTTTTTTGATGGATGCTTCCATCTATGTTTTTATTTAACAACCATAACTCGAGACGCAGAACTATCCCGAACAACCAACGCAATTTAACAGGTTCTGAGAAATAAAGATCTTGAAAGTAAAGAACTAAAATAAAAGCTCTTTAATAGATAGATTTTTATTACGGGGGGGCGTTGATTTTTAAAACTGTCTAAGGACGCAAAATTTTTTAATCCGCCTCTGGCCACGGGTATTATTATCGAACTTTTTTTTTAATTGAATTCCATCAATTATAGTATCTAGGTGTATTATTCGGTATAAAATCCGATTTAGAAGCTTTAATGTCGCTATTAATCGTCATTAATTATGATATTGATGCGTTTATTGACAAGCAATAAAACGCTGTGACTCAACTAGCAGACAATTAATAGCAATGTAATATGCCTATAAATTGTCTAATTAAAAATTGACGTCATTAAAAATATAATAATTTTTTGCGAAGCATTAATACTTATAAAAATTAAAAACGTAATAATTAAATTTATTTAATTGATAATTAAAATATAAAAATAAAAAACTATTAATAATATCAAATGTTTAAAAATATATAATCTATGCATATCTTACCATGCCATAAAAAGCCATGTGCATCCCATAAAATAGCAACTATATTTCTGGCTGTTTGCCATAAATCTTGTTCCTCGTACGCTGTTTTTAATCGAACTCGATGCCATTTATAAATATATAAAATTATGGCAGTCATATATAAAAGAATTATAATTATTCCAGGTAATAAAAATGTTAAAATTAACGGTGCTAAAAGCCATGTTAGCCATCGATAATAATCGATATCGATATATTCAACTGAAAAGTAATAAAAAAATATTGTTATCGTTAGTTCTTCTGTATATAAAAAGTGTACGCCGTAAAGCATTACATAAAAGTGGCGCTGCTGTACCTTTTAAAAGAGTGCTCAAAGCAATAAGGATGGAAAACTAAACAAGTTATTAGAGAAGGATAGAGAAGTTCACATCAAACATTCTTTTGTTACACAAGCGCCATTCTAGCCACTTTATTAATGCTATTTTATAGACTTCTACATATCATAATGGATTCTTATGGATTCTCCTTTACACTTCTACACCCCATAATAGTAATCCACGCGGAAAATCGAAATTAAACGAGTAGCGGAATTTTCTGTGACTTTGGATACGTTTTAGAGAATGAAATTCTACGTCGAAATCAGTCATAAAATTTCATGAAATAATTTTTTGAGCCCAAAATACCGTTTTTCTCCATCTTTTTGTGCTATATTGAAAAGGGTGCGAAAATAACAAATAATAAACTGTAAACTTCGTCAGTTTCTTAGTTGACTTTTTCGAATTTCGAACGCTTGATATAACGACTAAAAACAGTACGGGTCTTTTTATAGCGAAAATTTAATAATTACATACCACATGACTTAAGAAAAAACATATCGTACATAATGTAAAGAAAAAAAAAAACGTTTTCACATATTCAAATACAAAAGAAACGAATTCACTAAGTTTCCGTGTCGCCAGTTTAAATTGTACTAAATCATCGAATTAAAAAAGAGAAAGAAATATTCGTATTACTTTCGATAAATAAATAAATTTTTCATATCAAATGAAAAGTATCATAAAAAATTATATAAAATTACTTAATTATGAATTATTTATTGTCGCTATAAAATATAACACCTTTATGCTATGCATTTCAAAACAACAAATTTTTGAAAAAAAACAATTTATGTATATGTAGGCCGGAGCTACTTTCAACATTTTTATTAATTTAATATGCATAAATGAAAAAAAAAAAAAACATTGATTATAATTAAAATTGAAATTTAGCAAAAAAAATTGTTTTATAAATTTTGACCTATGCATAATTTTAGAAACGGTCAAGCGTGGGTTTTGCACATTTGATAAGGGGTCGTAGTGAAACCACATAACCCCCCTTTTGAATAGAAATAAGAAAAGGGAACGTCCATAAAGTATGTGGGTGAATTCCAACCTCTTTGGAACCCCCCGCCCTCTATATTGACTACCGTAGCCTTTAGTACGACCCCCCCCCCACACACACACATATAGGACGTAGTTTTTTTATTATCAAATCAAGAAGACATTTTGTATTTTCTGAAACACTGGAATTACGGCATTGTAAGAATATGTAAAATTGCACAGGTTCTTGTTCTATGATAACAGAGGAAGCAAAAACCATATGGTTTTTTGAAAGAGTATATGCAAAACATATTACATAAATGATATCACTTTTGTATTGTGTATTGGATATACTATTTAAAAAAATTATACAGTTTTTAAATTAATTTTGATATTGCAGAAATTAAAAAATATTGATACAGTAGAATCTCGATAAGTTAAAGTCCAAGGGAAACACAAAATATTTTAAGTTATAGAGGTTTTAAGTTATCAAGTGTCTACGTTAGGTAAAGGTTAATATAGAGGTATGTACATGTTTCTATGTACCCTAGTTAATATAGAGGTATGTACATGTTTCTATGTAGTTACTGAGGGCCTATACAGAGATTATTTATTTAAGTTATAGAGGTTTTGGGCTCTGATGGGAAGGGAACATAGTATTTTTTGAAGTAACAGAGGTTTTTATGTTACCGAGGTTTAAGTTATCGAGATTCTACTGTATATGCAAATGCAAAATTGTTCTATTTTTGCTACGGAATCCTGATAAAAACAGGTAGACATATTTATGCATAGCCAATTTGAAATAATATTCGTATAGTGTAGAAATCTCACTACATAAGATTAAAATTTAAAATTGAAGTCATTGCTAGCTAACCAAAACCGTTAACTAACAACCGTTAGCTGGCATATAGCCTTTATAACCATACAAAAATTTAAAAAATACTAGGAAAATTCAAAACATTCCTAGAACCACCATCAATTTCTAAGAATGTTTAGCATATTTTTTGTTTTATAGTATTTCTTTAATCTGAATCGATTAATCGATTCAGTTCTCGACTGAAAAGACAGAAAAAAAAAAGTAAGAGACCATAAACAAGAATATTGTTTATTCTGAAAAAGCATTTCAGAAACAATTTTTTGAAAGATATTTTTTTTTTTAAATAATGATTTTAAAAGTGTTAAATTTTTGACAACGGACCATAAAAATGTGTTTTTTTTTTGTAGGAAAACTCCTTTTAATAATTTGAAGGACAAATAATATTTATTGACAAAAATATTTTCTTATGAAGCCGCTCAAAGTCTTACATACAGTGTGGTCCATAAAAACCGATAATATGAAGTGTTGAGCCTTAAAAATTTATTTCCGGTAATTCTTCTATGATTTTGAACACATATACAGAGTGCCAAAATTAATGAATGCGAGATGAAATTCTAAGATAAAAAGGCAGTTTTCAGGCATTTTTCGATTTGTCTACGAGTTAGGGCTTCGCGTTAATTAACGTTATAAATTATAAGAATTTCTCGACTAATATTCGGAAAATTTTTATAATGAACAAAGTTGTAGGAAATAAAATTTATTGTAATTTATTACCAAACCAATTTTTCGCTAAGTTTAATATTTACGGAGAAATTTATGCCCAAAGATCTTTATCTTTATATTTTAAATCTGAATTTAATCTTTTAAATTTTTTTAATTAAGACTCTCAGATTACATGGTTTCCTCAAGTGACTTTAGCAAGTGACAGCGACACTTGCCACCGAGAGAGTAACTAAAATAATTATTTCCAAATAATTTTCATATAGAAAATCATTCGTAGCCACTTTGTATTTAGGATTAATTAATCATTAATAATTACATAAACTGTGTTGAACTTTGCCATGTGGAATTCAATAAAACCGCGGAAAAATTTAAAATGGAAATTTTATTATGTAACGTGTCGTAATTAGGATTGCCATCTTTTCAGATTTGATCGAGAGACTTCGAAAATTCTTCTTTTCCCGATTCCCTCTAAAGTTCAGTAAATAAAGATATTTTTTCATAATTTATTTCATATTCAGGTAAATTCAACAGTTCTGAGCAGCTTTTATTTTGAATTATTTGAAGAATATTTGAATTTTCAAGTTTTATCTTCCGATTTCCTTGAACTTTGAGATATCAGCCCTAAGCCTAATTATGTTGTATGAAAAAACTAACACGATTTTAGACAGTAGGAACTAGAAAAATTTCCATCGAAAAAAGAATCATTAATAATTTTCCAAATTATTACACAAGATTTTCAAATTTTTTAGTTTCAAATCCAAATCTTATTTCATTCCACAAATAAAGCGATGAAAAATCGCTAGAAAATTAATTATTGATATATACATTCCCGGTATTAGCAAAAATCGATACTGTACTTCAAATTAGCCAAAATAGGCTATTTATTTTGTCTTAAATTCATAATAATTTACTTTAAAATACTCCATTATAGCAAACTAATCATTCAGAACATCAATGGTTTCAAAAAACAAACCGAAATTATAAATATTATCAAAGATAATAAATGAGAACTCTAGGATATGTCGAAATAAATTTCGATTTTTGCCCCAATTTCCTAGATCAGTTTTTTGTATTTTTAAAATACGTATTTTCGACTACCAAGTAGTCATCATCAGTAAGAATTAGCTAGTGATTACTCTTATTATGAATGTTACTCTTTGCTAATTTGGTGGCGGACTGCACAATGATACTTTCGTGTGTCTGATGATGACTACTTGGTAGTCGAAAATACGTAATTTAAAAATACAAAAAACTGATCTAGAAAATTGGGGCAAAAATCGAAATTTAAACCGAAATTAGTTCACACTTTTAAAAATAAAATGAAACAATAAAATACAATACAGCCTCAGTAATTCGAGCTGAGATGATGTAATTTGAGCGTTTCCAAAAAATTTAACAGCAAACTTCTGTACTCAATAAAATAAAATCATAAATATTAAATAATTTTTGAATGGTTTACAATATTTGAACATTTCAGTTTCCGAGTTGAATTGTTTTACAATCCGGTAACATTTTCAGGTCAAATTATCAGTACTCTATTGTATCATATATTTTTTTTTTAAATTAATGTTTATAAATTTTAATTATGCATTGTAATAAATCGAAAATACCTTACCAATAATATTTTCAATTCGAATTGTAATATTAGCTACATACTCCCACATTGCTATTTTTGTTAATAATATTTCTCCTACATTTTATTTTTAATGTTTATTGTATTAAAATCAACATAATAACAATTTCTATTAGTTATTCCGGGTACTTGAATGTAATTACCGCATTCCACACAATCGAACATTTACTGTTGACTTTTTTTTTTAATTAACAGTTTCGTTGTAGCGGATAGAATAATTTTACATATACGGTATAATAAATGTGAAGTTGTTTACATTTCAATTACACCTGTGAATCTGACAAATGATTTGACGTTATTATTTTGACATTAGAATGAAGTTTGTACGGATTGTAAAAAAAGTCTGCTAAATACAAATTTCTAGATTTTTGCATTTTAATTTTTTGTAATCCAACATTGTTTAAAACAAGTGAAAACAAACAATTGACTGAGTTAATTGTTGAAATACCACGCATAAGCAGTGTTGATTACTTTATCATATTTCACATAAGTACATGTCACACATACATAACTAACATAACTGATATTCCCATATAATACATACTATGCAATTTACGCCTAATTTGCGACCTCACGGGTAAACAGTGACGTTTACGAAAAATTGTTCCAAACAAAAGTTGTTTATTTTTTTATAAGAAACTTTTTTCACATTTAAACTTTTGTTCTAATCTCTAACGGTTTACAAAATGGGTCCTACGCATCCAAGACCCAATTGACCTATGTTGCTCATTTACGAATTTGACCTCACTTTTTACGACCTCAGTACGCTATAAAAAGTTCAGCTTGATATCTCTTTTCGTTTTTGAGTAATCGTGATGACAGACGGGCAGACAGACGACAGACGACAAACAGACAACCGGAAATGGACTAATTAGGTGATTTTATGAACTACTCCTATACCAAAATTTTTTTCATAGAATCAATCTTTTTAAGCGTTAAAAACTTGGGACTAAACTTAATATACTATGTATATTTCATATACATGGTATAAAAAAATCACATACAAATCTAATAGAATTTGCTCTTCACTTAAGTTTTCAAAATATGTAACCAGGTAGCATATGCCAGCCTGGGATAATCAATGTTGGAGCATCCGACTTCATGAGACCACCGCGATATAGCTTTTACCTCCCTTGCCCTCACTTATCTCACTTCCAAAACCAAGACTCTCTAAATGTTTTTTATTATGAATACAAACTATATTTAGTCTTTGCTTTTTTAAAATAGAAATTTTCCGACGAAGCGGGCGAGTAACGGTCAGTATCTGTATGAATTAGAGCCTATGTTTAATGTTGATGTATGAGCTATATTATTGTAAAGTTTCATTCAAATCCATTCAGTAATTTTTGCGTAAAATCGTCATAACAAACAAAGTGACTTTCGCTTTTATAATATATTCGGGTTCTCCAAAACAAGAGTAAATTAAAAAATGAATGAGATGAAAATACCTCTGAGAAACATTTTATGTAACGATTTCCTTTATGAAATTATAAGCCAAAAAAGAAACCCTCATCACTTACTTTAAATTTTTTCGTTCTGAACCGGGCATACACCTATTAAAAAATAAGTATTTTTCTAAGGTAAAATATTCTTAGGCAATTCCAAAAAAAAGGATCCCACAAGAGCGGAACTCAAAAAAACCTAAAAAAAAAATATTTTATTTGCTTCATTAGAAGCTACATTACTAATAACGAGAAAGCGAAATTCAGTTCTCAATTTTATAGCATTTAATAAAAAACCCTTTTTTTTATTTATGACTTCATAGATTCAATGATTGAAATATTTAATGAAAATTAAAAAAAAAAATTTCGCGCGGTTGTTAATTTTCTAACAGTTGGTATTTTATTTTGACAACCAAATAATGAATGTATGATGCAGTGAAACTTGTATGAGTGATAAAAAAAATTTTTAAAAATTCTTAAAAAATGGTAGGTACTTAACAAAATACCGAGAAAAAAAACCGAAAATTAACTTAAAAAAAATTCTTTAGGCTACTGAAGTAGAAGAAACTATGAAGAGGATTGCAGCCCACAAAGGTGTGGTTGGAACAATCGTAGTTAATTCTGATGGTGTGTACCCAAAGATGGTAATCATTTAGATTATGTTATATTTATTGATTAATTTAATTATAGGTATCCCAATTCGATCAACTTTAGATAACGCAACAACAATCCAATATGCCGGTTTAATCAGTTTACTATCAACAAAAGCACGTAGTGTTGTTCGAGATTTAGATCCGTCAAATGATTTAACATTTTTACGAATTCGATCGAAAAAACATGAAATTATGGTTGCGCCTGACAAAGATTTTATATTAATTGTAATACAATGTCCAACGGATTGAACCAGTGGCATTCATTTAGTTAAATCACACTCACAATTTTATAAAAAATCTAGTTTTATTTTTTGTTATATTTTTGAAAAGAAAAATGGAAGCGCCTTAATTTTTTCATGTTTATTCTTTAAATATTATTTTTTAACCTAATTTATTAACATGCATTAAAAATGTATATTAAAGCACTTTACATTTCAATTAAACTTTGTGTTTTTATTCGTTCATATTTATCTAAAAAAATAGTTCGACCTTAGTTTTCCGCTAGCCTATCTGAAGTCTCACTTCGCAACTCTCGATCCAAAAGTGAAACTAACCAATCCTGTTTCACTTAGCAAATGGTTGAGCGAACAGAACTTGCACCAGGTGTATCCGATGATCGATATCGCTGTTAGAATGTGTACTTGCACTGCAGTAGCAAAATGTACTGTGGAACGTTCATTTTCATGCTTGAAACGTATCAAAACTTATTTGCGTTCCACGATGAAAGAGAACAGACTAAATTTTTTGGCTATAATGTGTATTGAAGTTGAAACTTTGCTACAAGTTGATCTGTTCTTCTTCAAAATCTATTGATGATTTTGAACAAAATCATCAATACATTTGCTGTTGAAAAAGTCCGTTGTAAAAACGTATATTGAAATAATTGAAAAATGAATTGTTTTTTTGTTTTGTAAACCTTACTTATGATTAAAAAGTTATTTCATTTATTATATTAAATATTTTTCAATTTTCAAATAAATAAAACAGATTTTTGTTTATAAAAAAAGGCGGCACTTTGATGCCTGCCTGTGGGCGGCAAATTCGTAAATCCGTCCCTGCCGCCAGAGTAATCTTAAGGTGTTTTGGGAGGTAAAAGAAAATTCATCATAATTTATAACATATAAAGAAAAATATAAACATGATAAAGATTAAACAATAAACCATTTCGAGAAGGTTGGGGATAATTTTAATGTTAGAATTATGAACCGGGAGCTAACTTTAAATTGTCTTATAATGTCTTCCATTGATACAGTCATTTATAGTTATTGTAAATGATGATTTTCACTAATTTCCAACTATGTTAAAATTAAACATAAAACCATTCCGAGAGCTTAAAACTTGTTACGTTTATAACTGGTTAGAGATAGAGGAAAATTTATATTATAACGTTGGAGTTACGATGCTACAGACAGACACACAACATAGTGGTCAAACTTATAACATCCTTCTTTTTGCGTCGGGGGTTAATAATTGGTCTAGAAACACATGTAATTAATTTCTATTTAGTTAGTTTGATCAATACATTTTCTTACAAATTAAACAAACCATGGTAACGATACGGCATACAAATTAGTTAGATTAACACTTGGATAAAATTGAATAGTTCCAGTCGGTGCATGGAACTATTGAAAAACAATATTAAAGATAACAACTAAATGAGATAATTGTTTTAATATCATGCATATGCTTGAAATGATTTATTATTTAAAAATTATCACTTTTTATTTTCAAAAATTTTTAATATATTGAAAAAATTGTAATTTTTATATGCATCAAAGATACTATTGCGGTAAAGGACCTTGCGATATATACGGTTGTAATTGTTTGGGTGGATGTATCAAAGGAGATAACGATGAATTAATCGAAACTTTCAAGAGAGGACATCCTGACTTCATTGACTTAGTTGATTTACTTGTGAGCGTTAATAATAGACGTCAGGCTAAACAATGTAGTTTATTCTGTTAGAAGGAAAATTATCAAACAGAAGTCTTGAACTTTTAAACGACCACTTAAGTGATCGTTTAAAAGTTCAAGACTTTAATTAAAGTTCTTATTTAACATATAATGTAATGACGGGAGTCTATGTATAAGGGAATGTGTTGCGACAATGGTCCTTGAATTTTTTTTGTTCCAACTGCAAAATTGGGAGTGTTGGTGACAGCAAAGATGTATTGAAGAATTGCAGACTGATGTTCACATTTTCCAAAGGAGAAAAATAAAAACAAATAAGAAATTACGAACCAGAATATAATTTAATGATACGATATAAATATTATACACTTGTATTTACAATTAATCATCATAAAAGCACATCAAAAAAAGTATTAGTCAACAGCATCAATAATAGTTATCGATAATCGAATGTTTAAGAAATATATCTTTTTTTTAATAAAGTTAAAAATGTTATATAAAATTCCTTCATTTCAATAATACTTAAATATTCTGATTTCGAGTCATAAAAGTACATTTTTCTTTTAAAATATTAAAATTAAAAATCGTAATTTTTAAACTGTATTTCACGTGACCTAAAACGCGGGTAAGCCCTGCTGTGATGTCATAGCGGTATGAGTCATAGACCATCAGTTAGTTCAGTGTAGACAGCTGGGTATAAAATTACATAGATAATAAGTATTTATATTTATTATAATCATATGTCTATGAATATATCTGTCAAAATTATTTGTGTTATTTCGTGTAGTGATACCCATATTACGTCATCAAATTGGATGCCCGCGTTTTTGACAGTTTAAATAAAAGGTTTAAAATTTAATTTAAGTTTTTGGCAAGAAAGTGTGTGTATTTTTCCGATATAAATGTAGTATTTTTTGTGGCTTTTTATTAGCAAAATCAACATTTTGAAGTACTTTTTCAAAAATAGTGGAAAACCCTATTGAAAAAATGTTAAAAGAATTGTTTTTGCAAATACTTTTTACGATGCCAATTTTCAGCCTTTTTCAATTGTTTATAGTAATATCATTCACCCCAATGTATCGAATTAGATTCTTAACATAATGGTTTTATTTACCAGTGCCTAACGATCTTTAAAATATGCTAATTAACAACATTTTTGCGAATTGGAATGGGAATTGGAATTCCCGTGAATTAATTAAACTAATAAATTGATTGACAATTATTGGCATGGAGCATAGTAGGTGGAGGAGACAGCTGAATCGACCGCAGCGCTGTCATCTTAAAAAATTTACAATAAATCATACATTTTATTTAAAATATGACAACCTACATGTAAATGGTATAGAAATGTCAAATTAAAATTATTAAAAAATTTATTAAACTTGTTGCGTTAGAAAAGTTGAAAATAATAATACAATGAATATAAACCGGAAAAAAGTGTTATTTAAATTTGTAAGAATATAAAATAATAAATTTTCAATGTAAACCTTTGATATAATCCATTGAATTATATTTCCAACCATACAAATATATTAATAGAGTAGTGTATATCATATAGTAATGGAAAACGCCTGATATAAAACTCATGCACGGTGCCAATACTAATAAATTATTGATATTAATAATAATAATTGATTGTTTATGCCTCGATGTAAGATGATATGCTATAAAAGCACAAACAAAGTAATGCTGGCGATAAAAGTGCTTGGAGAGCGACACCAGTATATCGTTTGAAAAAATTAGAGTGATTTTGCTCATTGATTTATATATCATGTAAGTAATATTCATAGTAGTAGGGCAAAATTTTGGTGTTCATTTTTTCCAAATCTATAAAAGATAGAGATTCGAAAATTTGTAGGTAGCGTCGCAACTAGTGAGCTAGGATAGGATAATCGACTGTTTAAGAAACTCTCTTTTTATACCATGTATATATGAAATATACATAGTGTATTTAGTCCAAAGTTTGTAACGCTTAAAAATATTGAAGATATGAAAAAATTTTGGTATAGGTGTTCATAGAATTACCTAATTAGTCCATTTTCGGTTGTCTGTCCGTCTGTCTGTCAACACGATAACTCAAAAACGAAAAAAGATATCAAGATGAAATTTTTATATTGTACTCAGGACGTAAAGAGTGAGGTCGAGTTCGTAAATGAGCAATATAGGTCAATTGGGTATTGGGTCCGTAGGACACATCTTGTAAATCGTTAGAGATAGAACAAAAGTTTAAATGTAAAAAAAGTTGCTTATAAAAAAATAAACTTTTGTTTAAAACATGTTTTTGTAAACATCACTGTTTACCCACGAGGGCGCTAATTAGGTGAAAATTTTATAGTATGTTTTAAAATGGGAGTATCAGTTATGTGTGTGGCCATTTAAAAGTGGATATTTTTTTTATTTACGTGACGTCAAAAAACAATCGATTGCGTCATCAACACTGTCTATACATGGTATTTCAACAATTAACTCAGTCAAATCATTTTTTTTTTACTTGTTTTTTTTTTTAAATTGTTTTATTTTAGTCTTAATTTTTTTCAGCATCGTATCGATTAATGCGGCGGTTGCCAATTGCAGAACACATCAAAACTGAACTTGGTATCTCGTCACGATGATGTTGAAAAGTATGATGTGCCTTTTATTAATCCTACCGCTGGGTTATACGAAATGCTGTTATCCAACACCGAAGTTCTTACTTAACCCAGAATGTAATGGTGGGAGGCCTTTACCTAAAGGAATGTGTTGCGGCAGAGGCCCTTGCAATTTTTTTTGCTGCAATTGCAATGGTGGGTGTGTGGGTGACAGCGAAGATGTATTGAAGATTTGGAGAGAAGTTATGAGCCATAATAAATTTAATAATATGATATAAATATTAGACATTTATACATTAAATATTAATCAACAGCACCGCGGATAATAAATAATTATCGATAATCGACTGTTTAAGTATTAAAAATATTATATAGATTTCAAAATTAATCAATATTATTGTGTAATACATTTTACGATTTTTACGTTGAAAATTTTCAGAAGGGCTGCACTTATATTTGAAGACGGCAAAGCTTTATTTGGAAGCTTCTGAAATTCGGTTGCGATTGAGAAGTTGGGTGTTTCGGAGGAGACTTGCGATTTACAGAATAAATCTGGTAATTTATTCTCAAAATCTCAAGTCTTTCCCAAATTTTGAGTTGGTAATCCTAGGGCCTGAGAAGTCAGGAACTGTTTTGAAAATTTTCGCTTTCGCTATCTCCTACGAAACACCCAACCATCTCAATCGCAACCAAATTTCAGCAGCTTCAACTAAAGCTTTTCCGTCTTTAAATACAAGTACAGAAGGGCTATAAACATTAATAAATCTGGAAATTTATTCAAATATGTAAATGCTCAAAAAAGCTCATTTCCAAACTAGCTTTTTGGCAGTGATTATAAATAAATATTTTCTTGTGATAATAAATTTAATTATTATTATCCATAAAGTAAGAACAATTTTTTTCCAATGCTGGCGAGTTTGGAGAAACCTTGATTTATCTGGAGTCTCTAGACTAAAATTGAGAGGATTAGTTGCCTTATCTGGGGTCGCACAGTGGCATTATTGTGAACTATGCTCCTGTTATATTTCAAAATGTTGTTCTAAAAATGAAAAATTGATTTGACACTTTTGTAGGCCACTTTGTAAGCACTAAATGTGCTCGAGTGCGATAATATTGTTGCAAAATATTGTAAATAAAAATTGTGAAAAAAGAAAACTATTAAATAAAATAAAAATTTTTTTAAATTTGTTTTAAATTCGATAATGCCCATATCATTCATCCTAATGTATCCAATTGACTTTTTAACGTAATGGTTGCAATCCCTGGTGCAAAAAATATTTGAAGAAAGAATAAGTCTTAAAAACTCTGAATTTCTAAACGTTTTTGGACTGTCTAATTCAGAGTTATTCAGACTGAATTAGACAATCCAAAAAAGTTACAAAAAATTTCAGAGTTATTCAGAGTTCCAATGACTTTTTCAGAGTTTCTAAGACTTTTAAAGACTTATTTTTGGGCATTAATTGTATGTAATGACGGGAGGCCTTTACAAAAACTCCATTGCGGAGTTGGACCTTGCAGTAAATGCGATTCATCCATATTCGGTTGCAATTGTTTGGGTGGATGTATCAAAGGAAACAACGAAGAATTAATGGAGAACATCCTTTCTTTGACGTTTTCCCGTTGTTTGTTTCCCGAAGGGAGAAAAATAAAGCCATAAAAGAAATTATGAACCAGAATATAATTTAATAATACGATATAAATATTATACATTTATATTTACATTTAATACACAAATTAATAATAATAAAAGCCGTTTTTAAAAATTATTAATCAACAGAATCGATAATAATTATCGATAATCGACTGTTAAAAGAAATATCTCTCTTTATTTATAGAATTATTTCAAAATTTAACAATAATTAATAAAAATGTTAAAAGAATTGTTGTAGCACCCAATATTAATATACAAAACATTTTACGATTTTTACGTTGATAATTTTCAGCCTTTTTCAATTGTTTATAGCCCTCTTGCACTTGTATTTGTGTTAGTTCCACATTATAATCGATACGATCTAATACTGTACCTTGTTCACTAACCATTTGCGCTAATTCTTTATAGATATCGTTTATCTCGTAGATTGTTTTCACTACTTGATTTACTTCACGTTCACGTTCTTGTGCAAAACGTGTGTTCTCTTCTTCTAAAAGTACTAATTGCTGTTGTGTCATTTGTTTTTGCATTTGATTTGCCATAAAATATTGATCAATGTTCTCGGTATTCGATTGTGTTAGGAGATCATCGGTTGGTGTTTGTGGTTCGAATGTTAAAGAATCAAAATAATTTTGAGTGTTTGCCTCACGTGAATTGATTTGTTTTAGGTAGTTACTTTGAGTTGTACGATAACTTGTTGAGAGTTCTTGTAAGGTTGATGCTAAGGCTCGCACTACATTTGATGTAAGTTTTTGTTCCTTTCTGGATCCTAAAATAAAAACGGTACATTTTTAGATCGTTGGTCTATTTCTCGTCATTAGCTGAAACGATAAGCTTTAAAATGGGTAAATCATGAAATTTAATAATGGAATAAAACCGATATCAAAACAGGTTAGAGATTACCTGTCCAATTAACGGCCTAGCCTTTTTACTAAACGGTGCGATTCAATCAAACAGCTAGACAAATGACTTGGAACGAAATATTTTAGCTACTAGTCCAGCCTAGTCATTTAAATTTAGTTTCACTTTCTACCACCTAGCGCTGAAACCCACACACTGTCAATATGGCGTTGGCAAGGAACTATATTGTTGGTGTTTTTCACAGTATGATTGCGTTTACGGAAAAAAAAATACAATGGAATTGTGTAGTGACAAAAAGTTGAAACTAAGTAGGTACTATTAAAAACTGGTTTTCGCGGCAAGAGTTGCAGTACTCAGATAATAACTGTGACGGCGAAATTTAAGAAAATCCTTAATTCTTTGAGGGAGGTTGTGGTGAGTTAGTCACCTTTCGATGTCCAGGAGTTCAAAAAATGTAGTCGTAAGCCTGCTGTGAATCAGTATCGGAATAATAGATATGCTTGTTTAAAAAATGAAGTTCTTTACGAATTCGAATGCCTTGGTAGTTTAACTTGCGTTAAAAAATAATATTTTAATTCCTTAAATGTGTACTTTGTTATTGAGTTTGAGCTATTTGACACCAACGAATGGCCTAAGCATCAGCCAGTCAGATCATTAAATGTTGTATTAAACGCTATGACTGAATATGATTTAGACCGTCACTTCAACGCCGTTTAGGCTGTTAACTGAACGGCTAATTAAGCTAATTGACTGCGACATATATATAGGAAGGCGATCGAATTTTCTTATGAAATTCTCTGACTTTTTCATGATTATAGCACAAATCAATTCGAAAAATATAGAAATAAAGCCATCTCTAAGATGTCCTTACTTCTTCGCAAAATGTATGCGAGTATAACGCATTAACGCCCTAAAGTTGTGAACAGTAACATTTGGTATAATTTCAAGCGATTGTATTTTTCTATTAAAATTATAAGTAAAACATATGGAATACAAACATTTCAAATAAGAGGATTCCTAAAAGTAGCAAATTGACTGTAACTTTAAACTTACCATCATAACATCGACTTTTAATCTGTTGAATTAATCTATGAGACGACGTAAACATTCTAGAGATTTCTTGACTCAATTGTTCGATTTCGGCATCTTCCTTGCTCGAATCATCAAATGTAGGCCTATTACAATATTTCACATGTAACGTTTTCAAATCGGTTATCTTATCACGTAACTTTGAAAATGAATATTGTGCTTCCTCCAGCAATGATATCCATGATGGTGGCATCGCACAATCACCACTCCCATAATAATTACCTTCTTCAGCATTATTTAAACTAACTAATGACATACGATCCGTGTTGTTCTATATTAAAATAGAAAATGGGAATATTTGAAAATTAAGCAACGCGCGATAAAGTTTACCAATATTACAACAAAAATTATAACCTGTTCAGAGTAAATGTTTCGCCGTTGTATAGCATTATTTCGCATTAATATAAATACATCAGTCAATGTTCTTGTAGCCATTATTGTTTTAATATTTATTTTTCAGTTTGAAATAAAACATTCTTTTTTATTATGAAGATTGTTACCATTTTATTTTATCTGATATGTCAAATATTTTGACATTTGTCAAATATCACACACAATAACTCACAGACTGTCATTAATTACAGACCAGCAATCACTAACTTCTGTGTTAAGAATGATCTCTAATTATAGAATGATATGTATTTTCCATAAAATGAATAGTTTTAAAGTCACGGAACACAAACTAAAAAAGAGCGAAAATTTCGCATATCTGGGAGTGCTCCCAGAAACTTTTTTGACAAACTTGAATAATTCCGGCACTCCAGAAAACATAAATAACCGCAGAGAAACGAGAAACTGAAAATTTTTCATCGTGAGACATTTGAACCATAGATTTACTGAATAATAAATACGAGACTTTTCTTTTTTCGGCCTTTTTCTTAATACTGTAACGTTATTAGTCTACATTTGTAGAAGTCTGTATTCCAAGGATATTGATTCGTAATAAGACTAGTTTACGAGATATTTTATGTAAAATATGTTCGGAAAAATTCGATTATCCCAATTTCTTAGCCTAATACAAACTCTTCTACCGGCTAAACATCGTTTATAGTTATAGTTCTGGAGACTCAACCATTCCAGCTTCACAGTGCTCAAATATGAAATCCAGTTAACTGAACATTAAACAAATGTTTCTGATACTTAAGTTAGGTCGGCAAAGTATGGGTGTTTTTGGCCGGTAAATTTATCTATCGGTCTTTGGATCTGAGTGTGGGGGGGGGGTCAGGGTTTTTAGTTGAAATAAAAAAATTTAACACTTAATATTTTATAAATTTATTAAATTTACTAAAAATTTACTTTCATAAATTTACAATATGTATAATTAAAGTACATCAGTCGTCAAATAATTTTAAAAATTATTCAACATTTTAAAAAATTCACAGCACATTATTTTGTATAGAAAAAAATTGATACAAAATTAGAGTATTTGTATTTATGTATCACAATTTTTATTTTTTTGTTTAATTACGAAATATTTCTTGAACACAATTTTTTTGATCATGGATATTTTTTAAATGGTTTTATTTTTACGACACAAAAAATGGGACATGGAAATAATTGTATTATTAATCGACGTATAAGAATACGAAAAATTTATTATAAAAAATGAAAAATCAACGGTTACTTCCGATTTATCGATTTATCCTCAATTTGCTCGTGGCATGAAGATTGGATAAGGACAACAAACTCAAGCGGTAGAATTGACAAATTAGTTTGCAGTGAACAACTGTAAATATTTTAAAATCAAACTCGCGCCATTAGTGTTACAGTCCCTCCACTATCTTAGTGCAAAGGAACATTACTAACATCTTATTTGTGACAGTCATTTGTTTACATGGAGTTCGATCTTCTTGTCTAGTCTCCATAGTTCGCGGTAACACAACTGAAATCACATTTGCTTATCGTCCCATTATGGATGACATGGCTTCTGCTTGATAACCGCGAAATAACGCGTGTGTTTGCCGCTTTAACAAAGTGGGACCCTAAATTGTAACCGAACCAGAAATTCTTTTAAAATCAAATAATCCACTTCAGAGGTAAACACTCGCGTTAGGTCGTGTTTACCAATCAGAAGTCTAGTTGATTGCGAAAATAAGCAAAATGTGATCAAATTTGTCCATTCTCATTTGTCGCGTTCATTATAATTACCTTCCACCTAGTTAAAACAAAATCGATTGTATTAGAAAAGCAATGTGTTTTGTTACGACACCCTAATTACAAACATTACATACACAAACAATTATTTCCAAAAAGTGATTTTTCAGTTTTTAATCGGTTGTTACATTATAGTAAGGCAGTTTACTAATTGGCGATTATTTTAAAATATACTTCTTAAAAAAACGTGTAAAAATACTCTGCTATCATAATTCATGATTATTTATTTTGAGCTTTCCATAAACGTTAATATGTTTTAACCATTTTATATGAAACACAAACGTGATACAAATCAATTCGATTTGATTTATGTCTATCACAATCACAGACTTACAATATAGACTGACAACATCTTTAACAAAGTATAGCATCCGAATGTGAACCAATACCAGCGTGTCTCGAATATGTATAGTATAAATTCGTATTCTAAAGAAATGAAGAAGAATCGATCATCGGGTGAAGTTATTTCTGCTTTCAGTTTATATTTAACATAAGTCTGTGAACACTGAATTATAACTGAAATATATATTTAACAATTAAACAAAACACTTACTGAAACATTGTATTCAGTGTTGAAACCATGGAGGTTAGAGAGAAGGAGAACGATCGCTACGCGCTAAAGCTTTAGCACGCCTGCCCCTGAAAATTTGCAGAATTTATAGTTCATTTTTCAGCCACCATCCGCGCTGTCGCCGGTAAGTAGTATCTGCGAAGTTAGCTGTTTATGAGTATGCTGTATATTATATACACGTATATTAAGCGTTGATATATCATTTCAAATCAGTGCATAACAGCCCGCTTTTATTTAGACAACTTAGCGATCGCAGCGCCTCACTCATTTTTCCGTATTTCTGGGACACTATTTCCTACAGCGATCTTTCTCCTTCTCTCTAACCTCCATGGTTGAAACAATAAAAAGGAAAAATATTCAACGTCTATGTGCCGCATTAGTTGGAAGAAAAAATTGTATTAAAAAATAAGATGTTTAGTGCGATTTCCAACGACATTACAATTTAAGATGTCTACGTCTAATCGACTAGATTTTAATGAGATTTAATAAATAAAAGTCATAATAATTGTAAACTTTGATTAACTAAAAGAAAAAAAAATTATTCTAAATTTTCTATAAAAAAAAGTTAAAAAGCGAGCAAACCAGTTTTCACACTTAAAATTTTTTAATGAAATGCGTTTATTTGGAGAAAATCCCTGATGCTTTTGGCACAGTAGGTATACAGGAATCAAATCCTTTATCAATACTGTACTTTTGGCAATTCCATAGTAAGTAATTAGTTAAATAATAATGTAGTGTGTTTACTTTTAAAAAAATGAGTGCCTGTTCACACGCTAGATCGGGGTTTTCACGTAAATTGATATTAAAACGCATTGTTATGGAACTATCATATAAAAAAATATAGACAAATCAAACATGCGTTATTTGATTGAAAACAGTAGGACTTTTAATTTTAAGCTCTTTATAACTTTGGTAATTTTAAAAAAGGGTGATTTAAAAGTCACTAATAACGTCGGAAAAATTTGGGGAAATGAGACTTTTTGCAATAAATATGACTCAACTTTGAGAAAAAAAAGATGAGCTCATTTTTCCAACTGCTGTAACTCATCTTTGCATTTCTATCACTTTCATCAGATGAAAAGTTTGAACCAAAAATTACCAAAAGTAAAATGAGCTTTAAAAAATGCGCTTCTACGACAGTACTCTACGGCATTTAAATCAATCGGGAGGAACGCACTCAAGAGGTGTCTTTTATTACAAAAATGAGCAAAAAAACTATTTTCATTCAACGCCGAAAAGAAAAACTATTAAGAAAACAAGAAAATTTCGGGTGTGAATATTTTATTAAATGGATCCTAGTTTTAAACATGACACATTTTTTCAAAACACCTCCGTCCATTGCTTTGCATTGACATGGTAAGCTAAATCCCTTCCTAAGTGCTCCAAAATAAACGCAAGATTTGAATCCTACGACGTTGTTTGTGCGAAGTGTTGACAATTGAGTTGAGTTAAGCTGAAGATGGCACACTATTTTACGTAAATAATTTTTTTGAGAAGAGACTAGTTATCATAATAATAGCGTGTGAATAGACATACATCGTGTAACAGAAAATATAAAGTGTTATAATCGAACAATAATATTTTCATCTCGAAGCTCAGAAATTTTCTTACAACTAGAATATCTAGCCGTTGGATGAAACCATTTATAATATAAGATCATTATAACAATACCAACCAAAAATGGTATTGTTGTTAAATAAATTAATGGCTGATAGTAAACAGTTTGTAATAAACGTTCGTCGGCTGTAAAAAACCAAAAAAACGCGGCGAACATGTTCTCAGCAAAACATATTGCATAATAAAACATATATTTCCATTTCGTTTTACCATCCGACAGCGAAATAAATGTAAATATATAAACTAAACCAAAAATAAATTGCACTAACATATCTAAAATTTGTTTATTATTACAAAAATACCATTTTTCTGACATTGATATCCATAATGTCATTATCATCCAATGTGCGATCAGACCATATGTGGTGTATGTATAGTTCACACTTGCCAATACGGATATGGATAAAATTCGTGAAACTAAAAAAAAAAGTTAAATTCATTTATTTCAAACACATTTTCGATGAAAATCGACTCAACGTAGTTTTGGCTAGTCATTTCAGCAAGGCTCTAAATTTCATAGGTGTTACCCAGCACTGCATTCTCAACGATAAGCTTATTCTGCATCCTCAAAGTGGGGCGCTTTGGCCCCAATAGAGTGCCAGAGATGAAGCGTCTGCCTCAAGTTTGAAGTGATTACAGAAAAGATAGATTTAATTGACAGGTATTTAAAAAAATATAGTCGATGTGGGATCGTATGTAATGATATACATTGGGAGGAGTCAATTAGCCCGCAACGCTAAATAAGTAATTTCTGTCTCATCAGTTTCATGAAATCAGGAAACGAATTGACATGAAGAATTAAGCCCAAACTAAAACTACGCTTAGCCACAGATCTTTTAGGCAAATCTTGTAAGTATCAAAAATCTCAGGAACTACTCAACAATAAAATGGATTATCATGATTTTTTGGGTTATAAATACGATGGACAAAAATTTTTATCCAAATCAATGTGATTTTTTTTAACTTCACCTGAATTTCGGGATTTTATCGATACCTTAAAGAGGGCATCAAGAAATTTAGAAATTTTGTTGTCTTTGATTTTGGAAAATAGAGGGAAGAGGTGCCCACAAAGCACAAATAATTTAGCTAACTTGATCACTAGATTCAGTTTTTAAATGGGATTTCGCCCGATAACATAGAAAATACTCGACCAATCGTTAAATGAACACGATTTAGGTATTTTTTGGTCAAAATTACTGTATCTATCAAGTTTTATCAAATTCTGAAATAAAAAATTTGTTTGAAGAACAAACAAACAAATACACTTTCAAATTTATAATAGTAGTATAGTTTTTTATATTTACCTGTAACCAAAATATGCCATAAAAACTGTAAAACAGTACCAGCCCATGATATATTTAACTTTGATTTTTGTGGAAATCGAATTGATCGGTGATACGACGCCAATGACCATGCCATGCTTACAAATGAGCTAATTATCGATCCCAAATTATGTATTACTAAAATATAAATTGGAATTATCAATCTTACAAAAAATGTAAATTAATTACAATTCTAGTCATTTTGTTCCATAATTTTATAGAAAGAATTTCGTATTCGATTTCTGCCGTAACTATTCATCGAATACTGTCAAATTGATCTGGGAATCGGGCCACTCTGGCGTTAAAAGGAATGTAGCAGCGAACTCGTTGGAAAGAGAGGGGTCGCCTCAAACGATCCTTTCACCTAGCTCTGCCGTTTTCATAGAAAAATATTGATTATTGGAAGTTTGCGAAGGGGATGCGACAGGCCAAGCTGTGCCTAACTATACCTAGGCCATTCGATGGTGCTCAACTGAAACTTACTAGAACAAAGTCGAAAAGGGTAGGCTGACAGGACACTGTCGATTGAACTATCACCTTCATAACACCGGGATGTCTGAAAATCCCACTTATAAAGTCTGTGTGGAGGACCATGAAACCTTCATATATGTTTTTAGCACCTGCAGAAATTTGAAGGATGTCAGGGATAGAATGTTTGGGTCCGAAATCTTAGATCCCTCAATCCTGAAAGCAATTCCGGCGAAGAAGCTGTGGGCTTTCTGTGTAGCGCCTGGCTTGGACAGAATCCGATAGCTTCATTTGGCATTTCAGGGTCAAAATTCATACTCAATAAATACATTTTTGCATTTATGAAGCTTTTGTTTGAAACATTTTTCGAAAAAATGTTTCAATGGATAGTTCTTGGATCATCCCGTCACTTCTGTTACACCCAATATAAATATTGAAAACTTACAGGCAATTGTACTATATCCATGCCCATAATCCACTAACAAAATGGTAATTTGTAAAATTTGTTGTGGGGCCGCTTCCAAAAAACATTCAATTACTCGTAATAGTGACACATCACTATCCTCTTTTAACATTAACTCATAATACTTTTTCTGATTATCCAAATCATGTTCCTTCTCAGCCCGTCGACATTTTTTTGCGTACTCTAACGATTGACAATATCGTAATATTGGAGCTAATTGTAATATTAATATTAAGGCACATAATATTTTCACTTTTGTGGCTCGCCTTGATATGCATTGAGTTTGTCCATCATTAATGTACCTGAAAATTTTTTATCAAAAACTTGTGTTATCTTGAAAAGTTACTGATAAAATTGATTATGTTAATCTTTGTAAATAGTTAATCGTTATTTAATAATGTTTACTGCAAAGAATCGATCATTAGCGCCTACACTGGCAGTATACTGGGGATTTCTAAATAGATAATACATACAATACAGACGAAACAGTTCAAAGCTTCGGGAATTAATCTTTAACATTCGAGTGGAATGTTCGTAAACTTTATTCGTCACCGGAAAGCAGAGATATCTCCAGGAAAAAGATGCTGTTTAGTTAATGAGACAGCACCGAAAGGTTACAGTGGGGCACATATCAGCATCTTCTCCGATAGCCAAGCCGCTCTAAGGGGTCTTGAGGCGTCAAGAGTCCAATCGAGGATAGTCTTTGAATGATTCGAGGAATTGAATGCGGCCAAACTGTGTATAATTTCAGCTACACCATTCGACTGCGCTCGCTTGAAACTTACAGCGGCATTAGATTCAGAATGTTTGAGAATGGACCCAAAGTTGTACGAAACTTTGAACTTTCTGCGTGGCGTTTCGTTTTCAGGTGATAGGTTGTTCTCAAAGAAGGTACAGAGGGCCCCTTGATCTAGGTGCTAGAGACCCATTAACGGTACCCCTCCTATGTTTTATTATTATTATTATTATTATTATTAATGCGGCAACGCAGAAGTGCTTTCAGGATGGATGAGTCCAAAGTTTCAGGCTCAAAACAAGTGCGAATTATATGAATAGATATAATCATCGTACATGTTTGAGATTCTCAAATTTCGTGTTGTTATAAATAGCGAACACATGTCAAGAACTAGACAGAATTCTCAAGTTTTCTATAGAAAACGCTGCAGGTTTTTAATTTTTTAAGAAGATACATATTCTAGAGAATCCTTTTTAAGGATTTTTGACGTGCGTAAAAAGAGTAAATTTCTGATATTTTTTTGCTTATCGAATTATTAGGTAGGGATGAAGTCAGTCTTTTAAGAAAATTACCAGTTTAAGCTAGAATTGATGGTTGCAAGAATTTCAACAAAGAATCTAAATCGGAATCATGACCTATTTTTTATCTAGATACCGGCCTATCAAAATAAAAAATTGTCAGAACCGTGTGGAATTTCAATGAAAACACTTATCAATATTTTTATAGGTAAGATAAGAAAATTTTGTCCACTTACATAGTTATACTAAAAACAGTGTTGATTAACGCTGGTATAAAAATGAATGCAATCGTGAGTGTAAAATAAATAAACTGTCCATTATAAAAATATCGTACAGCAACATTTACATCCAAAATAACATCGATAATATGAAATGTAATCGAACAGTACAATGCAATTATTTCATACAAAGCAACATGATAACTTGACGGAGGTTTATCGGTTTCATCACCATCAGGAGTCACTTCATTCGTTGTTGTATTTAATGAATTTGTTGACATATTTCTTAACGGGAAAACAGCCATTTACGTATTCAATATCATATCAAGTACTCCAAAAAAAATTTGTTTGTATATTTTCCCAAACTTTTCTTGTAAAATCTCACATTATAAAAAGCATCAGGAATATAAAAGAATTCTATTTCACGTTTCGATCACATAAATACTCGTGGTCATGATCTAAATATATTTATAGAAATGTGTCCTTGTCTAATTTAGATCTTCCGCTTATGTTAATTAATTCATTATTTTAATCGCAACTTACTTTTAATTAAAAAAAGTATTAAAGGATTATAATTAAATAAATACAACTTAATTCAAACAAAAGGCAAATAAGAATTATCTAAATACTATCAGTAAAAAGCTGACTAATTATGAAACTAGACTGACTGTCTTGACAGACTTCATCTGTCAAAATTAAAAAAAAAAACAATTGAACAAAAACAAACGAAACGTGTACTTTTGTTTTATAAAAAGTTTATCTTTTGTTTTATTGAAATGGCGACTCGATCATTAACAGATTTATTTTTGATGATGAGAAATAATGCAATACAAAGTCGATTAATTTATCAAGAACAGGTAAATTGTTTAGGTTAGGTTAATGTTAATTTTTAATGCTTCGAAAAATTAATTACACGGGTCTGCGACTAAAAAACTGCATAGGATTTTTTTACATTTTCTTATAGATTTTGATAGAACTAGTCTTAAAGTAGTATTATTGCACAATAAAAATAAATTAGCTTCGCTTCCAATGAGTTATTCTGTGCATATGGAAGAAAACTAACTATAACAATTTGGCCATTACCCTGGAAAGAATCAAATATCAGGACCATCAATGGATGGTTTGTGGGGACTTCAAAATACTCACGATGCTTTTGGGTCAGTAGGCAGGCTATACTAAATATCCATGCTTCTTATGCTAATGGGATAGTAGAGCTAGAAAACAGCACTGGACTAAAAGTGATTGGCCACCTCGAGAAACTTTAAAACCTGGGGATAAAAATGTTATCAGTACTACTTTGGTGTCGCCAGAAAAAGTTTTGTTGCCACCTCTCCATATCAAATTGGGGTTGATGAAACAATTTGTAAAATCCCTGCAAAAGAATGGAGACTGTTTTAAATATCTACGTACAAAATTCCCGGAGCTGTTATAAGCAAAGTTGAAAGAGGTAGTTTTCACTGGCCCCGACATAAGAAGGCTTTTAACTGACACCCTCTTTGTGGAAAGTATGATTGAGAAGGAAAAAGAAGCTTGGGTATCGTTCAAGGATGTAGAGCGAAAGTTTTTGGGAAATACTAAGGATCCTGACTACAAAACCATTGTTCAACTAGCAGCATACGAAGCTCAAGGCTACAAGAAGAGCCTGAAGGTTCATTTTTTACACTCCCACATAGAATATTTTCCTGAAAACCTGGGAGCTTACAGTGAAAAACAGGGGGAGCGGTTTCACCAGGATTGCCGCGATATCGAGAGACAGTACCAAGGAACATGGGATGTCACAAGGCTTGCAGGCCACTGTATAATTTACATCACTTCTGAAATCAGCGCATTCCAAAACACATAATTTAGTAAAAATATCTCATGCAGCTGACAAAAAATTTTTTTTTGCAGACCTGTGTTATTTTCATTAAATTTTATTTTTCAAGGATACACTTAGTTCCTAGATTCTCATCACTAGGATCCATCCGCCTAAGAGTAAACCCTGAAAATAACTTGTGAATTTTCTGCGTTGCCTACCTTCTGCTTGTCTCATAGGAAATGTGTTGTCAAGGATCTGTAGATCTAGGTGCAAAGGACCCGATAGCGGTACCCTTCAAATTATTTAATATTATTATTCTATTTTTGAGTAGCAAAGGAAACAATCAATTTGCGATGAATTCGAAGTTTCGAATGAGCTAATCTTTCGAAAAGATTCTAATATCATATTAAATTTGAATTAATATGATTAACGCACCACGAACTTATTCAACGAAGACATAACTATTCTCATTTTTTTGTTTGATCAATTTAAAATCAAAAATTGTTCCTGGATTATTACTACGCGCGCGTTTTCTGTTTTCGAAGTGAATTTTGCCTGATTACCTGATGCTTGTTGTCTAGACTGTCTAGACTTATGACAAATATATCCAGAAAAATATTCGAATTAATTTTCCTTTTTTTCATTTTAAGCATTAACAAATTTACAAGCTTAAAACCTTAAACTTCAAATGTTCTTTTGCCAAAATGCAATTGTACTCCCTTCACAATTCTTTTCAACTTTCCCTCGCAGCACTTGTTCGCTATCACTCTCGTTGGAATATTTACCCTTAGATAGAGTTTACCACCCTCCTTAGAACTGCAATATCAAACAACCCGTCTCCACTATCAAATAACCAGACCACTACGGGCCTGGCACCCTCTATGGATATATGCCCCCATTCAAAATTAAGTTACATTCCCCAAGTGTTTATTTATCAGTCAAAGGGTTCTGTAATGGGCTTATGGGCTTATAAATTGTAAATGAAATTTAACTAAAAAGAAATTAATAAATTTTCATTTTTGTAGAATCTCCTATCACAAAACGAAAATATCCCATCGAATGTCACAATATTCCCACCGAATTGGGCACATGAATTAGAACATGCCCAATTTCAATTACAAAATTTACGTAAAAAAACTGACACATTAAAAGAATTACACAAAAAGAATTTATATCGTCCATCATTAGACGACACCACATCCGAAGAACAACAAATTGAGGAACTAACACGTGAAATAACATTAATATTGGGCTCGATACACAAGGTCATCCAATGTATTCGAAATCAACAACAAAATGGAAGTATTAAGGAACAAAGACTGAAACAAAATATTGTACGAACGTTAGCGCTAAAGTTACAAGAACATACAACAGAATTTCGTGGCTTGCAAAATTCTTATCTAGAACAAATAAAATCTCGAGAACAACGTTTAAATTTCTTTGATGTGACTAATTTTAAAGATATGCCAGTTAAAGTGATGAATGATAACGAATCCAATGATATTGATAAAAATTTTATGATGAATACTCAACGATTGACAAATGATGATAAGAAAAATAGTAATTCTGATAAAAAATTTGTGCCTACTTCATTATTTGGTATTAAAACGGAAAATGTTTTGTCACAATCGTTAACCGATAAAATGAATTTTAACAAAGATGATTGTAAAATTAATTAAAACCATTTTATTATAAAAAATTATAATACACAGTGTATCAAAAGTCACTTTTGGATATATTTTGAATTTGATATAGCAAAATTATTTTTTTTGGATTTTGATGACGTCACTAAGTTTAAAAAAATGATTTTATTGATAGCACAACCAAATTTTGGCGGATCTGGATGAAATTTTTTCTGAATTTCACTAAGATTGGGTCAAACAATTTTTTTTGTAAATATGAATCTCTTCCTGGTCTTGTTCGATTAAGGGACTTTTGAGACATTGCGTATAACTTATAAATACTGTGATTCATTAATATGTATAGGATTTTAAATATTTTAATATATTAGTATTGATGTTTGCATTTTTATTTTATTTATTGACTACCTTACGAGCCAAAACCATCGCTATTCTGCCCTGAGAGATCATATTGTCAGTAAAATACAGCTTAAAATACTTATTGAACAATTTTATACCATCTCAAAAGTATAACGCGGATTCTTGAAAACAAAGAAACATTTACCAGATGTGCCTACGATTTAGGATTTCAGGGGCCTTGAGCTATCTATGAGTTTTTCTCCAAGTTTAAAGAGCGCAATTTCTAGATGTAAAATAAATAATATTTAATCGAGGAAATAAAACTGAAAAAATAGTCTGATACAGGAAAAAACTCCGCGTCAGCATCTTTTTATGGGAGCGCGCTGGTGGAAAATAAGTGTACTCAACAAAATCATATTCATATATTAATCATAATTTAAAAAGTGGAAGTACCTTCATAATTTAAAAGAAATTCTAAGCATTTTTTGATCCTGGACATATTTTAATAATCCTCAGCGCTTTCGAGATATAAGGCTTTGAAAATTTTAAGCATTTTTTGCTTTTGCCAATTTTCACCAAACCTCACCGTTTTCGATACATAAGCGTTTGAAGAAACGCATAATTTAGTCATCAACAGCGAGTTTTCGTCGAAAATTCGCACTTTTTTAATATTCTTATATCTTGAAAACGATGAGGTTAGATAAAATACTTGGAATCGTCCAAAATATAACATCCATTAGTTTTTTTAATGTTAAATAAAGATAATTTCGTGTCCGAAAGTAGAGTACTTCTGTCCCATTTTATGGGCGTAAATCGAAAAAGCACAAGTTCGCATGAATATGATTTTGTTGAGTACACTCGAGTCAAACATTTTCAAACCTGTTCCGACAAAAATCTACTGGTACGGAGTTTTTTCCTAGATCAAATGCCTTATTGCCTCGAGTAATTGTTTGAGGCAGTTATGGAAAGTTATTTTATCCATCTGGAAAATTGATGGTGGGTCCATAAAGATATTATAAGAATATTGTGCGTAAGTGCCTATGTTAGCCATAAGTAACTGTTCGCATGTGAGAGAGAACGCTGTCGAGTTATTGTATCTCTATGAATCATATGATGACGCCACCAAACATATATGAAAACACTGGTCAAGGGAGTTACATAACGTGGACTATAACCATAAAGTATGTAGAACAGGAGAAAGATCGCTATGTACTAAAGCATTAGCGTACCTGTCCCTAAAAATTTGTAGAATTTATAGTTCATTTTTAAGCCACCAGCCGCGCTGTCATCAAGAAGTAGTATCTGTGAAGATAGCTGTTGTTGTTAGCATAATGTACAAATTGATATATCATTTGAAAATAGCGCACAACAGCCCGCTTTTATTGATACTACATATTGATCGCAGCGCCTCACTTATTTTATACATATTTTGGGGACAATATTTTCTATAGCGATCGTTCTCCTGTTCTACATACTTCATGACTATAACTATAAATCGTGCTAACCACAAAAAATTGCCCAAATCTCACATTCTGAAAAAATAAAAGAATGGAACATTGACAGGAAGGAATTTTTAAAGCTTGTTAAAAAGTTCAAATTCGAACTACTTTTCTAGAATTAAAACATTTAAACATAATTGATACGAAATATTTAATCGAAAATAAATTGATACATAAGCGTTATTATTTTTAAATGTTTTTTCTGTTGTTTTTCCGGTAAACTATTATATCTAATATAAAAACATTCACTTAAGAAAAAGAAAAAAACACATCAGAAAATTTTCGTAGTCAATAAAATGGGAGAGGGGAAAAAGTGAAGTGAGGAAGGGTTATTTTAATAATGTGGAATATTTTTTTTTTATAAACTACAATACAGTACAAAAAAAAATCAGTTCTCATTCACAATGATTCCAAAATAGTAAATAAATTTCACTATATAAATTGAAAAACTACATTATTATTACTAGAAGCGTCTCCGTTGTCAGCGACAGCTTGAAATATTCTCATACAATTTTCACCGAGACTAAACTAATAAGAAATTTATATTTAATAAAAATTGAAGTACTTTTAATAAAATGGATTAAGGAAGTTCGAGTTGAGTCATACTCCTTTCTACTTCTAAACTAGATTATCTTAGTAACAGTAAAAACATTCAAGTCGAAACTAATCAATTTGGATATCATGCAATAATGTATTCTAAACATGGATATAGGAATATTTTAAAAGGGATGGAGTATCCCCTCGTTTAAAGTAGGACTTTATACTACATCCCTACTATTATTACTAGATCCGTGATTCTAAAAGATACGATATCCAAAGAGAAAATTTATTGACATCGCTAACAATAAAGACACTTCCTTTATTTACTTAAATAGTTTTTCTCCGCTAACAAATAATAATAAAAAATACACCGTTTATTTTTTTAAAATGACGTTATTCAATATTATCTGATTTATCATTAAATGTGTCTAATACATGCGTTTTAAACATCTGTTGATTCTTCCACATTTCTGCAGCTAATGTATTTAATGGTGATTTAATATTTGGTTCAGCTAATAACGATTGTATCGATAATAATAACGATCGTACATCATATAATGCTGACCAATTATCTTTTAATATATCTAAACATATATGGCCTTTTGTATCCACGTTCGGATGAAATACGGGTGATATAAATTTAACATTTGGTGCTGTATATGGATATGAACTTGGAAATTCTAAATGTAATTTGTACGATAAACCTTCGTATGCGCTATCTTTTGGACCATTTATTGTACCAATCCATCGAAATAGATTATCACCTTCTGGGAATGCTGATACCGATTTATCCGGTGACATCATTAGTATCATTAATTCTTTTTGTAATCTGCAATAAAATGAATTTGTTATTAGGATTGTTGAAAATTGGAGAAATTAGTACCTCGGTGAGCTTTTGATAGTATCAACAATGATTTTTAAAACCGAAAATTCTGTCTTCGGTTAGTACAAAAATTTATTCAAATAAAATAGTCCGCGGTACAGCACCCTTTTTGTTCAATGAGTAATACATACTTGAATCTGCGCGAGTGGCTTCCTTTTGGCGAGTTTATCGAACTTTCTACGCTTTTTTTTTGAAAGTACTGCGTTTTCAAATCTCTCTCGGAAAAATATTTTGTCCAACAAAAATATTGCACCGATAAGCATGTCCACCACCTCGAACATGCCTTACTTAAGTATTTTTGTTTTAATTTTACCACGCATACATGCAGTTCACTTTTGCTGAATTGTTTAATAAAATTATTAATGTTATCAAGTGGGCAAAATGTCCGACAAATTCCCTGCTGCGTTTTTTCAAACCGATAGTTTAATAATGACGTTATCATGCTCATTTGAAAACGCAGCTCTTTCGAAAAAAAGTCGTAAAGAGAAAGCTTGGTAAACTCGACAAAGGAAAGCTACTCACGAAATTTCAAGTATGTATTGATCATTTAACAAAATAGATGCTGTCACGCGGATAAAAACGATGTAAATTTTAACCCTACAGTTTGGTAATGAACAGAATTCGCTTCATTGCTCCTTTAAAAAACAAAGAAGTGTAATTCCATTCGAAACAATGAAGAAAAAGTTTTTTAGTAACATGTGTATTATTGATGCTAGACTTTTCGAGGTCATTGACTCCAGATAATATTTAATTTACCGCTTTTAAAATAGCTGTAAATAAAAAAGCAATAGGACCTACGTTTTGCTTCGAAATTTTCGACATGCTTTTATCCAAAGTTCATTATTTCCAGCATTTGATTAAAAAGGGTGAGGTTGTTCGTAATGATAAGCGTGAACAGAATATTATCTTAGTGTTTTAAGCTTTACTCAGATTTTCGGAGAATTAGTGAATGAACGTAATCACAGAGTTAACTAAAAGACCACGCAGACCCGCTTTAATTGGACCACATTGAAGGAATGGCCAACCCAGAAGGAATGGATAAGTGAATGAACGCAATCACAGGGTAAAAATATTAATTTTTTCACCAACTCCGACAACAAATTCGAAATCTGCGTAAAAATGTTTTAATTATCTGGCGTTCTAAATTTTTTTAAAAGTCACTAAATATTTACTGCAAATTATCTTGAGACTCACGCTAGGCACATGATATTGTCCGAATTTCGTTAATTTTTAAGTCATTACAGAAAGAAAAAAGCGGCATTTGATGCAAACTAAGTTTTGCAATTGAATTTCTTAAAAAAATATCCTAATGTTTTGAAATTTCTATAATTTTAAGACTTTGTACAAATAAAAAGAAATTAAAACTCAATTTTATTGAGTTTACAAGATTCACATTATATTTCGAATCGAGTCGAACTTGAATTCCGAAAAATCAAAAATTAAGTTTCTAGCTAACTGTTAGGAACTAGTAAATTGTTAAGATTTTCGTAAAAATCTATTTCAAAGTTAACGACCTTCTAAAAATGGCGGATATGGATTCAAAATGTTCGTTTTTTTCAAAAATTGGGTCTTTTAGCAGAATTTGAAAAATGCTTCTTCAAACATTCAATTTGTGGCCGAAAATTTATAAAATGTAATTAAACATATTATAAAACTGTATAATAATTTCGAATCCTCAAGAAAACCGCGAAATTGTAGAAAAATTTGACTAAGGTACATACATCGTACACGTTGAAGATTTTGATTATTTAACGAAAGTTGATTTATATAATAAACAATTTTAATGGAAAACAATGCATTTTAATGGAAAATTTAATTAAAATTAAGCTAAAAAATGTACCTTTTGCTAACGGCATGATTATCACTAGATTTGGGTACTGGATCTCCGTTTTGTTTCGTATGATGATTCGTTTGTTCAGACATGTATGGATTCACGTTTTGTGCCATTTATAAAAATAAAATAATAAAAATCTTGTTAAAAATTCGTTGAAGCAGTCACAGTTTCAAGAAAATCAGTATTAATTAATAATTCTCTTGGTAAAAAATCGAATTTTGTTCAATTAAAGTCTGACGGTTAACAGTTTCAAAAACAAATGAAAATTGAAATTTAGCGTTTATTTTATGTAGATTGGTATTCATGTAATCATACTGCGATTGCGTCATCTGAAATGTCAAAAAACGCGGTAATAATATAATATTGTGAAAAATTTATTTTGTGTTGTGAAAAAATTACATGAAAAATTAAATAATGCAGAAATTTCAAAGAATTAAACGTGAATTATTTCGAATGAATTCGACTCCAACACAAGGAATTTCTTGTACACCAAAAGATGAAAATACACTAGATGTTTTGACTGCTGTTATAATTGGTAAAATTTTAAATACTTAATTTTTTTTTTTTTCTAGTTGCTATAATAACAATATTTTTAATATTAATTTTATTTAATTTTGAATTCCAAAATACTTTTTGAAAAATAAATATTATTAAATTGTAATTTAGATAAACAGGTTTTTCGATTATAGTTGATAATAGTTTTTCAAAACTATACAGGGTGTGTCAGTGTATTGTTATATTTGTCTAGTGGTACAGGACCAAACATAATTCGAAAACATATTTTAATGCCCCCAAACCTGTTCTCAATTTACATGGTAGTAATTTGTGAGATTACTTTTTTCGATAAATAGCGAATCCCGTAATTTTTGCTTAAGTTTTTCTGTTACTTCCTTTCATTCGACAAGGGCGCAAATTGTACTTTCAGTTCTGAGTTTTTCTTTTTCTACAATATTATACTATTTAATAAATAAAAACGATTCCCGGTCATCTATTTTATACTAATCATAATAATACAAAAGGGGTACTGCAAATGAGTCTCTAGTGCCTAGACCAAGGGGTACTCTGCTCTCCTTGAGAATAAACTGTCACTAGAAGGCAGGGCGTCTCTGAATAAGGGGTGCGATGTTAAGAAGATGAAGCTACAAGATTCTGTCGGGGCCAGCTGTTGCATAGAAAGCCCACAGCTTCTTCGCCAAGATTCCTCCCGAGATTGATGGATCCAAGGTTTCAAACTCAAACATTCTATACCTGACACCTTGCAGATTTCTGCAGGTGCAAATAGCAAGAATGGTTTCTTCGTCCTTCATGCAAGCCCTAAAAGTGGGATCATCACAAATCCCTAAGTTATGAGGGTGGTAGTTCAATCGACAGTATCCTATCAAGAGTTACACCACCCTTCTCAACTGTGTTCTAGTGAGTTTTAGCCGAGCACAGTCGAATAGTCTAGCTATGGTTAGGCATAGCTTAGTCTCTCGTTTGTCCTGCATTCTTTGATTCGGTAAATTGCAGAGCATCTTGCTATGGGAATCACGGGCTGTGACGAAAGCCTCCGTACCAACGAGTCCGCTGCTTTGTTCCTTTTAAGGCAAGAGTGAACCCGTAACCAGATCTGTTGGGTTGTGTTATTCAGTGCCAGATGGTTCAATTCTTCGAAGTGTCTTGATAAAGGACACTTCCCTTCCCTTCCCCACTACCCTTCTCGACTGTGTTCTAGTGAGTTTCAACAGAAGGCACTTTGGCCTGTCGCATGAATTTTATATTAAAAAAAAAAAAACACCATCATATGAGCATTTGTTGAGAAAATCTTCTTGTGTTCAATCATTTTATCTGCTATTTTGACTGTATTACATAGTGTGCACACTTTTCTGTTACATCTTGTACATTGTTTTGTATAAAAATATGACTATTATTTTTTCAAGGACCACAATGCACACCATATGAAAATGGAACATTTCAATTGGAAATTCATATACCCGATAAATATCCATTTGTACCACCAATGATAAAATTCGTAACACCAATATATCATCCAAATATCGATAATGCTGGACGAATTTGTATGGATAATCTAAAAATGCCACCGAAAGGAACATGGGCCCCACAAATTGCCTTAGAGAATCTATTAATAAGCATTCGTTTATTGATGACAAATCCAAATCCTGATGATCCTTTGATGCCTGACATCGCTGAGGAGTATAAAAGCTCACGTGAACAATTTGAATCGAAAGCACGTGAATACACAAAAAAATATGCGATTATTGGTGAGCCAAGTACGTTACTTAGGAAACGAGACAAGGAGTTAACGCATACGGTGGTTGAGGATATTTCTGGTGATACAGCTCGGGTGGACGAACAAAAACGATTTGGTCAAGATAAAATGGATTAGAAATGATATTTAGGTGTTAGGCTTTTGTTATTTTTGTTTTATTTATGTGAAAAAAAAAAAAAAAATGGAAGACATATTTGAATGAATATTTTTGAACTTGATTTTTGTATTTTTATAATTTCCCATATTAAATGAAATTATGTTATGTGTATTAGAAATTAGTTTTATTAATTTCCCAATGCGAAGTTCTTGTAATTGGTTTTCTTTAGTTCACGTTTTCTACGTACATGAAAGGCGATGTCGTATTGTGAGTTTTAGTGTAACTGATTTTCGAACAACATTTTATTATTCTGAAAAAGGATATAGAATCTTAAGTAAGAGGAAGGAGGGGCTACGAGAATTCATAGGGGAGGTTTGAAGGGGAGTAAAAAATTCCCAAAATCACCATTGCGTAATTAATGAATGGTTCATAATAACTTCGAAATATGCTGAATATATGTATTTAAAAAGAGGTGCATCTAAATTAGGGTGCATTCAAAAATAAATTTTAAATTTTCTGTAAATATTAGGAAATTAGAAATTTTGATAGTAAAGTTGTAGAAAATCATTAGATTAAATTAGACAATTTATTCTGTAAAAATAACATTTACTGAAATATTTAAGTTTATTGAACAGTTAAAAAAAGTATAACTGAATTACAAAAAATCTTGTATATAAACACAATACACAACACCGTATTTTTTGCACGATATGTTGTAACTTAATATTTAGTGCAAAAAAACACGTTCATTTTGCAACTAGTTATATAGTTGCCAGGTGTTGATTCCAAGACTTTTTATATACAAAACGCGTGTTAAGCCTAAGTTACACATCTTTGTTTTTGTATTATAACTTAAGGAATGGCGTGTGGCGTAAAAATACAGTTAAGTAAAGACAAGAATAAAAGTTTAAAATAATTTTATCGATATATTATTGACTAGTAAGATAACAAATGAATTTTTAAAATATAATTTTTTTTTTAAAGCCTAAAAAATAAATAGCTAAAACAATTGATAAATATTTAGTTAACATTTGAAATTAATTTCAAATATGTACAGATTTTCAATCACAGTACGTATTGTACCAAGAATAATTAACATTTTTCACATTCTCAAGATTCGGTCAGGCCAGTAATCGCCTTTTTTAGCAATACTAGCATTAAAATTTTTGTGATTTTAGATCTTAGAATGCGAAAAAAGTCAATTCAGATAAAATAAAAGTGATAAATTTATTCACTATCGGAATTGCTATACGAACTACTTGGTTCCTTTTTCAATTTTTCATGTTCCTTTTCCCTTACGGTTTCTTCTGTTGGCGTTACTGAAATATAATAAAAATAACACGTTAAATTTGGGTTAAAAGGTTTGTATAAATCCCCTATTACTACAAAAATGGGAATTTACACGATTTTAACATAAACGTGGGCGAAAAAATGTTTCGCAGAAAATATTTTTGCTTTTTTATTAGAAACAATTTTGTGATCTTTAAAATACCAAACCCGAGAGAACTTTTAAATTACTTTTAGGTGTAGGATTCAAATTTCAAGGGTTAAGTGATTTTAATCGAGGAAATAAGACCGAAAAATCAATCTAACCCAGGAATCGATTCCTCGCCAGTTGATTTTTATGGGAGCCGGGATAAAATGTGTTTACTCAACAAAATCATATTCATGCGAAGGCATAAAATGCTTAGAATCGTCCAAAATACAAAATTCAATAGTTTTTTTAACTTTTAAATAAAGAGAATGTGGTACCTGAAAGTAGGGAACTTCCGTCTCACTTTATGGGCGTAAATCGAAAAAGCTCAAGTTCGCATGGATATGTTGTTGAGTACACACAGACAAACATAAGAATCAACAGGCTACCATAAAAATCAACTGGCGAGGAGTCGATTCCTGGGTCAAATGACTTATTTCAACATCTATTTGTATTGAGCTATGAAGGAATTTTTAAGAATAAGGCATAAAGTTTTTTATTATTATAAATAATTTTATTAATTTAGGTTAATCAGTCTTTCAACATTGGAATTAATAAATAACTTAACTTTGTGTTTTGGAATTTCAGTTCGAAAAATGTCGTTTTCGAAAATTACAACCAAAAAGAACATTATTGTTTTATCAAAGTGTATTTGTGCGTATTTTTTTTAATGTGTAATATAGTTTTTAATTTTTTAACAGGAAAACAACAAGTACCTTCTTCCGCTTGTAAATTTTCATATAGTTCAGCATTATCTCGTTTAATACTATTATTACTCGACGATGGAGCATTTGTTTCATCATCATCATTTTCATCAGCTTCTTCAGCTAAACTACTACGAACTGCTTCCGCAAATGCTTGTGGATATTGTGCATTTAATTTACCTTTAATAACTCGTATTTTTTTGAAAATATAATCTAAATCTTTTTTCATTTCAATTAATACTTGTGTATGTTTTTTAAATTCCGCGCCAGCTGTTTTCAATCGACTTGCACTCAATGCATTGCAATTTGTTAGCATTTCATTTGTTTTTTCGAAACGTTGTAACCTTTTAAAATAAAAAGTAATTTAAAGTTAAGCTTTTAAAAAAGAATAATTGATGTAATTTACATTTGTTTTTGTGCTCGTATCATAGATTCAACATCTTGTTGATCTACAATTCCTGCTAATCCTTGTATGAACACTTCTGGTGCTGTGTAATTTCTAAAGCACTCTATACTAAATTCACTCTCTGGTGTTCCTTGTGCCATTTTCATGAGGGAAAAGTCGTCTTTATTGAATCACTTGTTACATTTATGAAAATTGTTTGAATGGTAGAGTTTATGAACTGTCAAATTTGACGATTTATTTCTTCGGGTAATTCCGGTTCGATTCGTTTGTTTTTTGTAATATGATTAGTGGTGCTAGTTCGAATACAGTGTTCATACATGAAACTAACAGTTCAATTTTAGAATTTTTAATTAAATTTTAAAATTATTTGATTTATAATTCTAAGCAATATTTTAAAAACTATCTCATCAAATTCGTTCATCAACCAATTACTTTAATATTTTTTGCAGGCTTTAGATAAGTTTCATTTTGAAACATCAGTTCAAAGGGAGAAAAGCCTCTATTTAAGAAAAAAAGAGAAAAATATATGTAGGTATTTTAAACCAAGAACATCGTCAAGGGGTGGGAGAGGGGCAGGAAAAAGTTTACCAAATACTAGATTTTGAATGTCTAATGTATAATTCACGGTTGAAAGATCAAAATTCTAAGGTTTGCAGAATTCCCTATTGTTATTCGCCTTCGCGAGTCCCTTGCATTTGTTGGTTTACTTTAAAAAATTCTTAATAGGCCTCCGATATATATGACAAAGGTGTGCGCTTTTAGTTCCTATGTTACTGAATCGATTTAAATGAAATTTGGTACAGAGATAGTTTAGAACCTGAAGAAGGACATAGGGTATATTATTATACCAAAAAAGGCTGTAAGGGGTTGAAATAGGGGTTGAAAAGTGTGTGTTTCAAAACTTAAAAAATTCTGCATCGATTAAGATCAAATTTTGACACAATTTTAACCTTTGGGCGTTGGAAAGGTGGGACGTGAAAGTGGGGATGAACAATCGAATATCTTCAAATATACCCATGTGGGGTATCAAATTAAAGAGCATGACGTGTACATTACAAAACTAATACGATGCAAAGGGATATGCCCAAGTTTGATATGAATTAAAAGGGCATAATGTGTACATTAAAAACTGTAAGTTACATGAAAGCTAGTTCAGCCGTTTAAAATTTGTGATTTCTTTTCTCGGGTGTAAAACAAATTTCATAAAATTTACTAGATACTTCCAATTAATTTCTATGCAACCATAATGTCCCATAGTAAAGCGTGGTAGGGTACAGCTCTGTCCTTAAATTAGGGTTCCACACCAAAATAATAAAATCAACGAAATTGTGAACAAAAAGAATTTAAGTGACGGCATATGAAGTGAAGGTTATAACACAATAATCTTTATATTTAAAATTGAAGTTGCTCGGTGAAGCGGGTAGTTCACAGCTAGCTAGCTTAAATAATAGAACAAAAAAAAAGTTTATTGAAAAAGCACGTACCTACAATTAAAAATTTATAGTGATTTTAAATATCCCGCGGTTCTATTCAATCCATATTGTCAGGCCTTCAAGTTGTAATATTGGATCTATTCAGAACAAGTTAGTGTTATAAAACCATAGAGATGATAAATATATAGAAGAATTTTTAATTATACGTGTTTTTCAATAAACATTTTTTTTTTTGTTCTATTAAATAAGCTAATAAAATAACCTTCTTAATTAGATAAAATTTTAATATTAATTTAGTGATGTCGGTTTTTATTTAAAAAAAAATAAAACACAACTAACGAACGACTTTCTTTATGTTGTTTTAATAAGTTATTAACAACATGTCAATTTTAAACAACATATACAACAAATACAAAAACTTTTCTATGATGATGAAAATATGAATGAAAGTTAAAATTAGTAAAGGAACAAAATTTCAATTCAGATTAATCTATAACACATCATAAACATACAACTGTTTCTGTGTATATAATACATACATACATACTACTTTTATATTATACAGAAAAGCTCTCTAAAGCTGTTTCAGAGAAAAGCTTCTGTGTGTGGTACTTAAAAGCTCTGTTGAACTGTCAAGCCCAGATATTGTGCCGTTACCAGTTTTATATATCTATGTGTGTAGCAGTGTGTAGATGCTGGTAGTGTGTTGTGAGTGAGTATATAAAATGTTCTTCTATTGTGTGTTTGTGTGTGTGTGTGTGTGTAATATTTAATAAAATGGATGTTTTTTTTAGACATAAATAAACATATTATGGATATTATTTTTTGGTTTATTATTATTAATTTTTTATTTGATAACTAGCTGAATAGTTGTCGGCGATTAGTTTCAGATAGCGTTGGATCTAGCAGGGAGGGGGCTGTTTCAACACATCTTAAGCAGATTTATGAACGTATCCAATGTAAAATTCAAGGATTAGTAGATAAAAGGAGCCAATCTAACACGAAAATATTCAAAAGACTTGAATGCAGTCGTTACAACATTTGTGTTATCATGTCTTACAAGTGCAGATTGTCAACGACATCTGTAAGCTGTGGACGATGCTTCAACAAAATTAAAATGGATTAATAGATTCTTTCGTAGAGGCGAAAGAAAGCATTGTAAAACTGTAGTAGGATTAGATTTTTTTTCTTTCTTTCGTTTGTAATCAGGACCGGAACTAATGTTTATTCTTAATGTGTTTTGATGTCATAATTAAGAATACTTACATACTAACACCCCCAAGAAGCTAGTAATTAGTATCTATTATAAATAAGTGAAAACAAACGATTGACTGAGTTAATTGTTGAAATACCCTGTCTAGAAAGTGTTGGATGTCAGTGCTTGGATTTCTTGATAAATATGAAGAGTCACATCTGTAAGCTGTGGACGATGCTTCAACAAAATTAAAATGGACTAATAGATTCTTTCGTAGAGACGAAAGAAAGCATTGTAAAACGTAGTAGGATTAGAGAGGAAAAAATACCTGATCCAAAAGATTAAAGAAATGATTTAATTGCCAGTTATCTTTTGAAGTTATATGTTTCCTATATTTTATGCCACACAAATTAAAATTATTAAAGTTTTAAATCTCCACCAAAAATGTGATCCTTTCTTTATCTGAAACGCTGGGAAGAGGGAGCAATATTATCAAAATTCTGCCCCGGTTAATAAAAAATGTAGATCCGGGATTGGTTTCTGATATTAATAATAAAAGAAAAAAGAGGTGTTGCAACCCCAATTGAATCTTTTGTATTCAGCGCTTCTTTGAGTGTAGCACGCCTTCTGGACGAACAGAGTGATGAACGTCTTGAAGTATAAAATAACTAGATCTCTTCAAAGTTTAGGATCCACATATATCCACTTTGACTCAATAAATATGCTTTACGGTTGGGATTGTCACAAATCCGTAAAATATGGAGATGGCGTTCGAATGACTAGTCAGAAGATCCACCACTCCTTTAAACTAAAACTAGTTAGTAAACGTCCAGTATAGGTGGACAGTATACCTTGGGCTAATTACAATTATTCCGTTGCATCTTTTCCATGAAAAACCAGTTAATGGCTTGGTAATGATTTACATTACCGATCATCGAGTACCAACGTGTCAGCTGCTTAATCAAGCCACCAGGACAGCTGCTAGCAAATAAACTGTTAAACATTTTTCAAATTTTTTCGAAATACTCCATCATTAATCAGTTTTTTCAGAAAATTTGTTAAACGTTCGATTATATTCACAGTTATAGTGTATTTAAAAAGTGTGTAAAATACCAGATGTCCCAGCTGAATGTTTCTTCAACGTTGCTATTCTAGAGAAAAAAATTCGAGAAAAAGTTGTTCTGCTCTGCGGGGGGGGGGGGTCTTTACATTTAAAGATATTTTTGACTTTGAATGTTAATAAATCATTCAACTCTTTCTTAGTTCAAAACTAATGAGCGAGGTAGGTCATTTTTTAAATTAAACTTTGACCATTTTCAAAAAAAGGCTTTATAGAAGAAAGGCATTTTGCTCAGTAGTTAAAATACGACACTCAGAATATCATTAAATGAAAATGTACAAAGAAAGGCTTGGAAATACCTTTATTTGCTATGAGAAAGTAGAACATTTAGAATTTTCTTGATTTTACTCTCTCATGTCATAAAATATATAAAATTTTGTTATTGATTAATAGGATTATTGTATTATGTATGCTTAGAATAATTTTCGATATTAATAATTTTAGTTCAACAATATATTTTCTATATTATATAACAATATTATGTAAGTATAATGTGATATGTCTTAACAGATGCCCATTATTGTGATATAAATGATAAAGAACAAAGATATATTTATATTTAATCATTATAGGTGTGATAAAGAGAACAAAAATTCTGTTTTTTAATCAACCATAAAGTGCTATATTTTTAATAAGAAAAATTGTTCTGACGTCACAAAAGGAAACAGCTTCTGTTTTTGAAGTTATAATTCTTTTTTCTCGTTATGAAAATATGATAATTTCTATAATAGCACTTATATTATACCATGTATATATGAAATATACATAGTATTATAAGTTTAGTCCCAAGTTTGTAACGCCTAAAAATATTGATGCTACAAAAAAAAAATTGGTATAGGTGTTCATAAAATCACCTAATTAATCCATTTCCGGTTGTCCGTCCGTCCGTCCGTCCGTCTGTGGTCACGATTACTCAAAAACGAAAAGAGATATCAAGCTGAAATTTTTACAGCGTGCTTAGGACGTAAAAAGTGAGGTCAAGTTCGTAAATGAGCAACATGGGCCAATTGGGTCATGGGTCCGTAGTACCCATCTTGTAAACCGTTAGAGATAGAATAAAAGTTTAAATGTAAAAAACGTTCCTTACAAAAAAATAAACAACTTTTGTTTGAAACATTTTTTTGTAAACATCACTGTTTACCCACGAGGGCGTTAATTAGGTACAAATTTTATAGTATGTATTAATATAGGAATATCAAAGTGAATATCTTTTGTTATTTACATGACGTCAAAAAAAAACAAACGATTGCGCATCAACACTTGCGCATTATATGAGAATATCAGTTAAATATGTCAGATATGTATGTATGTGAAATGTGACAGAGTTATCAACACTGCTTATACATGGTATTTCAACAATTAACTCAGTCAATTGTTTGTTTTCACTTGTTTATAAAGTTAATTTGAGTGTTCTTTTGCAGCGAATACATGTATGTTTATATCATAGCTATAACTTCTTTACGTACAAAGTCCTAAGCAGCAAAATCCTAAGTTTGTGAGAATCAAAAAAATCTACTGAAATAGAAACGACAACAGATACGGATACGAATAAAAATCTTTTATTGGTGATGGATACCTGCGGATATGCATATCCGCAACGTCACTGGTTTGTACACGTTTGTCTCCACAAAGTCAAAAGATTTCTGGACTTTTATTAACTTAGTTTATCAAAACATCAAAAAAATTATTTAGTTAGCAATAGCCTCATTTCATTTTTTTTAAAATTTTCTCGACTAAAATAATTTGATGAAACACACAACTACTTCTTCCTATCTAAAATTCCTGCGTCGTTTCCTCTAACCCTTTTATTATTGTCGAGCTTACCTGTTTTCTTTACGATTGAAAGTTGCTTTCCTCCATTTGATTTGAAGTCGAAATTTCGTAGTCGTAAGTTAAATGTATAATTTTGACTTTGAGAGTACAATCTAGTAGAAGGTGAAAGGGTATATCATTTCCATCTTCACAATCTGGGCAGATGTCATTGTTTTACAGCCCCTTGGACGATATATAAACTTCCAATGGTTGGCAAGCAAAGCTTCTTTGTGATTGACAGTTCTTTCCCTCCTTTTGAAGTCAAAACTTTGTAGTCGAAAGTTAATTGTATCATTCTGGCTTTGAGAGTACATTCTAGCAGAAGGTGATAACTGATAAGGTATATCATTCCTATAACCTCAGCCTGGACAGATGGAATTGTTTTCCAACCCCAAGGGCGATAGATGAACCTCCAACGGTTGGCAAGCAAAGTCTTTACGATTATTGCTTTACGATTGTCGCAAGTAAGATATATCTTTTCAGCATTGATGGGACATTCTAGCTGAACGTGAAATAGCGTATTATTCCCAGTCTAGACAGCTGGTATTGTTGTCTAGTCCCATTAGCGATAGGGGAGTCTCTGGCGGTTGGCCAGCACACTAACTAGGAGATTTTAACGTTTGTTTAGCTTTCTTGCAACCTGTTATATCTTTCGATTGCTTGTTTATAGACTTATCTTGTGTCGAGAAACCCTAATACAATTAGCCAGTTATCGAACAGCCTTAATTTAAAATGATTAATTGATCCCCAACCAAAAGTAACTCTTTTTCCTTAAAGAATAAAAATTCTAGTATCTTGTTAATAGACTTATCTCTTATTTATCGTCGAGGAACCCTAAAACGTAGGTATATATCAAAAAAAACTTAACCTAGTCGTCGAATACCCTTAATATTAATTATTTTGCCATAATATTATGTCAAAATAAGAATTTTTTTTAAATTAATTAAAATTATTAATCGATCCATCACCAAAAAAAAAAACTACTCTTTTTTCCTTAAAGAATAAAAATTCTAGTATTAAATAATATAATAGAATTCTATGTGAATGGGGTTTTTGCCTGCAGATGGCATGTGAAAAATTACCACTTGAAGAGCACGTGCTTTTGTATAAAGGTTGCTTAGAGAGCCAGTCACAATGTGTGCTGTTACTCTGGTATGACGTGTCATGTGGCTGTCACAACCAAATATTATAACCAAACCAACCACCGTCATTCCTGCTTGGACTTTCTATGTATGTATGTATGTATGTATGTATGTGTGTGTATACTAAACAATTTACCAAACCACTTATAATACCCCCCTGTACTCTGTTGCCGCTGCGCTGTTTACCACCCGTTTGTATTCCGTCAAAACCATCATTCGTATATTATACTTTTATTTATAAAATAATTCTTCAACGTAGAATACTACTTCTTAGTAAATCGCGATTGGTGACCACCAAAGTTAATTAAATTCTCATCGTTATTTGAGTGCGAATTAAATATATAAATATTCGTTGCTTTTTTTTTTTCTTTCTTTCGTTTGTAATCAGGACCGGAACTAATGTTTATTCTTAATGTGTTTTGATGTCATTATTAACGCTTACATAGTAACACCCTCCAGGAAGGTAGTAATTAGTATCTATTATAAATAAGTGAAAACAAACAATTGACTGAGTTAATTAATGAATTACTCTGTATAGAATGTGGGCACCAAAGTTTTGTCCTAATTTACTCTCTTGTGGAAAAACATTATGTTTACGAAAAAATGTTTCTAACAAAGGTTGTTTTTTTTTATATAAAAAATTTATATTTGTTTGTATTTAAACTGTTGTTCTATCTCTAACGGTTTACTAGATGAGTCCTACGGACCCAAGATCCGATTAATCTATGTTGCTTATTTACGAACTCAATCTCACTTTTTACCTTGAGCACGTTATAAAAATTTCATTTTATGAACACCTTTGATAAAATCTTGTTTCAAGCATCAATATTTCTAGGCGTTAAAAACTTTGTACTAAAATTGGTATAACGTAATTAGTATAACGTATTATGTAGACACAATCTACATAATTTTAATACCCATTCCACAGTCTGAGTAGGAAATACTGTGCAAATTCGTTGAAATACTGTGCAAGAAACTTGTAAAATTATCGGGAGTATAATACATATATCCGGTTTATTTTAGAGAGGCCAATCTTGAGAACTTCAAAGTCATCGATAAATACGTGTGAACCATGGTACATGATATTGTGTACTTGGTACAATATCATAATGCACCATGGTTCACACTCTAATATACCAGGAATCATTCGTACTGGTTGCTCCTGAAGGCGCTCTGTTCAATATCTAATAATTACAGTTTACTTCAAGGAACAGCATCAATTAGGGTGTATTTGATTCCGCGATACTTCTTTTTCCCGCTTATACTTCGCCTACTTGTACTAGGAAACCAATAAAAAGTAAGAATATAATTGTAAAATTTAATATACGTATTACTTTATACCAATGGTACATTATGTTGTTTACTTTCTCAAAATTTAATGTAAGAAAAATTGTGTTGTTTTCGCTTCAAATCCGGACCTGTTTGTATTTGTTTATGATTTTTTTTCTGGTTGACGTTAGAAAATTATTTATGGTTTTTTTTAGAATACTTATTAGACGTAATTTATATGTTATTTGATGTTATGAACAAACCTCCCTCCACTTAAAGTCAGCGTGTATTTTATACTGTTAGTGGCAATTTTATTATACAGGTGATTTGCTCTAAGACAAAGCAAGAATCCAAGTCATAAAAACTTATAAACAGGTCATGCAATTACCGGTCATGTTGTAGTAAAAATCCAGAACGAATTAAGACATGGATTTGTACCTTCTTTTCAACTTTGATGATGCATTTTGTTATAACAAGAAATGAATGTTGACGAAAAATAAGTATAAAATTTTTCGATATCTGCCTTGGGTTTGGAAATATCGAAAGCTAAATAATGAAACAAAATTTTCAATTTTCGATATTTTGAAAATTACTCTAGATATTGAAAAATTGTATTCTCACTCTTCGTCTAATATTGTCAAGTTATAACATAATTCACCATCAAGATTAAAAAAAAAATATTTTTTTTAAATTTGTGCAGTGCCGGATTTACCTCTGACGGGGCCCCAAGCAACCTCAGGTTTTTGGGGCCCTCATTGTAAAATACCCCCCCCCCCCGATATTTTAAAATAATGAATAACTAGTTAATTTTGCATAATCAATATATTTTACAGTTAACTTATAATTTACTATCTAAATTACAACTTTTTTCTACTTTTCTCAGTCGCAAATTGATGAATGACATCATCAAAGTCAAGTTTTTCAAGCTTGTTTTTTTCGATAAACAGTAAGCCTAAATCACTAACTTTTTCTTGACACATCGATGAGCGTAAATAATTTTTGACGCGTTTTAATGCGCTGAACGATCTCTCCCCTGTACTATTAGCTATCGGTATTGTAAGGAATAGCCTGATGAGGCATTCAACATTTGGAAACGCTGAAAACAGTTCATCCTTGAAAATGAGTTGGTACAATTCAACAAATGTTTTACGCTCATTTCCGTACACCTGTGAAATGTGAAAATTTTGGATTTCAGTCACACAGTTCATGTTAACATCCTTTGGATAGTCTTTAATCAGTCTTTCTAAACTTTGTGTGATTTCCTCCTGCGACGCGTCTAAATTGACAAGAAAAGAGAACTTAGCCGCGATATCAGTGTACGCCGTAGCGCGTTCTCGCAAGTTGGTTGCCAAGGAATCGATCATCGGAAGAAACGATTTTTTCCGAAAACTTTCACGTGGAGACAAATTCTCAAGCGCATCTGGAGCATGCGCTTCATCATTAAGTCCTTAGTCAAAAAGATTTCAGTTAGATAAAAAACTCGTCTGTCTACTTGTCTGCAAAAACATAAACATTATTAAGGTTATGCGATAACAATGAAGTAAAAGTGTTTTTATTTTTTAATCAATCATAGTACAATTCTGGTCGTTGAACTAATTTTGATTCAAAGTTGAAGTGAGTTTTTTTGTGTTATTGAAATCTGAGGTACAATATAATTACCTATTACTCTGTGTGTAAGAGACGATGATGCTTTTAGAATTACAGCTGTTCAGACGAAGACACAAATACGAGCGACCGAAGCGCCAACTATACGCGGGAAATACAGATTTAAACTAATTTCAAATCGTTTGGGGACAATGAATGATCGATATTGTTGACATGGATTTTTTCTTTTTTTCATGTGTTATTTTTTTTTTTTTTTCAAATTTTCGAATGTGTTTTCAAAATTTTCCATTTTTTGGGGCCTCTGTCCAAGCGGGGCCCCAAACAATTGCTTCCTTTGCTTCCCGGTAAATCCGCTACTGAATTTGTGTCTCCACTACTGTGCTCGTTCGTACATCTTTAATTAATCTGGCACAATGGGTTTTTTTTTTAGTTTAAAAATACCAATTTTTTAGTTTGTAAAAAAATTAATTTTGTACTGTTTAATAGAAATATACATACAACAAAGAAATTAAATAATAATTCATACGGAATCCTAGAAATAAGTGGAAAAAAGTCAAACATATTTAAGCAACATTTTTCTATAGCAAAAATTACATCTGGTTGTACAAAATTTATCTATTATCATCTCTAGCCTAGGTTATATATTCTACTATTCTAGAAAAATACGTTTTTACTCCTGCATTTTTTTATTATTACTAGTTCTAGGGTCAGTTATAGTTTTAGGCAGCCATTTTTCAACCTTTGGAAAATTCAGAGATTGATCATTTTTCATGTCAATCATCAATCTCGGAAACGGCTAGAACAATTTTCATGAAAATTAGTATGTAGGGATTTTTTAGGGCGAAAAATCGATCTAGCTAGGTTTTCAATTTTAGAAAATGTTGTTTTACCCGTGTTTTCAGGAAAAACTGAAACGAACTGAAAAATGTGACTCTTACTGCCATCTATTAGCGAGTAGTAATTTTTTTAATTGGAAGGAACTACTTGCCTTACCGACACTCTGGCTAGGTTTCACTAAAGCTAGGTTTCGGCAGATAGCGTTGTTAAGTATCACTCGTTTAATATGCAGGGGCTTTAGGGTTTTGTTTAAAATAAATAACGAGCAAAGCTCGGTCATTCAGGTATTTAAATAATAATATAAAAAAAATTGAGAATTAAAAAAAAATCTGTACTTTGTCTTAATGTCCGATCAACCTTAGAGCCTGTAATTTTAATTAACAGACTCAGTTGCAAGATGTACTTCATCCCTACATAATTTCAAGAACCCAGTCGTCTTAAAATTCAGTCCCAAAAACATTGCTAGCTCTCAAATTTTGAGTCATTTTGAAAACACTGTAAAAAATTAATGCTTTGTCTTAGACCTATAAAAATCATATATTTAAAAAAAAAAAAAAAGTAGAAAAATATCCCATTATTGTTGGCAATCGCGAGAGAAAATATATGTAACATATTTGTATGATGGTGCGCGCAGCTGGATAATTATTATAACTGTTGGCGCGGATGTTCTAAAGCGCCACTATAATATGTGATATGAGTACACTACATATTTTTATTATAATAATACGGGTATTGTTGAATGTGTTACCACCGTTAAATATTGTTAGTCCGAAGTTGTGCAACGTACAGTATAGACGTCGGCACGACCACGACGCTCACTTACAAGACACACATACGGTTGTCAAATAACACGTTAGCAAAAAAATTGTAATAACATTCAATCAAAAAATTTGTCTCAATTTTCTCTAAAAGTTTTTTTTTTCTGGAAAGTGTTTTTTCTTTTTTTGGAAGTTTTATTTTTGTGTGCGGTGTTTTTTGGATTAGAATTTTTGGTTTATTTTTTCGAATTGTTTTGTTTTGTTTTTGGTCGTTTATAATGACTGTTTTTTGTTTTGTTTGAAATTTTTGAGGGAAAGTTTTTTCTGGAGAAGTGATTTTTTTGAAATTCATCGAATTTAAATCGAAAGAATTTTTCGGTAAGTAAAAAAGAATTATCGTTTAGTTGAAATATTTTGTAATTTACTTGTTAATTTTGGGTAATTTTCCTAGTTAATCTTCATATGTTGGTGGAAGCGCAGGTTAGTCCAGTCATAACAAAATTGGATGTCCTTAACGCTTCCACCATAGTTATATTATGTGAAAAAACAAAAGAATGAAAATTTTCATCAGCCACGTTTTTTTTAAATTTTTTTTTGTTTGTAAAAGTTTCTTGCGTGGCCAAATTTTGCTGGGAATGTAATTACTTTTTTAAAGAATGTTCAGGAGGAAATGATATCGAAAGCGCTCGTATAAAACTTCACTTTTTTGAATTATCCCGAGTCCTGCTAAATTGAGTCCTTTTGTTTTGTTTTTTATAAATTGAAACACTATTTTGGATAAATTTTATTGGTATAAAAATTGAGTTCATACACGAATCCATTAAATCATAATGATTTTTGCCAATTTCCTCTGGACTATTCTTCGAAATTTTCGGAATATTTATTTTTTTGTGGGTTTTTTGTTTGAAATTTGTTTGAAAAAGAAAATTGAAAAAGATTTTTAACCTTAATTGAATTTTATCGAAAAATTTCTTCGGTAAGTAATAGTATATTTATAAACAAATTTTAGGTATTTTATTATGATATTTTGTGATATAAATGTGTCTTTTGAATATATTGCCTATGTTTGTTTTGGTTTTATACAGGGTGTTTGGGAGATAAGAAGACAATAATATAAACCCTCCCTCCCCCCGTTAAATTTCTGGTAAATTTACAACTTGATATTTTGAAATTTCTAAGCCTTACCTACACAGATAGAATAGTTGTAATAATTCAACAATGAATAAAAATTTTATCCAGCCAACACCATAACATCCCAAAATCGACCGTCATGTTATCAATTTGCCTTGGTTTTTCTTCTATATAAAAAGAAAGGTGTTGTAAACTTTATCTCTTTGTCTGCCTGCCACTTTACCTTCAAATGTAAGTGGAAGCGCCGGTCGGTACTATGTCGGGTCAGTACCAAGTGATTAAATAACTGATCTTAATCAATGAAAAAATTAAAGGATTTAAAGATCAATAATAATTAAAGGATCAGCCAACAGGTTTTTTTGAAAAATTTGTATGTTTGGCTAAATGTAATGTATATCGAATGTCCGGAAAGTGTGGTAATAATTTCTGGGTGTAAGGATTAAATTCATGCTTGGATTCAGAAGTGTCACAGGGAAAATAATTTCTTTACGTACAGAATCTATTACGTAGAAATCTAATCGAAGCAAAATTGAACAAAATCAAATACCGAATTGTTTAGTCTACTGATGAGTTTAATTTTAATTTCGAACTCGAAGAGTATTAGAAGAAATCTTAACTGAAAAAACTTTCTTAGCTTGCACTCGAATCGTTATCAGCTGAGATGTAGATTATATTCTAAATGTTTACAAAAAAGTATTTTAAAAGAAAGCAGTTTCAATTTTTTGAATGATATGAGACAAATTTGAGTGCGATGATTATTTCAAAAGATACAGGATTCTAAATCCAAAAGTGCCAATTTTGCTTCAAAAGCGAATATCTTGGTTCAAAAGCCAAGAAAATAAACAATCTTCCGAGTTTTTCTAATAATTTTATTCGATATCTCTAACTATCTCTGATGCTAGATAAGATATTAAAAATCGGTCCTATTTATCAATTTGTAAAAAATGTTACCCATCACCCTGTCTGACTGAGAAAAATTTCAAAAATATATTCCCATAAATAACGAAAATATGAAGGTGTCTTTATCTTAAATGCTACACATTGTATATTACGTTTCATGTGGTTTTACATAATTTTTTCGAACATGTATAAAAATTAAATTTTCATTTTCAATAAATTGCGTTCTCAAGATGTAAGTAACATTTAGAAAAAAACAAAAAAAACTATCAACAAAATTAGTCCATTATAAGTTTATGACGATGACAGTAATTAAAAAATATTTATTTTCTTCTTTTTGAAGACATATGAAATTAAGTTAATACAAAATTTTGGCATTATTTTTGGCCATATGTATACCAGATGTATGTACATATGTAGAGTATACCTCTCACTTAAATATGTACACTCGTATATCTGTTTTAATAATTAAAATGTGTTTGTAAATGTCTGCATTTTGTAAAATATATGTTTTTCAATTGTAAAAAATATTATTGAATTTAGAATTCAGCTATTTTTGTATTACTGCTTCTTGTATTTTATCTTTATACTTTACTAGTTGGCGTTACAATTAGGGTTGGTAACGCTATATCGATATATTAATAAAATATCGATATCATTTAAGAATTATCGGTCTTATTAATGTTAAGGTTGTTGTCTTGCTATGGGCATATCGACAGAAAATTAGGGTTGGCAACGCTATATCGATATATTAATAAAATATCGATATTATTTAAGAATTATCGGTCTTATTTATGTTAAGGTTGTTGTCTTGCTATGGGCATATCGACAGAAAATTCTAAATTTGTGTATACTTATTAGGAATATAATAATACATTAACCAAAAAAATTTGAAGTCGATTGGCCGTCCCTAACTCGAGTTAAATACAATTAAAGTTCAGATAATTAACATGAAGAGCATAGGAAAGCTTGCGTTTTGTTGTGTTTTTAACTATAGAAAAAAAACTAGATTTAAGATATTTTCAAAAAACTAGCATTCATGAATTTGTGAATGTGAGTTAAAAAAAACCAAACCTATTGACTGCTTCATTCTTGAGATATCGTCACTCAAAGTTATTTAAATTTTTTGTATAACAGAAACAATTATATTTAGAGTATAAGTAGTGAAAGAGAGATGTCTATTATATACAGAATTAAAGATGTTTATTATCATGCTATTATCATACAAAATACGTGATAAATGGACAGTTGAGTTAAAAGCATGTTAAAAATAATACTTATTTGAGTGTGCTAAGCATATCTATACATACATAACACTGCTGTATGATGTAGTACACTATTTTTACAATATTGTACAAAGACAACCACATTAATAAAATAATTACACAAGTAAAATTTACAAAATTTAAAAACGCCCGAGAAATTTGTCGGGTACGAACCCTAAACTCGCACTTGAACCGTATCCAAGAACATTTTCCATTAAATTACCCACCCCTTTCCATAAAGCATTCTCCAAACTGAACCGATTTTGAGGATCATCGACCATTTTTTATTTGTCTCGTGCAAGGAACTTTAAACTCGCACTTGAAACATAGCTAAGAACAATCCCCATTAAACTACCTTTCAAACGAAACAACTATGCCACAGACAGGCACACAGACAGACAGACTTAGCGGTCAAAAATATAACACCCATTTTTTTGGTTTGGGGGGTTAAAAAACAAATTTAAAATTAGAAAATGGTGCGTGTTCTCGATTTAATTGTCAAATGAAATATTAGAAAATAGGACTCTGTGATCCTTATATGCTCAGCGACTCCAAAACGTTCAAGGCGGTCCTGTGTAATGGCTTACACGAAAATGGTTAAACAGACAACATATTGACAAAACTATAGATTTATTTCCCATTATTTATCAATTTTCTTTACATTGTGCGGCACCGTGATTCTAATATTTAATCCCTTAATTACGTAGCCATCTGCGTACAATATTTTTAGCTAGTACATGCTGTAAGTATAAAGTTATGTAAGTATAAATGTTAGATTTTAAGTTCTTTTACACAATAGTTTTTAATATTTTTGTACATAATTCCTTCCCCTCGTATTTTTTACATTTGTTCCAATCCGTGCACATATGGACAGCATATTTTGTTAATCATAACTTAATTTGTTCACATGTCGAAAATTTTCAAGTGTTTTCAAACTACCAGGGTTTTTATAGATACAGAATCCTATCGGAATAAAGTTTCATAACTTACAATAACGATAGTTTGCTGAAACGAAAAAGGATTTGATGGGGTTAAAATTTTAAAGACTTGTTCAAATCAGAAGGATGTTTTGGATGATATAAATCAATTCTATTACTGACTAAGTCTAAATCAATTCTGAAAATTTTAAGGGAGAACGGAGTTGCTCGATTATTTAAATAAATAAATGACTTCAAAAGTAGGCATAGTTAACATTGGCCTTATAAGAAAACAGTAGATGGATGATGATGTTTTCATAGATTTCTCCAAAACTAGTCGGTGGACATTTAAAAAAAACTATTTAAATTAAAGTTAAAAGTAAGAAAAAAATTTTTCGATATCAGGAGTAATTTTCAAAATATTGAAAATTGAAAATTTTGTTTAATTATTTAGCTTTCGATATTTCGAAAACCAAAACAGATATCGAAAAATTTTATTCTTATTTTTCGTCTACATTCATTAAGTTATAACAAAATTCATCATCAAAGTTGAAAATAAAGTACAAATAATTTCAACCACAAGTCTTAACTTGCCTTGGCGCTCGTAATACCATAAACGCTACCAAAAAAACTACTAATTTTCACCATGATCACCATAAATTAATTCGTCTGCGTAGAATGACCCATATAATATAGACAAAGTATATAAAAAAAAAAACATATAAAAACAAATTATAAAAATAATGGTTAGTTATTTTAGTGCCCTTATATAACACTATAGAGTATAGATAGATAGAGGTTCAACAACAGTATAGTACAATAATAATGTAATGTAATGTAATGTATTATTTGTATTAAATGCAAAATCTGCGGGCTTTATAGATGGAATATTATTCAAAGATGTGTGTGCTACATGTAATAATAGTACCTACCTAATATACGTAGTACTACATACTACATTCTATATTGTTTGAGTTTGTTCTCATAACACTGTGAATATACACTGAAAATGTACGGGATGTGTACTTTATGAAAAATGTTATGTAATTTAATGTTATATATTATGCAATAACTTAAGGTAGTACCTACACGAAAGTGATATATCAATAATTTCTCAAAACTCAGAATATAAAATATTTAATTCATAATACACATGCTGTTAAAATTAGAAGATGATTTACCATGTCATACATGAGATATTAGCAATTAAAAGTGACGCAATTTGTACGTGTACATGGCAGAAGTGTATAAAAATACACAAATTTACAAATATTATATTTATTTACCAATGAATGACGTCCACCATCTCTATGAAAAACTAATATAATGTAGAATACTATATTTAGAAAATATATAAAAAAAAAAAAAAATTATTTATCATATAGTTTCGATAAAAAACTTAAATAAATAACTCGTTTTAGCGATATTTTTTTATGGAGAGGATATAATAACTAATGGTAAAGTTATATATCATAGTATGTGTGTGTATACGTATAGAAGATATCATAGTGAGTAACTACAGTCTTGTGAAAATAATATATGGTATATGTATAATAGTCATAGCACAGTTAATGCACTGAATGATAGTATTAGTCCAAAACTTTTTGACTGGACTGTCGCGGAGGAACTACCTTAAGAAGATAGACCAAGTAAAATGGAGATAGACAGACCACATGATAAGGAATACTCAGGAAAAGTGGAGTCAAGTTGTGATCGACTGGTATCCCAGAGATGGAAAAAAGAAACGGAGAAGACAGTTTAAGAGATGGCAAGATGAATTGAAGCACACAGTGGGCCCTTATTGGAGAAAGGTTGACAGAGATAGAGCACAATGGAAAATGTTAGAGGAGGCCTTTGCTAAAAGGTACACTGAACTTAGAGATATCCTCTAAAAGAGGAAAACAAATATTTCAAAACAGACGGAACTTCAGGATAAAGGGCTTATATTATTATTATTATATATTAAGCAATATAGTAGTTTCCTGATATCGAATTTGTCATATTACGCATAAAAATGTAACACTAGACTTGATACCATGACAAAATTTGAAAATGAAATTAAAATTGATTAAAAAAACCAAGAAGTTATAAGCATTCAAAGATTGTTGCCCATCTCTTTTTAGCAAAACAACATTTTATATATATGTCTATGGTAATATTGGAAATGATGTCACTAACCTATATCTTCCTCTTTGTTTAATAAGGAATTTTAAACGTTCATATTTTGCGTATTTCTAAAGATTTTCCTCCAAATTTAGTTGTAATATTAAATATATATCGATCCACTTTTAGTAGAATTAAACATATGTTCATGAAAAGTAGAAAAATTTTGCTTGTACACTTGATTTTTGAAAACTGCATAAAATTAACCTGTAATAGAACAAAATCAATATTTTTTTAATTTTGATGACGTCATTAAGTATAAAAAAAACATTTTCTGTGTAAATTAGCTAAATTCGATTCTATATATATATATATATATATATATATATATGTATTTATCCAAATTTTGATTAAAATAACTTCAATTAAGTAAAATTACACACTTGGTGTATAAAAATTGAATGAAACTTGCCAGCGATTGAGTAAAATCAATATTTTTCAATTTCCATAACAATATTAGGTACACAAAATTCTTTTTTTTAACCTCCGAATCAAAAACAGAGGTATTACAAAGATCGCTATGTATATACATATATATCTGTCTGTCTGTGTGTGGCATCGTATCTCTCAAACGGTGAACTGATTATACTTTCTTTTTTTTATTTATTTGAAAGGTAATTTAAATTCAAATCATTTAACAATAAGGGTGCTGTCCCGCCGACTATTATGAATTAATTTTTTTAATGCGTCCACACTTCTCAAAGCATTTTTGATAACAGAGGGTAAATTTTTTTGCTTATATCCCAAATTTTGCCGCCTCGAGAAATTTTGTCACCTTGGACACTAGCCCCTAAAGCCTCTAAGGTAAATCCAACACTGTAAAATATTTATTTATTGACTATTTCTTTTACCGATATACTTTCTTTGAGTATCAAGTAAACAATATAAATTCTTTCCCCATTCTTCGAATATCGCCGACAGATTCTTCGAGTATGAAAGGACGATATCTTACATAATTTAGAATTGATTTGGTACATCTGACAAGGATGCATCTCTATACCATGTTACAATAAATGATGATTATGTATATATAAATATACATAGGTTAAATGTATATAACACATATCTTAATCCGGGTATTTGAAGAGCATACGGGCTGTTAGCTGTTAGCTGTCGACAAAACAAATACTTGCGGGCTACACAAAATACTGTAATATTTTATTATTATTTTTAACTATATAGTTGTGAAACAGATAATTTTATACATTTTCACAAAATGCTACCAATTTTATTTTTAATTTTTTTTTTCAACTTTCCTATTTAAAATTATCGAGATTACGTCTATGAAACAGTAGTGAAATTTAGTGAAATTTATTAATGGTTTGATATCAATTGGCTGTGAATCATCTTCATAAATCTTTCTTTGACATCGTATATTAGAGTATTTGCTTATCAGATGCCAAGAGCATTAGAGAAGTAATCCGCGGAACAGCACTTATTTTGTTAAATGATCAATACTTGAATCATCGTGAGTGGCTTCTTTTTGGCGAGTCTACTAAACTTTCTGACTTTTTTCAAAAGAGTTGCGTTTTCAAATGAGGTAACGTCATATTTAAGCTAACGGTCTGAAAAACGCAGTGGGGAATTTGTCGGACACTACGAACACTTGATAACATTAATAATTATTAAACAATTCATCAAAAATTTATTAATTTATCAAATGTAAGTTTTGCACAACAAAATACTTAAATACGGTACGTTCGAGGTGGTAGCAAACTCATCGGTGCAGTATTTTTTCAAAAAAAAATTTTTTTGTCGAAGAAAATACTGTTTATTTAACGTTATTAAGTGCTCATAGTGTCCGACCAATTCCCTGCTGCGGTTTCTCAGACCCGGGTGCATTTCAGATCGATTTTTATGTTCATTTGAAAACGCAACACTTTCAAAAAAGTCGTAGAGTAAAAGTTTGGTAGACTCGCCAAAACGAAGCCATTCACTTAGTTTCAAGTATGTGTTAATCATTTAACAAGAAGGGTGCTGTACCGCGGACTAAAGTTAATTGACGTTCAGAGTATTTTTACTAAACCAGAGTACAATATTAAAATATTAAAGATTCAAAAATGCGTACCACTTGTATTGTGCTTGCGTGTTACCAAAAGTACGAGTTCCACCTTTTGAGAACCTCTGCAATACATAACTACATTATCTAAATCTGACCGTTTCGGGACACCCTCTTAAAAGTTACATTAAAAAATTTTCTTCATATAAATATTATCAAAGATAATAAATGAGAACTCTAGGATATTTCGAAATAAATTTCGATTTTTGCCCCAATTTCCTAGATCAATTTTTTGTATTTTATAAATACGTATTTCGACTACCAAGTAGTCATCATCAGTATGAATTAGCTAACCGTGATTTCTCTTATTGTGTATGTTAATCGTTGCTAATTTGGTGGCGGACTGTACATTGATTGTTTCATTTACCTTCAATTTATACTGTTCTAACTTTCTGCCAAACGACGTCAACCAATCAGTTTCGTTCAGGTGGAAAATGAAAAAAGGTCTTTCTTCTGATACCAATTTTAACTGGTAAGTCAATATAGGAAATTTTATCGATCTCTTAATAATGATTTATTCTTATAATAAAATAATGGCCTGCAATAAACCCTTTCATGGAAAAAATTGATTGAAATTTATTTAATTAAAAATAGTCATGAACACTTTTTGATAGAAAAGCTATTATAGGCGTGTTTAAAATTCCATATAATTTCAAAAAAAAAAAATTTGGAAAACGGTTGACCCTGCAGGTCATCCCTGTAACTTCCCGCTAAGTATTGACTCATAACGTGTAAAAAATTTTATCTATTCTGATGTTATATCCACTCGCATTTTATTGTAATTAGATGTGATCTTAGACTAAAATCAACCGTTTTCCAAATTTTTTAAATTTTCAAATCGCGATAACTTTAGAATGAATAAACCGATTTTCATGCGGTTGGTGACATTTGACGCAGTTTTTGAAGCTTCATGAAGAATCTTTAAGTTTCAATTGATAGAACAAAAAATTTTGAGGTTATTCCGAAAAAACGCTTTTTTGGTTTTTCTTTCGTCAACGATAACTCACGAACGAATCAACCGATTTTGACCGGACTGGTGGTGATCGACGTGGTTTTTTGATGTTGAGAGCTGATTAGTTTTTGGAATTGATCGATACAGCCGTTTAATAGTTATTCAAAAAAAACCACTTAAAAAAAATTTTGCAGTTTTTTTGAGATTTCTCGAAATCTATCGGTTCGAATAGGCCTCCAAATCTAAGTTTGGTCAAGCCCTTTCGAATGGCACCAACCGCGATCAAATCGGACAAGCCGTTCAAAAGTTATGAGAGGTTTACATACATCCACACACACACTCATACATACATACAGCCATACAGACACCCTCGCGGAAGTAGTCAGGGAAGCTTCCTGACACCTTAAAACGTCGAGATCTGATGAAAACTCGATTTTGGCAAAACGGGGTGAAAACAATAACTTCCCTATTTTCTTAGCGGGAAGTTAAAAAAATTTCATTTGGCTACGAGATGGGTGAAGATTGACCTTATACCGTCTCTTAGACTATCATTCAATATCCAAGTAAAACCATATTATAATTTCTGATAGTTGTTGACATATGAACTTTATTTTTATGTTTAATTAATAATATTTCTATATAGTTTTGTCAAAAAAAAAACTACAAAAAAGATTGACAGATTGACAATTCAGAAACAAAAACGTTTCAACTTTCTTTGTACTGTTTGTTGAGTATAGCTGATTTGTAGTTTGTATAGTTTTTGTAAAATTAAATTATGTTTGTTTTTAATAAAATATGTAAATCAAGTTCGAACAAATAACTACTGTAGGTTCATATCTACATTTTATATTAGAAATTATATTTTAAATTTTTGAGTATTTATGTCATATCATTTAAATGTCATTAGATATAAATTATACATTAAAATGTGGATAATAAATTGAAATACATTAAGGGTATTCGATTTGTAACGCATTGTAGACATTTTTAAATTGCAACCATAGGTACAGACAAACTAATCGTAGTTAACGAAATACAAATTGATTTAGTCGGTCAAACATTTCATCTTAACGAATTGTAGGAAATAAAAACTGAGCTAATATTGGTTCAACCTTAGAAGGAGATTTTTTTGGAATACGCCAAATTTACAAACCAAGACTGACTTAAGCTTGAATTAAGTTCGAATGATAACAACGTACGAAGATTGGAACCGAGTTCTTGATTCAAATTTGGATAGCGAGTCTTCGCGTTAGTCTGGGTGTAAGACGTTTGCTAAAGGACGGATGTCAGATCTTGACCTAGTCTTGAATTAACATTGTTATCATGCAGTCAGTTTTTCGTCGATGCTTGGATATCAGATCATGGTTCAAGTCTGTGTGCTCGATCAGCTTCCAAACTTGGATACAAGTAAATAAGATATGTCTTTGTTTTCACCAAGACATTGGCAGCGGCTTGTATGGTGGCATGCTTTCACCTAAAAAGCTCTTACTTGAATCAATGCTTCTGATGGTTGTTTTTTTGTTATTCACTTATACTTACCTACTGTTGTATCCAACTTTAATCGTAAGTATTTAATGATTCACGAATTAATTGCCTCAAGAGTATTTTATTGATGAATGCATACACTGAGTTTTGTTTTGCCACAAATCAGATTTGAGCCTTCACCTATCACAAGCTACAAACCCGTTATGTTTTTTTTTTTTTAAATTGTTCTTCGTGAACTAGGATTGATGCTTTATTGATTTATCATGGTTCGGTTAAAAAGACACTGAATTTCTCATATTAGCGTTGAAGATTTTTAGAATTTTAGAGTCCACATGTGAATGTACTTCGTCATGGTCGTCGTTATAATATACTTTCTATACTTTCAGTATTATCTATTTATCTATACAAATAGAATTTATGTAACAACATATATAGGTATAGATATAGCTATATACACGTTAGTAATAAACATGCAAGAATTTCGTGTCTAATTCGACAAAATTTTATTCGGCACGCAATCATTAAATTGAAACCTATAAATTCAATCATATTTTCCAATGAATATAGGTGCTTTTTGTTGATTGGGTTCAAAGACTTAATATCCAAGGTCCATATATGTATTAGTTGTAAAATTCAATCGATTTTTGTGATTAAAAGAAACTTTTAGGGGAGAGTAGCCTATTTCGCATCGGTGCTTAATTCGTATTAGACAATTATCTCATAATTGGTGATTTTTATCCAAAATTTGATAGTCAACTCATAAACTAAATCTTATATCGGTAATTTAGACAAAAAATCAATGTTTGTTGTATAATATTTTAAAACTTTTATTTAGCTGTTGAGAATACTAAAAAACATCGTTGTGACGTAATAATGTTAATTGCATAGTATACACTCTGTACACAATTATTAATTAACATTATGACGTTACACGATCTTTTACGACAAATTTTTTCTTCGGGCGCTTTCGTTTCTCTTTTGAAAAGTTCTTTTAAAACTGTCTGTAATTTTAAAATTGTGTTTTAAGTCCGTAGTACCCATCTTGTGATTCGTTAGAGATAGAACAAAGTAAACAAATGTAAAACATGTTTTTTATGAAAAACAACTTTTGCCCGAGACATTTTTTCGTAAACATCATTGTTTACTCATGTGGGCGTAAATAATTACTAAACTTTGGTGTCCATTTACTCCAAAACTATTAAAGAGAGTCAGCTAAAAATTTGCAAATAGCTTCAACTAGCGATCTTGTAAAAATTATAGAGAAAACTTTGAAAATTTTTGAAATTTTCGAAAACCAAAACAAATAATAAATATTAATACATATTAAAAACTAATTTATTAAAAATAATTCAAACCCTGATATTCAATACTTTCTATACAGGGTATTTCAACAATTAACTTAGTCAATTGTTTGTTTTCACATGTTATATCTGGATTCAATTTGATTAGATTAGAGTAGGCGTACAAGGAAGTCATTTGTTGGCTACGCGTTAGATTTTTTTTATGCATTAGCTAGAATAAGTATTGAATTAGGACAATAAATAAAATTAAAAAAAAAATGGTGTAATTATGATACTATCCAGTATATTGAAAATTGAGAATAAAGCCAGCTGTTTCATTATCACTAGTGAAAAACATCTGACTAGAATTCACCTGTGAAACTTTTGAATTAAAACAGATACTACCTACTATCAGTATATAGAGTGGTTTAAAAATACCGCATATTTCAAGGATGATTTTAAAAATATTTGAGACTTAAGTTTTAAATTTTGAGGATGGTTTTCCAAAATGGAAGTTCAAAACAGTTTTCCACGTAACTGGTAGTGATCTTCACACAAAATATACCCTATAATAGGCTACTGAGTATCCAAAATAAAAAATTTTATTGGCACCTGAGCTTAAGAATGTACCAGCGTCAGGGAAATTTCGGATAAAAGGCTTGATTTTGTAGTTGGAATAAGTCTAAATCAATTTTGAAAATTTTAAGAGGGGTTGGCTGATTTTTTAAATAAATAGATTACTTCAAATGCAGGCATATTTAACATTGATCTTATGGGAAAACGGTAGATTGATATGTTTTAGATTTCTCCAAAACTAATCGGTGGAAATTAAAAAAAAAAACTATTTAAATTAATGTTAAAACCATAATAAACTATCGAAAACAAGAAAACCTGTCGTGCTCGACTAATTAAGGATAAATAAGCACGGAGGGACACAATTTTGATGGTGAAATATATTACAACTTGACAATATTAAGACGAAAAGTAAAAATAACATTTTTCGATATCAAGAGTAATTTTCAAAATATAGAAAATTGAAAATTTTATTTAATTATTTAGCATTCGATATTTTGAAAACCGAGGCAGATATCGAAGAATTTTATTTTCGTTTACATTCATGAAGTTATAACAAAAAAAACTTTTAACAAAAAGAAAACCGACTTCAAAAGAAAAGCTTTTCCAAAACAAATTAATATGCACTAAAAAGTAAAAAAATAACGATAATATAATGTAGTTAAAATTATTGTTATTTTTGGAGTCGGTGTCAGCCAAGTAAACAACTCTGACAGAACAGTTTGCTACATTAGCTTGGCTGACACCGACTCCAAAAATAATAATAATTTTAACTACATTATATTATCGTTATTTTTTTACTTTTTAGTGCATATTATTTTGTTTTGGAAAAGTTTTTCTTTTGAAGTCAGTTTTCTTTTTGTTAAAAGTTATTTTATTTTGTGATTTTTAGTGAATCTGAAGTACACTAATTAATTTTTCACTAAAAAAAGAATCATCGAAATCGGTTGGCGTGATATTGAGTTATTCGTCCTCTTGTCGTGCATACTTGATGCAAATTTAAGACTTTTTTGGTTTTCTCATGGATGCCGTTGTGAGAACTAGACCAAAATGAAATGGGACCACACGGGAAGCACCAGCTTTCAAGTAGATAAAGAATTATCAAAATCGGTTCACCCAGTCGAAAGTTCTGCGGTAACTGACATTAAAAAAAAATACAGACGAATTGATAACCTCCTCCTTTTTTGTTTGAAGTCGGTTAAAAATTATTCATCAAAATTGAAAATAAGGTATCAAATAATTTCAACCACTAAACTTGCTTTGGCGCTTGTACCACTTAAAAATATTATTTTTGAATTTTTGATGGTGAATCCATAATCTTTATCCTCAAAAAAATAACTTTTTATGTAACTACTAAGTATGTATATCAGGCTTTTTATGGTATGCACGCGCATATGGAGTGTGTTATTCATGACAGATTTTTTTGATTACCAGTCTTTATAATATTTATCATATTATGTATTTGATATTCCGGAAGGAATAATTTTTACAATAATATAAAAATTATCAAATATATTATTCTAATAAGTTCATTGTTTGTGGCTCATGTTGGTGTACATTTTGCAAAACAGAGCTGTATTTATAAAAAAAATTTTATTGTTTGCTTTCATTGTTTCTTTCTTAAAAGTTTTTTCATTACCAACGCAAATTTTTCGTCAAAGGAGACTTTGTAAAAAATGCGTTAAGTGAAACATATTGGGTTCAAAGTCGACTTTGACCTGGCTACATTTTCTCTATGAAAATTCTAGTAAGTGGGGCAAACTATTTACTAGCTTTACTACGTCACTATTTTTAATTCCGTAAGTACCGCACGCTTTTGTTGCATCAGGTAGAAAATAAAATTCTAAGACGAAAAGTCCTCTTCCATTTTTTGATTATATGTGCGGATAGTTTCATCATTTATTTGTCAGTCTTAGTCGAGTGGTTTTAATTTTTATTACAATGCTTCTTATTGGCTACCTATTAAAAGTAATGGCTAACTATCTGTGCATCGGATCAAAAAATGGCAGAGGATTTTTCGTTTTAGAATTTTATTTTCTACCTGATGCAACAAAAGCGTGCGATACTTACGGAACACCTTGTATATTCTAATCAGAGATAAATGAAAAAAAAAAATAGTAACTGAAAGTGTCGGTTGTCCAATTGCAATTTAAGAATGTATATAATAAGTATAGAATAATTTTAATAATATTTCTAAGTTTGATTAAATATAATCCGGTAAAATTTATAGCAAATCAGGTAAGATTTCAAGATCTTGATGGCACTAAGAAGGTTTTTTAATTAGCTAATACATTAAAAGATAAATTTATATAAAATTATGTAGAGGTTATAATTTGCAAAGTAAAAGAATATTTAACGAGCGAAATAATTAACGCTTGTGCAGAACGCGTAAACAAATCCTTCATCACGCGACTAAAGATTACCGAATGGTTGACGCGAGTGCTGACGGGTGAAAAAACTCTAAACTGCCAGATAAATACGCTGTCTTTACTTTTTCATTGTGAACACTATCGTTAATTTCTGGACACTCTTTATATGTTAGTCTATTTATAGACATATATATAAAAATAGATAATTTCCTCTATTAATTTTTACCTAAGTACACCACTGGTTACAATATCGGAATTGTAACAAGTGTATTATATGAATGTAGTAGTCTGTATGCGGGGAGGCTATCGTATAATATGGCATGGATATAGTTTTGGAGCAGGTGTTAGTAATTGCACACTCACATACACATATACACACACTTATAGAACAGAAGGGCTGCAGGTGTATCCCTTTTGTACCTCTAAACATCATGCATCATACACAGGGTTTAGAATATTGGTGTAGGTACATGTTTATATATCTTTATCTAATACATTTAAATGACTATATTTGTTATCTCGTTTTAACTTGTTATCATGTTCAATAAGTTCCTTATTATGATAGTATGTGTAGCGCCAAGTGTGGAAGTCCGTTCTACTGGGTGGCAAAGATTGACTTCCGAGAGTTATTGGCAGGAGCATAGTGGGTGGTGGGGGAAGCTAAATCGACCGCACTGTTAGCTTAAAATATGACTAATTTTCAATTGTTTACATGTAATTGGTATAGTATATGTCATTAAAATTATTGAAAAACAAGTGAAAACTAACAATTGACTGAGTTAATTGTTGAAATACCATGTATAGGCAGTGTTGATGACTCTTATCACATTACACATACATTCATGTCACACATACATAACTGATATTCCCATATAAAATACATACTATACAATTTGCGCCTAATTTGCAACCTCACGGGTAAACAGTGACGTTTACAAAAAAAAGTTTCAAACAAAAATTGTTTATTTTTTTTATAAGAAACATTTTTTACATTTAAACTTTTGTTCTATCTCTAACGGTTTACAAGATGGATTCTACGGACTCAAGATCCAATTGACTTATGATGCTCATTTACGAACTCGACCTAACTTTTTTACGTCCTAAACACGATATAAAAATTCCAGCTTGATATATCTTTTCGTTTTTGAGTTATTGTGTCGACAGACAGACAGACAGTTGGACAGACAACCGAAAATGGACTAATTAGGCGATTTTATGAACACCTGTACCAAAATTTTGTTCGTAGCATCAATATTTTTAATCGTTACAAACTTGGGACTAAACTTAGTATACCTTGATATATTTCATATATACATGGCATATAAACTTTTTAGGGTTTTTTTGTAATAAAAAGTTTTTCTTATGGGTCACTCATAGATGAGTATATGTAAAAGCTGGACGCACTAAAGTCACGTATGAGGGACCCATAAGAAAAATTATTTTCTACTTTTTAGTATAATTAATGCTTGTCCCTAAAAAAGTATTTTTAATTTAAAACTGAAAAGCTTATGTATATCAAATATGGTGGAAGCGATGGGAAAATCAGTTCATACCTACACCATAATGCATTATCACGAGAACCAAACGTGTGTGCCAAATTTCAGTCCGATTACATCAATGGAAGTGAAAATTGATTATAAAATTCCAGGACACACATACATACAAGTAAAAATGATCTTCAATGTTTAGACTACTCCATCTGGAACACCTTGTATTTATGTGTGTACTAACTAAATACATATGGACACAGGATATATACAAAATAATTCACATATATTTTTATAGAAAACAGATGTAACACCTGATACTCTCTGATACACTTGAAAAATGTATGAAAATGTCGTTTACCTTTATGATTGTCCAAGTATTACATACTGTTGGTGACTACACTTGTGTGGATGATCATAGAAATTGTTCCAATAACACGATCAAAAAATATTACACAGACTTTTTTAATTGACTGAGATATCAGCTGAATATTTGCCGACAGAACAGCAATGTGATGATAATTATGGTTCTTAAATAGGCAATTACATTGAATTTTTATGAAATATATATCAAGGTATGCTAAGTTTAGACACAAGTTTGTATCACTTAAAAATATTGACGCTACGAGCAAATTTTTGGTACAGATGGTTATAAAATCACTTAATTAGTCCACTTCCAGTTGTCTGACCGTCTGTCCGTGGACACGATAACTCAAATACGAAAACATATATCGAGCTGAATTTTTCATAGCGTGTTCAGGATGTAAATAGTGAGGCTAAGTTCGTAAATGCCAAACATATGTCAATTGAGTCCCTAGGGTCCATCTTGTAGCCGTTAGAGATAGAACAAAAGCTTAAAGGTAAGAGTGAAAGATGTTCCTTATAAAAAAATAAACAACTTTTGTTTGAAACATCTCTGTTTACCCGTGAGGGTGCAAATTAGGACAAAACTTTGGTGTCCATTTTTTCCAAAACTATAAGAGATAAAGAGTTGAAAATTTTCAGATAGCTTCAACTAGTGGTCTTGTTAAACATTCTTGGAAAACGAAAAAGAAGCTCTAGAAAATACTTTCGAAAATTAACGAAAACCAAATACATGGCGGACGAAAGGCTGCTATAATTGTATTGGTTTTTGAGCTCTTCTAATTTATTAAAAAAAATAATTCAAGCACTGATGAACACTTTTTTATGCAGGGATATTTCAACAATTTAGGAAAGTCAGACACACAGATACACAGACACGTTAAATTTATAATACCCCGCTTTGCTAGTCGGAAATTAAAAATATTTCAAGCATTCAATCATTTGGCGTAGCTCACCAATTGCAGTAACCTTTCTGGAAAAGATTCAATTCGAGCATCTCAAGGGATAATTATTTCTACATCTAGGCAATCTTTGTTCCTTCTTTTGAGTGATAAGGGAAAGTTTGTTTCCGTAATGTATGAACACTACCTTTCTAGTACGGTAGCTCTAAACAGCTGAATTGAGACATGCATGACGAATTAACGCAGAACGTTTGAAAGAATTATAACTATTCATTGATTGTTCTTAAACTTACTCATCAATAACCATACATACACCTGCGTTACGCATTCATATTAATCACTACTAAAATCATGTAAGTGTGAAACAGGCTTTAATAAGTAGCACGTGCACTAAATTAACAGATTTAAATAAATAAGAGGTAATAAAAGAAATTATAAAAAAAATGCTTACTTACTTGCTACACATATGTTAAGAATCAAAACTAAACAAGCTGCAGTCAACAAGAGATTTATTATGCATAGAAAATAGATGCAGTTACACTTAAATGCACTTATATTTCTTTATAGTTAGTTATGTGTACTTACGTTAATAACTACATGATAGAAAGTTATTGTATTCACATCGAAAATCAAAATTAAAAAGTTTGGTAATGTCTCTAATATGTTTAATACAATGCGTTTGGTCATGACGCCTGGTGGTTAAAATTATAACTATAATAAAGTTGCATGGAATGCTGTCAATACAAAAAGGATTCATTATATAATTATAAATATAAAAAGTTTATTTTATTATATTTAAAATTTATTTTTTTAATTATTTATTTCAGGTATTTCGATACCGTAAAATTGAAAACCAAAAATCAAAAGTAAATTATGATAATAAAAATTAAATTAAATCAAAACTCTACTGTTAATCGTTGAGACATAGTTGTATTTATTGAAAAGATTTTTAACTTCCCGCTAAGAAAATAGTTGTTTTCACCCCGTTTTGCCAAAATCGAGTTTTCACCAGATCTCGACGTTTTAAGGTGTCAGGAAGCTTCCCTGACTACTTCCGCGAGGATGTCTGTATGGCTGTACGTATGTATGAGTGTGTGTGTGTGTGTGTGTGTGTGTGTGTGTGTGTGTGTGTGTGTGTGTGTATGTATGTAAACCTCTCATAACTATTGAACGGCTTGTCCGATTTGATCGCGGTTGGTGCCATTCGAAAGGGCTTGACCAAACTTAGATTTTGAGGTCTATTCGAACCGATAGATTTCGATAAATCTCAAAAAAACTGCAAAATTTTTTTTGACTGGTTTTTTTTGAATAATTTTTAAACGGCTGTATCGATCAATTCCAAGAACTAACCAGCTCTCAACATCAAAAAACCACGTCGATCACCACCAGTCCGGTCAAAATCGGTCGATTCGTTCGTGCGTTATCGTTGACGAAAGAAAACCCAAAAAAGCGTTTTTTCGGAATAACCTCAAAATTTTTTGTTCTATCAATTGAAACTTAAAGATTCTTCATGAAGCTTCAAAAACTGCGTCGAATGTCACCAACCGCGTGAAAATCGGTTTATTCATTCTAAAGTTATCGCGATTTGAAAATTTAAAAAATAGTGTTTTATCAAACGTCTATGAAATTTTTGAGCTAGAAGCTCAAAAGCATCGAACATCTTCATTTTTGAGCTCAGAGAACTACCGATCGATTTCAAAAACTAATCAGCTCTCAAGGTGTAAAAACTACATCGATCGCCACCAAGTCGGTCGTAATCGGTTTGATCAGATTTAATCAGATTTTAGTCTAAGATCACATCTAATTACAATAAAATGCGAGTGGATATAACATCAGAATAGATAAAATTTTTTACACGTTATGAGTCAATACTTAGCGGGAAGTTACAGGGATGACCTGCAGGGTCAACCGTTTTCCAAATTTTTTTTTTTTTTTGAGATCAACTGTGCCGATATTTTAAAAGTCATCATTTTCCGGCATTATTGATCAGAGACATTCATAAGAGCCTATGTAATTTTGCATAATTTTAATTAATTATATTTCTTTAACGGTATTTTTTTTCTCTAAGCTAAAAGAACTATCTTTTGAATAAATTAAAAAAAAAAGTAGTTAACTGTGAGCTTTGATACTGCTACCTTAATATATGTATATAATAATAATTTAATGAATAAGAAAGCTGTTGATCTCATGTTTATTAGTTGTCTTCACCACTGCTTGTACTTTATTATATGCAAGCATGAGAAGATGATCTCTTTTAACTTATTCGAATGAATGCGTCAATTAAAACATTAATTTTATGTTATAATTATTGTAAAGATGTTTGTTGGATATATTCAATTTTTAACAAATCAACTAACATATAATCGTAAATGAATAATTATGAATTGTTGTTTATACAGAATGCCAATTAAGAGACAATTTTATTAGTGTAAGCCTATTGTAAGTGTATTTCAAGACTCTTCTACACTCGCATGATGCAGTACAAAGTTAGGCGGACAACAAGAACGCATAGGTGATACATGTGATGTCTCGCCTATCCTTGCCTCATCTTGCCCGACTTCGCTAAAAAGGCGGGCCTTTTTATTCGAGAATTTTATGAAAACAATTATATTTTCTCTCTTTCGGGCGGAAAGTGTCAACTTTCATCCCGCTGAGCTAAACGAAGTCGAGCACAAAAATAATATACACACCGCGGGAGGGTATTTGCAACCCTCGGTCACCATTCTTTACTTTTGTTCCCTAGATGTGTATTGCACTATCAAGACTTGTTTTGTCATGGTAGATACATAGTATTGGACATCTGACTATTGTTTTCAATTAGAATCAACTTTTCTCAATAAATATTGTTGATATAGTAAAAAATAAAAGCACATTACTCTTGGGAAAAATTGACATTTTTCGGCAAACCACGTATAAGAAAGAAAAAATTGACATTTCGTTCTAAGCCATTCATGCAGGGCTTTTAATCGTTAAAAAAATTAAAAAAAAGTTTGCTTAATGATGCCGATTTAATTGAACACACTGTATAAAATATCTTAGCAAGAACAAAACGTTATCAACCGGTATATTAGTCAAAATTAAACACAGCTGGTAATGTGATTATGTTAATAGCACTCATGCATAGAAACGAACGATATTATAGAAGAAATATACAAAGTGATCCATGAAGACGAATAATAAAAAGAAAAAATAAGCTTTGAATCGAATTTATAGCATGAGAAATAGAAAAATAACACTCTGGAACGAATAATGCATTGTTTTATCATAGAAACATAGTCTACTTTCGAAACTTTGTGACGTGTTGAATCGGAACCTGAATTCAAAACTGCTCTAGTACGTCATGCGATCATAAATTTGAGAAAAAACCTTTTTGTTCTTTATTTTTGAGCTCACACCGAGACGTAATTCTTTTAACTAAATAAGTTACTCCATCAGAAAATACTAGTATTCTTTTCCTCTTTAGGTCACTTTTCATATTCATATTGGGGTCGAATTTCTCCAAAATATGATGTGCTAATGCAGTTTTGAGTCAGAGTCAGCACATTCTGAAAAGTGAATTGACATGTCTTGGCAAAGTTTTGATTGTATAATGATCCTTAGATTTATGTTGTAATCTTTAGCATTATTCATTTATCATTATGAGAAAACTTTTATCTGAACATAAATCGATTGTTTTGTTACATTCTGTATCAATTATGTTTTCATCATTTCGATATCAATTACATAAAAAGGAATTTCGAAGTATCTTTTCTCATTTTCTGTTTGAAAAGTATCATTTAACATTAGAAATATGTTGATATAACACATTCTTAGCATATCATTCACTCTTTATTAAAATAATGAGTAGCATAGGGAATAAGAGAAATATCAAATTTTCAGCGATAAAAATTACATTTAAATAATATATTCTCAAAATTCTCACATTTTTTATTAGTGATAAAAGAAGGGTATTAAAAAAAATGTATGTTAAACCTTTAGATAAAAATTATTCCAATTTTTGATTTGTCGTACGTCTATGTTTTCGTTTTAGAGATCATTTCGTGAACAGGAGCTCTTTCACTAACGCCATCTGTTGCTGGATAAGTTAAAAACAGCCTGTAAACAAAATTTTTCAAATTCATATTGTTTTTTCATCTGTCCGAATATACAAAGATGTATCTATGTCTAACTTAAAGCATCTGGAAAGTTTAAAAGATTCGAATTTTCGTTTCGATTTTATTCAAAATTAATGCTGAATTCTCTGGGGTTCCTTGGTGAAATACTTTTCAAAATCTTTGCTCAAAAAGACTAGCTGTTTTGCACCAAAAATATTCGAAATTGGAAATTTAACAAATATTGTAATATGAACTTTCTAGACCTAAGAACCTTCAGCTCGTATAAGGACTCCAATAGGGGTACAATCCTGATGTTGAAATGGCCATATTAGCCATAAAAATGTAAAACTAGACTAGTTACCATGACAAAATTTTAAAATGAAATTAAAATTGATTAAAAAACGAAGAAGTTATAAGCAATCAAAGGTTGTCTCTATGGCGATACCCACTTATGACGTCACTAGTGGGTATTTTCCTCTTTGTTTAGCTAGGATTTTTAAACGTTTATATCTTGCATACTAGTAAAGATTTTTAAAAACTAACTTCACTTTTCTACACGTCCAGTGAGAATTCTTCCCCTGAAGTGATAAAAAAAAATTAGTTCGATTCCCTGGTAAGTTTGTAGCAAAATTAAAAGGTATAGGCAAACTTATTGAGTCAATATTTATTCGTAGACTAGACTTTTACCTACCAATAAAAATTAAATTTATATTTGAACAAAAAACAAGAATAAATTATTAAGCATGTGAATATAACAGATCGTACAAATTCAGTTTTGAATAGAGATAGCCAGCCGTAGGTATATCGTATTAAAGACATGACTGTCAATTTGAAACCGATTCATTTAAAATTTATAAACACAATAACCTCCAATTACATAATCAATGATAATAGACCGAGCGATTTAAATAGAAATAATAGAATGGCAAACAGCAGTCTATCCTTTTGTATATTCAAAATAGAAATAGTCCTGAACGTGATATACAGAATGTTCGATTTACATCTAAGCATATAAATATCACGAGTATGACAGAATACATGCGTCAATGCATCTTAGTGAGAGGTATTATATATATGTGTTGAAGCTTCAATATGCGTTGAGATAGTTGTAAGACAGTGGGAGTTTCTTAGTTGAATAGATGAACTACAACAGATAAGCCACAATACAAGTAACTTTTGCAATTTCATATAACACCTATAATACCTCTTACTTAGATGCATTGCTTAAGGCATGTACTCTGTCATACTCGTGATATTTATATATGCCTAGTTGTAAATCGAACATTCTATATATGCAATTTTTTGTGGCCGTAGGTGTAATATTATGCAGAGGCCTTATTTTAAAAATAGCTCATGTTTGTAATTGATAACAGCTTCATTTTATCTAGACTTCCAACTTTTTATCTACGCAAATTCTTTTAAGTACGCTATCCTTTTTCATGGTGCTGGGAATCGCATGCAGAAGCTTCACTTTGAGGAATTTTTCGTAGATAAAAAAGTTGGACGTTTCGACACAAATGAGATATAATGATCACTTAAAAAATTAGTAAATAGGCAATTTGTATGATGTAAATGTTAAGTGTTTGTCAAATAATCAAAATCTATTATATATGTATAACGTATACGTAATTCAAGTTGCCTATTTATTTATTTGGTAAGTCAACTTTAACATTAACCGTTCCATTTAATTAACATTATTGTTTATTAGTAAATAGAAACATTTACGCCACTAACTCATGCTTTACTAATGATATTTGACAAATAAGAAACACATTCCATGAGATTTCCAGCAAATTGTGAGCTGTTTGTTTCATTTTCTTTTATTTGTAACTTCTTTAACTGTGCTACTATCTGTAATTCCATTATTTCTTTTAACATCGCTGGGTCTATCTTATTCTACAATGTAAGTACCTAATAAAGAAATAATAAACTTCAATAATAAATTATGATATTCGTTGACATTTAATTTTAATAACTAATTTCATAATTATCATCACTGCAAAAGGTCGATTTTGACGTTTTTCATATTACATATTTAGTATTAGATTCTACGGGCGGTTTCGATTACATTACACAGTGAATAATGTACACATGCAAATAAACATTATATAGAACTTAGAGATCTCTTTCTAGAATCTGAGACCATATAATATATACACAAGAAATAAAACTCCTAAAGAAATAAAACCAATCTATTACCTTTGAGTACTTTGCCGTAATCGAAACGTTAAATGTGAATCAAAAGTTTTGAATGAAAAAACAAGAATTCGAGTCAAATTTAGTTATAACAAGTGAAATTTACAAAATTTAAAACCCTAAACTCGCATTTGAATCATATCTAAGAACACTCTCCATTAAATTACCTTTCTCGTTGGAGTTTTCTCCAAACTGAACCGATTTTGAGGATCATAGTCTATTTTTTAGTTGAATCCCAAACTCGCACTTGAAACATAGCTAAGAACATTCTCTATTAAATTACCTTTCAAACGAAACAAAAAAAATTAAAATCTGCTCATCCGTTTCGGTGCTACGATTCCTCAGACAGACAAACAGACACACACATAGCGACCAAACTTATAACATCCCTCGTTTGGTTCGGGGGTTTAAAAAAATTTACTTATGTTCGTTTATGATGTCGTGATTCAACATCAGGACACGGATGGATATCTGTAACATATATATTCAGGTGCCAAGTTCGTAAAAACTTATTTTCAGAGATTTTTCGAACTCTAAGTAAAATAAATCTAGCAGAGCATATATTATTGCATCTTTAGGGGATACAATTCAGCTGCAAAGTATTAGTTTACGCCTGTATGTAAAATATAGTCGAATAGACCATGATGTAAATATCGTGTGCATGATTAAATGTAAACAACAACAATAAGTAATAATTAGTCCCAAGCGTTGAGTGTGAAGATAAATTTTGAGATTTGATTAGCTTCTTGACAACTAATTTGATCAAAATTGGCTAAAAAAGGAAAAAAATGAAAGGAATTTACTAAAACACCGGTGGATACGATATAACGATTGAATATCAAACACCTTCTGTAAATTTCTCGAGATATGAAACATGCAATGCATATTTCATTTCCTGGTCATTTAGAATTCTATCCATATGGCCTTACACTTGTACAAATTATTAAAAGTGTTTATTTTTGAAAAAAAAAAAATTTAAAGATATAATTTTAATGACTTAATTACAAATAAAAGTGGATACATCGAAAACTATCTGGTTCTTTTCAGAATGCACAAGCAATGTCTTAAGTTGATATTAAACATGCCGAATAAAAAAAATTATACAAAATATTTATAAATACAAGTGTTTTGAAATCTGAATGGTTGGTTATTTTCAAAAATTGTTTTATTTAAAAAAAAGAAACTGTAATGGGTACAAAAAATTTTTTTTTGAATATCTGCAAAATAACATGTGTTTTAAAAGTTGTACTTTTCAAGGTTAACAGATTTATTCAAGCGGTGAATGGGAACGTCTTCAAATGTCTTAAAAAACTTTTACAAAACTTTAGTGCGTTTTAGGCTTTACTTATTTAAAAGCTTTTTTTATTCTTTTAAGAAAATAACTCAAAAACAAAATTATTCGACTGTTATAAAATGTCAAGTTTTGAAACCAAATTTCTCTGGTTCAGTGCTCAAAAAGCGTGATCTTTTCAATAATGCCCTTGTTCAGATTATGTACACACTAATTTTTGACTTGTTGCAAATCATTTGAAGATTTGTACGCTTTGTACTTGGTATACGTCGAAATGGTATAATGGTGGAAGCGCAGTGAATAGCACAGATATAGATGATAGAAAAAGTCTTGGGAATTTAAGGTATTTCCAGCATGGTATATGCAGTTCCTATGCTAAAGCTATGCTAACATTTTTGAGGGCTTACTGTTAAGTCCCAAAACTTCAGAAATTTTGACCGTTTAAAATACGAAATAGTTATGCCTTCGTTCTCAATTTTAACCAGCTTAAGTCATAATTAATGTCTCGAATTAATTATGACGAATGAATAAAATTTTTTTTTTTTCTAAAAACATTCCTTTCAACTTTTCTAATTTTTTTTTTTCAATTCTGTCGAGATAATTGTGGAATATCGAAATAGTTGGGAAGTTGGTGAGTTTTACATTCTTTGGTTAAATGGGTAGAATGCGAACTTTGCAGCTAATTATCTCGCAATCTGTACGAGTTAAAATTTTGAAACTTCGGGATTTCCCAGCTAAAATTATTCTGAGCCTGTGAAAATAGGACAAATCATTCGACGAGTGCATTCTTGCTGGAAATATCTTAAATTGATTTTAAGTCTAAAAAAGAAAATAGCTTTATCAAGAAATCTTTTATTTATTGGAAAAACCCATGGATACAAATTTTAATGAATTTTTAAATATTGTTAAACAAACTTTGTTTTCTAGGAGTTGTTAATTTGTAAGCGAAAATAAAAGCTTCAGGTGTTCAGATTAGATAATGTTCAGAGCTTCGAAAGTTTATTTATAAAAACAAAAACTTCTTCAGCTCATCAAAAACTTTTTGGCCGATTGTGTTAAACCAAAGTTTAGCTTTTTTCTGTTTAAAAAAGGAATTTGGCTCTAAAAAGCTCATTAACTTATTTTCTTCTTATTGAAATTTGAAGTTTTTTTTGTGGGTATCATAAGGTACTAATGTCTTCAAAACAAAATAAACAAAACAAGAATAAAAAAATTAAATTAATTTTTAAAAATCTGTTAAGTTATTGAATAATTACCAAAAATTACTAATTAAATCCACATAAAATGTCTAAAATTTCAACCCTTTTTCACGCATTTATTTTATTATTATTATTACCATTTTTTTTTCTCTCGTAACAATTTCGTATATAATTAAAAATCACTTTTGAAATGCAAGCAGTACCAATGAAAGTGCCTCGTTTGGCATAGTTGATATGATGGTTGCCTAGCTTATAATCTATAGGATTTTCCATTAAGAGTGTCTGAACTTACACAAATTTTTGGAAGAGTATTTAATGTTATTTTGTGTGATTGAATATTAAGTATACTCTATTTAATATGAAAAATGATGTCAGGCAATTGGCCGCTTCGGGGAATTAAAGTGGCTGTAACTTGACGGATGTTAGCTTTTTGGTGCCCTAACGTTGCAAGTTTGTTGATATAGACGCGATTCTTAAGAAAACCTCATAAAAAGTAAATGCAATGGCGTATTCTTGACTGAACGCACTACCTATCTCCAATTTTGTCGAAGTGCTCAAAGTTAGTGCTCAGTTTGAGTAACACCGACTAGTAAGTGAATTTTCATTGACTCATAGGGTAAATATGAGTCAAATATCGGTTATATCGAGCCCGATCTATGTTTTTGAGTCACTGAAAGGCTGTATTTTTAGCATAAGCGCTGTCTAATGAAGCTGCGGCTGGCATTTGGTTGATATTATATCCCAAGCCAAAAATTTCGAAGATGTCGCATTTGCAACTTGTATAAATTTAAAGTTCGTACATGCTTAATGGAAAACCTTTTATATATAATATACTAATTACACTTTAAAAACATATTATTGAATTTTTGGGGCAACATATGGTGTTGGAAAATTATTTATATTTATAAAAAAAAAAATTTATTTTAAAACTCAAAACATGTTTTCATAATAAAAATATAAATAGCCTTATTTAAAAAAAATAATTTTTTTTTCTGGTTTAATTATAAATAAACCATCCCGTTTAATACCACCTTCATAGATAATTTTGAAAGGATTCCGTGGTTGTATAATGACTTTTTTTCGTGATATTGTGTGTTTTTAATTAGGTGCTTAAGTATCGTGGTTTTGATTAAATTTGGTGGCACTGTAAAACGATTCTATTTAAATTGGCGTGATATTCTTTAAACGATTTCATTCAATTTGGCTTGATATGTGTTTGTCATATTCTTCAAATCTTACTTGTCTACATATGCGGTTGTCTCAACTACATCACTATTTGACTATATTATTTATAAGTGGTCGAACCAACTTGAGAAAGATTGCTTAAAACTCTGTTGCATTTCAAACCAATAATATTTGAAATTTGTTAGACACACACAACAATCTTCATGTAGTTGAATCAACCTCACATTGGATAGACATGACAGGTATGTGTTCGTAGTAACCGAATTCTATATTTAACGCAAGGATATGTTATTTTAATTCGTATATTCGCTTTATTTACACGATTATATATTCCAACTAAGTACAATTTTATTTTCCATCAATAAAATGCATGACTTTAAACTAAAATCAATCTCTTTCATAGAAGTAATGATTTTGTTTATTTAACTTCTGTGATTTTGTATCAATGAATTCATATTTTAAATTCAATCCCATTATACTGTAAATACAAATATTTAGCTGTACTTGTTCTAATCATTAGGAAATTGTTTGAAAGTATTTTTACTTTATTTCAATATGAAACGGCCAACTTCGGGATAATTGGTCATTATTTTAACTTTTTTTTCAGTGCACTATATTCGTAGTCATGGTAGGGACAATAAAATCGATACCAGCGCTACCAGTGAAAAATTTTGGTGATAAAGGAGGCTGTTATGACTAATTTGCAATTCTTTACATGTTAATGTTATAGAAACTGTCAAATTAAAATTATTGAAAAACATTAATTAATTAAACTTAATGCATTGAAAATTGTGAAAATAAGAAATCAAATTGCACAAATATTATTTTTTAAATGTAAATTATCATAATTATTTATTTAAATTTGTGAGACAATAATATTAAATTTTCAATGTAAGTGATAAATGCAATCCATACAATTATATATGCATCCATACAATTCTATAATTAAAGTAGTCTATCGTTACCATGGAAACGCCTCCACAAAAACTCACGCACGGTGCGAATACTAATGACAATGTTTTTCCTACTGTCAAATAGTTCAAAACTTCATTGAACCTTAAATTAGTAACCAGAATAAATAGTATATCATACCGAAGAACCTCGAACGAATTCAGCTAATTAATACTTGATGTTATATAATTTTTTATACATTATATATTATTTTAGATTAATATAATGAATGATCGATTTTAACTTTCTTTCACTTTTTAATTAATTTTTAATTCAATTATATACTACTCTATATAATGATATGGTTTTTGTTGTATAATAAGTATAATAAGTATCTAATATTTTTCTCTAAAATAGAAAATTCTTGATTAATTTTCTAATACACTTAAAGGTAAAACGATTGAATAAATATACATCCACAAACAAGCCTTGAGTTAAATGATTTTCTCCCATATTGCATGATCTAAAAATTTCTTTTTTCTAATATAAAACGTGAAATTTTCTATATTTTTTGCTTTTCCCCGAGCTAATGGTATTTATCTCTCATGGAACTTCATCACCAGTTAGCTTAGCTAATAGGCTCTCAAAATTATTTCGGTCAGCGAAAGTGGTTCATTATAGTTTCTTCGTACACCATTATTTTCTGCTATTATTCCGCCCAGATTTAGAAATTTGGTACCAGTTATTACATACTATATTCGCTTCACCTCATTAAAGTCTAACTTGGTAGATATTTCCACGGAGATTCTCTCAAATTTATATTTGGTAAATTCGGACCTACCTCTAATTGAGGTAACGAGTGTTTTATGCCATAATTGTTTGAATGCGATTTCAGTCATGCTGGCCGCTGTGGTTAGAGCGTAGATGGCGCAATCTGGAAGTCTAATTTCCATACACTTTTCGCAGCAATTGCTGTCGTATTTCATCAAAAACTCGCGGAATGTTGTATTCCAAGTGTTCAACCGTCTTTGATTTATCGGGTTAGATTTTAAAATAATCTAATGGGGCTTTTCACGATCGTAGAGGTCAATAGGTAGGCCTATTACGAGAATCGAGAAATTATGAATTTCTCAATTTCAAGCGAACCTCTGCCGTGTGTCTCTTCATTACGAAAAGGCAACCAAACAAGCAACTGTTCGTGGTCAAATCGATTATCAAAAAAAACCAACTGTTGCCAAATCAAAGCTCAAAGATAGGAACAATTAAAAAACAAAACATATATCTTTAAATAATGTTTTAACAGTTAATTGAAATTTATTTTCTGCCTATAGAAGGCGTTATCTTATCTCCATTAGCCAACTATTCAGTTTTCTATTTTCTATGTTAGGTAGTGTATGTACAATAGCCATAGAAAATAGGTTATATACATAAATGTATATATGCGTTATAAGATAATGTTATTTTCTTTTTTAATTCATAGTTGCAATAGATATTTAAATAGCAATTTTCATATTTAATTACTTAATTATTAGCTACATATTTACTTTTCATATAATATTATGAATATTTTTAGTTCAATTAAAAAGTTTTTTTTTTTTTGTTTGAATTTATATTATTATTATTAATTTTACTGTTTCTTATATCAATATTTTAGTAAAACATTTTTTTTGTTCGTTTACTACAGAATTTTTTTATAAATACAGTGTGTATTTTCCATAATTACAAATACGTTTTTTACATGAATTTCTTCAGATTATATCTGTACGGAATTTTGGAACTATGTTCCTTATAGCACGTTATCGTTCTGATTTGTTTGCTGATTGGGAGGTAAAAGCAAAAAAAAGTAACTAAAAAAACTAAAAAACAACACCAAAAATCGACCATTTAACCAAGGTCACCTAGGAAACAAAAATTTTAAGCCATTCAGCTTTTCATGAATTTTGAGAATATGAATGCAATAATATTTTTATAATTTGCCAATTTGCATTTGTGTCAAAATTTTATGTTTTGTCATTACAAAAATGAGTTGTGAAAGTAAGTTTTCAGAAGTTAAAGATAATAGAGATAATTTAAACTAAGTACAAGGAGATTTTATGTTATGCCATAATAAATATCCCGATCAAACCAAATTAATATACGCACATATTGGGTTAACTTCTAAATCAGAATTATGCCTTTTTTAAACTAATATTACAATTAATTTATACAGTAAAAAGTATAAGTAGCTATAAAATTAAATTATTTAAAGAATAAAACAAGTATTTGACTTCTAAAATTAATAACTTAAAGTTTTAGAAAAATATCTTGCAATCAAGTGTTATATCTACAATGTACAAAGGTAGAAAAGGAACATAGTTCCTAGCTAGTGTCTCACGATACCACTCGTTCTTTTTTATTCACATATTAAATATATTATTTTTATAAATTTTATATTGTTTCGTTTGTGGTTTTTTTCTCTAAATTTTTTTCCTCACGAAGTAGTCGCATACTTTATAGAAAACGCAGACTTCAAAAAACTCCTGATCTGGGTAGTCTATCTCTCAGAATCTTTTTAAATTTATCTTTTCACATTTGATGAAGCTAAATAACTATTTTAATCACAGTCAATCACAGTTATTCTAAGTCAACACTTTACCAACTCAAATGGTCAAACAATCAAATCTTGCGTTTATTTTGGAACACCCCCTATAACTGATACAGTTTATATGTAGTTCTGAAAAATATCACCTGTTTTTTATAAATAATTGAAGTAATTGTTAAATAATTGATTAAAAATTACTTAATTAAGTTAATACAATATACAATAATTTAATTTTATATTTAGTTTTTTTAATGAAAATCAATATATTTTTTATTTTATAAATATAATTATTTGTATATCCTATAATTATTTTAAGTATAGGATAATAATGACGTGTTTAGTCCTTAATTATCATTTATAAACATGCGTAGGGATATTGCGAGACTGTATGTCGGTCAGGGTCGAGTTATTTACCGTAAATTTTTATTGAATGTAATTCAAATGAGAAAATTTCTGATGCCTATAAAGCTTTCCACGTATTGTATGATGTCCTAGTAACAAGTAAACCATAAAAAAAGCTAGATTTGGCTCCTGGCACGAGTGTATTTTCTTCAAATTGGCTAGACAGGTTATTTGTCTATATATAGTTTACACCATTTGTATCATAATCAAAACGTCAATTATATATAATCAAGAGACTTTGACGATAAATAAAATTATATACAAGATCTTAGTAATCAAACGCAAATAATAAATAATTAATTTACAGATTAAAATTTTTAATTTCTAGCTATTTTATAAAATTTCGGTGAACTATACGTTCAACCTTAAGGAAAGAAATTAATTTATGATTATACAGAAGATATATTAACATGTGAAAATAATGGTTGATTAGTGGTGTATCGTTTGATGCGTTTCCTTTAAAACTCTTTAAAAATAAATTTGAAACAGTTGGAATAATGATAGTTGATATGGACATACGCACCGCATGCCACAAAGCTATCTTAATGTATGGGAGAATGTTGTACCATTCTTCCTATACACCATATATGTACAATTTCTTGAGAGTTTAAATATAAAACAGCTGTCGATATATAAAATAAAAACTTTATCTTTATACATATTTTATTAGTTTGTGATCCATGGTACAAGACAATTTCGGTTTTTTATGTTTGTAACTCTAGTTTGTAAACTAGAATTCGGTGAATACTTTAACTTGTTTAAAATGTTAGATATGATATGAATCTCCATGAACTAAAGGCTCAACGCTCAAATTGTTCACTTGTTCTACAGAAATAATAATTCCGTAATATGTGTATGGGATTTTGCGGGTAGATTATGTATTTAATCGTCCTAGTGAGCGTACAATTTCCATCATTGTGCAAAAATCGAGGAAATTGTAGTAGAAAAGAAACTATCATCGTAGTGCGTTCAACCAAGAATACGGGATTGGAATTCTTTTTGTGTGGGTATTCCCTAAGAGGCCCGTCTATATCAACAAACATGCAACGTTGGAGCATCTGAAAGCTAACATCTGCCTAAATAATCGAAGCTACCAGAGGCGGGCCATTTGCCTGACATTATATTTGGAAACTCAATTTCAATAATCCTTTATTAATAGCAGTGTGGTTAGTAAATTTTTTCCTAGCAAAGTAGCTGTTTCTGAGATAAAAAACCAAGAAGTCGAAGGGTGATTCAACATATTTTATTATCAAGGCACAATAGTCTCCCGTATTACATAACTGCATAATATGAACAAATAGTTTGTAAGAAAAGCAACCATATGAAATGAATAATGTTATTAAATTGAACGAAATAAATGAATGATTGCATTAACACAACATAAAATAATTGTATAAGTAATATTTTTAATATAATATAACCGTAATTATTTTATTATTTTTAATGTAAAACATCTTTTTACATTTATTTAAACTTAAATATTTCCTTTCAACAATTATTTATTTATTATTACATAACATGCATATAATAAGTAATTCACAATTAAATATGTACAGAATGTTTTAAATATAATTGACGGAGCTAGCAAAAACGGACTGTGTTGTATACATTGTCTGGTTAAGATCGGCATTCGTTCCGCTAGAGCGTCAGGAAATTTTGTGACCTAAATTGTTTTATAAGAAATTTAAAATATGCAATTTGCATAAATAATGTGCATTTTATAATTGCATTTTAAATGAATCGTAAATATTCTAAATTCAAAATTCGGTTAATAGGGATGAAAATGATTTCAAACTTGTTACTCGGGGAGGGGGTGGGGAAGTTCTGGGATCGCTGAACACGAATATCCCCGCTAATATCACTGAACAAGGCTTATATCACTAGAAATTTTTCTTTTTCTTATTGCCAATTAAAAGTTTCTTTTAAGTCAATTTTGAGGATCAAAACCCCATCATTCTATTCTGGTCAGAAATTTGATATAAAAAGTGAAAACAAACAATTGACTGAGTTAATTGTTGAAATACCATGCATAGTCAGTGTTGATTTCTTTATCACATTACACATACAAACGTGTGACACATACATAACTGATAATCAAGTATAGTACATATTATAAAATTTCAAACAAAAGTTGTTTAATTTTTGATAAGGAACATTTTTTACATTTAAACTTTTGTTCTATTTCGAACGGTTTACAAGATGGGTCCTACGGACCCAAAACCCACTTGACCTATGATGCTCATTTACGAACTTGACCTCACTTTTTACGTCCTGAGTACGCTGTAAAAATTTCAGCTCGATATCTTTTTTCGTTTTTGAGTTATCGTGTCCACAGACGGACGGACGGACGGACAACCGGAAACGGACTAATTAGGTGATTTTATGAACACCTATGACAAAATTTTTTTCCTAGCATCATTATTTTTAAGCGTTACAAACTTGGGACTAAACTTAATATACTATGTATATGTCATAATATCTGGATGACCGAGCTTCGCTCGGTTATTCGCCAATAGATGTCAGCAAGAATCATATTTTTACTTTAGACTACTCAAACGCCTCCTTTTTGTTATGTTATAATTTGCATTGTATTTCATTAACTACGTTATACACCAATATATGTCTGATGAATTTTTCATGAAAAGACGGATAAAACGACATTTCTGATAAATAAAACCTAGCTAGATCGACTTATCGCCCCAAAAAACCCCTACATACTCATTTTCATGTAAATCGTTGGAGCCATTTCCAAGATCGTTGATATATATATATATATATATATATATATATATATATATATATATATATATATATATATATATATATATATATATATATATATATATATATATATATATATATATATATATACAAGAATTGCTCGTTTAAATATATAAGATACACATGGTATAAAAATTCCACTGTGCATTTCGTTCTCATTGAAAGTTCTAGCATTATGGCGGTCGTGTATGTATCGACAGCTTTCAATCACATTTTATGTAACAAATTAAAATACAAATTCAATTTGTTTATCATAAAAATAAATTGAAAAACTAATATTATTTAAAACACATTTTATTTTATTTCACTGACATTATATTTTCAAATATTTTTCTTGTATTTTGATAGATTATTCCTACATTTTAGTTCCCTTTGATCTTTTTCAATTATATTCAAAAGACAAAATAAAAAAAAAACAAATATACGACTCAAGTACATACATATCGTTTATTTATCATTGTACAATGAGTTTTAAAATTTTAAGATTTGTTTTATATATTATTTGAGTGATTTATGAGAAAAATGTCGCTTGTAAGCGTTAATATTTTATTTACACCTAAAACATTTTAAGAGAATTCAAACGCAATTAACTTCATCTAATGGCTAGAATTTCACATCGTTAGCAGAAAACGATTATTTCTGATTAGTTGCAGAACTCATTACTAGAGCGGGGATAAAAAAATCATGCACCTAACTTGCTGCACAAAATTTACAAAATTTACAGATTACATTATCAGATTACATGAATTCTATCACGTATTCTTAAAAACCTTGCCATTTTTTACCCTTTGACTCAAAAACGGAAAATTAAGTATTTATCGTCCAAATTGTTATCTGGGAGGATTACGAATTTGATGTCAGATTAACAAATTCTGTCACGTATTGCGAAAATCGTGCCATTTTTTGCTTAAATTTCTCTCTCTTGATACAAAAACGTCAAACTAAGTATTTGCTGTCCAAACTTTGTTTTAGGAGCCCTTCAAAAAAGTTTTTCATTTTTGATAAAATCTTAGTATTTTTTGCCAAAAAATGAAAGACGTAGTAGAATCCGTGTAATCTGACTTGAGATTCGTAATTAGCGACCAAAAATGCTTTCTTGAGCACAGTTTGGAAGATAAATAGTTAATTTGCAGTTTTTGTGCCAAAAAAGTGAAATTCTTGGCTAAAAATGGCACAATTTTCGGAAGATGGGTTGAATGCGTGTATTTTAATATCGGATTCGTAATCACCGACCAAAACTTGGATGATAAATACTTAGTTTTCCGTTTTTATTCCAAAAAGTGAAATTTTTGGCAAATAATGGCAGGGAATTTTCGGAATACGTGACAGAATCCGTTTGTCTGACATCAACTTCGTTAATCAGCGACCAAAAATAACTCCATGACAACATTTTAGACGGTAAATATTTTTCCGTTTTTTTTTTTTGTGCCAAAAAGTGGACTTTCTTTTCAAAAATGGCACGATTTTGGGAATACATGACATAATTCGTGTAATCTAGCATCGGATTGGTATTCAGCGACCAAAAATAACTACTAGATGTCAATTTTAAGCCTAAATGAGCATTTCAAAATAATTTGGACTACATATGCCCCTCGCTAGAATCCTTTGGTCTTTTCTGACTAGGTTAAGTTAGGTAAATGTTCCCCATTTTTTCACTTTCGACACTTTTTTCCGGCTTATTAATTGGACTAGTTATTCTTACATCATGAATACAAAATCATTCTAGAATTAGTTAAAACAGTTCCTAAAACGAACATTACAAATAATAATATGATGTGCCTGTATAATGTATTTGACGTCGCGTCGTTTTGTATTTAATGTGTATAGGACCGACTGCGCCGCCTAAAAATGAATTGAACTAAAATAACGCTCTTATAAATACACACATGTGTGTGTATGTATGTATGTATTTATTATATACATAATATACACACATGTGGTAACCGTATGTGTATCAGATGGCTTTGACAGAGGCCATCTGTGTTCCAGCCACCTTCCTTCATCAATGATTCCTGTCAAATAGCCAAACCAGGTTCTATATACATACATACGTACTATACTAATAACATAAAACAGTTTATGTATAATTGGTTCAAAAATATCAACACTTGTGTAATCAGTTGAGTCATTTGTTTTTAATTATTTACTTTTTTATGTACTCCAGCAAGTTTAAAACAAGTGAAAACAAACAATTGACTGAGTAAGTTGTTAAAATGTCCTGTATAGACAGTGTTGAATGTCAGTGCTCGCATTATTTTTAACTAATTAGAAAAGTTATGGTTACCAACCCAATTATGGCGGCCTTCCGCTCGCCAATTTGTTTTGGTTTTCGAAATGTTTGTTTTTCAAGAATTATTCATAAGATCTTGTTGAAGCCAGCTGCTAATTTTCAACTTCTTATCTTTTATAATTTTGGAGAAAATGGACACCAAAGTTTTGTCTTTCAATTTGAGCAAAGAATTATTTACCTTCACTGGTAAATAATTATGCTAACGAAAAAATGTTTCGCACAAAAGTTGTTTATAATTTTATGAGGAACATTTTTTACATTTAAACTTTTGTTCTATCTCTAACGGTTTACAAGATGGGTCAAACGACCCAAGACCCACATTGACCTATGTTGCTCATTTACGAATTCATCTATTACAACTTAAGCACATCATAAAAATTTTAGCTTGATAACTCTTTTCGTTTTTGCGTTATCGTTTTAACAGACTGGCGGACAGACAGACAGACAACTAGAAATGGATTTATTGGGTGATTTTGTGAACGCCTATACCAAAATTTTGTTCGTAGCATCAATATTTTTAAGCGTTACAAACTTCGGATTAAACTAAATATACTATGATATATTTCATATATACAGAGTATAGAGAGAACTGCATTAAACTGCTAATTAGTAACTGATTTGTAAATATGTGATCTATTGTAAATTATGTCGATATTTTTGAATAAATTATACAAAAACTAAATGGTTTTCTGTTTGGTAAGCCTTATAATAATAAAAAAAGTTTTAGAGGATGATTGGTTTTACGATAAAATTTTATTTGGGAAAAGCTTAAAAAAATACTTCTAGTATCTAATACGGCTAGTAATTTAAATTACATTAAATTTTGTTCAACTGAAAAATTCGATGAAATAGATTTTCATCGAATTATTTTAATGCATTTCCGAATTACAATTTTCATTCTGCAACGTTCTGATCTAAAGCTCTCACGGCCACAACATTTTTTCGAGCTACTGGCTATATAAATATAATGCAAGTGTGGCGTTGATCGCCCGTAGCTCGAAAACTACCCGTTAAAAAATTTTGTGGCTGTGAGAGTCTTTGATCAGAACGATCCGAAGAACATTTTGGGAGCGATCTGTAAAAGTTTCACATAAAGCCATTTTCCTAGTTATATACTGTAGCATAATCGTAGCTTTGATGGCCCGTAGCTTGAAAACTATTCGTTAAAAATTTTTGTGGCAGTGAAAGCTTTTCATCAGAAAGATCCAAAGAACGTTTTAGGGTTGGTTAACAAAAGTTTCACAGAAATCTTTACCCTATTTTAATATTGCGGGGTCCTTTGTATAAAATTATGTAGAGGTTATAATTTGCAAAATTAAAAAAAACATCTAACGAGCGAATGCTGATGGGATATAAAAACCGGAAATAGTTTTACTGTATATTCTTAAATTCATGGCAAGCTGAATCGCTTGAAAAATTTTTAGTTTCCTAAGTGACCTGGGTGAAAATGATCGGTTTTCCTTGTTGGTTTTACCTCCCAACCAGCAAACCAATCAGAACGATACCGTGCGATAAGAGACATGGTTCCAATAACTTTTGCAATAACGGGTAATAAGATCTTGAACTTTCTTAAACGAAATTGGCAGTCGTGGGATAACTACGAATTTAATGGGTTAATGACGAAAAGACAAGGTATCAGATATTTAAAGCTGAGCAATTTCAATGACTATGATTTTGTTTTAAATTGCTTTCTTAAATATATCCAAAATATCAAAGTCATAATAAAGCATCTTTGAAATAGTTGTAATATTTATTTTTTTAACAATATATTCCTGATTCGTTTCCCAAAACCCCCGTGTTACAAAATTTGACTAATTTCGTGAATGAAAGTTTAAATAAGTGTAAATTTATTATTCAATTTTGATGATAAATTTATATTATTACTTGACGATATAAGACGAAAAGTAAGAATAAAATTTTTCGATATCTGGCTTAATTTTCAAAATATCGAAAATTGAAAATTTTGTTTAATTATTTAGCTTTCGATATTTCGAAAACCAAGACACATATCGAAAAATTTTATTCATATTTTTCGTCTACATTCATGAAGTTATAACAAAATTCATCATCAAAGTTGAAAATAAGATAAAAATAATTTCAACCCTTAATCTACCCTACTCTTACATCCCTTATATGGACGGTGACACTTAGTTTTTTTCTTTTCTAATTCATTGCTAATATGTTTACTTTCTATTAAAAAGTTTTTTTTAAATTTGTTTTCATTCATTCCAAATGAAAAAAATCAAAAACTTCCAAAATATGTCGTTTTTTGAGATTCCTCCATAAGAGCCAATGTATTTTATATCGATTTTTAATGACTTTTTTCTTAAAAATTTGCACGGATACCTAAGCTGAAATTTTAACCACATATTCTTTGAGTAAAAGACTACCTACAAACAAATTTTGAGCCTTTAAATCAAACATTGTTGTCATGCTCATACATCCTTAAGAGGCCAATCAAGTAAGTAATGCCCATAAACTTATAATTTTTTTTTTGTCTTATGATTCTCAGTGAATATTATAATATTATTGTTGTTTTGTTATTGTTAATATATATATGATGTATATGTATTATATGTTTTGTTATTGTTGTTGTTGTTGTTGTTGTTCTTGTGTGGTGGAAACATCTGTTTACACACAGAAGGCCAAACAGATACGCAGCAGCACATGCACACAAGTGTATTTTACAATATATATATAATATTATTATTGTATACATATTATATAAAATATTGTATTATTTATACAGTTGGTTTAGAAATATCATCATTATCACAGATGTGAACTAATTTTAATTGAATACAAGTGAAAACAAACAATTGATTGAGTTAATTGTTGAAATACCATGCATAGTCAGTGTTGATTTCTTTATCACATTACACATACAAACATGTGACACATACATAACTGATAATCAAGTATAGTATATATTATAATTTTCCGCCTAATTGGCGCCCTCACGGGTAAACAGTGATGTTTACGAAAAAATGTTTCAATCAAAAGTTGTTTATTTTTTGATAAGAAACATTTTTTATATTTAAACTTTCGTTCTATCTCTAACGGTTTACAAGATGAGTCTTACGGACCCAAGACCCAATTGACCTATGATGCTCATTTACTAACTTGACCTCACTTTTTACGTCCTGAGTACGCTGTAAAAATTTCAGCTCGATATCTTTTTTCGTTTTTGAGTTATTGTGTCCACAGACGGACGGACGGGCGAACGGACAACCGGAAATGGACTAATTAGGTGATTTTATGAACACCTATGACAAAATTTTTTCCCTAGGATCGTTATTTTTAAGCGTTACAAACTTGGGACTAAACTTAATATACTATGTATATTTCATATAAACATGGTATAATAAGTTATCGTGAATATGATATTTGGTTTCTAAATCATTAGGTTTCTGATTCAGAGCCTCTTGGTAATAGGGGAGAGTGGGAGAATTGCGAACACTTATGGAAAAATGTCAAAAGCTGCTTTGAAAATAGTAATAATATCTATATTTATTTTTTTAACAACCCTTTTTACACCATATTCGTGATAAACGATCCCAAAAACTCCCGTGTTACAAAATTTAGCGAATAAATTCTTTTATAAATCGGTATGTTATAAATATACAGTTTTCATAATACGTCTTTATGAAAATGCATCCCGGCGATTCAGAACAAAAGTGCGTGGATTATATGGAATAAAAATAGGGAATAAATTTTATAATTGACTTCTTCGTATTGTAGTTAACCAATCAAAAAATAACTTTAAAAAAAGTTGCAACGTTCGATGGGGGATATTATGTTCTAACATAAGATGGGACCTAGTTCTCTAAGTTTTACAATTGGCTTCTTCGTATTGTAGTTAACCGATCAAAAAATAACTATAAATACTAGCAACATTTGATGGGGGGCATCAAGTTCTAATATTAGATGGGACCTAGTCCTACAAGTTAATTTAATATTCAATTTAGATCCTAAAAGAAGATAATAATACTGTAAGAAATAGAATAATACTTTAAATTAGATGATCCTCATAAAAAACTAAGATTTTTTATCTGAAACATTTGTTCGAAAATCGTTATCAAAAGTTATCAGGGACAATATAGGTCATTCATCTGTATTAATAACTTTTAATCCGAGATAAATTTTCACTTAAAAATCAAGGTTAAATGACCATGAAACTAGAATTTCAGCTCGAAGTCATGGATACCGGAGAATGTTCTCTAATTGCCCTTATTCTGTATCTAGCGTGTTTTCTTCGGCTTATGGAGATATGCAAAGATTGAATAATACTAGAGATTTCAATAAAACTTTATAAATACATTTTTTGATTAACAAAGTTTCCAAAAATCACAAAAAATTCATAGGTCATCGGGCTTTTTATTATTATTTTATCGTTCAAAGTGGGCTGAAAAAATGATGAATCATATAGGTTATCATTTTCATATCAAAAAATCTAGAGAGTGTGATAAAAAAGTATCTAAAATATTTAAACAATCTTGTAGTTTATAATAATACCATAAAAATAAAAGCATGTATTTGGTTTATATGTATGTACCGTACAATAATCCAAAACTTTTTTACAATACTGTGGGGAAACAAACACCTTAAATACAATAATGAATAAACCTATCGATTATCGAATTTACTCGTAGGATATACTTTCTAATTTAAAGAGTTTTCTATCTCTTACATTTTGAGATCTATATTGACTATTAAAGTATCCCGGAGAATTGTTATAATAAATTAAAATGATTACTAATTAGCTATAATAGATTAATAGACCATTTTAATAGGTATATTCCTGAATGAACTATATGAAGATTTTATATACTTTAAAAGGAAACAAGTGTATTATGGTATATACCTATAAGTGGTATATCTAAGGTTTGTGAAGATGGCACCCCCATGACCGAATTTTACGTTCTTTGTGAGCTTAATCGTTTGACCATCGTAGGACCACTTTTGACCACCCTCAATTTTCGTTTGACCACCCTCCGTTCGGAAAATATTCACGATTCAAAATTTTATTTCTCGTAGCCTCCACCATAACCAGCATAGGGAAAATAACATGGTAGCACCCCCATGAACGAAATTTAATTTAATTGTGAGCTCAATCGATTCTAAATCGTAGGACCACTTTTGACCACTCACAATTTTCGTTTGACCACCCTTCGTTCGAAAAATATTTAGAAAAAACAATTTTTTTTTTAACGAAAAACAAAAAAGGCTCGATTCTAATGAATTACTACAAATTCTGGGGTGTTTTTGTGCTCAATCGTTGGAGAATCGTAGGACCACCTGGGAATATTAACAAAAAACGTTAGACCACCCTCCGTTCGAAAAATATTTAGAAAAAACAAATTTTTTTTTAACGAAAAAACGTTCCCTCCACCATCCAAAGATTGTAAAAACGACAAAAACAAAAAAATCGATTTTCTACTAAAGGAGTGAAAAATTTATAGATTTTTTCATCCAAATCCATTCTAAATCGTAGGACCACTTTTGACCACCCACAATTTTCGTTTGACCACCCTCAGTTCGAAAAATATTTACAAAAAACGAATTTTTTTTTAACGAAAAAAAATGAAAAATGAATTTTGATATAAGCAGCAGGAATTCTGGGGTGTTTTTGATGTCAATTGTTAGCGAATCGTAGGACCACCCCAAAATATTCACAAAAATCGTTTGACCACCTTTTGTTCGAAAAATATTTAGAAAAAACAATTTTTTTTTTTACGAAAAACGAATATCAGTGTTGCACTATTTCTAATAAGTTAGAGAAGTTTAAAAAATCGAACACATTTATCAAGTTCCAGTATTAAAAAATTTAAAAACTTTTAAAATATTTGCTAGAAAACCGTACACCACTATGTTAAGTGTACGCACAATAAATTAAAATTTTTTTAAGTTTTTTAACATGTGTGCAATAATAGGCCAAAAAATGAAAATTTGTTCAACAAAGAAATTTTTATTTAAACATAGACATCAAAACAAAATTTGAAATCAGAAAATGACAAATCTAAAACACATTCTCAAAATCCGCTTTTAAAATAAGATTTAGACATTTATTTAAAATTTAAAATAAGAACGCTAACCAACAGAATAACATTTCAGAAAAAAAAAAACGTTGTTATGGGCAACAAAGGATCTAATTTGATTCTATTAGTCTTAAAAACTCATAATCTTAGATTCATTTGGAATAGGCCTATTGGGGATACCACATTAAAAAAAAGTCTACCTCGAAGGTGGTGTGGAAATGACTAACAAACTGGAACCTTCTTTTTAAAATTTTTTTAAAGAAATCATTCAAATTCTTGCGTTTATAAAGCATTTTCGATAATTTAATTGCAAAAGCTTATCTTTTTCCTGTTAACTTAATGGATTTTATAAAAAGTAATTCTTATAGTCTTTCGTTTATGAAATACATTGGTTGATTTAATTGTAAAAAGTAATAAAAAAAACCACCATAAAACCAAATTTTTAATACTAATTATCGCTGTTGCTTAACTTTTATCGTAATATAGATAATAAGTGTAAAAAAGTATAACTAGTTTTTCCGAACATTATTTTTTCACTAATTAATGAATCTAAACTGTATTCATTAACATCCCTGCATATGATATAAATAAAATATAAGAATATAAAGTATCAATTTTCACTACCAGAATTCTTCAAACTAAGAGTGGTCCAATAAAGTTTGTCGTTTGTGGTAACGAATTTTCAGGTTTTTCTACACTGGTCCAACGATGGTCAAACGATTAGACGATTATGAATTTAATATTTATATATCTTTCGAACTGAGGGTGGTCAAACAAAAATTGTGAGTGGTCAAAAGTGGTCCTACGATTTAGAATGGATTTGGATGAAAAAATCTATAAATTTTTCACTCCTTTAGTAGAAAATCGATTTTTTTGTTTTTGTCGTTATTACAATCTTTGGATGGTGGAGGGAACGTTTTTTCGTTAAAAAAAAATTTGTTTTTTCTAAATATTTTTCGAACGGAGGGTGGTCTAACGTTTTTTGTTAATATTCCCCGGTGGTCCTACGATTCTCCAACGATTGAGCACAAAAACACCCCAGAATTTGTAGTAATTCATTAGAATCGAGCCTTTTTTGTTTTTCGTTAAAAAAAAATTGTTTTTTCTAAATATTTTTCGAACGAAGGGTGGTCAAACGATTTTTGTGAATATTTTGGGGTGGTCCTACGATTCGCTAACAATTGACATCAAAAACATCCCAGAATTCCTGCTGCTTATATAAAAATTCATTTTTCATTTTTTTTCGTTAAAAAAAAATTCGTTTTTTGTAAATATTTTTCGAACTGAGGGTGGTCAAACGAAAATTGTGGGTGGTCAAAAGTGGTCCTACGATTTAGAATGGATTTGGATGAAAAAATCTATAAATTTTTCACTCCTTTAGTAGAAAATCGATTTTTTTGTTTTTGTCGTTTTTACAATCTTTGGATGGTGGAGGGAACGTTTTTTCGTTAAAAAAAAATTTGTTTTTTCTAAATATTTTTCGAACGGAGGGTGGTCTAACGTTTTTTGTTAATATTCCCCGGTGGTCCTACGATTCTCCAACGATTGAGCACAAAAACACCCCAGAATTTGTAGTAATTCATTAGAATCGAGCCTTTTTTGTTTTTCGTTAAAAAAAAATTGTTTTTTCTAAATATTTTTCGAACGAAGGGTGGTCAAACGATTTTTGTGAATATTTTGGGGTGGTCCTACGATTCGCTAACAATTGACATCAAAAACATCCCAGAATTCCTGCTGCTTATATAACAATTCATTTTTCATTTTTTTTCGTTAAAAAAAAATTCGTTTTTTGTAAATATTTTTCGAACTGAGGGTGGTCAAACGAAAATTGTGGGTGGTCAAAAGTGGTCCTACGATTTAGAATGGATTTGGATGAAAAAATCTATAAATTTTTCACTCCTTTAGTAGAAAATCGATTTTTTTGTTTTTGTCGTTTTTACAATCTTTGGATGGTGGAGGGAACGTTTTTTCGTTAAAAAAAAATTTGTTTTTTCTAAATATTTTTCGAACGGAGGGTGGTCTAACGTTTTTTGTTAATATTCCCAGGTGGTCCTACGATTCTCCAACGATTGAGCACAAAAACACCCCAGAATTTGTAGTAATTCATTAGAATCGAGCCTTTTTTGTTTTTCGTTAAAAAAAAATTGTTTTTTCTAAATATTTTTCGAACGAAGGGTGGTCAAACGATTTTTGTGAATATTTTGGGGTGGTCCTACGATTCGCTAACAATTGACATCAAAAACATCCCAGAATTCCTGCTGCTTATATAAAAATTCATTTTTCATTTTTTTTCGTTAAAAAAAAATTCGTTTTTTGTAAATATTTTTCGAACTGAGGGTGGTCAAACGAAAATTGTGGGTGGTCAAAAGTGGTCCTACGATTTAGAATGGATTTGGATGAAAAAATCTATAAATTTTTCACTCCTTTAGTAGAAAATCGATTTTTTTGTTTTTGTCGTTTTTACAATCTTTGGATGGTGGAGGGAACGTTTTTTCGTTAAAAAAAAATTTGTTTTTTCTAAATATTTTTCGAACGGAGGGTGGTCTAACGTTTTTTGTTAATATTCCCCGGTGGTCCTACGATTCTCCAACGATTGAGCACAAAAACACCCCAGAATTTGTAGTAATTCATTAGAATCGAGCCTTTTTTGTTTTTCGTTAAAAAAAAATTGTTTTTTCTAAATATTTTTCGAACGAAGGGTGGTCAAACGATTTTTGTGAATATTTTGGGGTGGTCCTACGATTCGCTAACAATTGACATCAAAAACATCCCAGAATTCCTGCTGCTTATATAAAAATTCATTTTTCATTTTTTTTCGTTAAAAAAAAATTCGTTTTTTGTAAATATTTTTCGAACTGAGGGTGGTCAAACGAAAATTGTGGGTGGTCAAAAGTGGTCCTACGATTTAGAATGGATTTGGATGAAAAAATCTATAAATTTTTCACTCCTTTAGTAGAAAATCGATTTTTTTGTTTTTGTCGTTTTTACAATCTTTGGATGGTGGAGGGAACGTTTTTTCGTTAAAAAAAAATTTGTTTTTTCTAAATATTTTTCGAACGGAGGGTGGTCTAACGTTTTTTGTTAATATTCCCAGGTGGTCCTACGATTCTCCAACGATTGAGCACAAAAACACCCCAGAATTTGTAGTAATTCATTAGAATCGAGCCTTTTTTGTTTTTCGTTAAAAAAAAATTGTTTTTTCTAAATATTTTTCGAACGAAGGGTGGTCAAACGATTTTTGTGAATATTTTGGGGTGGTCCTACGATTCGCTAACAATTGACATCAAAAACACCCCAGAATTCCTGCTGCTTATATAAAAATTCATTTTTCATTTTTTTTCGTTAAAAAAAAATTCGTTTTTTGTAAATATTTTTCGAACTGAGGGTGGTCAAACGAAAATTGTGGGTGGTCAAAAGTGGTCCTACGATTTAGAATGGATTTGGATGAAAAAATCTATAAATTTTTCACTCCTTTAGTAGAAAATCGATTTTTTTGTTTTTGTCGTTATTACAATCTTTGGATGGTGGAGGGAACGTTTTTTCGTTAAAAAAAAATTTGTTTTTTCTAAATATTTTTCGAACGGAGGGTGGTCTAACGTTTTTTGTTAATATTCCCAGGTGGTCCTACGATTCTCCAACGATTGAGCACAAAAACACCCCAGAATTTGTAGTAATTCATTAGAATCGAGCCTTTTTTGTTTTTCGTTAAAAAAAAAATTGTTTTTTCTAAATATTTTTCGAACGAAGGGTGGTCAAACGATTTTTGTGAATATTTTGGGGTGGTCCTACGATTCGCTAACAATTGACATCAAAAACACCCCAGAATTCCTGCTGCTTATATAAAAATTCATTTTTCATTTTTTTTCGTTAAAAAAAAATTCGTTTTTTGTAAATATTTTTCGAACTGAGGGTGGTCAAACGAAAATTGTGGGTGGTCAAAAGTGGTCCTACGATTTAGAATGGATTTGGATGAAAAAATCTATAAATTTTTCACTCCTTTAGTAGAAAATCGATTTTTTTGTTTTTGTCGTTATTACAATCTTTGGATGGTGGAGGGAACGTTTTTTCGTTAAAAAAAAATTTGTTTTTTCTAAATATTTTTCGAACGGAGGGTGGTCTAACGTTTTTTGTTAATATTCCCAAGTGGTCCTACGATTCTCCAACGATTGAGCACAAAAACACCCCAGAATTTGTAGTAATTCATTAGAATCGAGCCTTTTTTGTTTTTCGTTAAAAAAAAAATTGTTTTTTCTAAATATTTTTCGAACGAAGGGTGGTCAAACGATTTTTGTGAATATTTTGGGGTGGTCCTACGATTCGCTAACAATTGACATCAAAAACACCCCAGAATTCCTGCTGCTTATATCAAAATTCATTTTTCATTTTTTTTCGTTAAAAAAAAATTCGTTTTTTGTAAATATTTTTCGAACTGAGGGTGGTCAAACGAAAATTGTGGGTGGTCAAAAGTGGTCCTACGATTTAGAATGGATTTGGATGAAAAAATCTATAAATTTTTCACTCCTTTAGTAGAAAATCGATTTTTTTGTTTTTGTCGTTATTACAATCTTTGGATGGTGGAGGGAACGTTTTTTCGTTAAAAAAAAATTTGTTTTTTCTAAATATTTTTCGAACGGAGGGTGGTCTAACGTTTTTTGTTAATATTCCCCGGTGGTCCTACGATTCTCCAACGATTGAGCACAAAAACACCCCAGAATTTGTAGTAATTCATTAGAATCGAGCCTTTTTTGTTTTTCGTTAAAAAAAAAAATGTTTTTTCTAAATATTTTTCGAACGAAGGGTGGTCAAACGATTTTTGTGAATATTTTGGGGTGGTCCTACGATTCGCTAACAATTGACATCAAAAACACCCCAGAATTCCTGCTGCTTATATAAAAATTCATTTTTCATTTTTTTTCGTTAAAAAAAAATTCGTTTTTTGTAAATATTTTTCGAACTGAGGGTGGTCAAACGAAAATTGTGGGTGGTCAAAAGTGGTCCTACGATTTAGAATGGATTTGGATGAAAAAATCTATAAATTTTTCACTCCTTTAGTAGAAAATCGATTTTTTTGTTTTTGTCGTTATTACAATCTTTGGATGGTGGAGGGAACGTTTTTTCGTTAAAAAAAAATTTGTTTTTTCTAAATATTTTTCGAACGGAGGGTGGTCTAACGTTTTTTGTTAATATTCCTAGGTGGTCCTACGATTCTCCAACGATTGAGCACAAAAACACCCCAGAATTTGTAGTAATTCATTAGAATCCAGCCTTTTTTGTTTGTCGTTAAAAAATAAATTGTTTTTTCTAAATATTTTTCGAACGAAGGGTGGTCAAACGAAAATTGTGAGTGGTCAAAAGTGGTCCTACGATTTAGAATCGATTGAGCTCACAATTAAATTAAATTTCGTTCATGGGGGTGCTACCATGTTATTTTCCCTATGCTGGTTATGGTGGAGGCTACGAGAAATAAAATTTTGAATCGTGAATATTTTCCGAACGGAGGGTGGTCAAACGAAAATTGAGGGTGGTCAAAAGTGGTCCTACGATGGTCAAACGATTAAGCTCACAAAGAACGTAAAATTCGGTCATGGGGGTGCCATCTTCACAAACCTGTATATCTATGTATATAGATTTGATACAAATTTGATATTATCAATGTATGCTACTGTTTTTAGTTGTTTCAATATGCGTCCGTTCTTTAACTATTACTTCTTTGAACAAAAAAGTAAGCTTGTCCCTTATAAAATAATACCGGTATCCGGTTCTTTTTATTCTTTTTGTTTTGTTTTAATCATTTAAATTTTTAATTGTGTTTGGATTACATTTATTATGAGCTTTTTCTTACCTCATTTGAAAAAATTGAATAATGTAAAAATTGAATAACAATATAAGTACACTTTGTGCAAGATTGGAAAGTTGAGGTTCTGTAAAATCTGAAAAATAAGTTTTCTCGGTTTTCGACTCTAGCACTAATTTTTATAATAAAAACTTTTTTCGAATTTTCGAGGAAGTTTAGAATATTTATTTATTCAAATCGAGGATAAATAATTTTTACAAAAAAATTATGTACAATTTTTAAGAATATACCTACTTTAAAATAGTGATACATATTTTTAAAGATCTTTCTAAGATCTACATTTCAATAGTGATGTTTCACAATTGTAATTTTTTTCTTTATTATTTTATGAATTTAATTTATATGATGATGTAAGCAGTACTAATTTTTTTCTTTTTGCTTTTTCTAGCAATGGAAACCAAAATGATAAAAGAAGAAGTACCTGATAAAGATTTTCCAGATACAGATCGAATATCATCGTTAAGAAGTCGGAATAAAGGTAAGCGACTTTTGTTTTATTAAAATTGATAACCATTTTAAAAAATCGTTGAAAAATCATTTTTATCATTTTTAAACAAACTATTTTCTGCTATTAGAAGAAATTTTCGCTAGAGGTCGGGTTTCAAATGCCAGTTTAGAAATTGGATGCCTAGGTATCTCTATCTTTAGAAGGGTAGTTTGAAAAGTTCAACTTTCTCAATTGTTGGTGTTCGAAGTAAAAAAAAAACGACATTTCTAGGGTCATATATTATATTATTATGTCAATATATGCTATATTTGAGACTTGCGTTTCAAATTTTGAACGTCGATTCTGTAAGATTTTGGGAAAATTAGACGAAAATCAAGAGTAAAATTTTTTGGATATATACCATAGTTTTTAAAAATATTGATGACTAAAGATTTAGAGAAAATCATTTTTGGAAGAAATAACACACAAATGCCATTCAATTCCTATCAATTTAAATGTATTTTATGGAAAAACGAGTCCCACTTGTAAGAATTTTTCTTAGTAGGAAAATATTTGTCATGTTTTTAACTAATAAATATTAGTTTTCCCATATTAATCTTAAGAAAATTAGCTATGTTAAATAATAAAGCTTTAAAAACACTTCAATATAGGATTTATATATGTTAAAAATACGAGCTTTAACAGCTTTTTCTATAAATTTAACACCGTAAGAGGTATTAAAAAATTTATCTGTTATACAGAGCATTAATGAGAATGCATATACCTACACGATCTAAAGATGATCCTAAGAAAACGTGATTTTTTGGGAACGTCCTTAAAAGTCGACCGTTTGGAGATGTAATATTAAAAACAAACTGAACAAGTGAAAACAAACAATTGACCGAGTTAATTGTTGAAATACCATGTATAGTCAGTGTTGATTTCTTTATTACATTATACATACAAACATGTGACTCATACATAACTGATATTCAAGTATAGTACATATTATAAAATTTCCGCCTAATTGCCGCCCTCACGGGTAAACAGTGATGTTTACGAAAAAATGTTTCAAACAAAAGTTGTTTAATTTTTGATAAGGAACATTTTTTACATTTAAACTTTTGTTCTATCTCTAACGGTTTACAAGAGAAGACCCAATTGACCCATGATGCTCATTTACGAACTTGACCTCACTTTTTACGTCCTGAGTACGCTGTAAAAATTTCAGCTCGATATCTTTTTTTGTTTTTGAATTATTGTGTCCACAGACGGACGGACGGACGGACAACCGGAAATGGACTAATTAGGTGATTTTATGGACACCTATGAGAAAATTTTTTTCCTTGCATCATTATTTTTAAGCGTTACAAACTTGGACTAAACTTAATATACTATGTATATTTCATATATACATGGTATAAAATGGATGCCTAAAAAGTCCGGTAGTGTAAATCCGCCTTGATATTATAACATTTAATGTAAACGATTTTTATAAACGATCCCAAATATTCAATTTTCATGAATTTTGTATGATTTTCATAAAAATATTATTATTTTATATTTAAAAAATATTTATTTTAAATTTTATATTGAAAACTAGAATAGAATACATAAAAATTTTGTTATATTAATATTTTTTGTGTGTGTGAGTTACAACAAAGATAGATATAGATATAAAATAATGTTTAATAGTAATAACAATAATAATGGGAGGATAGTATTGTAAAAAGAATTTTATTGGAATGAGTTAAAATAGGGATGTTTTGATGGTATATCCACTGTTGGCTTGGTATTTGTGGTGGATATAGTGTGTATAAAGTCCATACACCGGGTGTCTTTTTTGCCTAAAACTCGATAAATTTTAATCGAAAAAAATACGAAAACGAAAAATGTTAGTTTTAAAGGCCCACATCTTATTCCGGCATCGAATTTAATCTATGTTTTCAGATTCAATTAAAACCTAACTCTAATTCATAACTGAAACAAACATTAGATGAGCGTTTTAAATTAGAAAGTTGCTGGTTATAAATATGCGAACATTTTTTGTAAATCGGATAGTTTTGACAGTAATTGAGCAAAAGCATAGCTTTTTGTGCCTTTGAACAAAAATGGTCTTAATAGAAAATCAAATCACTTTTATTGGATTTATTGGAAATTTTTTTTCGAGGAGTGCACAAGATTTCGCAGAAACAATTATACGAAATAACAATTTTCATACGAAGGAACAATTTTGGATAAAACTTTTCAGTCCGTTTTAGCCTTAACTTTAAGGTTTGCGGAAACAAGTTTCTTTCCCAAAATATTACTTTTTTAATCAATAACAACTTTCTAAAATTTAAAGTGTTCATCTATCGAATACCAGTTATGGAGTAGAGTGAGCTTTTCATTGACCTTGAAAACCTTGGGCATATTTAATGTCTAGGTAAGATGTACGCCTACCTCAGAACTTTCGACTGGGTGAACCGATTTTGATGATTCTTTATCTATTTGAAAGCTCGTGCTTCCCGTGTGGTTCCATTTTATTTTGGTCCAGTTCTGACAACGGAATCCATGAGAAAACCGTAAAAATCTCAAATTTGCATTAAGTATGCACGACAATAGGACGAATAACTCAATATCACGCCAACCGATTTCGATGATACTTTTTTTAGTGACAAATTAGTTAGTGTACTTCAGATTCACTAAAAATCACTAAATAAAAAGAAACTTTTAACAAAAAGACAATCGACTTCAAAAGAAAAACTTTTCCAAAACAAATTAATATGCACTAAAAAGTAAAAAAATAATTTATAATATAATGTAGTTAAAATTATTGTTATTTTTGGAGTCGGTGTCAGCCAAGGAAAACAACTCTGACAGAACAGTTTGTTACATTAGCTTGGCTCACACCGACTCCAAAAATAACAATAATTTTAACTACATTATATTATAAATTATTTTTTTACTTTTTAGTGCATATTAATTTGTTTTGGAAAAGTTTTTCTTTTGAAGTCGGTTGTCTTTTTGTTAAAAGTTTTTTTTATTATCGATAAAACTTATTTTTAGAGTTTCAAGCATATGTCAACTTTAAAAAAGCCACTCTGTATATATCTACCTACTAGACTTAATGTGTATAAATTTATACAAAGTGTTTTAACAGTAATTGGCATCCGAGGACGATTATCCATAAGGCAAAGTAATCACGTGTCTATAGGTGCGAGATTACAAAGAGACGCAAGTAAAAGTTTTTAGACAAGCATAAAATTAATTGTGTTAGACTGCAAAACATTATAGTCCGACACTTGTACAGTTAATCAAATGTATGACAGTCTAATTCATATAATTTCTAGAGAAAGGGAAAATTTTAATGAAAAGCAAGCCTTGAAACTCTTAAGAATATGAAAAGGACACAAAAAAAATACGGAAGAGAAAGTTCACAGCAGATGAATCTGCCGAAGTTATTACTTCTTCACTATCAGGTCGGGAAGACAGTCTTGTAGTTATGTTTCAAAAGAGGTGAGAATTGTAAAGCGATTTTAGCATTAAATTTTTCTTTTTAAGCAATTTGATCAATTTGAACATTTTAGAAGTTCAAAATAGAGGAAGGATTAGGACAAAACTATAGTGTCCATTTTCTCCAAAACTATAAAAGATAGGTATTTGAAAACTTGCAGGTATTAGCTTCAACTAGCAGTCTTGTAAAAGATTTTCATAAAACGCTAAAACATTTCTAGAAAATACTTGGCGGCCAAATGGTTAACATAATTTTTTTAACTTTTCGAATTTATTAAAAATAATGCAAGCACTGATATTCAACACTTTCTATACAGGGTATTTCAACAAGTAACTCAATCGATTGTTTGTTTTTGCTACCTTAAATGACTTTTAATGCCATTTTTATATTACTTTTAATAAAAACTGTTACTCAAAACTTTGCCATTCCAAAATCAAACTTCGCAGGCTTCCAATAATGTTGCAATACCTTAAATTCCAAATTTGCGTGCAAAATTTGGTACACATGTTTTCCGTCATTACTTCAGAAGGGGGTAAACGTTAGAGATAATTGCAAAAACGAATTTTTAGAGTGATATATTTTCTCAATTGCTATTTTATATAGGCTAATATATGTAGCAAGTTATTTGCCACACACTTTTTGAATCATCCAGTACAAATACTATGAGTATTATTTCACATATAGTTTATGTTATTTATATATCTTCTACCCATTTTCGTACAGATGTTCTAATTCCTGTCGGAAAATATTGAACTAATACGGCCGGTTTTCACTAACTAACTGTGTTTATGTATTTGTATATGCATGTAGCCCTATGGTATACATACTACAATCAATCCATCCATCCACCTAGTGTAGTGTATTTATTGTACGTGTGTACCCAAACCCTACCCTAATAGCTGGTAGCTAGTATAGCTTGTAGCTGCTACCTAAAACTGTATTCTTTGGCCGTCAATCAACAATGTTTCAGTGAATATAGAAGACGACCAACCGATTGTATAGAGAGAATGAGTGTCTGTATGAAAATTTTCAACATTGTACAAATCCGTATTATCTCTGCTATATATAAGTTTGGAAATTTTATTTGATTTTCAGGAAAATTTGTAAATGGTAGAGTCAGTAACTGGAACTGACTTTAGGTTTTTAGGCTTGCCTGACACTATTTTTTACGACTCCTCCCCTTTAAATCGAAGAGTGATATAACTTTAACGTCGTTGTATCTGCGTGTCTGTGGCATCGTAGCTCCTAAACGGATAAACCGATTTTACTTGTTTGAGGGTAATTTAATCGAGAGTGTTTTTAGCTATGTTTCAAGTTTGAGTTTAGGGTTTCGCACACTATTACCCGCAAAAAGTTCATCATCATCAAACGGGTGAGCTGATTCTCTTGAAACATAGCCAAGAAATATCTGGATCTCTGATTTTATGTCCGGGATTCTATAAATTTCAATCTCATATATTGTTTCTCCGCTCCACGTGATATCTTCCGTATTCCTTTGTCAAATTCCTTGATTTATCCCTTTTTTTAAAGCTAATCGTGCTGGCTAATTACGAAAAATAGACTCACGGTCTAAAAATGTACCCCCAAAGAAATAGAAATAATATTAAGATTTAATTTGGTTCATTATGTAATTTTTAAAACATATATGTAATAAAATTGCCTATAAATAAAAAGAAAGTACGTATCACTTATATATTAGCCTCAGCTAGTTTAATATTATATTTTTAGCCTCAGGAATAAAATCTTTGCCTGTTCGTTTGATAAATTTTTTTTTTTTTTTTGGTGATTCGAATTTTTCTTCTTCTCATCATCTTGGATAGCTGCCATATGAATTGTCCATGTATGGTGGTTTCTAATTACTGCAGGAGCCTTTTTATGAAGGAGAATTGCTTTTTGAAGTGAGAAAAGTGCGAAGATTAGGTATATATATATAGAAAAGATTGAATCCGTTTTTTTGCAATAAAAAACCAAAATTGATTAATTCTTTTGTTCATTGTCATCAATATTTGGAATTTGTTTTGAAGGTGGTTTTAAGCTTCGAAATATTATGAAGAGTAGTCAAATTTTAAATCTTGTAATAAACGACAACAGTTTAGTGTTAAAATTAGCTGAGATATTGTTCTTTTTACGATAAGTGTATTTTCTTCATATCTTATATATTTAAACGAGCAATTCTTGTATATATATTTATATATATATAATAATAATAATAATAATAATATAATTATAATGGGGTTTAACCTCCGTTTCTCTGACATATACGCCTATAACAGAGGCCACCCACATCATTATTTTTGAATCTTTATTTATTTAATTACAAATTATATTTACAATTACATTTTTGATGTGGGTGGAGTCGGTTACTACGTTCTTATCCAAGCGACGACAATGTGATCAATTCTGCACTCCCATTAATTATAATTGTTCACACTGCCGCTGCCTGGATTCGAACCCGCAACCTAAGTCTAAGTAAACTAACGGTCTATAACTAATGCCTTAGACCGCTCGGCCACTTAGGCTCTTTTATTTATATATATATATCAACGATCTTGGAAATGGCTCCAACGATTTTCATGAAAATGAGTATGCAGGGTTTTTTTGGGGCAAAAAGTCGATCTAGCAAGGTTTCATTTTTAAAAAACGTTTTATCCGTCTTTTCATGAAAAACTGAAACCGGCAATGCAAATTATAACTCTTCCTGACATCTATTGGTGTATATCGTAGTTAATGAAATACAATGCAAATTATAACTCTTCCTGACATCTATTGGTGTATATCGTAGTTAATGAAATACAATGCAAATTATAACTCTTCCTGGCATCTATTGGTGTATATCGTAGTTAATGAAATAAAATACATTACCGGGACATTCAAATTGGTATTTGTGTGGAGACATTTAAAACGGTCTTCTATTAGTGATAAAATTTGTGTCTTTTTAAGAATACCGAGCAAAGCTCGGTCATCCAGATATTTATTATTTTATTTATAAAGAATGATCCAATTTCAACACTTTATTTTACACCCCCTTCAACTACTTATAGCCTGATTTTCAACGACTTGCTAAACTTTTTGAGGACACAGTTAATTAATTTTTTTATTCCTTGTGGTATCTGTATTTATAGAGGTTTATTTAATAGATGTGTGTGAATAACACCTGTGTAAACTTAAAATAATTTCCAATACGGTATACAAATGTGTAGATAGAACAGATGAGCTTTCACTCATTTTAAGTACAAAGTAAATCATCAACCAAACTAAACTATAAAGCTCATACAACAGCAAAACAAAACGTACACACATACATACACATACAGAATAGAAAGCTCATTATACAGGGTGGACTATTTAATATATTATGATTAATAGCTTATTTTGTTAAGTTAACCAATCAAAAAATAACGTTAAACAAAAGCTTGATGGGGGGCATGATGTTCTGACATCAGATTGAACCTAGTTCTCCGGGTTGCTTTAGGAGTCAATTTTGATCCTCACATTTTTTATTTAAAACTTCGAAAATCGTTAGCTTTCGGAAAGATATGTCATTATTGCATTTAATAAAAAAAACCAAGCTACCTAAGGAAAAAGGCTTGTCAAGGGCAAATAAAGAACATTTGCTAGTGCCCATTACTTTGACTGACCTGAAATTCTAGTTTCAAGGTCATTTAACCTTGATCTTCAAATGATTTGAAAATTTACTTGGGCTCAAAAGTCATTAACACAGGCGATTGACCATTATTGTCCTTGATAACTTTTGCCTAAAAAATTGTTATAAAGCTGGCGCATTTTCTTTCGATTAAATGTAATAATGACATTTAAGTCGTATTTCCTCCGAAAGCTAACGATTTTCGAAAAAATGTTTTAAATAAAAAATGTTAGTTTTTTTATGAGGATCAAATTTCTAATTTAAAGTGTTATTCTATCTCCTACCTTTCTGGATCTAAATATACTCTAAAGGAAAATCGCAGAAACATGATGTCCCCCATCAAACTCTGAAACTTTTGTTTAAGTTATTTTTTATTGGATAACTTTAGATTAAAATGGTCCACTCTGTACAGAGAGCTTACAGCAACAAACAAGCTCATCATATCGAATTGAATGGAGTATAAGTGAGGTGATCATCCTATTTTATAATATACACACACACAAAACCATTATTGTATTCAATCAAATAACGTAAACCTTTTGAAATTAAACGGGACGAATGGGATAGGATAGGATAGATCATATTATCTCATCATTATCGTTTGGATACGTTTTAAGGTTCTACGATACTATATACGTTATATGTAAAGTGTGTATATATTTTTATATTATACGGGGAGATTAATAAATATTAATTCTGATGAAACAAATGAAATACTTTAAAAGGAATTCAAATTGAGTTTGCTAACTTTAATTTAAAACAAGTGAAAACAAACAATTGACTGAGTTAATTGTTGAAATACCATGCATAGTCATTGTTGATTTCTTTATCACATTACACATACAAACATGTGACACATACATAACTAATAAAGTATAGTACATATGTAAATGACTTTATAGGTTTCTGCATTACCGACCGACATTTAGTGTATAGTTTGTAATTGGTAATTGGCGCCCTCACGGATAAACAGTGATGTTTACGAAAAAATGTTTCAAACAAAAGTTGTTTAACTTTTGATAGGGAACATTTTTTACATTTAGACTTTTGTTCTATCTCTAATGGTTTATAAGATGGGTCCTACGGACCCAAGCCCCAATTGACCTATGATGCTCATTTACGAACTTGACCTCACTTTTTACGTCCTGAGTACGCTGTAAAAATTTCAGCTCGATATCTTTTTTCGTTTTTGAGTTATCGTGTCCACAGACGGGCGGACGGACGGGCAACCGGAAATGGACTAATTAGGTGATTCTATGAACACCTATGACAATTTTTTTTTCCTAGCATCATTATTTTAAGCGTTACAAACTTGGGACTAAACTTAATATACTATGTATATTTCGTATATGCATGGTATAATAAACACACAAAATGTAAAATTGTGTCCAACATGAAAAATGATGTCAACCAAAATGACCGCCGTTGGATAGTACAGAAAGTGTTGAATATCAGTGCTTGCATTATTCTTTTTTTTTTTATAAATTAGAAGAGTTTAAAAAACCAACCATGACGGCTTTTCGGTTGCCATTTTTCGGTTTATTTGCTTTTCGAAGTTTTTTCTCAATCTTTTATAATTTTGGAGAAAATTGACACCAAAGTTTTATCCTAATTTGCGCCCTCATGGTTAAATAGTGACATTTATTTTTTTATAAGGAACATTTTTTTATATTTAAACTTTTTTCTATGTCTTATATTTAAATTTTTGTTCTATTTTGCTCATTTACGAACTTAGCCTCACTTTTTACGTCCTGAGCATGCTATATAAATTTTGAGATTGATATCTTTTTTCGTTTTTGACTCATCGTGCTCAAAGACGGACGGACAGATTGACAGCCGGAAATGGACTCATTACGTAATTTTACGAACATCTATACCAAAATTATGTTCGTAGCATCAATGTTTTTAAGCGTTAGGTACAAACTTGGAACTAATCGAAGTATTCCTTGATATATATTACACATAAACAGGGTATAATTACATTGTGTGTGTGTGTGTGTGTTTTTTAGAAGTTAGAAAACTCATGCATCACCCTTTATTACCGAGTTTACACTAATGCCAAGTTTTAAGTCGAAAGAACAAACCACGGAATTTTATTTTATCTTCCTCAGCTATCGAAATGTATCGATATCATGTATCGAAAGAAAAAATTAACGTTGCCAGGAAATACCATTAAACTTGTAGATATCCTCAAAATATGTGAAAATTCGAAGATTTATTATATTGTCGATTTCTATTTTGTGAGGTTTCATAACGATCAATCGTTTACAATCACTTGCTATTCATGATTGTTTCCGTATCATAATAATGGATTTAATTCTCATAAACAATAATTTCATTAAAAAAACAACTATACAGACAGTTTCCAGGAACCAATTATTCTTTTGAATTAAAATAAAGGTGGGAAGGAACATGTGTTTATGATACCAGGAACATTGTATGTGACATATGTCATTCATTATTAGTGCAATCAGAGTGAAACTTAATATAATAATTACGTATTCTATATCTAGTACTGATTTCATATACGAGAAAATTATAATATTATGAAAACTAGCTACGAATATTTTCTTAGAAGGTTGCTATCAAATAAATAGATATTAAAAAAAAAACTTATGGAACAAGTAAAAATAAATAATTGACTGAGTTAACTGTTGAGTGCTTGCTTTATTTTTATAAAAATGATAAATTAAAAAAAAAACCATTTATTGATAAAATGTCTACTTTTATTACGCGAAAATTTCGAAAATTTATCTTCTTTTTTTTTTCATTTCTGAAGTCTGTATTAGGTCATTGGAATGTTATACATTTTTATGGGGCTTAACGTGCATTTAGAATTTGTATAAATGACTCTTAGAATTTGTTAAGATGAGTCAGTGAGTGAGTCAATCAACTTCAAATGGAGCTATCATTTTTTTTGTAATATGATCAGAAAAAGAAATTTTTTTCTCAAATTTTCACCGATTTTCTCTTATAACTTTGTTGTTTTTGGTTCTACGACTGAAAGTTACTGAACCAGAGGTTTTCAGATAAACTATAAAAACCATTTGTATCCGTTTTCCAAGATAGCGACTGTGGGACAAGGATTCCAAACCCAGAAACTTGGATTTGACTTTACACTAACCCCTTGTTGATATCTAAAAAATAAAATTGGGTTTCCTGACAAATGTAACAATTTTTTTTTTAAATTTACTGAGTATGACTTATATTAAACTAACGAAAGTATACGAATAGGTTCGAAAATTTACGAAGTTTTTATTTTTGTGCTTTCAACTTGTAGATAAGTTAAAAAAATCAGAGAAATTCATAATTCGAAAATTGATAAAATGGTATTAAAATATAAATAGTTTTAACTGCATATATCATTTGAAAAATAAAATATTATTTATCGGGTAAAGGCTAGATAAAAGGGAAACGAAACATGAGGAAATGTATGCCAAACTTTATTTTCTTGTGTTTTTAAACTAAAAATAAAAGGAATAAATCCTTCAATAGTACGCTTTCATGGTTCCTTTTGAAAACAGATTGACGATTTTTCATCAAGCATGATTTTCCGAGGAGATTATCGACGTAATATAGCGGCCATAATACACTATAGATTATTTTGGAAATTCAGAATTGTACATTAAAGCGACCGTTTTCTTAAGTTTTCGCATCTTTGTATGTCATTGATATACAAAATTATCAATGGTTCTTTATTTTATTAGATTCAATGTACATCACTTCGGACTGGACACTAGAATTTGATATAACTAATTTACTCACTATTGATGATTTACGCCGAATATGTAACAATATGCAATGGTCAGCTTGTAAAAAGACAGTCAGAAGAATCTAACTTTCTTAATTTTTTCCCAATAAAATTTTTTTTCACCTTATTTGCAAACAAAACCACATTGACAATCAGTCTTCAGCCTACCTACTTTCTGATAATATATCCTTAATTCAATACAAACACTGTCCAGTAAATAGCAATATATGCTGAGAAACTACAGAATGATTCAAGGTACATTGCTTTCAATAAATTTAAAACAAGTCTATTTTCGCATCTTTTTTATTCACAAGCAAAGTTGCGAGTCACAGCTAATAAGACCATAAAAATACAAATTTGTAACACACACTGTAAAAGTATCTACAATGAATGAATGTTTGGTAACATTGTTTTATAAATACACACTAAAAGGAACGGATTCTAGTTTGAAGATTAACAATTTAATTGGTTACGTGACGAGACGTTTATCGTTTGTCTTTTGTTTCTGGCACGTTCAAAACCGTGTACTATGTATGTATGCATATATATATATATATATATATATATATATATATATGTGTCGTATTTATTATATAATATTTACACATTAAACAGTGGTACTCACTCTGTCTGGTATTTGATATGGTGACGATACCAAGAAGGGGAAAATGTTGGATATGGTACTAAACTGGAAAGAAATGGTGTAAAGTATGTAATATTATATATTGGTGTATTTAAGTGTATCAAATTATGAAATAAATATACTTAATTTTATATACTTGTGACATATAACTTGCAGCTTCAAGTGTGTGTCGATAATTCAAGTGTCTTTGTAGTCAAATTAGGTTTTTATACCGGTTGCATACAGTTTGTCCCTTAAAAGGTCTTTACAACGCTCTACCAATTATAGTTTTGCTCAAAATAACTCGATTTAGCTAAACATGCTCTCAAGGTTACTCTGTTTTAGCGTTATACGTTCTTGATGTTGCAATTTTGAAATCGTTTTTATACCATGCATATATGAAATATACATAGTATATTAAGTTTAGTCCCAAGTTTGTAACGCTTAAAAATAATGATGCTAGGAAAAAAATTGTGTCATAGGTGTTCATAAAATCACCTAATTAGTCCATTTCCGGTTGTCCGTCCGTCCGTCCGTCTGTGGACACGATAACTCAAAAACGAAAAAAGATATCGAATTGAAATTTTTACAGCGTACTCAAGACGTAAAAAGTGAAGTCGAGTTCGTAAATGAGCATCATAGGTCAATTGGGTCTTGGGTCCGTAGGACCCATCTTTTAAACCGTTAGAGATAGAACAAAAGTTTAAATGTAAAAAATTTCCTTATCAAAAATTAAACAACTTTTGTTTGAAACATTTTTTCGTAAACATCACTGTTTACCCGTGAGGGCGCCAATTAGGCGGAAATTTTATAATATGTACTATACTTGAATATCAGTTATGTATGTGTCACATGTTTGTATGTGTTATGTGATAAAGAAATCAACACTAACTATGCATGGTATTTCAACAATTAACTCAGTCAATTGTTTGTTTTCACTTGTTCTTCTATAACTTTAATTTAGTGTGGTTGTATTCCCATGTTTATATTCATATTCGAACTTGTCGGATTTAGCATTTAAAAATCCTCCTGGGTGGTATTTTTGTCTCTAATGTTTCCCTATTTTATGATCTTATTTGTTTAAACTAAATTATTGGTTTTTTTCTTAAACAAATGAAAAACAATTTGAGCCGCGTAGGATCAAAATCCTTTCAATGTAAAAAAAAGCTTGAACTCCCTGATTTTACATTCATTTCTTCGACTGAGAAACAATTTTCATAATAATGTTGTCACTAATCTAATTTTTATCCATAATATTAGTTTATACTAATGATTTATTGCTGATTTATTGCAATGATTTATTTTTATATCCTGTATTAAAAAAATGTACATTTACAAATATACATTTCATGACGCATGTTTAAAGCATACTAAAAGCTATCCTTTTCTCCGAAAACTGTACATTTTTACGCCAGTTTGTTATTTTAATGGCCATTATTCCTTGGTCTAAAAATAAATTATCTTTAATCTTTATTGATGTAATAAATGGTGGAAACGCAGTTAAATGATCATTATATTAGTTTCTACAATGTACTTAGTATTTATTTGCGCTTCCACCATATTTGTTAATTATCAATAGATTTATAGAAAATTGTTAAAATGTTTTTAGAACAACAGTTTTTTTTTATAATTATCAGCGTTGGCTAGATATATTCTTTATTAACAAACCGCTGCATTAAATTTTAATAGTGATTCAGACATTTAAAAAAGAAATATAGAGAATATAACAACTATCATAAACAAAGATAAATATATACAGGATAGTTAATTTGAAATGTGCTAATATATAGAGTAGTTAATTGGAAAATTCGAACGTAGGATATATATAAGCTAAAGGAATTTCTTCGTAAGGTTGGGGGGGGGGCTGGGCTCATCAAACTTATTTTAAAGAATATTTATTTAAAAATATCAAATCATTTGTGAAATAAATAAAGCATATTTCGGTATGGTGACAAAATGGCGGTTCTAAGATTGATCTGTAAAAATTGATGGTAGTTATTTTTTCTTGAAACTTTATAAGCGTGTTTCTCCGGTACGTTTCAAACCATATGTTCATGATATAGAAACTAGAACTTTATACTAGAAACTAGAAATAATGATTTTGGATGGAAAAAACAAGAATAATTCAGAAATATATTTACACTTGCTAACTTTTCAGTATGGGAACTTATTGTAATGGGTCCGATTTTCGAAATCGAAATTTTCAACATATATATTACGTTTCATGGTTAGGACAAGGCACAAACACCAATTTTTAGAAGAATTATGTGTGTGTGTGTGTGTGTGTGTGTGTGTGTGTGTGTGTGTGTGTGTGTGTGTGTGTGTGTGTGTGTGTGTGTGTGTGTGTGTTCGTACGAACAAAAAATAATATCGACTTTGTTGAGGTGTTGAACGAAGCGTATTAACAACAATATGATCCGAAAAGAATTTCATATATCGGTCGAGTTATTATTTTTTTAACTATTTATTATGTTAAAAGTTATTCTTGTGGAGCTCAAGGGTCGCACCAGATCCCATCCACGGCTTGTTATTTGATATTAATGCTTAATACACAGTAAGTTTCCTTGGTAGAGCATTGCAATCTAAAACTGATAGCCAATCATTTCGTGATAGCCCAAGGTTGAGAAGTAGATCTATCCATAGTTTTAATTGCCACATTGTATATAATATGGCGCAAACACAAATATGTTTTATATATTTAAAATATAATATAATATTATATTATATAGAAAATGAGAAATAAATAGAAAATAACAAAAACTATTTATTTTATTTTATTATAAAGTAATACAAACAAATAATATTATTTGTTACAAACACTTGATGATTTTGAATTGCTTGGTCATATATAGTTTATGTTTTGGCCACCCTGTGGCGCTACTGCTACCTGCTACCAATGCTACCATATGTTTTTGACAGGAAGCTTTGAAATAACATTGAATTTCATTGGGTAATGTCTGTGTGTGTGTGTGTGCAAATAGTGTAGCTAAGGAAGTATGAAGCAAAACAAAAACCCAGGATTATTTGAGTGCTAGGGTTTTAACAAAACTTGGTGACATAGGTTGTTTGTATTCTCCATCCTTAGGAGATTAAATGAGATAACATTGGTCCGAACAGATTAAATGAATAACGCATCGAACAATTTCATTTCTTATATTATAAACATTTAATTCTTCTGGCAAACTTCACCCACCATTTTGAATTTATACCGAATACGTTAAACAACTTGCATTTAATACACTTTGTCGAAAATTCAACGAATAAGCACAATAAGATAAAGACAGCTGTCAGAAAATGAAAAAAATGTTTCAAACAAAAGTTCAGTCTTTTAAAAATAAGAACAACTTGCGTTACTTTTCTGGAAATTCAATGGCACCGAAACTGAAATGTTACACGAAATTTATGGTGGCTGTAACTCTGAAGAGATATGTTTGATGTTAAGAATATGAAAACACAGCTCCATTACCGTCAGTCAATATTTTAGCTATTAGTCGCGTAAACGCAGAACTGAAGTTCGAAAATTTGAACAGTAAGACGGATTTGAATGCGGTTTTCTCCATTCGATTCGTTGGAGCGTCATTAAATCTTGTGACCTAAATCGATTTATAAGAAACTAAAAATATGCAATTTGCATTAATAATATGCATTTTATACTTGCATTGCAAATTGACTCTAAAAGTACTAAATTCACAATTCAGTTATAGTGATGAAAATGATTCAATACTTGTTACTCGGAGGTTTTTTGGAGTTGCTGAACACGCATATCGCGACAGAATTGATCTCCGACGTACCTGGTGTCAAGGTGAAACGGAACCCCGTCGTTGCTTGGAGTTTTTGAGAAATTCGTTATATAATCAGTCCCAATTTGTTACTCGAAGGTTTTTGGAGTCGCTGAGCACGAATATCGCGACAGTATTGGTCTCCGAGGTACTTGGTGCCTAAATAAATTCGTCTTACTGTTCAAATTTTTCGAACTTTGACTGTCTTTAGTGATTCGTTTCCGCGACTACTATCCCAAAAAAATCATTCTACCAGGTTTCATTAAAATCCAACGTGTTAAAGAAAATTCTGGGTGTTTTGCTTCATTAACTAGACTAATATATGTGTGTTTGTATACAAATAGAATTTTCATTTTCTGTGTTGTTCACATTTATATTATAAATGTGGAATACGTTTATTATCCTCTGTTTACATTCAACAATAACTACCAAATGTATACCTACATACACAACACCTTTTAAATGTTCCAGTTTTACTGTGGTAGTTATCCACGGTGCGTTGATATTCATCACTGCTTTTTATATTTTTAATATTTGAGCGTTATAAAAGCACTAAATGATTCGTACGAAATTTACGCTCCTCAAGTAAGCACCCAGTCTATAGAATATCGGTTGCGAGGTTATCGACAACTGTAATTTACTTTATTTTTATTATGTATAGGCAATTTTATTACAGATATGATATCCAAATTACATACTGAGCAAAATTATATCTTATAACCAAATATCCAAATCGACTGTGGGTTTATTTTTCGTCATTAGTCAGCACGAAAATCTTTAAAATGTGGGAAAACATAGAAAAACAGGCTGAAGAAGTAATATATAAGATATTAACATTTCGATTAAAATATCTTTTCCAATAAACTGATTAAATTCGTATAATTTCAATCATTGCGGGTCAATGGTCATCGCAAGTACTTTTTTTGGTCCTTCGTAGAATCATATAGTGAATATTGGAAGATTTTATGATAATTTTAAAGAAATTTATGTTTTTCGAGAGAAATATTGAAAATAACTATTTGACAGAATGAGCCAAGGATTTTTCCTGAATTGAGGCTTATAAACCATAATAAGCTCTTATTGGCTTTGTATAGTCTAACACTACTTCTTATACGATCGTATTAATCACTTTCACCGATTTTAGGTATCTCAAAGAACCATTTTGAGATAAAAATAAATCTATAAAGGATATGCAATTCTCCGATTTGGCCCAGTTTTATTGGACTACTCTTTATTTCAAATTTTATGTACAAAATTTGTATAAAATCAAAAAGCAGTACATAACAAGCGAAAACAAACAATTGACATAGTTAACTATTGAAATACCATGTTGTCTATACATTTGACTATGGAATCGTTTGTTTTCTTACGTCATGTAAGTAACCACACAGTACTGATATTTCCATATAATACATATTATACAATTTGCACCTGATTTGTGCCCTCAAGAGTAAACAGTGATGTTTATGGAAAAATGTTACAAACAAAAGTTGTTTATTTTTGTATATGAAACGTTTTTTTGTATTTCAACATTTGTTCTATCTCTAACTGTTTACAAGACCCTGTTGACCTATGTTGTTCATTTACAAATTCTACCTCACTTTTTACGTTCTGAGAACAAAATTTCAGCTTGATATCTTTTTTCGTTTTTCAGTTATCGTGTTGACAGGCACAGACTAGTTAGATTTTATGATTACCTATACTAAAATTTTGTTCGTAGCATCAATATTTCTAAGCGTTACAAACTTGGAACGAAACTTAGTATACCTTGATATATATTACATATGTGCAGGGTAAAAAAAAGATAGTATGTGATATGTTTAGTTATTTTAATATATGAAAGAATGGGGAAGTAGGGAACTACATAGGAATGGGACTTAAAGAGATGGGACATGTACCAATATCAATTGTTCGCATATGTGTGTATATGAATGAATATATATGTACAGACAGAGAACCTGTCAACAAAACTTTAGTTTTGATTTTAATACGTCATACCTTTGCTTGATTTGCTTTATTCTCTCATTGTTTTCAATCATTACCATCATCATCATTGCATCTCTCAATTCTCGAATGTCGATCACATGTGTATCGATTAAACAACGCCTCAGTCGCATTCATTTTACTTTACCTTATCGAAAATTTACCAACCACTAACCACTAAAGTAACCGTTCGTAGATTCGTAGGTAGTCCATATTATTATTACTGACAATCATAGTAGGATCGTTTGTGAAGGAACCATTTATATTAATATTGGAAGTATAGGGTGGAACATTTAAGGCATTATCATTGACTGAAGTTAAATTAGGTTTACTTCCTTTCACTTGTAGCCAAAGGTACAGAGGAAGCCAAATTTTTTTTGTCTCGTAGATCACTATTAATGTTTTTTGGCTTTGTGTGAACCCCCTGGAATATTGCATGTTCTAAGCCTACCGCTTAACTAACTGCGCTACCATTGCTTGTTGTGTAGATACCAAAAAATATGGTATATATTATAAAAATGATCAATAAGTTTATTTCAAACTTTCTGTAAGTTAGTAAGAACAATTTTCATGTAGTTAACACAATCACATATAGACTAGACATGATAGATATGTGTTCATAATAATCAAATCTTATATTTTACGCAAAGAAATTTTCTTTTAATTCATCGGTTCGATTTATTTACACGATTATGTATTCCAACTAAGTACAATTTTTTCATCAATAAAATGCATGACTTTAAACTAAAATCAATCTCTTTCATAGAAGTGACGATTTTGTTTATTTAAATTCAGTAATTTTGTATCAATGAATTCATATTTTTAATGCAATCCCATTCTGTTGTAAATACAAATATTTAGCTGTACTTGTTTCAATCGTTACGCAATTGTTTGAAGGTTTTTTACTTTATTTCAATATGAAACGACCAACTTCGGGATGAGGTTGTCATTATGTTTTTTTTTTTCAGTGTATGTATTGCATAAGAAATAATAAGTAAAAATCAAAGTTTTCTAATGAGAAGGATGAACCTGGTACTTTGATAAACAATTGCCAATATTTGGCGTCAATTAACTGAGGTACTCTTTTTCAAAAATATAAAATGTCAGATGATAGATACTTAACATATCAGCTTACTTGCACCGATTTCTTATTTCATAATAGCTCAATTTAATGATGATAAGAGAGGACGTGGAACACCCTATATAATTTATAATATAATATAATGTTCATACCTTTGTATGATCAACATTTGGAACGTATATTATGAGTACACAATACACTGTCATGTGTTACTGATGTGAGTTTAATTTACTGATGATGGATCAATTTATAATAATATATTATATATTATTACTTCCAATATAATATATTCACTTTCAATAAGTAAATATAATTAAACTGTTCTGTCTATTATATATACAACGGATAAATGTCCGCCTAGGCGTTTGAGTGGCTCAAAAGGCGTGCTCTTTTCATGAAACTTATAAGGACTGTTGCGCATAAATGTTGACGTATTTCAGTGATACAGCGTTGAATTTCGTCTTTTAAATCGCAAGAACTGGGCGGACAATGCCGATCTCCATAACGAAAAATAACACGATCGAGAAATAACTCATGAAGTAATTCATCTGTTTCTCTGGCTGTATGACATGTCGAACCATCCAGTTGAGATCCATATTTTGCAATTTTGGTACAAAAAGTTACTTATCATTTCGCGACCCGATGATGCCTCAAGCCCAGAATGCACACCAAAAAGTGACTATTTTTAGGATGCATTTGTTTTTCAATAATCATTCGCGGATTTTCGGAACTCCAAATGCGACAATTTTGACGATTAACGGAGCCATCGAAATGAAAATGGGTCTCGTCAAGCAAGCAAAAAGACCGGATGTTTTTGTTTTCACGTCATTACAGGCCCAGATTGCTCCAATTGTTTCATTAATCTTCTTATAAAACTTTCACCACTTTGATAATAATTTTTCACAATGAGAATTCGTTGTTGTGTATTGTAGCGCTTCATTTTAATTGACCTTCAGTTGTTTATTAATGAACAATCAATTATTTTTTAATGCCAAGTCATAACACTATAAATGGCGCGCACTTTAAAACCGGCGTTCTTATTGTAACAACCTTTATATATGTTTTTACAAATATTGATCATTATAGCCGATATATTGGATTATAATTGCAACGAATATTTGTCGCAATAGCCGATTTGTTGTTATAAGCGATGACCTTATAACCGATACATTCATGGATGTGATCATATAGGGAGCCAACCATTAGCGGATTTACCGGGAAGCAAAGGAAGCAATTGCTTGGGGCCCCGCTTGGACAGGGGCCCCAAAAAATGGAAAATTTTTAAAACACATTCGAAAATTTGAAAAAAAAAAAAATACAATGAAACAGGTGTACGGAAATGAGCGTAAAACATTTGTTGAATTGTACCAAATCATTTTCAAGGATGAACTGTTTTCAGCGTTTTCAAATGTTGAATGCATCATCAGGCTATTCCTTACAATACCGATAGCTAATAGTACAGGGGAGAGATCGTTCAGCGCATTAAAACGCGTCAAAAATTATTTACGCTCATCGATGTGTCAAGAAAAAGTTAGTGATTTAGGCTTACTGTTTATCGAAAAAGACAAGCTTGAAAAACTTGACTTTGATGATGTCATTCATCAATTTGCGACTGAGAAAAGTAGAAAAAAGTTGTAATTTAGATAGTAAATTATAAGTTAACTGTAAAATATATTGATTATGCAAAATTAACTAGTTATTCATTATTTTGAAATATCGGGGGGGGGGGGGATATTACAATGAGGGCCCCAAAAACCTGAGGTTGCTTGGGGCCCCGTCAGAGGTAAATCCGGCACTGGAGCCAACCGGAACCGGCTTTCATTTTCGTCGTTTTGTATAATATTGGATGTATTTATAATATGTATGTATATAAGTATGATACTAATTTTTGTTTATAGTATAAATATATGAGATGTGGAGATCATTTATCAATAATAAAATATGGGCTTATAATATTATTTACTATATATATATATATATATATAGGTATATCAACCAATATCAAACATATACCTATACTTTAAATATGATTGTTAAAGCTTCAAACCAAATCCGAACCAATCCAGAAATTCTATGTTCATCGTGTTGCTTTTAGTTTTGTGTGTTCGTTCTGCTGTTCATGATATTCTAGAATCTACATGTGTTGACATTTTCTTTGTATATGCTTTCAATAATATGTATGTGACGTCCGTACAAAGAGTCCGTAAAATATTTATAGAGAAGTTACGAATATTTGATATATGAAACATAAATGTTTTAGTGGACTAATCGATCTTTAATAAGGTAGTTGTTTGATGTCGACATCAATGTTTGATTTTAATGTCGTTACTGAAAGAAAAATAAAAATCAATTTTTTAGACATGAAATATAAGCAATTAAGGTTGTACGAGATGCAGGGCAATTTTAAATAAGAAGCTTGATTTTTGTTTTATATGAAGGTTGGACTAAGTGTAAATCAATTCTGAAAAGTCTAAATCCAGAGGGTTGCCCGATTATTTAAATAAATAAATGACTTCAAAAGTAGGCAAATTTAATATTGGTCCAATGGGAAAACGATAGATGGATGATATGTTTTCATAGATTTCTCCAAAACTAGTCGGTGGAAATTAAAAAAAAAATTTGGAAAACGGTTGACCCTGCAGGTCATCCCTGTAACTTCCCGCTAAGTATTGACTCATAACGTGTAAAAAATTTTATCTATTCTGATGTTATATCCACTCGCATTTTATTGTAATTAGATGTGATCTTCGTAATATTTTTTAAATTTTCAAATCGCGATAACTTTAGAATGAATAAACCGATTTTCACGCGGTTGGTGACATTCGACGCAGTTTTTGAAGCTTCATGAAGAATCTTTAAGTTTCAATTGATAGAACAAAACATTTTCAGGTTATTCCGAAAAAACGCTTTTTTGGGTTTTCTTTCGTCAACGATAACTCACGAACGAATCAACCGATTTTGACCGGACTGGTGGTGATCGACGTGGTTTTTTGATGTTGAGAGCTGAGAGTTTTTGGAATTGATCGATACAGCCGTTTAAAAGATATTAAAAAAAAACCACTTAAAAAAAATTTTTGTTTGCAGTTTTTTGAGATTTCTCGAAATCTATCGGTTCGAATCGGTCCAATGGCACCAACCGCGATCAAATCGGACAAGCCGTTCAAAAGTTATGAGAGGTTTACACACACACACACACACACACATACACACACACACACACACACATACATACATACAGCCATACAGACACCCTCGCGGAAGTTGTCAGGGAAGCTTCCTGACACCTTAAAACGTAGAGATCTGATGAAAACTCGATTTTGGCAAAACGAGGTGAAAACAATAACTTCCCTATTTTCTTAGCGGGAAGTTAAAAAACTATTAAAATTGAAGTTAAAACCTTAATAAATTATTGTAAACAAAAAACAACCCGTTGTGTCCGACTGATTGAGGCTGTATAAGCACGGCATTGGGGACACAAATTTTAAAAAATATATATTTTCTATTTTGATTGGTGAATTATGCTATAACTTGACAAGATAAGAGGAAAAGTAAGAATAAAATTTTTCGATACCGGTAGTTATTTTCAAAATATCGAAAATTGAAAGTTTTGTTTAATCAATGCTGATATCGAAAATTTTTATTCTTATTTTTCTTCTACATTCATGAAGTAATAACAAAATTCATCATCAAAGTTGAAAATAAGATACAAATAATTTCAACCATAAGTTTAAACTTGCCTTGGTGCACATACTACCTTTAATGGTGCAATTTTGATCGAATTCTAGTATTAATATTTTACAAACACTTGATATATGTAAGTGTAATATAACAACAAATGACAGACATTTAGTTAAAAGAGGGATCATTTATATGACAACAAAGGAATACAATTTTATAGAAATTATTGATTAAATCCCTAAATAATATATTTTGTGATTGATTTCAATCCTTAGTATAATCAATCTTTAACACTAATTTGAATCAGAGGAGATAAATTAATAATTTAAATATAAATGAAACCTATAAAACTTAAGAAATGAGTTCTGTGCTGACAAAATCGAAAATTCTTTCGAGGAATACCTAAAATTTTGAGCTGACCAATATTTATGTTTAACGTAATGGCTCCGGTATTTAAATATCTAGGTAAAAATCAAATAATTCATAAGCCACATATAATTTTCATACAAAGTAGCATAAATCTCGAATAAATCGGATTACAAATAAAAAACAAGTGAAAACAAACAATTGACTGAGTTAATTGTTGAAATACCATGCATAGTCAGTGTTGATTTCTTTATCACCTTACACATACATACATGTGACACATACATAACTGATAATCAAGTATAGTACACATTATAAAATTTCCGCCTAATTGGCGCCCTCACGGGTAAGCAGTGATGTTTACGAAAAAATGTTTCAAACAAAAGTTGTTAAATTTTTTATAAGGAACATTTTTTACATTTAAACTTTTGTTCTATCTCTAACGGTTTACAAGATGGGTCCTATGGACCCAAGACCCAATTGACCTATGATGCTCATTTACGAACTTGACCTCACTTTTTACGTCCTGAGTACGCTGTAAAAATTTCATCTCGATATCTTTTTTCGTTTTTGAGTTATCGTGTCCACAGACGGACGGACGGATAACCAGAAATGGACTAATTAGGTGATTTTATGAACACCTATGACAAAATTTTTTTTCTAGCATTATTATTTTTAAGCGTTACAAACTTGGGACTAAACTTAATATACTATGTATATTTCATATATACATGGTATAATAACTTCAATAAAATCGTTACTACAGGCTTCAATTTGACCCATTCCAGGTTTTTTATTATTGGATTAGGAAAATACTTGAATAACAAATCCAAAAAATAGGTTTATCCGGAACTATACTTGTTTATTCGGCCAACCTTGAGACCATCAAAGTGTGTTTTTGAGCCTACTAGTACAATTTAATTGATTCGAATTTATATTTTTTTATAGATATAAGTTACTTTAAAGTAGAATTAAAAAATCGAACCACTTAAATTAAACTGTGTGCTTTAAAAACGTACTTTTTCATGGTTAGCCTCTATAGAACAACTCAAGCATAAACAAAATCGATCTGTTCTAATCAATTATCGTCCTAATATGTTAAAAAGAAAGTGGATATCTCTTAAATTGATGCCTGCGGTGGCAATCAAAAACTTTCCGAAGCGAGTGAAAATGAATGTCTTACTTACAAGAATTTTGTAAGATAAAAAAAATTGTAAGACTAAACCCCCGACTAAAAAGAAGGATGTTATAAGTTTAACGTTTCTATGTATATCTGTATATCTGTGCATCTGTCTGTGGTATAGCAGCTCCTAAACGGATGAACCGATTTTGATTTTTTGTTTGAAAGTTAATATGATCGAGAATGTTGCAAGCTATGTTTCAAGTTCGAGATTAGAGTTCCTTAATCAATAAAAACTAGAAAAGGAATGATAATCTTCAAAGGGCTGAGTAGATTTTTTTGAAACATAGTTGACAACACACTCGATCTCGTTTAGTAGCTGCGATACCAAAAACGAATCGAACACATCTGATTTTGTGTTCGGGGGCTTCTTGAAATTTGTAATTTATGTTTTATTCTATATAAATAAAAACTTATTTTTCATATTTATTTACAAGTTATTGACGGTTAATTAAAAAATTTTGATTAAATATTTTTTTTTTACATGAAAGATTAAAAAATAATAATTCAATATGTAAAAAAAAATGATTTTTTTTTTTTGACAAATTATATTTTTGAAGAGCAGAATAAAAAATTACTGGCAGATAAAATAATTAAAAAAATATAAAATATAATATTAAAAAAAAAAATAATAATAATAATATTGATATATTAAATGTAAATATTTTTTTTAATGTTCAATGTAATTGATATTTTTTTTTTTAAACATTATTATTTATAATTTTTTTTATGTGTGCTACGATTTAGACGTGCTGTGAAATTTTAATTTTTGATTTAATTCATCCAAACGAATTTGCAATTTATAGATATATTATTTATATATTTATATTTTTAATTGAATTTTTATAAAAAAATAAATATTAAAATGTCTTGTTGTACGATAACGTGCTGTTAATAATGTTATATTTTACGTGCAAAGGTCTTGATCATCGCATATGAGTCTTCAAGCATTTCCTAATTTTGAACTTTATACAAATTTATGAAAATATATCATCCATTTACTGTTTTCCAATAAGACCAATGTTAAATATGCCTACTTTTGAAGTCAATTATTTATTTAAATATTCGTGCAACGCCCCTAAAATTTTCAGAATTGATTGAGACTTAGTCCAACTTCATATAAAAAAAAGTTAAGTCTTTTATCCAAAATTACCCTGACGCACGTACCATCCTTAATATAAACCGTATTCAATAAATTTGAAAACTTGTGGTAGAAATATGGTGAAATTAGTTAAAATGAATTTAATTAGTTAGATTATTTCCCTGCCCTAATATTTTCATTCTCAAACATCATTCAATAATCACGTAATGAAACTATTTTTAATTAGCTACAGTGCATTAAAATATAAATTTACATAAAATTATGTAGAGGTTATGATTTACAAAGTTAAAGAATTTTTAATGCGTAGAATATTTGACGCATGTGCAGAAGGCATGAGCAAATCTCTCATCACTTAAATTTCACTTTGTATCATTTAAATTTCACTTTTTTCACATGAAAGCTGTACGTGTCTGCGTGTTCAAATTTAACGTGGAAATAATAATATTACCTGCGCAAACATGTAAATAGGCACAGCCTAAAAATATACATACTTTGATCATTTATTATTTAAAATGTTTGTGCGTTGTTAAGAATATTGATGAATTCAGCATTTGTGTAAATAATAATTTGTTATTTTTAGGGTTGGGGGTTAGCCTAGCACTCATGGTGATGGGATAATATTTATAAAATAATTATAAACCTGGTTAATGGTTTTTATGATTACACTAAATAAATCTCGTTACATCAGGATTGAATCAAATGGGTCACTTAAGGATGTATGAGCATGGTAGTGGGGGCACAAATTTAAAAATAGATATTTTCAATTTTGATGATAAATTTATATTATTACTTGACGATATAAGACGAAAAGTAAGAATAAAATTTTTCGATATCTGGCTTAATTTTCAAAATATCGAAAATTGAAAATTTTGTTTAATTATTTAGCTTTCGATATTTCGAAAACCAAGACACATACCGAAAAATTTTATTCTTATTTTTCGTCTACATTCATGAAGTTATAACAAAATTCATCATCAAAGTTGAAAATAAGATTAAAATAATTTCAACCCTTAATCTACCCTGCTCTTACATCCCTTATATGGACGGTGACACTTAGTTTTTTTCTTTTCTAATTCATTGCTAATATGTTTACTTTCTATTAACAAGTTTTTTTTAATTTGTTTTCATTCATTCCAAATGAAAATTATCAAAAACTTCCAAAATATGTCGTTTTTTGAGATTTCTCCATAAGAGCCAATGTATTTTATATCGATTTTTAATGACTTTTTTCTTAAAAATTTGCACGGATACCTAAGCCGAAATTTTAACCACATATTCTTTGAGTAAAAGACTACCTACAAACAAATTTTGAGCCTTTAAATCAAACATTGTTGTCATGCTCATACATCCTTAATGTTCACTTCCAAATTTTAAAAACTTCAAGACATAAAATCAGATGTGTTCGATTTGTTTGAACCGATGAAAACTGAATCCGGAACGGATTCATCCGAAAAGGATGAACCGATTTTGATTTCATTTTTGTTTTAAATGTAATTTGATCGAGAGTGTTGTTATCTTTGTTTCAAGAAAACCTACTCAGCAGCCCAGCCGTTGGAAAATCTTCATCTTTTTTCTAGTTGTTTTCGGGTATAGAACCTGAACTTGAAATATTGCTGGAAACACTCTCGGAAAATTAGATTTCAAACAAAAAATTCAAATTGGTTCATCGGTTCTCTCGATTAAATGCAATAATATCATATTTTTAAATCGCATTTCCTCCGAAAGCCAACGTTTTTTGAAAAATGTTTTAAACAAAAATTGAATTTAGTTATTCTATCTCTTACCGTTCAGGATGTAAATTGATTATTCAAGAAACTTGAAGAACTAGAACCAAACGGATGTCAGAACATGATGTCCCCTATCAAACTCTGCAACTTTTGTTTAAGTTATTTTTTGATTGGATAACAACTACAAAACGAGATATTTTAGTGTATGGATTAAAATGGCCCACCCAGTACACCTTGCACCAAGACCTGTATATAAAATCTGTGATAATATAGACAAGCTGTTGATGTTCATGTATAAAAATATGTGTTACAGTACATGTATTTAGCGGATTTCTAACAAAAACAGTGAAATATATCAATAAAGACGAATACAATGAATTTTTCCTGAATGCATTGAACTACTACCTTAATTGAGGCTACAAATGAATGCAAATATTTATAGGCAGAGCTAAAAAAATAAAACCGCAAATGCTTGTAATGTTTATACAACTGTTGAATAACACATTTTTTTGTTATAACTTAATTCGTTGCTGATGACATCTTGAAAAATGAGACTTTAGATAATAAAGCAAATGAAGTATTTATAAAAAGAAAGATAAAGAATGTGTTTGATTAATTAGTTTATGATGTAATTAATAATAAATAATATTATTACAAAGTAGATAATTTTTACACACTTATTACAATAATAATGTAACAGAATATACACAGTGTCCATCAAATTGAAGAAGAGGGCAATTAAGATGATATAATATACCTATTAAAGTTCAGCTAAATTATTATATATTTCAAAAATTGTGACTTTTTATTCAGATCAACAATTTTTTGTGTTGGGGCTTGGGATGGCGATGGAATTTTCACCATTTTTAGAAAGTAAAAGTAATTTTTCACTTATAACCCCACCAAGGGAAGAAGCGAAGCCAGCCTCTACTAGGTTAAAATGTAACTTTTTGGTGGTAAACTTTACAAAAAAAAAAAAAAAAAATACAAAAGATTTAGACATGAAATGAAATGTTGTAGTTCCATATTTATGTCTAGATGTGTTATCAATCATTATTTTTAGAAAAAATTATATAAATAATTAATAATAAAAAACAACAGTATTTTTATTTATTACATGTATGTATACAATCTATATATATGTAGAGACAGTGATACCATCTATGAGCTACATCTAATACTAATATATAATTGGCTACATTTAATATTAATTTTAATTGAGTGGCCATCTGTAGATTCTTTCAAGTATTAAAAAATGCCATAATGAAAAATACAAAAAACGTTTTTAGCAATAAAATGCCACGACGTCGTACGTTGACGGGTCGTAAAGAGCGTGATCGTAATCGATCATTAATGCGTGATCATCGGAAACGCCGAAAACAAGATCAAGAAGCATTATATCTTTATCGAGATGATATTAATTTTAAAATGTATGCAGAAAATTTTGAGATTGCTCAAAAGATTTTGAATTTTGAACCATGTAATGTATGTCATGGTCGTTGGTTTGATTTACAAATTAATAAAAATGGGTTTTGTTGTATTTGTCATAAATTTAAAATCAAAAATGAGAATTGAATATTTTCACAGCGGATAATAACATAGATCCTGGTTTACAACCTGATGTTTTAAAGAAATTAACGTTTAATGAGGAACAATTAAATTAAAAATATTTGTTAATAATAGAAGTATAATTTTATTTTAGAAATATCTATTTTATATGATACCATTCGCGAGCCATTACAAAGTTATACTTTTAGCTAGTAATAATATTTAAAAAAAATCAAAACAAAACTGAAACTGTTATCTCTATTAATCAAGTCTGCTAAATAATGGTGGACGCGCAAATAAATTTAGATTACATAGTAATATTGGATATATTATATTGTTTAACTGCGTTTCCACCATTTATTTACTGTGTCAATATATGGTGTTTTTTTTCCTTAAATAATTACAATAATACATATAAAGACCACATTAAGCCCACTGATCTGAAAAATTTAACAATATGAGTGTCTTTGATGGTTCATCTAGTTATCCATATAATTTTAATATGAGTACCAACACATCACTAATAATGGGGTAAATCTATCGGATTTTGATAATTCTTTCCGAAAATTTTGAGAGAAGAATAATTTTAATAGGTTTCGTTCGTTGTAAAAAACCGGGGAAATTACTTTTCCGGCCTCGGAACGATCCATACGACCTTCTACAAGTGGTTTTGGGACAATTTATCTTTACATTGTTTTCTTTGGTGACTTTTTCTTGCATATCTCTGCTTCTACTGTTCTGATTGAGGCAAATAAAAAATTGTTATGAATTTTTGCATCGACCTTGCATGCTATGGAATCTTGAATATAGCAAAATAACCTCAAAATCTCAAGAAAACCGCTGTAAGCTCATATATTTTCAACTTTTTCTGATAACTTTTCGAAAAATGAAGGAATTGAGTTGAAATTCTGGAAAAAGATGTAACTTATGATCATAACAAAGGGTGGTAAATTTTACCCGATATATAGCCTCAATTTAGAGAAAATATCTTGAGATTTTGAGGTTATTTTGTAAATAATGTAGAGACAAATTGTCTCAAAACCGCCTGTAGAAGGTCGTGCAGATCGTTCCAGAAACCTAAAAACTACTTTCCTGTTTTTTTTTTAAGAGTACAAACACATAATTTAAAAAAATTTGGTAGACTTATCCCACTACATCACTAATAGAATTAAATTTATTTATCTGAGGTTGATAAAAACAGTAATTAATAAATGATACAAATATACAATAAACATTATGTAATGAATGAACATCGTGTAATTTAATTGAATACCTACTTGATATATAGTTTATAAATAATAGTTATAGAACATTTACATGTATATAATAATTATAATTATTATTAAATGATGAAATATGAAACTTTTAATAAATACCTTTAAGGTAAATATCTATACACATCATCATAACATATTTAATAAATTCAATATCTAAGAGAAGCTTCATAAATATTGAAGGAAGAATGATTATAACACAGTGATTTCTTTATATTAATTCTTTACTCTTGCTCCCTAAATGTGTAATACACTATAAATTCAATAGAAAATAGAAATAAATATTAAGGTCTAGATGATAACTTAGACTCAACCTAATCGCAAGAGCAAATACAGCGAATGGGGCCACGAATGTGATACAACTACCGTACGGGATTGAGTGATGAAGTTGACACAAGCACATGCGTTGTTTGTGTGAAAGTAATATACTGTCTTACTGTCTTTTTGATTGTTTCTACCACTTATAAATATTATAACAAAAATACCACTGTGATTGTAACAACCACATGAGCAGATTTATAAGGTTTATTTTTCACCGCTGTACCAAGTGCACTACCAACGGTTGTTATTATAAAAATGATCAATAAGTTTATTTCAAACTCTCTGCAAATAAGTAACAAAAATCTTCATGTAGTTGACTCAACCCCACATTGGCTATACATTACAGGCATGTATTCGTAGGAACCAAATTCTATATTTAAAGCAAACGTAAAGTACAATTTTATTTTCCATCAATAAAATGCATGACTTTAAACAAAAATCAATCTCTTTAATAGAAGTAATGATTTTGTATCAATGAATTCATATTTTAAATTCAATCCCATTCTAAAATAAATACAAATATTTAGCTGTACTTGTTTCATTAGGAAATTGTTTGAAAGTATTTTTACTTTATTTCAGTATGAAGCGGACAACTTCGGGATAGTTGTCATTATTTTATTTTTTTCAGTGTTTATCTACTTTGTTTATCCCACCTTGAATATATTTGACACTTTTTGTACTTAATTATATAGAATACTTAATATAAATTAAAATAGTTACCTACACACAGGTATAGTTATGATTTTGATTTGATTAACGATAAAGTTTATTGTTAGTGATGATTATTCCTATACATATTAGATAATATAAATAATAATTGCAATACAAACTTGTTAATGTTAATATGTTATGATTATATCAATGAATATTATATTTAAATTAACAATAATATTAACTATTAGTAAGTAAACACTTGTTTGATTAACATTCATAAACAATTCATTGGTCTATCTAAAGGTATTATATGTCCAACGGCTGCAAAATTGTTATTTTATCATTGATATAGTTATTACAGTGATTGTGTTGTGATTATTTGAAGTTTTAGATGGGGTTCGATGGGTTTGAATTGTTGAAAAGTTTAATTTATTCAATACAACCCATACATTACACAATATATACAAATTATATTTGAAAAGGGGGGGGTGAACCTTGCATCAAATAAAGTGGTTTTTTTGGTTATGTTGTTTGGAATGTAAAGACAATGTTAAATCCAAGTTTTCGACCTCGGCAAACAACCGGATCATGCCGAAAAATAAGATAAATCTCGAAAATTTGGAAATTATTTCAGTGTTTGCGATTTTGACCTGGAAGGACTGGTTTTTCATCAAAAATTGTGGTATTCATTTTTAAAACGGGTTTTCACAAACAAATTGAGATGAGACCGGATTTATTATGAGTTTCAAAGATACAGCTTTACAAAGTTTGTCTATTTTGTCAAGATACACGATTTTATGCAAAATTTCATCTTGTATACCATTACAGATATAACAAAAGTTTAATTGTAAAAAATTTTAATCTTTTATTTGAAATATTTTTTCGTAAATATCACTGGTTTTCGAAAAATTTATTTTCAATAATTTTGTTTTTCCAGAATGTTTTACAAGACTACTAGTGGAAGCTACCTGCAAATTTTCAACTCCCTATCCTTTCTTAGTTTTGGAGAAAATGGACACAAAAATTTGGGCGTAATTTGTGCCTTCACGGGTAAACAGTGATGTTTACGAGAAAATCTTTCAAACAAAAGGAAATTTTTTTATAAGAAACATTTTTACATTAAACTTTTTTTCCATTTCTAACGGTGTACAAGATGAAATTTTGCGATTAATCGTATAGCTTGAAAAAATAAGCAAAATTTGAAAAGCTGTGTCTCCGAAATTATCGACCCTGTAAAAACCGGCTTGATCTCAAATTATACTTTTTTTTTGGAAAACCATTCCTTCCAGATCAAAATCGGCAAAAACTGAAATAAGGTCAAAATTTTCAAGGTTTTTCTTATTTTTCGACATGATCCGGTAATTTTCCGAGGTCGAAAATTTGAAATTAACATTACGCTTTACATTGCAAACAACATATCAAAAAAAAAAAACAAAAGTAGCTGAATTTGATGCAAGGCCCAATGTTTGATTTGTTTGAATTAAATACGATAGGGTAAACGAAAGGAAAAAGAAAGTATGCAGCTTTGTCGCTTGTTTTTTTAGGAACTGTTTTAGCATTTATTTTTGTTCAAACCATAGAAAACCATAGAAAAATCATAGAAACCCACGATATTTCTTAGAGCAAACTTGTATTAATCTCTGCAAATATTAGCCTTTCAAGAAAAACGATCAAATGAGGAGTTTGACAGGACTTTGTAAATTTGGTAGACAGTCCAGGCAATACATGCTTTTGAAAATAATTCTCGTTCTAAACCACCTTTCGAAAACCCAAGTCGAATATTTTCATAACAAGTTTATTAGGCTCAAATTTATCCTCTAAATATATAGTTTATAGATATATTAATTCGTATGTATTTATGAGTGCGTCTTTCTATCTGTCTGTCTGTCTGTTGTCTGTTTGCGCACATATACATACATACAAAATGATTTGCTGTTATTGTTTGTGTTATGTATGTATGTATGTATGTATATATTTTGAGGAAAACCCGCGGGGTGTCTGTAATACCTGTGTATGACACATGATTTTCTATGTTCGAACAACGTAAATTAGAAAATTTTTTTTTTTTAAATATATTATATAAAAATTATTTATATGTATACATGTCACCGGATTATTGTAAGAATCGTTAGTTTATAATGAATCTAGTTAGATTGTAAACAAATAATAAGATTTATAATCAAAACGTTATTGTTTTTAGATGGTTATAAGCGAACAGTTGCTAACTAAAATCGAGAAAATTTGTAGTTGCCAATTTCGTTAAAAATCAGTATATAACGTAATTTTGACTTGAAAAACACAAAAATCGAGTTCATTTTATGGTGAGAGTCGTAGTTTCTGAGAAAATCGCTTTTCGTATCACATTTTTGATCATAGCTCGGAAACTATGCATCCAAACATGATATAAACCGGATTTTTGTTTTTGTTTTTTTAGGATCAAAATTACTCTAGAAAATGATTTTAGTCCAAATCGGGCATAAAAAATTTTTCCAATTTTTTGCGAATTTTTTAAAGTACCCCTTTGAAAAAATCGACAAAAAATATTTTGTTTCCAATTTCGATAAAAATCAGTATATAAGGTAATTTTGACCTGAAAAATTCAAAAATCAAGTTTATTTTATGGTGAGATCCGTATTTTCTGAGAAAATCGCTCTTCGTATCACATTTTTGATGATATCTCGGAAACTATGCATCCAAACATGAATTAAACGGGATTTTTGTGTTTTTGGGATTAATATTACCCTAGAAAATGATTTTAATCTAAATCGGACACAAAAAAAATTTTCCGACTTTTTGCAATTTTTTAAGGGGTTTACACCCCTTGAAAAAATTGAGAAAATCAAAGATCCGACAAAAAAATTCTGTTTCCAATTTCGATAAAAATCAGTATATAAGGTAATTTTGACCTGAAATATTCAAAAATCGAGTTTATTTTATGGTGAGAGTCGTAATTTCTGAGAAAATCGCTCTTCATATCACATTTTTGATGATATTTCGAAAACTATGCACCCAAAAATGGTAAGTAGTAGTTGGGGTTAAAATTACTTAATAAATAAAATCTAAAGGCCCTTTTAATTGATAAATAATTTAATGGCGAAATTGATTTGAATTTGGTTAGGCATAACTTAAGAAATGCCATAAAAAGCAATCATAGTTTAATGGCCAATAGTCACAATGTTCTAATTTCTGTTCTAAATGATTGAATTATTTTCATTTTACTTTTATTTCCAGACAAGGACAAAAACAATTTTCTTTAGTTTTTCAAAAACAAGTCCTAAGTTTATACGCCTTATTCTTAATATGCTTAGCGGAATATTTATAAATACAGATAGCGGACCCTTATTTTAATTTGAAACAAATAAGTTAATAACAATTTTTATACCATGTATATATTATACATAGTATATTAGTATATATACATAGTATATATACATAGTATATTAGGTTTAGTTCCAAGTTTGAAACGCTTAAAAATAATGATGCTAGGAAAAAAATTTTGTCATAGCTGTTCATAAAATCACCTAATTAGTTCATTTTCGGTTGTCCGTCCGTCTGTGGACACGATAACTAAAAAACGAAAAAAGATATCGAGCTGAAATTTTTACAGCGTCTTTGGGTCTTGGGTCCGTAGGACCCATCTTGTAAACCGTTAGAGATAGAACAAAAGTTTAAATGTAAAAAATGTTTCTTATCAAAAACTAAACAACTTTTGTTTGAAACATTTTTTCGTAAACATCACTGTTTACCCGTGAGTGCGCCAATTAGGCGGAAATTTTATAATATGTACTATACTTGATTATCAGCTATGTATGTGTCACATGTTTATATGTGTAATGTGATAAAGAAATCAACACTGACTATGCATGGTATTTCAACAATTAACTCAGTCAATTGTTTGTTTTCACTTGTTTATATTATAATTTGAAATTGACATTTTTTTTTTATATTTAAAGAAAACTTTTGATTTTTTTTAAATGTTTTATTTTACTAAGGAGACAAAAAGGAAATGAATAAATATAGTTACTTTTCAAAACTGTATACGGAAAATAAATTAATTTCGTTATTTTAATAATATACGTAGGTACAGGTATTGCAGAAAACTTATTTAAAAGTTAGAACTTAAAAGGTTTTTGTATTAGATAAATTATAAATGGATAATATGAATGTAATATTTGTTTGAATGTTTCATAACATTTTATATGATTGCAAATGGCAGTTTAAAAAAATTGTTTTTATACAAATCAAAATTTGTTTACTTTAGACATCACAGTCAAATCCATTTATGTTTTCAAATTAACAAAAAATAAACAGAGTAAAAAGACTACTGGATTGAAGTAAACTGATTTAATTGGCTGTTGATAATACAACAGGTAAATATATTTGCTTAGATACTTGAACCAAACATTGTCTTGAACCAATAATATCTGTACTTGCTACCAATGGCGCTTAACTACCAGATTTTAATTAGCTTAGAAAAAAACACAAAATATTTAACGATGAAAAAATTTAAGCTGTTTGTAAAATTAATAAGGCATACTTTCTCTTTACATAAAATTCCTCGTGCTTATTCAACTTCTATGACATACGAGCAAAAAAGTCTGGCACGTGAGACAAAGATATATTATAGCAAAAGTATGAGATAATAAGTGATAGGGCGACTGAAGCGGTTTTCGTGGCCGATTGAGGTCCACGAAAATGATATATGGTTTTCGGCGTATTTTCTTCTGGTGAATCCGAAAATCACTTTTTGTTTTTTTCTGTGAAAACTGTGAAAACGGATAATATTATTTTCTCGAAAGAATTTTGCAAAAAATACACGCTATTCAAAAATTTTGAGAAAAAATCGGGAAATTAGCTTTTTTTAAGGCATTTTCACTTATATCTCGGGTTCTAAATGAAACTCTACGGCATCTCATTTTCAAGCTAAAGATCTAAATAATTAAATTAAGTAGCATGAAATATCCAAATATTTTTTAAAAGGAAGTTACATCGGTTAATCATGAAATTTTACGAAAATGCCATTTTTTAAACGTTTTTTAAGTATAGTTAAAAATAAAATAACAATAATTTTATAGGACAGTAATCATAGTATTTTCCTATAAAAGACAAATATTTTCCACTTTACTAGATATATCTAACTTGATTTTTCCTGGAGATATGATCATTTGAAGTTAGATGCCTGTACTCGAATTAGTCGCATTTATTGTATTGTAGCAGACTATTATAGGAGCAAAAATTAATATTTTCAAAAAAAAAAAAAGTAGTATCCGAGACAAATAAGTATTACTAGCCCGACCCGTGTGGAATTCCGCAGTGCGGTGACTAAAACAGGCTAGATAAATAATATATTATCGAGGAATTTACTTTCTTTTTATTTATAGGCAATTTTATTGCAGATATGATTTACAAATTACATATTGAACAAAATAAAAACTTAAAATTATTTCTCTAGCCTGTGTTTTAGTAAATCATGGAGTTTTCATAAAAGAATTAGAAAATTCTCACGTAGACAGGAAAAACCATTGTAAAGCAGTAATATATAAGATACACAATAAGAAAGATAGAATTCTGTAAATATTTTGGTACTTTTCTGTCTAAAAATTCTTTGTAAATATTCTTGGACGCGTGTCGAATATGAAGAAAATGACATAGAAAAAAATAAAATGCGATTGGAAAATTGTATGTACCTAATTTTGTCCCCGTAGATACTAGCTATCACAAATTTAATTGAATTAGAATAAAATTTGATAAATGAATTTTCCAGACAGTATTTTGCCAAAAGTTTTGAAAACGGAGTGTATATAACTCAGAGTTTGAATTTTCACGAATAATTTTAGTAAAATGTATAAATGTTTATCAAAGAAGTTAATAAATTTTACAATACAATATTTCGTATAATAATTTATGCAACCTTTGATAATTTTAAGGTAGCTATTACTCACCCAAGGTCTTTATACACCCAAGTATCAGCCGTTTTGTGTAAAAAAATTAAAATCATAACATATAACAGACATATAGGTAGATATTTCAATATAAAATGATAAATGCAATTTCAATACTTTCATAAGCTATATGTATATAATAAAATCGTGTTAATAATTGCCTTAATATTATGTGCACTCGATTGCATGATGTCACGACATCGGAATCCACCATTATCAAATATACTTTTTCTATATATTTGAAATTAGAAATGTGGATGTAAAATGCTATATACTCTAGTGATTTGAAGTTCAGCCACATTTTACTACCAAGTGTACCATCACAGGTACTATTACGAATTATAATGAAAAGCGACTACTTTTAAATAAACCTTTTATAAAGGTGGTGGCGAGATTCCTGGTAGAAAATTTTTTATATAACATTTTATTTGGATATTTTTCTCATGAGATTATTTTTTCCGGAATATTTTGCCGTATACTTTGATCAAGATTTGTTCTTAGCTATTTAATTCACATGATCTCACATAAAATTTAAAAAAGGCAGGTCTCAATATTGACGGGAGTACATTGATCTTTATTGGTGTCAATAAAATACCTATTTTAATTTTTTTTTATTGTAAGTAGTACTATTTTTTCAGAAATATAGTGATGAGGTAAGTTTGCCATGGTCTTGATATCGCAAGAAATGAAAGACTAAGAACAAAAAAGCAACTCTTGTAGCGAGATAACAACAAATTTTTCATTGATATTAAACAATATATTATATCTTTTGTGTGGCAAGAGTGATTTTACGTACCGATGCATGCGGTATATCGGTTTTATGACTACCATCTAATTCTATAAACGTTTTAATGGGCTGTCATTAATTTACAGGTTTCAATATCAGACATCAATTATTATATGAGAGATATTTGCTTCATGTCTTCTTCCTCGAATATTATTTTAATATATGGAGGGGGGAGTATAAACTACATGCAAGTACACATTTATTATTTATATATATACAGGATGTTTTTTTAGAAAAAGAAGCAAGTATAAGTGCAGTAATGATTCTTGAAATACGTAATATTGCAGCAATAGAACAGTTTTATGGTTTTGATTATATTTTTTTTCGAAAGTAAACTAAAAATACTTTATTAAAAATTATTAAAGAAAAATTAATTTTTATATAATATTAAAATTGAAAATGGTTTTTCTAAACTGTAAACTTAAACGACAGTGACGCCAACACATCAGTTTAGTTACGCCACCGAACGGAGAAATGATAAAATAACATGCACGATGATACATGGTTAGTCTCTCAACATGTTTTCACTATATTATAACATAATTTTCCATGGAAACAAGCAGGAAAGGTGAATTTTGCGTGATTCCGATTGGCTTTCAGCCTCAACAGGTATCAAGAAGTCACAACCAATCACAAGCCACGATTCAAATTGTAACTTTAAATTAATTTTAAAAAAAATTCCTAGACAAATTGAAGTTAAAACAGACTTTTAAATGCATGGAGGAAGTAGTTTTTTAGAAACTATATAACGTTTCTAAGAAATTTTTATCTGGATACGGCTACATAACTTTCATGTACGTTTAGAAACGAGTCAAAATGAATCCAGGCTTATCTCACGTACAATTAACAAAAGCGAGAAGCACAACCATTTCAAAATTTCACGGCCAATGGATTAAATTATCTGAGATACATACAGGATGTTCAAAAAGTTCGATACCTGACTCCTGAATTTTAAAATATAATGACTGAAACAAAAATTACCAAGACAAAACTTGTTGAATGATATCCACGAATTTCACCTTAAAACTAAATGATTATTCATAGATTTTCTTAAAGCAAATTTTTGAAACTATAAAAACAAACTTGAAACATGATTCTTAAAATAAATATCAAACCATTTAAGACGAATTATCAGATAATAATGATATGATCAAATAATATAGGGGAGATTTATCAAATTGAGAGATGATTTGTTTTTGGGGTGGTTTCGGTATGATTTTAACAGCACTGGAATGAGTAAGAGGGTCCGTAAAGGGTTGGATGTATGTTAAAAGCAATGCAATAATATTATGGATAATTGAATGTGTTTTATTGTTGAACAGTGATTGTCATAAATTGCATTATAATACAAATTATTAAATTACATTACATATTTGCAATTGACTTCTATATTTTAAAATGCTGTGGAAGATTTATGGTTTATGATACGAATGAATCTCAATTATCTTAGTAGTAGATTAAGCATGCTTTTGATATAAAAAAATGATCACTGTTATTCAAGAAATATGTAAATATGTCTAATTTCAATATCTTTCTTGAAAGGCGGATGAAGAATTCATTTTGTATCAGGTTAGTTTATTGTTTATTGTTAATTTATGTAATAAAGTAAGCAAAAACTAAATATATCAGCTATCTAAAATTGGATCTGCCTCGGATAGGAAAGTTCTATATGTATTTTGTTAACGTAGCTGATTAAGCGACACTTTTGTGAGGAAATATTACCATAGAAAGAATGGTTTTGCTCGAAAATCTTTCCGACGGTTTAAACTTAAACACAAATTCATTATTTCCGATAATCAATTTTGTTCGAAATGAGTTGCATAACATGAATGCATACTACTTATATTGGTTTACGCAATATATTACTGCGAAATCTCGGTCGGTTTTTGAAGAAAAATTTATTTTTTCCCCGCTATTAACATGAGCTGATTTGCAAACGACATTTAGAATTATACAAGCATCCAGCTTCCAGCATTGAGGAAGAAATTTGTTTGTTTTTTGTAAATTTTTTTCGCTATTTTAACCAGGGAAATTTAAACTTAGCACGCAAATTCTTTTTGTACATAGGAGGCGGAGGGACAACTCGCTTGATCGCAGCGCTGTCCTTTTATGAAGTTTGCAAAAATAATTTCAATATACAAATCAGTTTAATATACAACTTGCAGTAACATTACCTAACTGAACATTGCACTTTAAAAAAAATTCTTTTAATCTCGCTTGTTGAATCAATTTGATTTACATAAATAAATCATTTCAAATCATTTCCATTTATAGACAGTTGTTAATCTTTTCAACATAATATTACCAAATAGAATAAATAATAATCAAAACTACATATTATAATTATGATTATTATATTATTTAATAATAATAAATAAATGAACATGTATTATGATTATATGTTTTAACCAGAACCCGCCCAAAACAGACCAATTTATGTATTAAATATTGTTAAATAGATATAGAAAAACCACTAATAAAATAAGAGGTGTACCATGATATCATGATGATACCAATATACTATTAATTTAAGTTTGAGAGCGTTAATTTGTGGAAGTTATTAACATTAATTAAACACATTTTATTTGCTTAAAATCCACTTTATTTTAAAAATTTTGTTTATCAAAATATTTTGTTGATGATCATTTCAACTTGTTAGTCATCTTCAGAACAGAAGATGACTAACAAGTTGAAATGATCATCAACAAAATATTTTGATAAACAAAATTTTTAAAATAAAGTGGATTTTAAGCAAATAAAATGTGTTTAATTAATATACTATTAATTTAACATTATATGTTTTTGATTATTATATATAATGGATCATATTCAACATAAATTAGTTTTGAAATAAATTAATAATATATAATAGACTGGAAGTTATTCAAATTTAGATAATAAATCTAAGTATAAAAACAAGGATAATTTAGCTTCTATATCAATAAATACATATATTTATTATAAATATTGATGAAAATTCATAAAAATTTACAATTATTAAACAGTGTGTCAAATTAAGTCAGCACCATATGGAAAACTTTTTAACTTGACAGTACAGAAAGTTATTGTTATGAGTCCAATTATTTAAATCGAAATTTTCAACGTATCTTTACATTTCATGCAGTACAAGGCATTAATATCAATTTGGAGAAGAAGTATGCATGTGCGATTGTCTAACTTGTTGATCGAAACTTATTAACGATAATATGATCGGAAAAGAATTTCCTAACATTCGGTCAAGTCGTTTCGAGTTGGTCGATTTTTTTTATTTATTATGCGGGGAAGTTATTCGTTTGGACCTCGAGAAAACTTATTCTTGATTAGAAGTTTTGCAAAATGAAATACTTAGATGTTCATTTTTTGGGTTCGTATACAAAGCTAGTTAGAAAAGGTAAATTTTACACTAGAGCAAAGTAATTACCTTTATTTTTTACACTTTTTATTGATAAAAGTTTATCGTAATTGAAAACTACCGTCAGATATCCAATACTTACACGAAAATTTTATCCGATCTGAATGAAATTTATTTTTAAACCTACTAATTTTGGGTCAATTTTATCATTTTTGATGTCATTTTTTAGTTAACATTCACATTTGTGCGAAATACCACTACCAGGACCCCACTATCTTCAAAACTTGCAGAGGTAGGTTAAATTGGATAACAAATTTGAAAAGCATGTCCCAAATTTAGTACAATTACATACTTGGTTTATTAATTAAAATTGGATATAGCTTAGATGTTATAGAGCAAAATTATATTTTTGGGATTTTGATGATGTCATAAAGTTAAAAAAAAAGATTTTTTCATAATAAGTATTATCTACCGCCATAAGTATTATAAATACGCATTTCGACCACCATGTAGTCATCATCGGTATGAATTGGCTAATTGGTGACAGTTTTCTCCGCTATTTTTAGAATTACGATTAGCATCAATTCATACTGATGTTGACTACTTGGTAGTCGAAATTCATATTTATATAATAAAAAAAATTATGTAGGAAATAGAAAAAATCGAAATTTAATTCATTCCCAAAAGAACTAATAATGTTCATTTATGGTTACTTATTTTAGATAGTCTTTAAAAAAATTTAATTCAGACTTCTTAACATGTTTTAGATCAATTTCTCAAAATTTTAAGTTAATGATGTTTTGTTTTTCGGTAGCGCCTTAACAACCTTAACTATAGATACAAGTATTTAGTTTCTATTTCATATTATTATAAATGCTATTCGTAACAGCTAAAGAGAAATCTAAAAGTTTTCTATATACATTACATAATATACCTAATATGTAGTTTATAAATGTAATTTGTTGATATGTTTTTGAAGAAAAGGACAAGAGATGGTGTACAGAAATATATATATACATATATATACAGTTTCACAGCTGGCCGTTACTGATAGTGTCAAATTGTAGAGTCCTTTATTCATTCGAACGAAGAGAATATTACATTTTCTCTCCTTTGCCTCTCACAGCTTCATATTCTCTTCGTATCACTATCCCAAATAATATGTGTACAATCATATATGTTTGTATTATATTCTTGAATGTACTCTATTTAATGCCCTCTGCTTAAAAATTATCAGTAACACATTTTGCAGAAAGATTTTATCTCAAATGTGAGTTAGAATTAATAACATAAATCCTTTGGACATGCGCCTTTAACTACATTCTTCCAGCACATCTAACTTCATTCTAAATACTTCCATTTTCTTTTATTTTCTCCTCCAAACGATCTTATGTTATCATTATCTTCTTCGTTTCTTCGACTTTGAAAATTCCAATCAAGAGTGTCGCAAAAATTGTTTTTTTTTTCAATAATGTTGGGCAAAATACGACTTTTTCCGAAAAAACTGTATACAATAATACAAAAAATGTTTGATATCTTTCGATGTACACTTCCATAATTTCAAAGCCTATTTGCCAAATGTTCTTTACTAAGACAAACCCTTAATCAATAATGACATGCAAACATATTTTGCATGTCTACCTTCTCAATATTTCTGATACAGAAATTTGGTTGTTAATTCTCCAGAACACTTGTAAAGAGTTGTAAAATTGAGTTACAAAGGTGAATAATTTAAAAGAGTTGGTATAAGTTACAAATACGAAATAGCTATAGAACCAAGATTGTCATCTTTAGATTCACTACAGATTTTTAAATCGAATTTATCTGGAGGGGTTGTTTAGAATAAATTAGGGAAACAATAAATCTTCGAAACCAGAATGATATTACCTGTGTTAATCTGAAACTAGAATGAGTTCTTATTTTTAACCGACTTCAAACAAAAACGGAGGAGGTTATCAATTCGACTGTATTTTTTTTTTTATGTTTGTTATCTCAGAACTTTTGACTGGGTGAACCGATTTTGATGATTCTTTTATCTGTTTGAAAGCTGGTGCTTCCCGATTGGTCCCATTTCATTTTGGTCTAGTTCTGACAACGGCATCCATGAGAAAATCAAAAGAGTCTTAAATTTGCATTAAGTATGCACGACAAGAGGGCGAATAACTCAATATTACTTCGATGATTCTTTTTTTAGTGAAAAGATTAGTTAGTGTACTTCAGATTCACTAAAAATCACAAAATAAAAAAAACTTTTAACAAAAAGAAAACCGACTTCAAAAGAAAAAATTTTCCAAAACAAATTAATATGCACTAAAAAGTAAACAAATAATGATAATATAATGGAGTTAAAATTATTGTTATTTTTGGAGTCGGTGGCAGCCAAGGAAACAACTCTGACAGAACAGTTTGCTACATTAGTTGGCTGACACCGACTCCAAAAATAACAATAATTTTAACTCCATTATATTATCATTATTTGTTTACTTTTTAGTGCATTTTAATTTGTTTTGGAAAATTTTTTTCTTTTGAAGTCGGTTTTCTTTTTGTTAAAAGTTTTTTTTTTTTATATTCGTTTTATATTCTGTTAAAACTTTGAAAACCGTGTAGGTGAATTCAATCTTAAATCGATGTAACATCAGTGTAACATGTTTCATTAGTTTCAACGAGTTTCATAAATAAAGTTTCGTGTAATTCACACGTACCTAAACTATAATATATGTTTGAGTAAAATTATAGTTTGTTCATTATCACTAAGGATTTACATAGTTATATGACAACTTCTATGACAGTTTTCAATTAATCTATGAAGAACATTACTACTATAGATACTGACCCTATCATCATATCAAATTTTGGATGTCAATCATATTTTTCTTTATCTAGACTTAGACATATCTTAGGCGCCCAAACGGTAAGAGATAGAATAACACTTTAAATTAGAAAGTTAATCTTAAAAATTTAAATTAAGTTCATTATAACATTTTTCATCTAAACAATTTTTTTCGTAAAACGTCAGCTTTCGTAGGAATTGCGACTTATGTCATTATCGCATTGAATTGAAAGAAACTATGGAAAAATGCTTTAGTCTAAAGTTCTTAGAGGGCATTATTCGCCTGTGTTTATGACTTTGACCAACAATTATCGATAAACTTTAAGCGTATTTGTTTTCGATGAAATGCAATAATGAAATATTCTTAAGTCACATTTCCTCCGAAAGCTAACGTTTATCGAAAAAAATATTCTAAACAAAAATTGTTAGTTTTTTATGAGGATCAACTTTCTAATTTAAAGTGTTATTTATTCTATCTCTGCCTTTTAGAATTTATCGTTTAGAGTCAAGACATTACTTTACTTTGTAATCTTTTAACTGCCTGTAACTTTAAAATTATCATAAAAAATAAAAAATAATAACAGTTTTGCTATAGAACTTATACATGATTTTTCCATTTTTGTCAAAAAAAATTTGGTTCAAAATCCCAAAAGCAAACATTTGAATTTGTCCCTCATAGAATGTATACAGATAACACACATGTATTCTTACTATAATATAATATTTGCTTCTGGTAGTATAAAACGTGTTTTATTCGTATAATATAATATTATGTATATAATATGATAGTATAGTCCTTATATTATATTACACAATATATAGGTACACAAACCCTGTGGTTGGCTGCGTATGGATTGCAACTGATATCATAACTAAATTTACATAATAAAATTTCAATAACATTTAATAAATAACAATTTTATATAAATATTATTTTATTTAATTAATTTTTTATTTATTTATTATTAAATTTGATCTGTCAAACAAAAAATAATTTTTCCAACTCTCGTCAATCGTCCGATAGACGAACGTAAAATGCTATCTAAACTCAACATTCAAGGACGTACACACAAAAAAGAGTGTATTAAATAATTGAGACTTACATTTCAAATGAAGGTGGGTTCTGATTTAACTTTGGAAAATTAGACGAAAATTAAGAGTAAAATTTGTCGACATATATCATAGTTCTTGAAAAATTTATCCATAAGAAAAATTTTTGCTTGCGTGTTTTTTTTTTTCACTGACCCTCCGCCATCAAATGCTTTCATAATGGCCGAAGAAAATTAAATTTTCCAATGAATAACAATAAAAATGAATATGTTCTTTTTAAGAGACATTTTTATTTCTCTATATATTTTAAAAACATTTACCAGGTGTAACAAAAAATCGAACCATTCTCTTATAACAATGACGGCCAGTTTAGTGTAAGAGAAACAAATATTGGGTTTTTTCACAAATTTTTATTAAGGGAATAGATACTGAATGGTTTTGTTGTATTCGCACCCAATTTTATGAGATACAATTGTACTATTTTATTGAAATCTACCTGAATGTATGTAAAAAATTGCACGAACTGGAGAAAGGTCCAAAGACCCAAGTTAACTTATAAAAAGGCGTGATAATGGTTAAAACATTTGACTTTTTTAAATGTTCCCGTACACATAAATAAAACACTTAAGAAATGGTGCAAAGAGGGCTGTTCAGGAGGATTCAAAACAGAAGTTAAAAATTTTTAAGGGGTCCTATTTTAAAAATTAAAAGCTCTTAAACAAAACGAACTCAACCCAGGACAAAAGTGAAACTTCATTCGCTTTATATTGAAACAAAATGTATATAAATTACAAATCATTATAATTGGTCGAATTGCATTTTTCACTCCCTTTCCATATTTTCCTGTACCAGCCATATTAATAAATTTTTATTTACAATATATCCCTTATATAAAGCGTTCAAATATTTTTAAATCTCTCTGTATTTATTTTTTAAGCGCGTAAGAAAGTTTTTATTCAAAAACCGATTCGACTGTAGATTAAAGAAAATATGATTGGAATGTATTAGTTCTACCTTTCTGTAAAATTTTCTCGAGCTACAGCTAATAGCTAATGACCTATTGAGTGTCGCAAACATATAATAATTTGAGTTAATGTTTAGCACATAATGGAGAGTTATTAATTTTTCGCATAGTGTGGAAAGTAAGTATTTATCACGCATAACTAGAAGACCTTTATGTTTTTTTTAATTTTCACAACTCTATTTTCTCTCTTTAAGGCGTAAAAGTAATATACACAACCATTTCCCTAAACTGTAGACCGTTTATTTTTGTTCCACCCTATATAAATAAATAAAGCATATATACACATATTATGTACATATATTTATGTACACATTATTAAGTTTTATAAATACATTTTATACTTATATTTACAAAATTCATTTCTATATATACATACTAACACTGTAACTGTATGTACAATACAGATAGCGAGTTGTGAAGGTTTAACTGTATCAAGTGAGGGATTTATACATAAACAGTAAAGTGTATTCCTATACTTTTAAAGGCAGGTTAACACGGATTTAGTCCTCCGCAAAGCTTTATATCCATCGCCCCATTTTGATTTGGTTATGTTTAAACAAAGATAGTGATTGCTGTCATAGAATGGGAAACTGTGTGGGAATTTTTTTTTACACGAGGCTTTTACAAAATTAAATAACCGTCAGTTTAGGAATATAGCTCCGCTGCTATATAGTGAAAAAGTTTTGGATTATATACACGGTAAGAGTATATGAGCTTGTAGTGAAATGAGGTATAATTTTTATCTAACACTGTACGAGCGAAAGCTTCACACACCTAATACTCAGTGTATTATTCGTTGTTTACAATACTTCTACTATAGCTGTTTCTATTACAACCATAATACTCTAAAAAAGTCGCCAAAGTCGACACAATTTTTCTGTACCTCCTTCACTAAAAATTATCGTCTCATTGTTTTTGACCTGAAATTCTAATTTCAAGATCATTTAACCTTGATCTTCAAATGATCTTAAAGATTTACCTGGGCTAAAAAGCTACTAAAGAATGACCTTTATTGTCTTGTATGTGATGTGCATTGTGCATTTTATTACTTATTTTGCAAGTTTTGTGAATTTCTTAGTATATTGCAATCGAGAAGCAACTATCTTGAATTCTGATGTAGAGTTCTGACCAGAATTTATGCTGAATCTATATTAATGATAATGTATACGGGAAAAGAAATCAATGAGCTTAAGAAAAAGAATCTTCTCTACTAAAATAATTACCTAAAATGAATCATTTGGAACAGGAAACATGGGTTAGACAACAAGCAAATATAACAAGCTGTGAAAAACAGTAAATGACAAAATTAAACGAGCAAACACTTTAAGTTGGTTGAAATTTCTATGATCTACTGAGAATACTGATTCCCGATGTGGTTAGGATTATTCAAAGTAGATTTACTTTCTCACCGTGGTACTCTTCTTACCGTTTTAGTTACGTAAAGCTACTTCACACTATCAGATATTCACATGAGTACTGTGTTCATGTAAACCTGGCTTTATTATTACTGTTAGTGTTACTATTACTGTTTAATGTTATATTGGATGGATATGATACATATAGTTTTGTTTGTATGGATCATAGATGTGAGGGTTACTCTTTATACACACGTACGTATGAACGTACATAGTGAAGTTAGTTGGTTGTGTACGTATAGACGTGTCTTATCTATAACCAGCACAACCAACACTCGAAAATGAAAAACTCTAAACTAACCACTAACATATCACATTTATTGGAATACATACGTTTATGTATACATTTTCCAATTTATTTTTAATATCTATAACATTCCAGTCTAAGATTTACTATCAGGCTGGTTTACTATCACTACATTAGATATTTCAGAGAAAAAAACTTATTTTTTCGTCAAATGAGCAATTTTTTATGGGTTTTGGACCCTAATTACTTTGAATAATCCATAGACTTGAAAATCTGGTACTAAAACATAAATTTTATTCCTTCATTTTCCGTACAATATGCATCGCAGTGTACGAATTCGTTATTTAATGAAAATATGAGATCTGAGAAATAAGCGTTTCTTTTCCTCAAATTTTCCCGCTCGGGGTACGAGCCTCTCGTTAAAACCCACACTACGAGCAATGTTACACTAATTTTGTAAAACACGACTATGTTGAAAATAAAATTTGTACATTGTTTGTGGCATGTTGAAAAAAAATTAATGAATTGAGTTTGCATGAAGTAGCCTTTGTGATTGGAAAATTATGAATATAAAAAATATACTATATAAAGTACTAGCACATTGATAGTGTATAATTCGGTACTGTATTTTGTATAAAAAACTTATTTTAACTCATAAGAGTTAGTTCATAACGTTTTAGTAGAACATGTGAAGGTGACTAATGATGATAACATTATCTCCGTCAAACTTGCTCATTAAGAAGGAATTTTGATTAATCATGTTTGTTCGATAATTCATTAATACGATATCTAAATTTGCATTTGTTTTGTTTTTTGCTTAAAAATATTGATTAAAAAAATTTGATCCAAAACAATTGTTTAAACTCACATCCTAGCCTATATTAGTTAAATAAAATCGTGAAGAAAGTTGGATATTAGAATTCTATAGAACCACATATATTAAACACAGTAAAATATTCAAAATCACTTAAATTTCAGTTATATTGGGGATTTTTTAAATAAATCCAAAACAATTGTTTAAACTCACATCCTAGCCTATATTAGTTAAATAAAATCGTGAAGAAAGTTGGATATTAGAATTCTATAGAACCACATATATTAAACACAGTAAAATATTCAAAATCACTTAAATTTCAATTATATTGGGGATTTTTTAAATAAAGTCTAATAAAATTGAAATTTTTTTCGAAATCGCTTTTTTTAATTATAGACTAGCGGCTACCCGGTCCAAGGAATCACGCTATCCCATACAAAATTTGTCCCTTTTGTTTACTTTCTTAGGGGTATAATTTCGGAAAATTGGAAATTTCTTATCGGATGCGTACGTCAAACAAAGAACATACCCTCCAAGTTTCAGATCTCTACAATCAGCGGTTTAGACTGTGCGTTGATCCGCCAGTCAGTCTTGCAGAACAAAACATTTTATATATAGAGATTTATCAAGGCTATGCATGAGTTTAAAAATGAAATACTTACCAATAAGCAATGATTTAGATAGATAAGCAAAGATTATCCTTTAATTTTACATTATTTTTAAATCAAATAGAGAATCGTTTTTCCGATTGCTTGCCATCTGGTGAGTAAATTTGGTCTTTATTTAGTTGCTGTTTCATAAATAGCCAATATCTATCAAGGAAATGATGAGTATTTGAACTAAATAGAATAATGAACCAAGGTACATTACCCTAAGTGACCCAAGTGACTGATTGATAAAAGTTTTAATAGATAATATGCATGTTTTCTTTGCTTTAATAAAAACTGATTTATGAAACAATCAGCTGACAAAAATTATTTTTCGAATAACTATAAAAACAACCATGATGCCTTCAAAGATTTGTTTGTAGGTATCTCTTTCTAGCAAAAGAGAATTTGGCATGGATTAGCTATAGTAGTTCGTCACAGTATCTGTCGGATCTCTTTGCTTATATCTGTCTTAATTAGTAGTTTAAAATGTTTCCATTATTCGACTTTTTTGACCGATTTTAACTTCAATTTCACTTTCTGCCATCTCTTTTACGGTCTTTTCATATTTTTAAGAAATGTGAGAAAAAACTTAAAACACTCGGTGTAAAATAATGAAACAACATTAGGTATATTTTAATAAGGTAAAATAAATAACATAAGGGCCACCATTTGTGTGTGGTATATAAATTATGGAGTAACATTTGTTAATAATGAAATAGCTTAATAAAATTATCAAATTAAATAAAAACCGCACAATTGTTTTTATTTTTTGGTTATATTTAATTTTTTTTTGTTTTTTTGAAACCATATTATATAATATATATGTTTTGTACGTTTTGTTGCTGGTGTTGTTGAAGAAGACCAGGTGTATTTAGGTGGAAAACTATTCTGAAATTGTTTACAAAATCTTGTTTATACTAATAAAAACTGTTTTTGAAAAAGTTCTACAAATAAATTTTCTTTTTGTGTAAATTTTTGTTAAATATGCGTGAAGATTTATTTTTACGCCACAAAACTGCAGATCAACGATATAGTCTTGCCCTATAAAGCAAGAAATCGATTTTCTGACTATAACTACGCAACCGTCTTGAAAACAAAAATTTAAGCGAAATAAGAATAGATTGCGAGCATGTAAATGAACAATTTTAAGAGCTATGTTATTGAAAGTAGGATCCTTATCGCACGTTCTGATTTGCTTGCGGGTTGGAAGGTAAAACCTAGAAAATGTAACATAAAAAACGACACCAAAAACCGAGCATTTTCACCTATGTTATCTAGGGAAACAAAAACTTTTTAAATTGATTTAGCTTACCATAAATTTGAGAATATGCAAAATTATTTTTAATATTTGTCATTTTCATTTTTTTTCAAAATTTTACGTTTTTTAATTTAAAAAAATCAATTGTGAAAGTGAGTTATCAGAAGAAGATAATAGAGATAATTAAAGATAACATAAGTAGAAGGAAATTTTATGCTATGTGATTATAAATATTCTGATCAAACCAAATGTAATTTACGCACATATTGGGTGCACTACTAAATCAACCCAAAAGTTGCCTCAACCCAAAAGTTGTTCTTAAACTAATATTACAATTAATTCATACAGTAAAAAAGTAAGTAGCTATAAAATTAAATTATTCTAAAAATATAAAATGAATGCCTTAAATTTTCAGAAAAATATCTTGTTAATAAAAAAGTAAGCGCTACATTTATAATGTCCGAAGGTACTAGAGGTACATAGTTCCTACCGCGTGTCTTACGACTTCTCTCGTTATTTTATAAAAATTTTATGGCATTTGCTTAATTTCATTGAATATTATTATATTTCCACAGCACATAATATCTCAGTGCTGCATTGCAAAATTTGGCTTTCCTGCAAAGAATTTAAAATTTTACTCAGTATAATTTAAAGACTGCTACCTTGAAAAGCTTGAAAAGCTATGCCATACAATTTTCAATGGTACTTGTAGCCTCGGCGAAAAACTGAAATTCTCTCGGCATTCGGAACTTTGGTATCCAGGCTGCAATTGCTAGAAAATTTAATTGCATTGCACCGACTGTGGTTTTAACTGATAAAGTTCCATTTATTTCGATTTTGATAAGTGTTAAGCTTTATCCGAATAAAGCCATACATTTATTGCAAGATGTGTTTTAGTGTTTGCGCAATTTATACTTTTCAAGTACCTAACAAATTGTAACGTTCCCCAATCAGCTTCGAACAGGTGATTAGTGTTTGGCCAATAAGCGTAAATCACATAATCCTTTCAGGCCAATGACATGAAACTAAATAACTTTCCATTTTCAAAATCCATTCTTAATTCGAAAAATTTAATTTTAACTTAATTTTTATTAAAGCTTGAATGAATCCTTTATCCCATTTTATCTTTGATAATCTATATATATATAAAGAGAGTGTTTGTTTGTATGTCCCCGATTTTCCCTAAAACTAACCATTGACCTTCGGTAGGGGATTATGTCATTGGGTAGCCCTTAGGCTCCCATTGTGAATAAGGGAGTTTGGTGGGGGTGGAATTAAAAATGATCTAGGAATTCATAGAAAATAGATTAAAAAAATAGTTCTAATAGTACAATAGGCCCCACTGTCAATAGTACAATTTTCTAGAATTTTCTCGAACATTCTGGAATGTTCTATGGATTTCTATCGAATTTTCTAGAACTTTCTCGAATATTCTCGAATGTTGTATTTATTTTTATTGAATTTTATCAAAATTTCTCGAACAATCTGGAATGTTCCATGGGTTTCTGTCGAATTTTCTAGAATTTTCTCGAACATTCTGGAATGTTCTATGGATTTCTATCGAATTTTCTAGAATTTTCTCGAACATTCTGGAATGTTCTATGGGTTTCTATCGATCTTTCCCTTACTTTTCCGTACACACAGAGAGTGTAGACATAATATTGGGATCGGCCAAAAAAATCTTACAGTTCCGTACACACAAAGAGAATTAAAAAAAAAGTCTTTCATTTAACAATTTTGATATTTAAATGTGCAAAAACAACCCAGCGAAGCGGGTTTAACAGCTAGTATTTATATAATTTATAAGTGCAGACGGTATTTATATCTGATTTTTTTAATTTTCCGCTTGCTTTTCAAAACATTTCCAACGACTACCCAATTATGTCCCTACTCAACTTCAATAGATATGTATGTATCTGTATATCTATTACATTATTTTAATTTTTTGTTTTTTTTGGTGTTATCTACCTGTAAATACCACATTAAAAGCGTGTGCAATTGGTTAACCTACCACAAATGTTTTTGAAAACTTTCACATAATATTTCGTTATGTTTTGTTCATACATATATGTATTGTATTATATACATATATAGATTGTTTTAAAATGTTTTATATGAGTTGAAAACGGTATACAACTTGTTGTAAACTTGCCAATTTACCTTGTATATTGGTTTTTATATAGATACCACCTTTATACGTATTTGTATCGGTGCGATACAAAACAATTTTGGTTTTATTTGGATGTGTTCTTTTTTTTTTTTAACAATTATTTTACTTTGGTTATACACCTGAATCAATGGTTTTAATTTCTAGACAAACAAAAAATAAATTAAATTGTGGTACCTACCCGAAGATAGCATTGGAATAGTTATTATCAACGATCTAGAATCTAGATGGTTGAGCGGTCTAAGGCGCTAGTTTTAGATCGTAGGTTTATTGAGACTAAGGTTGCGGGTTCGAAACCAGGCAGCGGCAGTGTGAACAATTTATAATTAATGGGAGTGCAGATTTGATCACATTGTCGTCGCTTGGATAAGAACGAAGTGACCGACTCCACCCACATCAAAAATGTAATTGTATATGTTTGTAATTGATTAAATAAAGGTTAACAAATAATGATGTGGGTGGCCTCTGTGATTAGGCATGCGTCACAAAAACGGAGGTTAAACCCCCATTATTTATTTTTATTATCAACGATACAAGATACGCCTCTAACAAGTGAAAATATAACGGTAATTATAATTTCGAATTTGCCACGAGTTATTGGAAAAACTAGCTTTGAACTACCCGCTTTGCTGAAAAATATTCCCACTTTCACCCCTCCCCCATTTCTCGCAGGGGTTACAGTTTTGGAATATACATGTCATGCTCTTTTATTTGATACCCCAGTTGGGTATTTTGGAAAATATTCGAATATTCATCGCTACTTTCTCGCTCCAACTTTCCACCCCCCGAAGGTTAAAAATAAATAACAAAATTCCTTGAAACTTGTTGTGCATCTTGTCAATATTTGAGCTTAATCGATGCACAACTTTTTAAGTTTTTGAAGTACATCCCTTTCAACTCTTTACTCTGCATGTATTATACATAAAAACCTTCCTCTTGAATCACAACATCTATTAGAAAAACCACATCAAAATCCGTTGCGTAGTTTTGAAGATCTGAGCATACATAGAGATTAGGGACAGACAGACGGAAGCGACTTTGTTTCATACATGTTTTGATTTCTGGAATAATTGATGAATGGACTATTCTTCAAGTTCCTACATACACAAAATTGGTCTGGCAAAAGATATAATTTTCTAAATATCACAATTGCCTTGATAAAAGATAAAAAGTAATCGGCAACAAAATTCTAAAGATTGGGCGGTTCTGTTTAGAATCTCCCATCACAGAAATTTATAAGTAATATTTACTAACTTTTTTATTTCATTACAAAAACAGACAATCCAATCCATTTTCGATCCAGAGAGAGTAGCTAAAAAAATTTAACTAATTAACAACCCCCCTCGTTAACGGTACTAGTTAACGATCCTTACCGATCCGAGATTGGAATAGGCCTTATTAATCATTTCTCGGTTTTTTACTATTCTTGGATCACCCTGTAAATTCTACCAAGGATTTTTACTTTTCAAACCTGCAAGTTTTTTAACGCGGTTGTAGTGATTAAAAACAATTATGCTTCCATCGTAATATATTTTGCAAGAGAACTAATTCTAAATGATTCCAATTTTTTGGCGATCAGATCCATTGATTAAAATCTATTTTTATAAATACAGTTCTAGAGTTATAAAGTTTAACACCAGCTGCTTTTCATATAAATATTAATTATAATAATGAAAACACGTCATTCTTTTATGAAGTAAAATATACAATTAATTTAGAACATTTATGGATATATGTAGAAGTTAGAAATGAGCACTAAAAATTATTTTTCTATATTATAGTTGGGAAAACTTGTCGATAAGGTAGGTGGTACCGACACCTAGGTGTGTGTGTATATCACATATTTTATAAAAACACATAGAGATATATTAAAATATTGAAATTACACTTCAACTCATTATATATATATATATGCTTTAACTTGAAACGATCGGTGAAAGAAACTTCAGAGTCAATTGATATTGAATTACAGGATGCATCATAAGGTGTGTTTTGATTTCTAGACAAAGCAAATAGAAAATATCCTAATAGAGACGTGGACACGGATCGTAAATTCATCTGTAGGGGGGTATTGATAGTATTACAAGTAAAATTTACAAAATTTATAAAATCCCCGACAAATTTTTCGGCTACGGAACCCTAATCTCACTTTTGAAACACATAGCTAAGAACACTCTCCATTAAATTACCTTTTAAATAAAACCAAAAAAATCAAAATCGGTTCATCCGTTTAAGCACTGCAATGCTACAGACAAACAGACAGACACACACATAGCGTTCAAACTTATAACATCCCTTATTTTAATTCGGGGGTTAAAAATAACAAATTAAATATAATTAATTTAAAAAAGTATAATAATACCGACGACCTCGTTACGGAAGACATCAATCAGTGCGCATTCACGTCATGCTTCGCATTATAAACAATATCAGTGGTCATTTTTGGATATACACTACTGTGTCAGTATATTGTTTTGAAAGCTGCCATAATAATGTTCAATTTAAGGATATAGGAACACCAACGCCATATTAAATAATAAAAGCTAAATTTTTTTATATGAAGTTGGACTAAGTCTAATTAAATTCTGTAAATTTAGGAGAAGGGGGGAGACACAAATTTTATCACTAATATAAGAACCATTTAAAATGTCTACACACAAATACCAATATGAATGTCCTCGTAAAGTACTTTATTTCGTTAACTACGCTTTCCTTATATATCACAATAGTTATTATCAACCTAAACTGACAAAGCCACACGGACTTCGCACTATACGATACATACGAAGCGAACCACGTACAATGTATATACCCGCCAATAGATGTCATATTTTTCAGTTGATGTTTCAGTTTTTCCTGAAAATACGGATAAAACGACGTTTCCTAAAAATGGAACCTAGCTAGATCAATTTTTCGCACCAAAAACTCCCTGCATACTAAATTTCATGAAAATCGTTGGAACCATTTCCGAGATTGTTGATATATACAAGAATTTCTCGTTTAAATAAATAAGATATGAACCTTGTAAGGTCTTGACTTTAGTTACATATAAAATAGTATTATGGCGTAGGCATAAAATTCCTATACCGAACTGAGTGTCAAATGTTTCTGGTTGAAACTATGGTGGGTGTTCTCCAACCCTGATAATTCAAAAATTACCCGAATTATATTTACATCGATTAAGAATTTACTTGAAATGACAAACCTAAGTTTTTAATAAAGCATACCTAAACAAAGAAACCAATGGATAGCATCCTGTATATTGAAATGGTTAACCTCCTACTTTTCCCCCATAATATGGTACGTGATTGAGTTGCTCGTTGCACATTTTATTCAGGCAACTAGTTGTTGTATTGTGAATACACACCACATTTATATTCGATCTCATTTCTATAATAGCTGAATGCAATCATATTACCTATATTCCAGCTCATAGTTCCGAATAATATCTTGAGAAAACAAAACTTATCAATACACAAAAATTATATTGCTTATTTCATTTCTTTTTAAGTTTAATGCCTCTATACTTGGTTGTGTAATCATTCTGGGAAATCAAAGTCTATACTACTTAGAACTACTTCATTCTATTTACTATTTAAGGTACATTTCTAACAACTTGAGATTAAAAGCAGTTTTGCACGAAATTTTACGAAGGTACTTTTCAACTACATGTTTTAAAAAGAATTTTAGAAGCATTGACCGTCTCTGTTAGCTACAAGAAATTTTTTAATTTAGGAATTCGTACTATTTAGAAGACATTTTTTATCATTTAAGTTCGCGTTTTTGTCACAGAAAGTAACTTTGCAAACAAAACTGGTTATGTTATATATATATATATATATATATATATATATATATATATATATATATATATATATATATATATATATATATATATATATATACAAATCAGGGATGCTTTAAACCTTAATAGGTGTAATTGACTGTTTAGTTTACGAAAAAACAATAAACAAAGATTACTTTTTAACAAATATTTTGTTTAATCTAGAAGTGAATTGTACAAGCGGCAACTTTGTTAAATTTACTTCTGTACTGTGGCCATGTGCTGCTTGCTATATTATGTGCACAGGTGAGTAATATACGAGAGGATGCGTTGTAGAAGATTTGAAAGATTTACGACACTAATATATTTAAAACTAAATTTATCCTCTTTCTAAGATATCACGTTCTCTCTAACACCGATAGAAATACGGCATTAAACACAATTAATGTTACCTTTGTTGTAAAAATTTTGGAAAAAATGAGGAAGTTTATACTCAATTTTTCGTCGAACGCTAACAGTCACTTGGAAGAAAGTCAAACGTTTGAAAAACAAACCTGCATAACTAAAATTTTAGTTTTTTTGGTTAGACTTCTATTTAAGTTGAGTATACGAATTTATTCTTCCAACACGATTCAGAGCTCTGAGCTTTAACTTAGCTATTAAATGCACAAATAAGTCTTATTTTTATTATGTTCGATTTTATTGTTCTAGTTATGATGTTTCTTGGGCCTGGATTTGATCTTTTTTTCAGTGATTTACAAAGCTTTTATTTACAGGCTAAAAATTGTTTCCCAACTTAAGGAAAATTTAATTTGAATGGTAAATTATATTTTAGTAAAAGAATTGTTGAATAGAAAACTGAACTTCCGTCCGTACACGAGAGTCGTGTTTCTTCAAGCTTTTGCTTATGAACTATTATTAAGTCGGGTGGAACCCTGTAATCACGGTTTCCAAATAATTTTCCAAGCTCGATGATCAGAAAAGTTTTACTTTAGTTCCGAAGTAATTTTTTCACAAGAATGCAAATTTTAGAAACAAAATCAAAAAATAAGATTTACACATTCATCGGGAATCTAACCCTGATCTTCTTGCAAAAGTATCCTTTCTTCGGCCCTGATCCACACTCTTGTAAAGTTACCTCGCCCAAGTGTAGCACTCACTACCACACTACCATCTTACTTCGCAAGTATCTCATTGCTATAGCGGACAACGAAGTGGCAAAAACTGCTGCGGTAGCCCTCTGTGCGTTTGGCTAATAAAGCTATCTTTTTGTATATTATTACAATAAAGAAAGTGTTTTTAAATAAAATTAACAGCAACAACATGGGAATAACAACGCTTTATACAAGCCACGATAGCTACTAAACTACACAAGTAATTACAAGAATGAGGAGATGAATCTCGCCTCTACTTGTCTGGGTGGCTCATGCCCTTCGACTCGGATAAAAAACTCGCTTTTTAGATATGTTGGGCAAAGTGAAGGGAGTATAAACGAGACTTCAAAAGTGTTACACCCATATTTTCGAGACTTGCCCGATTTCGTGCTATGCCGCAAGAGTTTAAAAGAGGCTATAAACAACGGATGAGACTACCGATTAATGTGGTTTGCCACTTTTCATATACACATTATCTCTTTGTTGATTCGTTTGTTGTTTTTGACTCTCTTTCATCTTATAATCCAATCTCTATTAATATTTATTCATTATTTTCTTCTTATTTTTTTAAATAAAAGGGTAGGTTGGGTATTATTAGTGTTAGAGTATTTTATATATGTATATATGTAGTATATAGATGAATGGTGGTAGCACACATAAGAGTCAGCACCATCTGTGAACGAAACGCGTTAATTAGATCCGCGCTAGTGAAACAAAAGATTGCTGCTGGTGTGTGGCTGCCGAAGACAGTTGAAAACTCACAAACAAATACTCAACCTCCCTCTAACCAAACCATCTACTTAACCCCGTTACTTTTCAAACCATCGTCTACAAACGTACAATGACTATATCATACATAAACACACTATACCACCTACCCCTATACAGGGTATTTCATAAAAACTTAACCGACTGTATTTATGGAAATAACCTTCTTGCGTCAGAAACTATTGGGAAGTTCTTAGAGATGAATGATAGAATTGGGAACCGCCATGAGTAACTCGGTATTTAATAACTCTGGTCAAAACAACTCCGGTATAAACAACTCGCGTTATTCCATGACTGCGTTCACTCACTGATGGCAAAGCCACTGATGGCACTCACTGATGGCCATGCCTTTAACGAGGTCGAGCTACCACGGATCTACGTGGTTTTTGGCTCTTGTGTCAATCCTGTGATTGCGCTCACTCTATTGTCCAAGGTTTGGCCCCATGCCTTTAATGCAGCCGAGTAAACACGGATATGCGGTGTTTTGGCACTTGCGTTAATCCTGTGGTTGCGTTCATTCACTACGAGTCGGCATGCTTTTCATCGTGTCTCCTTGATTATGCTTTCTTGAGTTTTTTCCTCCTGTTAACCTTGTGATATAAATAAGCCTTCTATCAGTTCCACTTTTAAACAATTATCGAGAAACTTTTTTGCCATGTTGGATTTTAAGAGCTATTGTTAATCATTTTGGAGTTGTTTTTGTCGTATTCTTTTGCCGCCGAGTTCTTCTTGTACTCAGTTGGTTTGTACGAATAAAATGATATCAGGATACTTGATTCCTTTGATCAAGATAAGAGGGTAGCAACTTTGTCAGTCGTTTAATGTGCTAGCATTCAGATTATTGAGGCATTGGAAAGTTGATAAGGATTGCAGTAAGTATCTACCAAGCTCAACTCCAAAGTTTATTATCTTTGAAAGTGTATGATCTTTACCTCGATTTTAGTTCTTAAAAACTTTTTCTATTTCAGCAGCTTAGAAAGTGGTATTCCCAGTTGGCGTCCTTGCAAACATTCTCAGTTGCTTGCAGAAAATTTTTCTTTTCTTCACACTAGATGTTATCAATACTTTATCCTTCCCTTCTTCGATTAGTAGTAAATTCTCTTTGTTAAGAGAAAGAAAGACCTTTTTTTTTTACCTGTTTCACATGCTCTTTGATCGAGTAACTTGTCCAAAATGATCATTAATCCTTCTTTTAATGAGAGTGGACATTTCTATTGATAATTTCCGTCAATAAGAAGACTAAGATCACTTATATTTGACACACATCCCTAGCGTAACACTTTGTACAATCAAAGTACTACCAGCAGTAGAATATTCACTTACTAACCCCCATTCCTACAACTTGTTGTCTAAAGCTTTCCTCTATATGTGATATGTATTTGTATTGCTTACTTACACTTATGCAATAGAAAGCTGGCTGGTTGTTTGTGCAAAAGAAGAGATTCAGATAACAGGAGCAGCTCCACTAAACATACATGGATATGGTATGAGATAAAGGAGTTGGTGCTGCAGGTGGCGTAAATGAAATTGGTATGAGTGAATTAGTGGGTGGAGAAAATTGACTTGGAACGGGAAATGTTTTTAGAATATAAAGATCCATTTTGTAGTATGAGCAAATATGAGGGTACATTACCAATACCATGCAGTGTTTAATATGGCATATTCATACTATCCTATTTATTGGTACTAGGTCATTTAAATAGTAATGAGGATCAATGACTTTGATGGCTCTTTTTTAATGATTGACTCTTGAGTAATAGTAGTATGAGAGTTATTTTAAATCCTCTTCCGAACAAAAATCCGATCCATTTAGTTTTTCGGGATTTCAACAATAATTGTATACGAAACATGAGTTGTATTTTACTGCATTAACTATTAGAATACAAAATAAATTGTTAATCTCAAAAATCAAACTTTTTCTTGTTCATAATAAAATAAATTTAATAAAACAATCACAGAACGGGAAAAGGGTTAAAATTATTTGTACCTCATTTTCAATGTTGATGATTGAATGTAGACGAAAATTGAGTGTAAAATTTTTCAATATCTGCCTTGGTTTTCGAAATATCGAAAGCTAAATAATTAAACAAAATTTTCAATTTTCTATATTTTGGAAATTACTTTAGATATCGAAAAATTTTATTCTTACTTTTCTGTCTTATATTGTCAAGTTATAATACAATTCACCATCAAAATTATCCTTACTTAGTCGGACACAACCGGTTTTTTGATTCAGGCAAAGTTCAAGCCTTAGTGTGTAAGATAAAGACAGTTAAATTAGTCTCGTTTTGGTGTTGGTTCTCATCACTAATTCATTTTACTATCGATTAATCACATTCAAAAATTATCGAGGACTATATTTTCGCAGTAAATATTACGAAAAAAGCTTTGGCTCATGTTTAGAATTACCCAGTAAACAGCCAGCTTAATATAGTTTCGTTAAGAGTTGTATTTTGTATATTCTAGTCTTCTACATCTTTATCGCACTGCACTCACTGTTGTTTGTGGTAACCTAGTAAAATTGAAGTCGATATGGGTACCTCTCTACCACTATACTCCAGTAGCTACCTACACTTTCAAAACAGAGTTCGTTTCATTTTCTCTCCATACACAATATAATGACCTGTCAAAAACACCTCATCCTGCTTATGTTGTGTGTATAACCGAAAGAGGGCTCTTAGAAACATACATATATATATATACACAAGATGTGTTGAATATAACCTTTAGAAGCCAAATTAATTACTATTTCGAAATATTACTCTAAGAATTCTAAGATAATAACAGAATTGGGTTCAGCATTTTTTTACTTTGGTAGAGTTTTTAAGTCCACAAATCACAATCTTAGGTACTATGCGATTCGCAAGCTTTTTCCAATATATTTAAAATGAAAATTCTTTATCCACTGCAAAACCAAAACTATAAAACCACTGTAAAAAGTAATACAGAGCGAGAATCGGTAAAAAAATGTGTCATTACGTTGGAAAGTTACGAAACTTGAATTTCCACCCTCTTATATTCTGTCACTGTCTATTAACAGTCAATTTCTTCATCACTGTCTATTATCAATCATTTCATTTTACATTCACAGGTGGCACTCGTGTTCTAAAGTTTAACAGTACTTTTATTTCCTATTAAAAGATAGCGCTCGTGTACTAAAATTTAAGAATAGTTCTATTTTCCATTTACTGTTGGCGCTTGTAAAAAGTAGAATTAAACAAGCCGTGTGAATATAACTCTGAAAGGACAGACCTATAAGTGTATGTTCTGATTCCTTATTTGAAAATTATTGCCCAATAAAATTTGATTATATGTTCTACATATATATTTCTTGTGTTTCGTTTTTTACACAAAAAAATGTCATTCTTGATTTCGATTTTCGGAGCTAATAAAATATATTTCTATCCAAAATTTAAAACATTCACATATACTTATAGTTGAAGAACTTTATATGTATCTATGTGTATATAAGTGTATGCGTGTAGTATTATCTTTTCAATTTTTTCCCGATTTAGTATTTCTATTCTTTAGGAAAAAAAATATTCTTGTTTGCTATTTTCCTAAGAGATGCACGCTACTGACATCATGTGTCAAACCAAGAAACTATTGTTATTAAGGCGAAGAAAAAAGTTGTGTTGAATACTTAAAAAGGGTTTTTATTTGACTTTAGGCTTCTTTACTTATACTATATCTCTTTAAATGGTTAAAAGGATTGTTGTATTAGAAAAACTTCCTCAATGAAGATATGTATACAGGTTGTTATAACCTATTCGCACCGTGCATGAGTTTTATTTAAGGCGTTTCCACGATAACGATATACTACTTTATTAATATAGCTATATGGAAATGTAATTCTATGGATTGCATACGTGGTTTACATTGAAAATTAAATCTTATTTTCTAACAAATTTAAATTAGTCATTATTTTCGATCTAATTGAAGTTAGCTACAAGTTCCCTGAAAGATAATGCATCTATGAAAATTTAGAGAAGTTCTTAGGCATGATCTTGACTTTATACGCAAGCAAATCTAAAGCCCTTGTGAAATGTGGAAACAAAAAGATATTTACAGTACAAACGAAAATTTATGCAATCACAATAGCCAAAATTCAACAAATTTTTTGTTTGTTTTTATTGTGCAATTTAAAACAATTTAAAATTAAATTAAAATATTTTAATTCGTAATACAATAGGTATGTAAATTGTTTATGTACAATTTTATGATTTGACAGGGTGATTCAGTTTTAATGGAGTATCTAAATTATACAGTATAATTATGAGAGTGATGTGAAATCCTTTTTTTTCATATTGATAGGAGTCAGTAACGTTGAGAAAAAAGTGATTTCCAGATCGTTGGATAATTCTTGCTTATTGAAATTAGATAAAGAAAGAAATGACGTAGTTTTTTTCCGGGCTGCACATATGACTGTGTCTTATTAAAGACAAGTATATTGTGTTAAAATGTGATTTATGTATATTGTTAAATTGAAATTTCACTGCGCTCTCATATAATCTTTGCATTTTTGTCCAAAAAAAAAAGAAAAACATTTTTTTTCAAAATCCCAATTGTATGTGCATTGAGTATAAAAATCAATACAATGTCTTATTATTGTACACTTTTTTCACAAATAGTGTACGAATATAAGCGATATAACGATTGTATTACCTTAAAATAATAAAATATTGCTTCACTGCGTTTCCACCATAATCAATGCACATATCATACTTTTCCACTTTTACACTAGTAGCTACTAAAATGAATCATACAATACAAAACAGCATAATATAATATGCATATAATACGTTTGTTTTTGAGTTATCAAGTACATATGTTCAAAGTTTACATTACTTTAGTTTTGAAACAATTAAAAGGTAAACCACACAAACGGTATGCATTTGAAATTTAACCAAACCTGTATGAATTATTTTAGCTACCATAGCTACCATGCATATAGGATATACAATTATTATCATTCTATCTTTATCATACTTATAATATCTTATACGATATTTAATAATATTTTATATTGTTTATAAATATAAATAATATGTTCTTATTATATTACTTTGTTTGAAAAATATATAAGGTATAAAGTCTACTCTAAAGCTTACGTGCAATGATTCGAAAAAAAAAGATTTTTAATTGATCGTGGAATTAATTGTGGAAGAGGTACTAATTTGTATTCTGACTTTATTTACACAAGCAAAAGAAATGTGTTAATATTTAATTAAAAAAATAAAAGAGAGGTTTCGTGGGACACGCAGTAGGAACTATGTTCCTATCGTATGTTCGTACATTTTACATGTAGCGCTTACTTTTTTACTCAAATTTGCTTCGATTTTTTTTTTGCTGGTTTAAATGAATGATTATGCACATATTCAATTTTGTATTATGCACATGTCAGTTTGTGCTTTTGTCTTCTGTCTATATTTTTTAAAATATTCAGCGCGACTTGTAGACTTGTAGTCTATTTTCTATCAAAAAAAAAACACAATTCCAAAAAAATTAAAACATACAATGGGATAAAAATTATTTGAAAATACAAATAACTGTCTTAGTAATCCATACTAATATTATAAATGCGAAAGTAACTCTTTCTGTCTGTCTGTTACTCTTTCACGCCTAAACGGCTGAACGGATTTTGATGAAATTTGGTATGGTGATAGATGATAACCTAGAAATGGTCATAGGCTATAAATAATCACGCCATCGTTCTTAGGGGGTAGGCAGTAGGCAGATAACTAAATTGAGTTAGTGATTTTTAGTCGTTTTTGTTGGGACTTTTGCTCTTTCACGTCTAAACGGCTGAACAGATTTTGATGAAATTTAGTAAGGTAATAGATGGTTACCTTAAAACGGATATAAGATCAAAATGATCACGTCATCGTACTTAGGAGGTAGGAAGTAGGCAGAAAACTGAATTGAGTTAGTGATTTTTTTATGGTTTTTGCTGGGAGTTTTGCTCTATCATGCCTAAACGGCTGAACGGATTTTGATGAAATTTAGTTAGGTGATAGATAGTAACCTAGAAAAGGATATGGAATATGGGGGGAGGGGTGAAAGTGGGAATGTTGCCCAGCAAAGCGGGTAGTTCACAGCTAGTTAATTATAAATATTAGTTTTGTATTACACTACCTTGCAGATTCAGTGTAATTAGTTTCTTTTATGTTCTATTTTACTTTTTCTCTCTAAATGCTTTTTGCATTTCTTTGCGTTGGTAATTTTAGGTTTAATTTGTATTTTTTTTCATTTTTTTTTTTTTGCACGATACTGTTTGCTTATCTGTGCTATGGTATAACTCTGAAAATTTAATGTTTTAATTTAAGAAGTTAAAAAGTTGTTTTATTGTTTAAAAAATTAAATATTATAGCTATTTAAACTCTATACTTTATAAATTAATTGTTGAAACAAATATTTGCACTTCTGATTTAGCAGTCAACCCATGTGCATACATTACCCACAATTTGTTTGATCAAAATATTTGTTGTTTTTTTTTAATGAAAAAACATTAATTTTAGAGACAAAGTACAAACTGACAAACTGATATTTATCATATTTTCAAAATTCATGGCAAGCTAAAAAAATTACTTAAATATACTTTATTTAATTCATTTATAAATTAATGCAACTTCTATTCAATATTTTTACTTAATTTTAAAGGATTACTTGATTTTTTTAAATTGTATCATGTTTCCTAAATGGTACCAATACAAAGTTACTGAAAACGTATATTTTTACTATACTAATTTTAAATTTACAAATTATGATTTTTTAGAATTTTAATTCATTTTTTGTGTAATTTTTATAAACAATTCAAGTTAATCAGATTGACGCACTAGTGTTTCAAAATCAAGTTTACCAAAGTGATTATTATGTCGGACGTTATAAAGAACGTTGATATATGCTTGAGTTGCTGTTTTTCTTACTTTATAAATTTTTCTCGATTTCTCCAATACACTTTTTTCCATCCTGTATTTATTAGACGAATTAAACACGTATATTTCAAAATATAATATATGGGTATTGGTATAAATCTATATATATATATATATATATATATTATATATTACTATTATATGTATATAGAATCAATAATAATTCTCTTGGTGGTGCTTTGAATATTTGAATTTATTCTGGAATAGAACAGGTGTCATAAGCAAACATTTGAATATGAATTAACCATTCCGTTTGTTGTTGTCATTGTGGAATTGACAACCTTGTTGTCGATTATACCGCCACTGTATTGTGTTCACTGTAGTGGTTTTATTGAGAATATATAGGTACATATATACATCTGTATAAACACTATACGAAATAGTAAAACTTCTTTAAAAACGAATTAGATGAATTAAGTAGATGCCATCAAATTATATCATTTCCAACCTTTAGGTTTTTCAAGCACCCGTGTAGATTCTAGGTGTTAGCATCCAGGTGAAAAATAGTACAAGGTAGAGACAAAAAGGACCATCTTGGACCCATAGAGGTTCAGCAAAAAATAGATTTTAAAAATGACCAAAATGGAACTTGTGAACAAAAAGGTGTTTGATGTTAACTTCTCTATTCTTAATTAAAGAGAATTGAAAAAAATACACTCGAACCAGGACTCGAACCCGGACTTCTTGGATTCATGTCAAGCGCCCTACCAATTAGGCTATTCGAGTTCTAGACACGAATGCAATTTTTTCAACTCAATGAATTTTTTTAATTTGTTTATCCACTTATTTATTATTATTAGTTATTGCTGTTGTTTACATTTAATCATGCACACGATATTTACATCATGTCTATTCGACTAATTTTGATATATAATATGTTACATACATTCGTAAACTAATTATTGACAAATATCTTGTCTAGTAATCTTAATTAAAGAGAATTGAAAAAAAATTGGAAGGGCGCTTGACATGAATCCAAGAAGTCCGTGTTCGCGTCCTGGTTCGAGTGTATTTTTTTCAATTCTCTTTAATTAAGATTACTAGACAAGATATTTTTCAATAATTAGTTTACGAATGTATGTAACATATTATATATCAAAATTAGTCGAATAGACCATGATGTAAATATCGTGTGCATGATTAAATGTAAACAACAACAATAAGTAATTCTCTATTCTTCTCTAACAACTTGTTTAGATCTTTACCTTACTTTTATTACTTTGAGGACATCTTTTAAAACTAACACATTTGCTACAGCAGCGCCACCCTTATTCGCTGGTTTTCGATGGACACTTTGGGACACTATGATGGCCCTCCTTATCGCTTCCCTTCAGAGTGCAATATATATTTTCAAACATGCGAGAAAATAACTTTGTTCTGAAAAGTTAAATTGTATTTAGCAACTACACTTCATTGTACGAAAAACTATCTAGAAGAGTGTACTTGAAGACTCGTAAGTAAGAGTCCTAATGTTAATTATACCAAATAATTAGCGCTGTCTAATTTAGGTCAAACTCACCAGCTTTTATAAGAAATTTATTTACAAACATTCACTGACAAGTGAATGAAAATTTCTCGACTAGGCTGCATTTCGGCAAAAATATATTTATTCTTGTTAAACTACATAACATTTTCACGACACTCTTTTAAGCTTAAAAATTTGATAATAATGCGATTCTTCGCTTTGAGCTCTACAACGTTCAAAGTCACATTTCAAGAGGGATGTATTCGTGCTTCTCAAACGGGTCATAAGATAGAGTCATACCAGAATGCAGAGACATTCCAGAAAATTGTAAAGCCAACAAGCTTGGTAGAAATGCCAAAATGCTGTCGGACACAAGCATCAATAGACACCCGGTAGTTCCATTCGCGAACTACAGACTGTTCCTGAAAGAAGATATCATAAGAGCCAATCTTAGGTGAAGGGAGAAACGTGCTTGTGGTACAGATCTGGTCTAAGTACAATCGTTGACGTTCCGAAGATCTTATATCGCTACCAAAGACCTTATATTAGCAGAGTTGGTGTGGCAATTACAAGACACTGGCTGAGCGGTAAGCATGCTAAACGACTGGGCCTGACAGTATATCACGACTATTGTACGAGCTGTCACATTGGTGAGGAGAAGGGAACGATTTATCACCTTCTGCGTCACTGCAAAGCACTCGCCATGAACAGTTGGACTTATTTGAGGCAGCCTCTTTTTGACGACCTCTCCGATCTAAAGTCCGTTGATCTCAAGGCACTCCTGCTGTTCTTAAACAGCTCCAAATGGTTCACGGCGTAGTGGCCGAGAATGGACCAACCCTTTTTTGGCATGGTCTAAGTGTGTCCCACCCCAGTACAGCCACCCTAACCTAACCTAACCTAGAGTGATACCAAGTGAAACCTCTTAGGTTATTCTTTTAGAAAACGTAGATCAATATTTTGTCATATTTTGCAAACTTCTTTAAACGTTATGTATTACAGATATTTCACTTTAAATTTAACCAATATTTTATCTCCACTTTTCTCATTCCACAATTCCATTCTCCACCCACACAATATACAAACTCTTCACCAAAATTCTATTTTACTATATATTGATGACGTGTACTCCCTTAAAATTACTATATGAAAATGATTATACATATATTTTAAAATATAATATAAATATCATAAACCATAATAATTTTATCTATTGATTAACTATACTTTTTGATTGCGTATATTTATAATATGTAGTAGCGTGTATGCATTTGAACAAACGATAAACACATCATCACAACAACAACAACAAACAGGAACGTTGGGAAGAGAGGATTAAGAAGGGATGGGAAGAGATTAAATATTTGTTATATCATCCTGTTTATTATATAACATATATGTATGTACAAAGAGTATTATTGTATGTTTACTGTTCTTGTAATGCTTATAAATTGTGATTCTGGAAGACAAATGGTCTCTATCCGTTTAACTAAAGATCATTCCTAGACAAGACGAGGCGAGAATGCTTTACATTAGGTTTTAGTTAGGAGTAGGTATTTTTTCTGCGACCATTTTGATCTATTGTATCGCCTTTGCTCCAAAGGTACTCCAGAAGCCCTACAGGTTTAATAAAATCTAGGATATTTTTGGTTGACACTTCTTTTATTTCACTTGAATAGAGATTAATCCATCCCTAGCGATAGTCTCATTTGAAATAGAGGCTTTTGTATTCACACAGAATGTAGATTCTGGTTTTCTCTTCCTCTTGAAAAACCATTCTTATCACGTCTTTACTTACTTCGTATGTCTGACTGTCTTTCCGGTTCAAGTCTTGTATTTGGAAGTTAAGTCACCTATACATGACTGTAAAATATAAAAACTTGAGACGCTTTAGTGATTCGAGTGAATTTGTCAAAATCGCACTCGAATGAAAACGTATTTGATTCTTGTTCGTTTACACTCGAGATACTTTGTAGTCAAATAATGTATTATTTTTAGCTTTACAGTACCAGGCAACTAAAAAAATATATAATATATTGTGTGTAAGTGCTGCTTATAAATTTAATAGTATAGATATCGCTCTTCAATAATCAATACTCTAACTATAATTGTCTCTGATCATCAAAAGATGGATCTTTGATGAACTCATAATTAAATTAAAATTTTGTTTTTATAATCAGCAACCTTATATTTTGATGGTATTATTATAAACTACAAGATTGTCTAAATATTTTAGATAGTTTTTTATCAAACTCTCTAGATTTTTTGATATAGAAATATCCAATTGAAAAGGATAACCAATATGATTCATCAATTTTTCAGCCAACTTTGAACGATAAAATAATAATAAAAAGCCCGATGACCTAGAAATTTTTGTGATTTTGGGAAACTTTGTTAATCAAAAAATGTATTCATAAAGTTTTATTGAAATCCCTGGTATTATTCAATCCTTGCATATCTCCTTAAATTAATAATATATTCTATTGTTTCAGGTGGCATTGTTACATCATTAACCACAAACAATGGGAAAACCCAACAACAAACAGATCGTTTAACCAATTGTAAAACACCAGATTCACCAGAAGGTGCACGTTTATCATCATCAAATTCGTCCACATCCTCATTAGGTGGTAGTAACAATGTATCCACCTCACAACAACAATCTCAATCTCAACAACAATCAACAACACTATCTAGTCAACAACAATTAAACTCTAGTCTATCACCAAATCATCAATCACAGAGCAGCAGCACACCAAATAATACAAACCTAGTCAGCAGACATCATTCACCACCACGTATCACAACACAATTGGGTGTTGTTGTCACAACAAATGGTGGTGCTTTAAGTCCATCAACAATGCCAACACACATGACTTCGATCACTTCAGGTGGTCCTACTTTATTACATCATCATCGTGCATCAACATCACCAGATACTGTTAATAATTTAGTTGTCACAACAACACCACCGTTATCATTAACTGTAGATCATAATACAGCTGCAGTGACTAGTCAACAGAATAGTGGTGGTGGTGGTGGTGGTGGGGTTAGTGGTGGGGGTATATCAACATTATCAACAACAAATCATAATAATAATAATTATTTGAATTATAATCCGTTACGACAATTGAATAAGGTGAAACGATTTTTATGTACGTTGGTCCAATTTGGTGCTGATATTGGACCGGATATTGGTGATCGTGTACGAAGTATGGTGTTAAGTTTAGTGGTGAGTATTATTTGAAGAAGATCCCATCCATAAATTACGTAACAGGTTAAGGACAGGATAGGAAGTCAACGAAAAGCTTTGTGATGTCACATGTCAAAATCGATCTTAAGTACCTACTATAATAAAAAATTTATACGTAAACAAAAAACTTATATCGTTCATGTAGGTTTAAGTCTTCAGCAAGTATATGCGCCGTGTTGATGAGCGATCTACCTTTCAATATGTCCAATTTCTGAAAAATATGTGACGTCCCATCAGGAGGGAGGGGTTTCGGAAATGAAAGCACCTGTCAAAAAACATAAAATTTGTAGGACGTAATTTATGAATGGCACCAAACAACAAATTGTTTTTTAAAAAGTACCTATTCACTTTACCTCTCTGAGCGTCTGAAAATTAGCATGTTCTCATTCTACACCGCAGGTACAGCTCTTTGGAATGTTTTTTCTAAGAACTAGAAGCCGCTTCAACCCATACCTACAAAACGTTAAAATAATAAGCGCCAAAAAATATCTAATGCCTTGGACTCTGACTTAACTCAGGTTCGACTGTAACATGGTATAATTGCACCGACAATACACTTCCTTTATTGACAGGAGGTATTCATCTGTAGTCATTTAATTCGCAAAATCACAATTTTTTTCGACCTTTCGAACATTTGCCGATCTTATCAGTATCAACTTTTATGCAAAATTACTTTTGGAAAAATTTTAATAGAAGACTTTGTTTAATTTCTTTATAGAGTTCAAATTTAAGTATAGAAGAATTTCATCAAGCGCTTCAAGATGTTACCAATTTTCCATTACGACCATTTGTGTTACCATTTCTTCGAGCACATTTACCACTACTGCAACGAGAAGTCCATAATTTAGCAAGAGCGTCAAAACAGGTAAGTTTACCTTATCATTAGAATCAAAAAATAATTTTCCTCTGTTAAATTGTTTATTTTGATGAATCATTCGAAACTGTGTGACTTTTTTTCCTACGTAAACTTTCCTTAATATTTATTCTCTTGCGTCTGACAAATTAGGCTTCAGATAGTTTGGTAAAGGACTTTTTCGTTCGTCTTGATCAGCTTATTACGAGAGTGAGGCGTTTTGCAGTCAATAACAGAACACCCTGTATATATATATACTAATTTTGTGTCGGGTTTCCCGACACAAAATTAGGTGTGATTTCCGACACAAAATTAGTTAGGGAAAATTCCCGACACAAAATTAGGTGTGATTCGATTCGTTTGTGGCATCTTAACAGATGAACCTGTTTTGACTTTGTTTTGTTTGAAAGGCAAATTGATGAAGAGTGTTTTAAGCTATGTTTCAAGAAAATTTTGCCAGCTGTTCGAAGTTCATCACCCTTTTTCTAGTTGTTATCGGGTACAGAACCCTAAACTCGAACTTGATTACCTATCAAACAAAAAAGAAAAATTTTAAGAACTACGATGCGACAGGCAGACACACAGATACGTTAAACTAATAACACCCCTCTATGTTAGTCGGGGGTTGATAAAGAAACATTACCACTACGAGAGATTTCAATCTAACAATATGGCAACAGATTAAAGTGTGGAATCATAAGAACCAGTATTTTCTGAAAAACGTTTACCATCTAAAAATCACGCATAAAATCTTAAGAATATAAAATAATTTCAATAAAAATAAGAATTAAATAAAATTAATCATAGAACATCTGTAACATTCTTGAATAAATATAAATATATTTAAGAAATACAGAAAAGCGACAAACTCTCGATTCGACGGAAAATTCACATTCAATTTAATTATTTTTTATGGTTTTTATTTTTTAAATTTTCTTTGATGTTTTCTTTTATTTTTTTTGTAATATAATTTGAATTTCAAATGACGTAAATTTTCTTCGTAATCATTGGTGGGTATTACAGCGGTATATACTGTTCAGATGTGTATTCTTCCTTTGAAATATTGAGTGTAACCTTTAGACATTGATGAAATCAATATAAAGGACAATCATTTGGTAAAAGAAATTTGTAGAACTAGTATAGAAAATGAAACTTTCCCGATGATTATCCATTTTGTCCCAGCGCAAATTCATGTATATCTTATCTCATCAAGAAAACCTACTTTCTACCCAAGTTAAACACGTGAGTGCGATAACACTTTAAGGTATTTCCAGCGTGAAAGCACTTGATTTAGTTTTTTTCACTGAAAATAATCTTAGCTGCGAGATCCTGAAGTTACAAAATTTTTGGTCGTTTAGATCGCGAGATAATCAGCTGCTATTTTTGACGATAATAAAAAAGTATATCGACAGAATTGAAAAAAGTAGGAGAGTTGAAAGGAATATTTTTAGAATAAAAAAAGAGAACGAAAAGTGTCGCGGGACCCCCGGTAAGAACTATACTCCTTTCGAATCTTGATACATTATACATGTAGCTTTTTATTTTCAAGATATCTTCAGATTCTTCAAATGATAGTATTCTCAGGTGGGAAACGTTTTGTAAAATCACATTTCGATGAAAACGCGTTCAAAGTTTCGATGAAAACACGTTAAAAGTAAAATTTTTGGCCAAAAATGGCATGATTTTCGGAATACATGACAGAATTCGTTAATCTAACATTAGATTCGTAATCAGCGACCAAAATTACTTCCTAGATATCAGTTTGGACGATAAATACTTAGTTTTCCGTTTTTATGCCAAAAGTAGAATTTCGGGTCAAAAATGGCGCGGTTTTTGGAATACGTGACAGAATTCATATAATCTGTCATCGCATTGGTATTAATAGACCAAAAATACCTACTAGATGACAATTTGAAAACAAAATAAGCATTTCAAAAAAATTATGGACTACATATGCCCTCCACTTGGGCCCTATATACCCTTCTGGCTAGATTAAATTGACTGAATGTTCCTTGAGGTCAACTTAACCTAGTTCATTTACCCACTTTTCCTATGCATTTCGGCTTATTAGTTGTACTATATAGAAAATTCGAAAAAAATGTTTAAAAAATCTCTAATACTAAAACGTCCTCTTTAAAATTTTCATGGCATCCTGTAAGTAGAAATATTGTGTGATATGACACAAGAAATAGATGATGATGAAGAATGTATTTAAGCTTTTCTCATGGTGACGACTGACGACGTCGACAGACGGACGACTCAACAAATACCTACATAACGATGCTGGAGTAAAAGTATAAATTCTTTCCATCATTTGTAGCAACTATGTATTTATATGCAATTGAATTATTTTATACAATATTTTCTTTTCTTTCCACTTTTTCCTATTTTCCAAGTAAGCATCACAGACCAGTACAGCACACTTTTCTTTTTTATTTTGTTGTTTTGTAATTGAAATGTAAATATTTTATTGGGGCGGTATATAAAGAAAGGATCATTTTTTTAATTACTTTTTTTCCTTTTAGTCGGTTAAATAAATTCTGAAGTACAAATACAAAATAAATATTGTAAAATTACTTTCATATTCTGCTTAAAATGTTTAAGAGGTTTTAGGCAAAAAAATACTTAATCGATACTTATTTTGAAAACTGAAGAGAAGAGATCCTTTTTTGGGTCATACTTATCAAATTTGTGATCAAAATTAACATAGGTCTAGTAGATTTCAAGAATGTGTAGTCTTGATCCCGGAAATTAGCACATAAGTGATAGCTAGCGAAAAACTGAAATTATAGCTGAGAAGAATACCCAAAATTTGTGGGTTTTCATTAAGATCGGATCAAATTTGCCGGTGTATAAAAAAAATCAAACTTTATGACGTTATCAGAATCCAAGAAATTAATTCGGTCTATCACATCCAAATTTTAGCCAATTTTGTTAAACCAAGTATGTTATTCTATTAATCTTGGATCATTCTTTTCAAATTTGTGATCAAAATTAACCTAGATCTAATAGGTTTCAATAATATGGAGTCTTGATCCCGGAATTAAGCATATAAGGGATATCTAGCAAAAAACCGATATCAAAGCTGAAAAGAATGACCCAAAATTAGCGGGTTTTAAAAAAATTTACAATATGATCGGATCAAATTTACCTGTGTTATCAAAAAATCGAATTTTTTTACTTTATGACGTCAACAGAATCCAAAAAATTTAATTTTGTTCTTTCACATCCAAATTTTGCTAAATTTTTATAAACCAAATATGTAATCCTACTAAATATGTTCAAACTCTTTATAATAATTGCTATAACTTATTGGTTAGTTGGTACATGAAAGTCATTTGATTATTTCAAACTGATTATTTTGATTTTATTAAAATATGCGATGATATATTTAGAAACACATTTCTTAAAAACTAATTGAAATTACAAATTTTTTTGTGCTCGTTTTGTTTTTAATAAAAATAGAAAGAAGTATAGAAAGAGACGCAGGTGTTTCACTTATGCATGAATTGGTTGAAACTTATTTATATATTATATAATACATTGAATTAACCCTTAAGTACTATCGATCATTAAACAAGGGTTGTATACGGTTTATTATTTCATGTTTATTCCAAACACTTGTCCTCATTTTAAATTAAACCCTTTTAAGTCTGCAGATGTCTTAAAATTTTTTTTATTTTAATTAAATAAAGTCTAACTTATTAAATTAAAATAAAACAAAGAAAAATATTTTTAATATCTCTGAAACTTACTTTATTGGGAAGAAAATTTTATGCCATTCATGTCTGAATGAGCTGTCGGGATGGTGCAGTTTGGATGTTTGATTTGCACACACTTTTCACAACGATTGCGATTGTATTTCGCCAACAACTCGCCGAATGTTGTTTTCCTAGAGTTCAACCGTCTTTCGTTTATTGGTCTAGACGACCTTACACTTCTCCAAAGAAAATAATCGAATGGGGCAAGATCAACAGGTCTATTAAGTGAAATTAATAAAAAAAATTTCATAAATTGTCATAAAAATATTTCATATCAATAAAAAATTTCAATAATTTGCAAGCGTTGCTCTGGCGCGAATCTATTCATTATGAAATGGCAAACTAAACAAAACACAAAGCTGTCTGCTGTGAAATCGGTTGTCAAACAAAAAAGTGTTGCCAACTCAAAGATGTGAATCTCTAAAACAAAGACGCTATAGAACAAAAGCTTAAATGAAAAAATGTTCCTTATAAAAAAATAAACAACTTTGTTTGAAACATTTCTCCGTTAGGGCGCAAATTAGGACAAAATTTTGGTGTCAAATTTCTCAAAAACTATAAAACATAGAGTTGAAAACTTTCAGGTAGCTTTAACTATTGGTCTTGTGAAATATTCTCGCAAAACGATAAAAAATTCTAGAAAATTTTCGAAATATTCGAGAACCAAATAAATAAGATAAAATCAGAGTATTTCAACAATTAACTCAGTTAATTGTTTGTTTTCGATTGTTTTATATAAAATATGTCCTGTATCCCATAAATAAATAAAAACCGGTCCTAGGAGTATAATTTTAGGAGTGTAATGAGGATGTTGTCTTTAACTCAAAAAACCGTATAGGTTCAAAAGATCTACTTATGCTTGAAGGGTTAAAAATGATTATAGTGTTATGAATTTTCTTCTTATTTTAATGAGTACAGTTAACGACAGATATTACAACCGTTAGAATATGTACACATACTGCCCCTTGAGTGTATATCGTATCATTAGGCATAATCAAAAAAAATACTTCAATAAAAAAAAAAATATTCGACTTTTATATATCCAGAAAAGAAGATGAACTTCTAAAAATCGCAATCAACTCTGATGATAAAAAAATTGTAACTTCATGAGTGTATGGAAATATTTGAGACTTATGTTTTAAAATTTGAGGGTGGATTATGTTAGAACGTGGGAAAATTAGACGAAAGTTAAGAGTAAAATTTTTCGATATATACCGCAGTTTTTGAAATATTAATACCTAATGATTTAGAGAAAATCACTTATAGAAGAAATAACACGCAAATGCCATTCATTTCATCACTTTAAATGTATTTGTCATACTTTTAACTAACGAATATTAGCTTTCCAAACTAATCTCCTAAGAAAATTAGGCTTGTTACTGCCTACTTTTAAAAGACCTTGAATGAGAATGTAGACACGATTTAAAGATGACCCTAACGTGATTTACACGATTTAAAGATGACAAAACGTGATTCTTTTTGTCCTTTTCATATAACGTCCTTAAATATTTTAAAAAATGAGCCTTACAAGGCGCACATACCTTATACAGTGAAACCTAGTTAGGCATCAAGAGACTTGCAAATTGGTCCCACTTATAGATGTATTCCACTTACCCAGTGTCTCAGATATCCACATGTAAATAAATATCTGTCTCATTTACAGAGGGTTCCATTAATAGAGATCAAAATATAGGTTATTTCAGTTATAAAGGTATTACCTGTATGTGATTATTACACGATATACCTTCTATATACCCCAAAATTAAAATACACACATTGTATAATTTAAAAAAGTTCATAATTCCCATTTCTTGCCTACAATCAAACCATCTCTCCATCGAAATTGTTCAATATTTCCCATACATACCCAATACACATAAAACTACATTTTCCAATATTATGGATACTTAAGAAAATCTGTTACCAACAAAAACACACATTTCGAGAGAGAAGAGTAAAATTACTACTACTGGTAACTGGTAAGTAGTATAGTGTAGTTAGTGTATGAAAGAAAACTTTTCACATAAAATCGAACAAAAAAAAAAAAAAACAAAAAACAAAAAAACAAGCAGGAAAAAAACAACAAAAACAAATCAAATTTTATTAACACATTTCTGCCAATAGTAACAACAATTATGAAAATGCACAAATCATACAATAATTTCAATACAGAAAATGTATTAGTTTGTACCTCTATATGTAGTGATTCCGAAGTAAAATAAATGCTAGATTGAAAGCTCGATTTTTGACAATTTCCAAGTGGATCATCAGAATCCAAAAAAGTTAATTTTGCTCTATCATCACATGCAAATTTTATCCAATTTTGATAAACCAAGTATTTAGTCCAACTAAATTTGAGTCACTTTTCAAATTTGTATTCAAAATAAACCTAGCTCTAATAGATATCAAGAATGTTGATCCCTGGTTCCGGAATTAGGTACATAAGAGGTAGCTAGCGAAAAACTGGCATCGCAGCTGAAAAAAATGGCCGAAAATTAGTCGATTCTGAAAAAAAATTCCAATAAGATCGGATCAAATTTGCCTGTGTTATCAAAAAAAATCGAATTTTTTAACTTTATTACGTCATCAAAATCCAAAAAATTTAATTTTGCTCTATCACATCCAAATTTTATCCAATTTTGATAAACCAAGTATGTAGTCCTACTAAATTTGGGTCACACTTTTCGAATTTGTATTCTAGCTCTAATAGGTTTCAAGAATGTGGAGTCCTGCTCCCGGAATTAGGCACATAAGGGTAAGCTAGCAAACAACTGACATCATAGCTGAAAATAATGAGCCATAATTAGTGGGTTTCAAAAAAAATTTCAATAAGATCGGATCAAATTTGCCTGTGTTATGAAAAAAATCGAATTTTTAACTTTATGACGTCATCAGAATCCAAAAAATTTAATTTTACCCTATCACATTCAAATTTTGTCCAATTTTGAGAAACCAAGTATGTAATCCTACTAAATTTGGATCATACTTTTCAAATTTGTGATCAAAATTAACCCAGCTCTAATAAGAAATCCATTTCACGAGTGAACTACCTTAAATATTTGGGCAAAGTGTTTCAAATTGGAAGCTTTAATTAATTTCTTTGTTCATTAATATTTGTTTATCATTCCAACTTATATACGGAGGTATTGCGCCGCGCTTTAGTAGATTTTTAATTTTATTATTGTTTCGTTCTTGTTTAAGATTTTTCGTGTTTCTTATTTTTTATGACTAACACCAGGTTTTTCTTATTGTTTCAGTCCACCTTACAATATGTTCGAACACATGATCATATTGTACTCGATCCAACATTTTCACCGAGTGAAGCATCCGAAATATTCTTCTCAAACGAACAACAACAGCAAACGTCGATTATTGCACCAAAACGACGTGCGTCTGATAGGTAGGTAGTTTTCTTGTTATTGCAATGTATTTAAAGTGGTTTAGCTTAAAACTTAAAGCTAGTTAGTCATGTATTTCTCGGAAACCGAAAAGGTTCGCAAAAAATCAACAAAAAAATTTCCCGCAATTTGATGAAATGGCTCAGATACGTTAAATGACCTTACTTTATAAAACTTTCACATGAAGAGGTATATTTAATGGACTAAGCAGAAAGGGTTTGTAATATTGATGCCTAAAGATTTAGAGAAAATCACTTATAGAAGAAATAACACACAAATGTCATTCATTTCATCAATTCAAGTGTATTTTATAGAAAAGCGAGTGAGACTTGTTATAATTTTCTTTATAGGGAAATATTCGTCATGCTTTCAACTAATCAATATTAGTTTTCCAAATTAATCTTAGGAAAATTAGCCTTGTTACATTAAACCTTTAAAAAACACTTCAATATAGGATTTATATGTTAAAAACGCAAACTTTAACAGCTCAATAAATATATTGAAAACCGTAAAGGACATTAAAAATTTACCTGCTTATAAAGTACATTAATGAGAATATTGACCCTCAGAAAACGTAATTTTCTTGGAACGTCATTAAACTTCAAAAAACAATTGAACTTTACCAGCAAAATTAATATCTAAAACTATTTGGAAATCTGCTTCACAGCGCTTCCACCATATTTTAAAATCGTACAATAATTAATTTAGTTTGATTTTGTGTGTTTAAGAAAAAGTCTAACTAGATTCATAAGCCAACAAATTACATCCCCTACAATTTATAATCGCATTTTCATACCTACCTAGAGCCCCGTTAGGCTTATGAATATAATAATTTAAAATTATATATACCATCTTTTAATTTTATTAAAAGAACAAAAAAACTACACTCAAACAAATACATATACCTACAAATATAAATATAAAATACAGGAATTGAGGCCAACATATGTTTTTAACATTGAAAATTAAGGAAATTCATTTATAAACTTTTGTCATGTTTTCCTTATAATAATAATATTATATAAGAAAATTCTTTATATATAGAAGTGTACCTACGTATATATAAAGATTATATATATATACACTAATATAACATACAAACGTTAAAATAATGTGACATATTTTGAAAAGCATTATAATAAAAAACGGAAATTATTTTTGTGGCAATTAATTAAATTTGACGAATTATATAATATTATAGATGTATATATTACATTATATATGTATAAAATGTACAATATGTTCAAGATATAAATGGCATATGAAAAACTTTTTTTATTTTTATATATTTTTGTATTATATTCTCTATTTTTGTATCGTCTTGGATAGAAGTTTAAATATTAAATATTTTTTAAAGGGCAAGATTTTATTGTACTTAAAAGGAGAAAATAAGTATATCTAGTATTTCTATAATCCCTGCGGTCAGACCTTTCAATGCGTACGGCTTGAAAGACCTGTAACTTACTCATGTATTGGGTCAGTACAATCGATAAAATGTGTTCTCGACCTTGCTCAAATGATGACTTAAAAACTGTCACCAACTCTCCTACCATAAGTCATTCATACATGAAGATTTGTAAAAGCTGGAGGCTCTCAATTTAAAATATCAAGGATGATGAAAGCTTTCACAAATCCTGTATGGGTGACTCATGAACATTAAGTATTTTCTACTTTTTGGTATAATAAAAGCTTGTCTTTTAGAAATTTTTTTTTTATTAAAATTTTTTTTATTAAAACTAGAAAAGGTATGCATACCAAATTTGGTGGAAGCGATGGTAAAATCAATACGTCACATAGCTAACCATGTATTGTCATCAAAACTAAACGTGTATGCAAAGTTTAAGCTAAATCGGTGTGGAACTTTTAAAAACCAGTTACAAGCTTGTAAAATAGAGACTTTTAATTTAGTTTCCGGTTAAACTGAAAGTAGAATCAACATTAGTCGACACAAACAACAAATTTTGCAAATATCTATTTCAAAAAATATAAAAATTTCGAATTCACGCAAGTAAATTCGACACATCGAACATATTTTTTGAATAACTATTTCAAAAATACTTCAAAAATGTCTAAAATTTGAATATTTGACATTGTATATTGACGCGTACCGGGACTATTTGAGCAATTTTCAGTAGAAGCGCATTTTACTCATAATAACTCGTTAGTTTTACCATTTCCGGTTAAAAATGTATGTCGGTTATCAGTTACTATTGGCTGCTCACGAGAGACACACTTAGACCATAGGGCCCATTGCGATACCATATATGTGTTTCACCACCTTTACCGTTGATAATTTCATTTATAAGCTCCTCAATTATATTTAGAGGCTGAGTGCACCTTCTTCATGCATATACCATGCATTACACCAGCCAATCACAACTTAAACAAAAAGCTGGATACATCCATGAATATATACAGTTTACTTAGTTATCCAATTCATAGTTTATCCAGGTTCAACTGTATATTTTGCCGATACCTATATGGTATGGTCATTACTTACATTCCTGTAACACCCTGTGCATATCTATTTAGTGTGTGTACCATTGTGTGCATGTGTTATAAGTACAAACACATAGATATAGATAAATATAAGTTTTTGTATATAAACATAGTAAACACAATATTTTAGAGTGCGGGGGAATCCCCTATGTCTATGTATACTACATACTATATGGTATTATATGTTATGATATTATGTACATATAGCCCAGTCATATTAGGGCTTTCACCTCGGAATGAAAGATAATAAGCTGCAAATTGGTATGAACCTTTGTTTTGTCATTCTAAATGTTGTCTCAAAAGTCACAATCGTTATCGTGTCCGCGTCTCAAGATATTCAAGGTCAAAGGTCACAAAAATCGGTTTTTCGCGAATATCTGGCTTCCTATCGGTTAAATGAGATTTGCATTTATTATAAAAGTTGTAGGCTATAAAATTCCCTACAACTTTTGTTTAAACTTTTTTTTCATACGACCAACCGTTTTGAAGGTAGAGCGCGAAGAGTGCACATCGTACAGTCATGTACGGCCTAATGCAAGGTCAAGCGTGAGTTATGGTTATCAGTACGTTATAAAGTCAATTATTTACTTGGAAATTATAAATATTAAACAATGCCTATTATTTATGTACTAACTATTAATTATTTATATTTAATTAAAGTAAGTAACTTGATTATTTATATATAATTATTCATATTTAACTATTTAAGTATAAAATATTATTAATTCTGGATTATATATTTTAGTTTTATTTTAAGTTAAAATGATAGTAAGAGTATATATTTTACACATATTTTTATTTATTATTAAATACGGCATAATATACATTTATCAAAATGTGAGTTCAAATATCAAAAGTATCTTTGTTGATTTTAATTGTAATGAAATTGGAAATGGAAGCTAATTATCTTCTTCTTGTTCGTCGTCTTCTTCTTCTTGTCGCTCAAAAATGTTCAATTCATTGTCATCATCCTCATTATCTGTCATGTTCATCTCCAAACCTTCCAGAATATCGGGATCATATGTATTTTCTTCATCGGGATTACTTGGATACAGTGAAGCATTGAGGCAAGCTTGTCCGTTGCACTGGCCGCAAGCTAAAGAACATTGTAGCCCTGATTTTCTGCATCCACAGCGGGAACCACAACCATTTTTGCAATTGCAAAATATTACGTTTAGTAGTTCGGCTGGTGCTGGAGGTAATAACGTTCGTATGGGCTCCAGGATTTCATTTTCAAGCATCCAGCCCCATTCTTGAGGTTCTAAGTCCTTCCCTAACCACGTTTGAATCTGGTAGTAGACACGTTTTATGTGTTGATGAGCTGCTACACTTGTTGGTGGAAGTGTTGACAGTTGTACAGGTTTATTTAGTTTTGTAAATTTGATGAATTGCGTGTAGCGGAAATGATCAATGTTGTCCTCAGATTTTGGAGCATTATATAATGCCAACAAGATGCGCACTCCATTTTCTAATAATGTTTGTTTTGGGCAGTTTTCTTGTTGAAATACTTCCACCATTTTATCTAAATCAGGAATTTTTTCCAATGCTCTAGTAACAGTTTTTTTTCCTTTTTTAAATAGCGCAGAAGTCGTGTCACAGCCACTGAATGCGTGTAAAAATAAAATGTGCTTTTTAGTACGAGGATATTGGTCAAAACTTTTAGTAGAATATATTTGTGTTTTGACATTGCCTTTGCCAACTTTTTTCAAAAAAATTTCCTGATGATGTGACTGAGTACGTCCAATTAAAATAACGAGCAAATCGATATCTTCTCCTATGATGACAGCAGTCTTTTGATGTTCTGATAAGGCAATAGCTGTGTCAATGATGAGAACATCAGCATCATCTCTGGCTTGTTTTGTTGTGATATTAACAGTTTTAAATTTTTCAACAAGCATGTCGATAAATTTTTTTTTATTAGACCGATTTGATAAAAATTTTTCTTGACTGATTGGCACAACCATTGTTTCGTCAAAACAAACTTCATATGATTTTGAAAGTGCAGCAGTTCTTCTTTGTTGTTCCAGTGCTTTAATATTTTTACTATAGTCCGAATATCCGTCAAATACAACAACAATTGCTGAGCCATAATGTGTTTGTAAATATTTAATGTACTTATTTAAAATAATAGAGAAAGTATCGTCTTTGCTCCATACGACGCGATGCAGAAGAAATCCACCATCGATGATGTATGTTACATTATTTTCATCAAGATCGATAACGACAGGCATCATATTGTCATATAATGTTGCTTTCGTGGTTTTTCTCATGCCATTACTATCAAATAAAGATGTCGGATACGGGCTTAGTTCATACTGAAGATATTCTTGTAAATTACTTTCAAATTTTTTGCTTACAGTTATTCTCTGGAAAAGTAACATTGGATCTATAGAAACTTTACAATCATTAATTTTGACAGATTTGTTAATGGCTGAAAGCGGTAAAACCTTATCGACGCGTTTTAACTTTATTTCGTTGAAGTTCAAACCAGTTATCTTTACCATAGATTGCAATCCGATTTCATGGGCTCGGTGACAATTAATTTGGTCATTTCCAACGATTCCTGAAGCTAAGGATACCAACTGATTCGTATTTGGAAAGGGATTATGAAGCGTAAACCAACCAACCAGTTCATTTACATCAGTATCATCCCTTTTTATTCGTGAATCTCTAGCATCAACATGTTGGTCCACAGAATCGAAAGAAATGTTACAAAACCGTTCAATTTCTTCACAAATTGTATTCGTGGCATACATAGCATATACCCACTTACATAGAACACTTTCTTGTGTACTTCGGCCTCGAGATACTCCTCCTTCTGTCTTCATAGATTTCATCAGACTTTGCTCGATTACCATGTCTGTCCATGTACCAGAATTGAATTTTTCTGTTCGTTTTACAGTAAAGAATCCGTTTTTAAAGTTCTCAAAAGCCTGTTGATCCATTGTCTCCTCAAGTTTTAACATATCTTGAAGATACAAATGAGCTGATTTCGCATATAGGAAATGACCACCAGCATGAAAATAGGGCAGCATTTTTCGCACTGCATCCAAATGTTCTTGAAAAAGTCCCAGCCTTTCAGCGCGAATGAAATCTAGGGCTATTGATACCATTTCAAAATATTGCACCCATAACTGTGCCGTGGGACCTCGAGCTTTTAATTCTTTTAGTTTATCCTGAAATTGATCAATTAACGAGTTGGAGCTGCTCGTACATCCTTCAACATCTTCGTAGGAAACATCGCGACTAGTTATCTGTTCAATTAACTCATCTAACACACAATTTTCAATTTTCATCTCTTCAAAAATCTTTATTGATAATGCAAGTCGTAATAATATATGGCCTCTGATACTTCTTGCATAAGCGTGACCATTCAACATTTTGTCGACCGAATTTGTAGCATATATTTTACTTAAAGCTTCCTTGAGACCACTACCGTCCATTACATGTCCTATGCATCCAAGAAAAGACATGAGCATATGAAATCCTCCAAGTTTGACAACTGTTTTAGACAAGTCTGAGTTTGCATCTGACGCAGCAACCATTTCACGTGCTTTTGAGTACAGGGGCTGATCAAATGTAATTATGCACGTTTTTTGTTGATGTGACTTGGCAATATTTATAGCACTATGTAAAGTTGTATAAATTGTGTCTAAATTACTGGCAGGATGATCAATGAAAGGTAGAAATATAACCTGAGAATTTGAAAAATTTTGATTATTTTTCGTAAGTTGTTGAAGATAGCCATTCCACCCTGGCAACGGTGAAAGATTCTTCCATTTTCCGTATAACCACAACAAATCAACTGCATTAAATTTTTTTTCAATCAGTACTTGATCATCATGTAGATTTTGGACTTGAATCTTGCTGTACCCAGGTACAACTGGCTTTTCATATGCTAAAAGAGATACATGTGATATTGCTGCTAACTCTTTTGCACTCGGTTTAGTTGTACATTTTTTTATGCGATCATCATAAATTACAGCATCTTTCGGAGTAATTATTTTTATCATTCCCATAACGTGAAGAGTATTATTACCGTCAAGAGTACTGACATTAATATCTGCATTGTCTCCAACATATTGTACCAACGCACCAGACTCTGATGGTAAAATACGAGGTTGTGGATGGTAAACTGATGAAACTTCATACTGTATGGTATTACTATATGATGCAGCAAATCCTAAAGATGATAAAACATCCAACAATTTTTTAGACCCATATCTTCTGTGAAGAAATACGGAAAGGCCCAACAGTAGCTGTGATGAAAATGAACGTTCTCGTATCGAAGCCATTATTGCGTGGCTAATAGATGTGCATTTCGTTTTTAAATGATCTACTTGTCCTTTTCTATTTTTTAATATCATTTCTTCCAAAAAATGTGATAATGTTTTTGGTATTTCTTCATTAATACAATCTAGCATTTTATTCGGAGGTGGATACGTTTTTGTTTCAACTACAGATGATCTGATGTCTTCCCTAATAATAGCCGCAGCAGCTTCTACAATCCGTAGACGTTCTTCTACAGGAGTACTTTTTTTATTTTCGTACCAAGCTTTTGATAATACGTTAAGCTGTGTATCACGGAAAGATATAATTGTAAATGATCCAATTTTTTTTGTGATTATTATATCAGTTAAATACTTTTGTTGTAATTTTGTAATAATTGTCTTATCGTCAGGTATGTATTCCGTAGGGACATCTTTAAGTTCTTTCAAAGTAAATTGAGAATCTTCATTATTTTCTATATAACAAAAAATCTCCTTCATTGCTTGAGTGACTTGATCATCTTGGCGAGGCATTTTATCTGCAGATGGTACTCGGGTTAAAAAGTTGGTATAGCAAATAGTATGATACTTTGCTTCAGCAGCGATCAAATCATACTCGTAATATATACGTTCCTTTACTAATTCTCCTAAGGAATCGTTTCGTTCTTCTGCTCTCTTAATTACGTTGTCTTTGAATGCAAGAGTACTTACATTACTTATTGTCCGTCTATACTTTAATTTTTTTTTCTTTTCTGCTATTTCATCAGCTTCTTGGCCACAAAATAAGCATAACTTTCCAAAATCAAAGACTTCATTTCGTTTTTTGCGAGGTGCACTTGACGTTGAAGGTTCACTCTCATCTGTGCGTCGTTTTGATGCAATAATAACATTTTTACTCGTGTACACTTTTCGACACTCGGAATGCACATTTACAGAACTTAAAGTATTTAAATAGTCTATATGTCCATCATTTCTTTCAATACTTGCAGTTTTTAAAGTTTTTAAACCACGTACGACATTCACAGAAACACCTTCTGAAAGTTTCTTATCACATATAAAACACAAATCAGCCATAGCTCTTAAAACCGTACGTCCGTAGTTGCAACGGTACAATTTCAAACTAACGAATAATCTTGACTCATACAAAGTGGAGAGAGTGGCCTTGAATACTATAGAACATCTGTCCCGGCAATGAATAGAAATGGGCATAGGGTAGGGACAAGTATTTCCAGGTATATAAGTATTGAGAAATTTACGCGTTTTAAAGAAAAGATATATAATGTCGTGTTAACTTAAAATAAAACTAAAATATATAATCCAGAATTAATAATATTTTATACTTAAATAGTTAAATATGAATAATTATATATAAATAATCAAGTTACTTACTTTAATTAAATATAAATAATTAATAGTTAGTACATAAATAATAGGCATTGTTTAATAATTATAATTTCCAAGTAAATAATTGACTTTATAACGTACTGATAACCATAACTCACGCTTGACCTTGCATTAGGCCGTATATGACTGTACGATGTGCACTCTTCGCGCTCTACCTTCAAAACGGTTGGTCGTATGAAAAAAAAGTTTAAACAAAAGTTGTAGGGAATTTTATAGCCTACAACTTTTATAATAAATGCAAATCTCATTTAACCGATAGGAAGCCAGATATTCGCGAAAAACCGATTTTTGTGACCTTTGACCTTGAATATCTTGAGACGCGGACACGATAACGATTGTGACTTTTGAGACAACATTTAGAATGACAAAACAAAGGTTCATACCAATTTGCAGCTTATTATCTTTCATTCCGAGGTTGACCCCTTTTTTTACCTAATATGACTGGGCTAATATCCTATAATATACACTAACGGCCAAAGAAATCGAATATGTGTGGCTCTATAAACCAAAAATTGCGTTTGCCTACGAGTTTCTGAGATGTCGAACCGATTTTGCCCGGGAATATTGTCTTTTGCCTACGAGTCTAGGATATAACTCCGAAGCTGCTCCACAAAGAGACCTAATTTTTGTATTTTTTGGGTCATAATTACTCCAAAAAAATGTCTTTAATTGAAATCGGAAACAGAAAAAATCGAAAAATTTTCAAAAACATTTTAACCCTAAAAGTACAGAAATCGTATTTAATTAACTGTTGTGTGAAGTAGTAATATTTGAGATATTTAAATTTATTGGGTCCTTATTTTTAGCTATCGAGTGGAAAAATCTCCCAAGGGATACCATTGTAGTCGATTTTTAAAAAGTTACTCTTTCAATCGTCAACTGGTTCCAATTTTACTTTGTTTTGGGCCAAAAATACTCTAGAAAATGTTCTTTATCCAAATCGGTGATAAAAAATGATTTCCGATTTTTCTTTATATTCTTGAAACCCACTTTGATTATTCTGGTATATATTATAATACCGAACGGATTTTGATGAAATTTAGCATAGAGATAGATTATAGTCTGGAATAGCACATAGGCTTTTTATCCGCGTAAAATGTATGGTTCCTGTGGGATAGATGTGTTTTAATTGTTCATAGAGCAAACGATCGACTTGATTTTTTACATAGGTAGTGGTAGTTTAGGGATCAGAAAATGACATAAGCTAATTTTTATCCCAGAAAAATGCACCCTTCCTATGAGATAGGATACAGGAATCGTGTTCTTGTATCCTCTAAAGAGTTTCGTGAAAATTCGTGAAATAAATTTGTATCGCATTTTTCTCAAGAAAGAATTAATTAATTTACACAGATAACGATAAAAAATCTCAAAATCTCTTTTTATCTCGGATAGCACCGGGGGACGCAGCTAGCTTTAAATAATACAAATGAAATTTTTATATTTTTTTTTAATTTTTCGTCAAAAGTATTTCCAAAAAATTCTTAATTATCCGATATATTTTCCTTGATTGTGTATTATATAGGGAAGTCGTAGTATTTACAGTGTAACATCTGTCGTGTAGTACTCTCTCTAGTGATGCGCCATCTGGTATTGTTTGGCCTTTATAATATATAATACCACTCTCATCTGGTTGGTATAATCAGTGACTAGTAATATGTTTTCATATTATATTTTAATTACTTTGTCAATACAATTTTAATTAGTAATCAACTGTTTGTTTTCTTCACTAATGAGCAGGCAGTATCATATCATATCATATTTATAATAAGTATAATATAATAATTTATTTATTAATGATTAGTTAAGTGTGAAGTCTGTTTATATACAAAATTTATTTTTAAATATTCAAAACTTAAATGGGCTTTCACATTTAAAAATTTTTTCAACACCCACATAAAAATGTTCCTCATAGGCTACAGGCCTACTTCAATTTTTCGGGTAAAATGACCCACCAGGAATCATGTTGGAAAAATGTTCTTATTTGTAAAAGTAAGATTAAGCACTCCTGCATCAGCAGATATGCACGGCGTTCCTGGATACTAGCTCTGCATAAGTATTCCATGCGAATTACATAAATGCCGTTTAGAAATAGAAGCCAGCACGATCAGATTGAAAATGAGGGGTAAATCATGGAATTTTATTAAGGAATAAGGAAGATATCGTGTGGCCAGGAAAAAATATACTAAAGAAAAAATATTTAAGATGATCGACCAACTCGCAACGCAGTATGCACGAATTAAAGGTCGCTATCTATTTTTTTAAATTGACTTAATTTTTCTACCCTTTCAATGTGTATTTCCCACCATTTCCACCATAATATTGAAATCAATTATTATTTTCTTTTTAAGTTCAAAAAGGATTAGGGAATATTCATGTAGTTTTTTTATATTTTTAATTCATTGTTTACACCGTTATAACATAGTAAAAAATATAAATACTGTTTGTTTAAACGCAGTCCTTTTGGGGCTCTATGTTGATGACGTATTAATATGTGATCTATCAGTTTTTGACAGTTCAATGTACTGTTTATTACAGGTTTAATACGCACGGATGTTATAATGATAGTATATATCCATGGTAATATCATACAAAATATAAGTAATTAATACCATACATATGTCAACAAGTCTGACAAGCCCATAGAACTAATAACATTATATATGACCTCTTTGGAAAGGCCACATACTATGACGTCACGGTCGTTTTAAAATTTGAATTTCCGTTTTAGAAAATTGAATTTCTCTCACTGAATTTGTACTTTTATTAATTACTTTTAAGTAACTAAAAAGACATTAATTACTTAATGGTTTAGTTCAAATATCCAGAAAATAAAAAAAATTTGAACCAAATTTAAATTTCATGAATATTCCCTATTTTCATTGTGAAAAATAGAAAAACAGTTTGTTAGTCACTGTACATGAAAATATCAAATAATAATGCAATATGTGTTTGGTTACTATGGTAACAATCCGCGCCATAAGAAACCATTAGTCATTTTAATAAAACTACTTGAGCAGTTGGAACCAAACTCGGTACAGCATTTGTGTATGACAGACACATGGGGCCTTATTTCTTCTTATTGGTATTACTTTAGTGTGGTACTATATATATATAGAAAAAGAAGTACCATCACCTTTCCATTCCATTCCATTCTATATTATTATTATTATACTCAATCGTTTTCATAAAACCATACACCACATTACTAACTAAACCTCCTCGAGCTAGACCATCTTCAAGAAGAAGTAGAAGATGATGATGACGAAGATATACGTTGTCAACGAATAAGATAGTAAATTATTATCATTATTCGAAAAATTAATATAATTCGTCACTTTTTAAAATTTATATAAAACAATGTTGGAATAAATAACTTTGATTCATGTAATGAATCTTTCGATGAAGTAAGATAGTTCACTCGTGAAATGGTTTTTCTTAGCAATTCAATAAAATTGAAATATAATATTAATAATAAGTGAAATTTACAAAATTTAAAAAACTTCTGACAAATTTTTCGGCTATGGAACCGTAAACTAGTATTTGAAACATATCTAAGAACACTCTCCATAAATTGACTTTTTCCTTAAAGCCTTTTCTAAACTGAGCCTATTTGGAAGATAGTCGCCAATTGTTAGGTTTTTTCGGGTACGGAACAGTAAATTTGCACTTGATTTGCATAGCTAAGAACACTCAACATTAAACTACCTTTCAAACAAAACCAAAAAAATCAAAATCGGTTGATCCGTTTAGGCGCTACGATGCCACAGACAGACAGACACAACACATAGCGGTCAAACTTATAACACCCCTTGTTATAGTTCGGGGATTAAAAAATATTCTGTATTTAATAAAAACAAATAATTGACTGAGTTAACTGTTGAAATACCCTGTATAGAAAGTGTTGAATGGCAGTGTTTGCATTATTTTTAATAAATTAAAAAAGTTTAAAAAACTAACACAATTATGACGGCCTTTCGGCCACCATTTGTATGAGTATTCGAAAATTTTCGAAAGAATTTCTATAACATTTTTTTCATTTTACGATAATCTTTCAAAAGACCAGAAGATACCTGCAAATTTGCAACTGCCTTTCTTTTAGAGTTTTGGTGAAAATGGACACAAAAGTTTTGTCTTAATTTGCGCCCTCGCGGGTAAACATTTCTAACGGTTCGATTTCTAACGGTTTACAAAATGGGTCCTATGAACCCAAGATCCAAAGGAACCTATATTGCTCATTCACGAACTAGACATAACATTTTACGTCCTGAGCTCGCTATAAAAATTTCAGCTTCATATCTCTTTTCGTTTTTGAATTGTCGTGATGACGGACGGACGGACAGATTAATTAGTGATTTTATGAACACTTATACCAAAATAATGTTCGTAGCATCAATATTTTTAAGCGTTACAAACTAAACTTAGTATACCTTGATAGGGTGTTTTTTTAACTTGACATTTACACAAAAATAAATTAATCAACCAAAAATTTTTGTGAAAAAAAATAAGGCACAAACCAAAGCCCCCCCCCCATCCAGGACGAAATTCTGGATCCACGCCTGGTGGATGCTTAATATAAAATTAAAGTCCAAAGAAATTTGATTAATTCGTATAATCATTGAACATCTATAGAAATAAACAGATGTTCGAACAAGTTTTGTAGCTCAGAGTTACTAACGTCGTCCAACATTGCTACCATACACAAAGCATAAAGTTTTTCTCGAAAAAATTCGTTAACGATGTCGTGACGACATGACATACAATAATATCCAAATATATTTTTCTTCAATAGCACATCATATGATCCTCGAATACCTCGAATACAACAAAAAAATATTGTCGTAAATAAATCATTCGTAAAAAAAATGTTAGAATATATATAAACGCTTACTTATTCATTTAGACCGTGAGTCTATAATGAAGTGAAATTTTGAGTTTTTAATTTTTACCCGAATGCTAAGGAGGCTAGGCCAGCTTAATCTATAATGGCTAACAGTGTTTGTTGCTAGCCAATCAAAGATTAAACTGTGTTTTACTTTTGGAAAAATTGGTAATGACGTCAAGCAGTCATTATTCAATCCTAAGCAGACTAAAATCTGATAGTTTACTCAGACATTTGAACAGTATTGTTGTAAATTACTATGGTTTCTTAATATCTATTTATTCATTCAACGCTTTCTGAAACCCAGTTTAAGGTCGTTATCATTGGAACTGGTGTATTTTGTCATATGGCAAACTGATTTCCCCAATAAATGACAACCAACGTGCCACGATTAAAATTTCATTTTGCTTTATTACGAATGACAGATAAAAATAATCATAAAAATTTTGCTTATTATGCGCTCACGGTCTAATTTGTATACTCAACAAACTGTGGTACAAATAATCCATCTACTGAAATTTTTTTTTTTTTTACAACACACAGAAGTATTTTTTCCCAACCAATGGATTTTTACTTTTTTCCATCAATCCTTCTGTTAATTTCACACGATTCATTTTCATTGCATGTTTCTTTCAATGATTTTTCTTTTCAAATTAAATTGTAAAATACAGTGTCTAACAGATATGTGAATATATACTTATTTAAATGTTTTATAAACTTAACTCCATTCATCTATTGTTTGTAAGGGTGCTCACAAGATGATGTCATACTTACGGGAGGTACTAAACGTCTTCCAATAAGTAATACACCAGAAGCCCGAAAAATGCGTCGTGATTCTGATCTGGATGCCACTCACATCAATTTCTACGAAATAAACATTTATAGATTCTCTGATAATTCTCATTCACGTTTATTTCAAAAAAAAAAAAGATTTTACGTTTGAACTGCAAATTAGTTACCAACGAAATTCTAATAAACTGTTAGCCTATAAAGGGTAAAACTTTTTATGCTGAGAAAATTAGCCTGAATAAATATAATTAATTGATTTTATTTTCCTTTTAACCAAAAAATTATCCTGAAAATCTATCAATAATAATAAAAAGGGGGCATCTTCATCCCTTCCATGATAAATGCATGTGTTGTGTATACTATAAGTAAGTATATAGTCTCGGTGCTTGTCAGCATATAATTTCATTGTTAAATACAGCAGAAATTTTAATTAAAAATGCTTAGCTTTACAACTTTCTCGTATGAATCATTAAAACCCCATCAAAAAAGTCCATTTCAAGTCCATGCCGATAATTTTTATTCCCATTTACTTCTACAAATCTTAGCGCCATTTATTTCAATGCAAAACTCAAAGTACTTGATAAATCTCAAGAGCGTCAAGATCTAATTTGCGTAGTTTACGTTGTATATGTCATATAAAACATCAAATATAGTCGAATAGACCATGATGTAAATAAATATCGTACGCATGATTAAAAGTAAACAAAAAACAAAAGGTAATTATCGTTAATTCGTTATTTATCGAAATAAACGTGGTAGAGAATTATTGGAGCAACGTTTAAATTTTTAAACCCCTGTAAAGGGAGTATGGGAGAGATCTTTGTCGGTAATAGCGGATAGATTCCTTGATGAGGGTGTGGAGTCGCGAGGGTTTAAGTGAAAATCTGCTAGCGATATGTGTAATATGTGAAGTGAGTGGATAACTAGGCCTAGTCTAAGGAGTTAAAAAAAATTATATTTATTGGTTTGACATTTCATAAAACAGGGTGAAGGTGATACAATTTATGGACATCTGTTAACTGTTATGAACATGGTTATGGTATTTAGTGTATTTTTAATTAATAATTACTCTCTTAATTGATCGATAAGGTACCCAACTTTGTTTTATTTATCATTTTTTTCGTTAACATCCTAAAAATTCGGATCGTTATCTACTAATTTATTTTTTTCTATTACTGGCTAGTCATCCTCTTTAAATGTTTCATTACAACCCTGCTAAAGTAGTTCACCGTGTATAATATACTGACGAACGGGCACGAAGACAATTTTTCACTACAACCCTGGTAAAGTGACTCTCCGTGTAGGTATATACTAACGAACGGGCACTTCGACTAATATGTATATATTATTATATAATGTGAACCACAATCCATCCCATTACGCTTCCATAATCGTCAAATGTAACATAATTTTACTGTGTTTAGATTGAATAATTTATTGAGCTTATACATCCTTCCATCGCATCGTCTTACAATTTAACAACATTTACATATTACATATACATAACATTTACATATGACCATTTTCCCATGCAATCAATTTCAATATATTAAAATTGAATTTGTTACCTACTAAAAATTATATCTACCTACCTACCAGCAGGCTATAAGGCTAGGTAGGCTAAGCTAAGCTAACCTACTCTACCTACATAATACTTTATTAAAAATTTAATATTCATTTCTTTATCATTATTTATAAAATAATAATTATGGTAATTTTTTTTATTAAGGTTATTCGATTAGAAATTGAACAAAACGGAAAAAAAACGATTTTCTGATTTTCTGACTTGAATAATTTATTTTGCGCACATGGTTTTGCAAAGAACTTTTCATAGGTCATTTCTTGTCAATAGGCAACTTGTATGACGTAAAAGTTAAGTGTTTGTCAAATAATCGAAAAGTATTATACATGTATAACGCATATGTAATTCAAGTTGCCTATTTATTAATTTTGTAAGTCAACTTTAACATTAATCGTTCCATTGAGTTAACAATTTATTGTTTATTAACAAATAGAAACGTTTGCATCACTAACTCATGCATTATTAATGATATTCAACACCTTAGAAACACATGCCATGAGGTTTTAGCCAAATGCGAGCGGTTTCTTTCATTTTCTTTTATTTGTAACATCTTTTACTGTTCTAAAATGCAACCCTACTTCAAAGTTTCAAAATTTGTTTAACATAAATTTTTTACTCAATTTCAGTTTCTATGAAAATGGTATCCCATCAAACGGTTCGAATTCATTAATAACCTCAACAATACCCACACAACAATCAAACGAATCCAACCACGAATACAACATTCCATCAAAACGACAAATCACATCACAATATTATCAACAGAATCCATTTCTATTATCAACAGCTGGTACAATACCAGCCCCAAATATATCAACACATGCATCAACATTTTTTCTACCAACAAATGCAACAACAAATTTACCAACAATTGGTGGTGGTGGAGGTGCTGGTACACTTCAAACACAAATAGTTGATCCATATGCGAATACAAATACAAATCATGTCCAATCAGCAACAATGACTCCGGCCATACCGAATAAAATTGAGAATGATAGTAATGAAAATAGTAGCTATCGACATTTTAGTACAAATTTATTATGTGGCAATAATAATGGCTCGAATCGGGGAGATGAAGAATGGAAAAATATTCATGTTATGTTAAATTGTATATTATCAATGGTGGAGAAAACTAAACGAGCATTAACGATATTACAACAACGGAACGGACAAGATCAGACTAACGATTGGTTAAGGAAACAAGATATTGGGATTGATTTTAAAAAGGCTGCAAATGAAATTATGATTCAAGTAAGTATTTCTGAAATTCAGATCTTTTTTGTAAAGAAATCAACTATAGTTCAACTTTAATGTAGAATCAAAAACTTCTTGTTCTCTCTTTGACGATTTACAAGATCCAACGGACCCAAAACCCAATTCACCTATGTTGATTATTTACGGACTCAAACTCACTTTTTACGTCCTGAGCAAGCTATAAAAATTTCAGCTCGATCTTTTTCGTTTTTTAATTTTCGTGTTAACAGAAGTACAGAACCGGAAATGGACTTTTTAGGAGATTTTATAAACACCTACCCAAAATATTGTTCGTATCATCAATATTTTTAACTGTTACGAACTTAGGACTGAAATTAGTATACCTTTTATTTATGCAGAGTATAAAAAGACGGAAGACGGACTGAGTAGTTGCCATGCCCCCGAAAGGTACAACCTTGACATTAACACATCTTATATAAAAATTTTAAACCCTTTATCCTAGTTTTCCATTTTTTTTTTATATTTATACTTTTATTTACAGGCAATAAGACAAACTGAAGATCGTGTTGCTGAAGTAAAACGAAAAGCTGAAGAAGCTGTAAGTGAAGTGAAAAAGCAAGCAGTTATCGAATTACAAAAAGCTGTACAACTTGCAGAAACTAAAGCCTGTGAGCTTGTGGCAAATGAACGAGCAAAAATGGAAAAAATTTTATTAGGTATATTCATAAACCTTTATTGTCGGAAAAATTTTTTATTTTAAATCATTTGATACTATAAAATTTATTTCCAGATGTCAGAAAGAAATCAACTGATGATGTTTTATTGAGCCAACACGATGTCCATGACAACAGTCAATCACCTCCAATTAACGCTCAACCGGCAACTTCTAGTCAAAATGTAAGTTAACAAAAAAAATCAAATTGAAAAACCTGCACTGAAGCCTTGGTTAACTTTATGTTGATATATTTTTTTTTTAAATTAGAATTATTCCTTGGATAATTCCTGCGCATGGGCCTCAATTATGCACTTGAAATCTTATGTCAAAGTGATTTTGACTGATATCCAAGAACATATTGCGCATAAGGCTGTCTAAGTGATTGAAAACAATTCAAATTGACGAAAGACTGTCTGAAGTGCAGTACAAAGTACCCAACGACCGACTCGCCCAGACCGAGATGCCTTTTTTCCTGCTACCCTCTCCAACCTAGTTTAACGTCCTTAATATGTATGTTCTTGCTGATATCATTCTCACTTAAAAGTGTTAACTAAACATGATTTTTTGCTACAAAAGTCTGAATGGTAAATAAGAATCTGTTTATTTTCAGTCATGCTGGAATTGTGGACGAAAAGCAAATGAAACGTGTAGTGGATGCAACGTAGCTCGATATTGTGGGGCATTCTGTCAACACAAAGATTGGGAAAATCATCATGCTGTATGCTGTCAACAAAACACGTTATCCGCATCGAAATTAGCATCGATTTTAAATCCAAATAACAATTCAAATAAACTATCAAATTTACAATCCAATCCGTCAAATCCAACACAAATTACGAAACCGTCACGTAATGATACCTGCACAACAAATCGATCAAGTACACCGGTATCATCGACGAATTCGAGGAATAGTAGTCGAGATACTGATCGAAATTCAAGTATCATTTCAAAATGACGTTGTAGTAAGCTACTAAAGACTTATAACGGTAAAATTCGTTTATCTAGGAAATAAATCGCTTCAAGATTTACGTTCAGTTTCCTGGAAATTATGTGTACCATAATTTTTTATTTTAAATTTGTTATTTGACAGAGCACCATGTTAAAAATTTTCTGTAATTCTTCAAATATTTGTCTGTAAATATGAACTTATATGTTGCACAAGATATGTTTAAGGTGGCAGGGGGCATCTCTGGCAGGGCTGTACTATCTCATTCCTGTTCTATGAAGTGTAGCCTGGGGATATCGATTTGAGGTTTGTCATTTTCTTAGTTGATTAAACTTTATGAGTATAATAACTACTAGAGTTCGGCAAGCCTCAATCCAATAAATTCGAACCAATAGTCAGTAAGAATTTGTCAAGGCACACATCTTGGGAGCAGGGCTTTAGAGTTTGTTCCACTTGAAGTTTTAGAACTTTTCAAATTTTTCTTCATAACAATCTTCATCGCTTCAAATGGATATCAAATTCGAAATTTTCTAGTTACGCTCGTAAACTCCAGGTCTAATTAAAATGCACTTCAGAAATGGAAATTAAACCGATATCGATAGAGTTGACGAACGCACTCTCAGTTTAATTTAATTTCAAGATTTAAATTCGTTTATTGTAATATTTCCCCAAAGAATGTTTCTTTCAGCTTCGGAGCAATTGTCAAACTGTACAAATAAACTACAGCAATTCTAACAAAATAGACTCAAAAAGTCTTCTAGAAGTCTATAAAACTCATACTTTTACCAAAAGCTATTCTGGTCGTTCTAATTTATTTAGGTATATATTTTACAGACGGAATTCAAGTCGAATTTCTTGCGATTATTTACGACAGTGGAGTAACGATAATTAAATACACAAAGAACGTAGCTAAGCTAAATGCCTTCGGCATTTGCCCATAAATATGGGGACTTATAATCATTAGAATCGGATATGATGTCATCACTATATGACGTCATCGACATAAAATTAAATATATAATTCGCTACGTTTTTTTATACACCATTTTGATTCCGTACCTCGGTCAGAGCTGGGTTAGCCATGGTCGAAGCCCCTAAGCAATGCAATTCTCCTTTCCAGTCGTTTGAAGATCATCAGCTCTTTTCAAATTGATGAAGGGATGTGAGTGTGACACCCGCAAATGAGACGCGGGATAATGAAAGTTGACGTAACGCGTAGCGCATTCATATTATTAGTTCTACTACTCGATACTCGATGGTTCTGTTCAGTAAGTATGAAGTATTTCATCAACTGACAGCAAGCGTCGAAAAAAAGCAATAATACCTATTGTCGTTGAGGATTCAAATTATCCAATTAATTTTTCTCTCTATGAAACATTTTCTATTTCTTTGGTGCGCGCACGGGGCTCCTACGCAATTGCATACTCTGCCTAATTATCAGATCTCGATAAATCAGGCTTTTTGGGACGAACTCTACCATTAAAGTGTTTAACTGTTTCGGAATCAAGTTAAACAATATAATAAACTCAATAAGAACAATGGACGCTCATTAATCTAGAAAAATATAAACTAAAGGCAGTGCCCAATTTTAAAGTGTCCAATTCGTTTAGGACCTAATTATCACAACTCCATTGTAACCCAAAAATCTTTTACATAAATAGTCCATAGTTTGAATCACTTTAATAAACTTGAATGTATACTATACCTTAGAATTTTTAGGTGAACAAAAAAAAATTAAATGTAAAACTTTTTTTAAATTATTATTAGCGTTAACGTTGTACAGGAATTGAAGTTACCTTTTTTTAAACTATTAAGAAGTTATCTCTATCATTAATTTATTTTTAAAAAGTAAATAAAAAAATTTCCTAATTGTTTTTCCTACTATAACCAAATATTATGTTATTTAGTATTTAGCATTTTCATGTTATTATTTATTAATTGTATTAATTGTTTTTCAAAAAAAAAAGTTATTACCTAAGTACATGCGTTTTATTCTTACCCGAAATACCTATAGAGAATCTCTAACCCACCTCTTAAATCCCAACATTCAAAATTGCAGTCGACATACTTAATTTCAAGTAAATACAAATGCCAGGCCAGCGCTAGAAATTTTATTCGTTGCCGCCGGATTTATATAATTTCAATTAGTATTAGCGTGGGGGCGCTAACAGTTCATTTGGATCGTTCTTTTAGCCCAGGGGATAGCACGCCTTTTTGTGAATTGATCTATACATACTTGAAACTTCGTGAGTGGCTTATTATTTTGACTAAGTCTCCAAACGTTCTCGCTACGACTTTTTTCGAAAGTGCTACGTTTTCTAATGAGCGTAATAACGTCATATTTAAGCTATCGGTCTGAAAAACTCAGCAGGGAATTTGTCGGACACTATGACCTCTCAAAAATAGCGCTAGCGTAGCAAGTGGGAACCAAATGAATACTTCTCTATCCTTGTCTAAAAACTTGTTTAGATTTTTATCTAACTCTTATTACTTTGTGTTTCATGTAAACTTCTCCATCCTTCTCTAACGACTTGTTTAGATATTTATCTTACTCTTATTAATTGGAGCACTTCTTTTAAAACTTACCTTTTTGCTTTATCACTTGCTAACGTTCTGGTTCTATTTATCTCAGCATTCCATAGTTTGAATGGTATCTCCAAAACAGATGTGAGTAGTTTTTGAATCAGAGTTCGAACTTGGTTAACCGACCTGAATAACAATTTTAACTTAAAAATGTTCTTATCTACTCATTGTCATAATGCTAAAAACCATCAAAAAATGAATAACTCGAATTATAAATCAAATATAAATATTTATTAAAATAAAAAAATACAAACTCTGTATATATTAAGATAAAATATCTTGAAAAACAACTTTAGAGTCACGTAGACTTTTGTTCTATTCTTGAAGAACCAACCAAATTTCGAAAAATCATTTTTCCATAACGATTTTTTACTTGAAAATAACTATTTTGGCCTGATTCTATCAATCAGTCAAGTACCTAAGTATCAGCCAATCTGATACTTAGGTACTTGTCTAATCGAATTATAAATCATAAATAAATATTTATTAAAATAAAAAAATACAAACTCTGTATATATTAAGATAAAATATCTTGAAAAACAACTTTAGAGTCACGTAGACTTTTGTTCTATTCTTGAAGAACCAACCAAATTTCGAAAAATCATTTTTCCATAACGATTTTTTACTTGAAAATAACTATTTTGGCCTGATTCTATCAATCAGTCAAGTACCTAAGTATCAGCCAATCTGATACTTAGGTACTTGTCTAATCGAATTATAAATCATATATAAATATTTATTAAAATAAAAAAATACAAACTCTGTATATATTAAGATAAAATATCTTGAAAAACAACTTTAGAGTCACTTAGACTTTTGTTCTTGAAGTACCAAAAAAATTTCGAAAAATCATTTTTACATAACGATTTTTTACTTGAAAATAACTATTTTGGTCTGATTCTATTAATAATAAATCAGTCAAGTATCTAAGTATCAGTCAATCTGATATTTAGATACTTGTCTATTCTTTCGGAGTCAATATTGGCAATTGTTTTAATTTTTTGTAATTATTAAAATTTTGTGTGTTGTATTCTTTAATTATTCTGATAAATTCATTTTTACTGAGAATACGAAAAATATAACCAAAAACCCAGTTTGCTTTGCTCATAATACTTATGGACATGTACGTACTTTCAAAGGTATACAGATCATGTAAAAAATTTATCGAATTTAATGTTTCATTTGTGAATTCTCTGCAATGTAAATAACAAAACACACTCATTTTTTTCCTAAGTTGTAAAACTTCAGGATGTGATTCAGTTTTTTCAGTTAACAAACTATTATAAGTTTGGCATAAAGAAAACGGATCCTCAAAATGTTTCATTTCTTCTATTAATGGGTAATCTCTAATTCTTTTTGTAGTTCTTTCAGAATGTTTTATTTTCAGAAATTTTTTAAGATATTTTAGAATATCGTTACGATATCTATCATTTGCTGTTATATGTAAAAATTTTATGGCAATGCCATTTTTTATGTATACGTTGGCATAAAATTGATCAGCGAGAGTTTTCTTTAAATTTATATTGGAAAAACGTTCTTCTTCATCATTAGAAAATGCAATATCCAATTCAAATATTTCATTACTTTCATTAATTGCAGGTTCATTTTTATTTGGCTCAGCTGTATATGATTCAGTTGTAGGAAAAAGTGATTCTACTTGAATTGAATCAACTACATTTGATTCAGGTACAGTGATTAGTGTTTTATTTTTAATTGGATCAACTGTATAAGATTCACTTGATTCGACTATATTTGTTTGAGTTACCGGGGAGTATGATTCAAGTTGTATTAATGCATTATTCAATTCAGCTTTTGGTAAAAATGATTCGATTTGAATTGGTTCAACTGTATTTGTTTCAGTTGCAGAGAAACGTGGTTCAATTTGAATTAATTCATTATTCAATTCAGCTGCTGGGAAAACCGGTTCAATTTTAACTGACTCAGGTGTATTCGATTCAATTGTAGGAAAAAGTGGTTCAGTTTGAATTACCTCAAATGTATTTATACTAGTTGCGGAGCAAAGAGGTTCGATTTGAATTGGATCCACTGGACTTGATTCAATTTTATATTCATTGGTATTGCAATCTTGAAGTTTTCGTTTTTTTTGCAACCGTTCTGATTTTCTTACAATAATAGATTCATCAGTACGTTTATTTTGGTATTTTCGTTTTTTCTTATTTTCGAGTATTTCTGGTTCTTTAGGTGTCAATTTTGGCAATTGTTTTAATTTTTCGATATTTTTCAACTTTTTTGAATTAAATTCTTTAATTAGCTTATAAAAATCATTTGGCCTGACATTATAAAACATAGACTTCCTTGCTTTTTCCTCAAGGTTTTTCGACATTAATGAATTTTCAAAGGTATAAAGATCATGTAAAAGATTTATCGAATTTAGTGTTTCATTTGTGGATTCTTTGCAATGTAAATAATAAAATACAGCCATTTTTTTTTTAATTCTTTGAATTTCAGGATGTCTAAGTTTTTCAGCTATTAAAGTCTTATAAGTTTGATACAAAGATAAGGGATCCTCATACTGACTCATTTCTTCTATTAATGGATAATCACGTTGAATTATGTTTTGTGTTTTGGAATAATTTCCTATGTCAAAAAATACTTGAAGGAAATCGTTAATATCATTACGATATCTTTTATTTGCTATAATATGTAATAATATCACTGCTAAGCCATTTTTTATGTGTATAATGGCGTTAAATCTATCAACGAGATTTTTCGTTTCTTTGGATATAAGTTCTTCCTCATCTTTAGATAACAGAATATCCAAATCAAATACTTCCATATTATCCGTTGTAGAAACTATGTTTGATTCAATTACGGGGGAAAGTGATTCAGTTTGAATGGACTCAACTGCATTTTTTTCAGTTAACGGGAAATGTGATTGAATTTGTATTGATTCATTATTTAACTCAGCTGCTGGAAAATGGGAATCGATTTGAACCGCATGTGATTCAGTTGTAGTTAAAAATGATTCAATTTTAATTGTGTCAGTGCTATTTGACTCACTTCCTGGTGAAAGCGGTTCGGCTATAATTGTTTCAGTTGCAACAGATTCTAATTTAAATTTAAAAGCATTTGTTACTTTTTGAATTATACCAGGAAATTTTTTAAGGTATTCGTAAATACTTCTACCGTTTTCATTATTTACTGTGATATGTAAAAATTTCATTGTAATATCCTTTTTTACGAATACATTAGCGTTAAATTTGTCGAGAATTTTCATTAAATATTCATTGTATATAAGTTCTTCATCTTCAATTATTGGAATATCCAAATCAAACATTACCTTTTTATGTTCATTTGCATATGATTCAGGAGAACATAATTCATGGTCAATTGCCATAGATTCATATAGAGTTTGTTCTGGCACGTTTGATTCAGTTTTAACTTCTGTGTTAGAAGTTAATGGTTCAATTGTACTATGTTCACGAAAAATTAATTGTTCAGTTTCAATTGCTCCGCCTGGAATTTTTTCCGATGCTTTTGATTTGGTGTGAATTTCTGGAGTACAGTCAATCCTGGGCGATGCATCTATAGCAACATAAATTGAAATTACTGTAAACAAGTGAAAACAAACAATTGATCTATGTTTAGTCACAGACCTGTGTAGTTTATGTACATATTCAAATATAAGAACTTGCCTTCTTTTGGTGGAACTATAATGCCTAGTATTGTTCGTAATTCTTGTAATTTTAATTGAATTTGAATTTCTCTGCCAGTATTGTATTCCGCACCAGACGATCCACCTACAACATCAATTATATTATTATTAGATCCTTTTTATTGAAACTGACTTTCCCTTTATGTCTTTATAGTCCCAATGCAACACAACATATAGAGAATATCTCTAACAGAACCGTACAACGTTCTACCAGCTTTAGTTCACTCCAAAATAGTCGATCTTATACGCCAGTCAAATTTTTCATTAGTATGTTATTTGAAATCCTTAGGTCTAGGGGAGTTTGAAACTACGTTTTGCAAGCAAAAAAAAAAAAGTTGTGCCTAACTTGGGACTAAACTTAGGATACCTTGATATATTTCATATACGAAAAATAAACAATACGTACATGTGAATGGCAGGCTTAAGATTTCTCCTACAGCCATAATTTCAGAACGCCTCTCTTCAGAAAAACCTCTATCAGTTTCAAATTCCCTTATACAGCTCTCCAAAAACAATTTATACTTTTCCTCCCTTGCTACTTCATATAATTTTTGCGCATAGTCAAATAGGATCGTATCCTTTTTAGTTGCAACTTTCATTCCTAATTCTGTAGATAATTTTATGAATTTTTCGTATTCAAGACATTCTTTCGAATTAACTTGAACGAAAATAAATTCAAATTCCTTGATGTTTTTAAAAATAAGATTATAAGCAGCCGTTGCTTTTTCTAACAATTCTAACGACATTAAAATTTCGTGCCTTCTTAAATATATTGCAAGTCGTCTTCTAGCATATTGAAAATCATACAAAAGATAAATCGAATCTAGATTGTGATCCTTAGATTCTATACAATGTAAATAACGAAATATGTTTATTTTTCTTATAACTTGTGAAACTTCATCGGTATTAATTGATTTATTTTCTGCCAATAAACTTTTATAAGTATCATATAAAGAAAAAGGTTTCTCTAAAAGAAGTACTTCTTCTATGAGCGGAAAATGATGAAAAAATTCATATTTTGAATTTCCGATTATTTGTTTTATCTTTATGCATTTTTGAATACATTTAACAATGTCTTTGCCATGTTCCGATTTCGATGAAATGTGCAAATAAAACAGTTTCATAAAAGATTTTGGAATAGGCTTACAGTAAACAAAGGCGTTAAATGTTTTCATGCAAGTGTCCATTAAATGTTCTTTTTGTAAAAGTTGTTCGTCCTTTTCTGTAATTAATACAAGTATTCTAAATCGCTGGTCTGATTTTGTTGTAATTGTTTCATTGGTAACTAAGTCAGTTGTATAAGATTCACTTTCATTTGATTCCATTTTTTAATTCATTATCTAGAAATAAAGAAGGTAGATGTTACAGATAGATACAATAAGGAAAAATATCCTTAACATTCGAATTAATCATCAGAGGTTTATGGATGGTAGAGGTAGGGGATAACAATCTCATATGGCTGTTAAACTTAAAAAGTTTCCACCAGAAAACGTAAAATTATGTTAAAAAAAACCAGTGGCGCTCGTAGCAATATTGACTGCTTCTGTATCTTTTCTAAGAACTTGTTTAGATATTTATCTTATTCTTATGACTTATGTGTTTGATGTGAACTTCTCTATCCTTCTCTAGCAAATTGTTTAGATGTTTAATTTTCTCTTTTTAATTGGTTTTCAGTACACCATTGCTATCTTAACAAGCAAGTAATTAGTCTAAATTTCTATGATCATATTTGAATTCTCTTAGAATATTTCTAATTTTATTCTAGTTCAAGTTTATTCAATAGTTACTGTAAGCCATGGCGGGTAGAGACGTATTTTATATTTAATTGACTTACTGACTAATAAGATTTTACCTTTAAGTCTTTTTTAAACAAGAAAATAACCATCATGTTCTTCATGGCACTAGAGCTAGACACACGTGTTATTTCTTTACTTATTTTACACACTTACATTAATGTAGACTAACCAGACTAACAATCATAGACTACTTGAATTAAATACAGATAACACAGGTCTGCAAAAAAAATTTTTTGTCAGCTGCATGAGATATTTTTACTAAATTATATGTTTTAGAATGATTTCAGAAATGATGGCCATTTTTTTCTATCGCACGTAAGGTTTTTTTGCAAATTCAAAAACAAAAAATTGGTAAAAGCACTCGTTTATTAAAAATTATACAGTAGTCTACAAGCATAGTCACATATCCCATCTTCCTTGGTACCGTCTCTCAATATCGCGGACATCCTGGTGAAACCGCTCCCCCTGTTTTTCACTGTAAGCTCCCAGGTTTTCAGGAAAAAAATCTATATATGAGTGCAAAAATGGACCTTCAGGCTTATCTTGCAGCCTTGAGCTTCGTATGCTGCTAGTTGAACAATGGTTTTGTAGTCAGGATCCTTAGTATTTCTCAAAAACTTTTACACTACATCTTTGAACGATACACAAGCTTATTTTTCCTTCTCATTCATACTTTCCTCAAAGAGGGTGCCGGTTAAAAGCCTTCTGATGTCGGGGCCAGTGAAAACTCCCTCTTTCAACTTTGCTTCTGATAGCTTCGGGAATTTTGTACATAGATATTTAAAACAGTCTCTAGCCTCTTGCAGGGGTTTTGCAAATTGTTTCATCAACCCCAAATTGATATAGAGAGGTGGTAACAAAACTTTTTCTGGTGGCACCAAAGTAGTATTGATAACATTTTTCTCTCCAGGTTTTAAAGTTTCTCGGGGTGGCCAATCACTTTCAGTCCAATGCTGTTCTCTGGCTCTACTATCCCATAAGCATAAAAAGCAATGGTATTTAGTGTAGTAGCAGTGACCAAAAGTTGGAACTAAATATGATACTACTAAAAACTGGTTTTCACTGCAAGAGTGGCAGTACTCAGGTACATATCTTTCAGGCCCCTAGTTGAACGGCTAATTAAAAGTTGACTTCGACATATATACCAATACAAAACTGGAAGTGCTTGATAAATGACGTACGCCTTAGTTATTTTATCATTTATTTAAAACTAATTTTTAAAATATCTGAGAATTTGAAAGTTTTTCTTTATTTTTCGGAATATGCAGTAATTTAAAAAAGGCAAACCATTAAATTCTTAATCTGGTATGCTTGTGGACTACATAGTTCCGACTCCTTTTACCTGCCTGAATAACAATCATAAAGCAAACTTTGTACCTACTGATTGTTTAAAAAATATCAATAAATAAATAACACGAAGTATATATCAAAAATAAATATTTATTCACTTGAAACCAAAAAAAATCACAATGTTTTCATTCACTTGTTATAAACATTTAGGCCAAGTATCTTGAAAATCAAAAACTTTAGAGGCACTAAGACTTTTGTTTCTACTCTTGAAGAGCTAATTTCACGAAATTTTATTCTCAAACTACTATTTAAAAAAAAAATACAAATAAGTACAATATTTTTATTTAACCGTAATAAACATTTAGGTAAAATATCTTGAAAATCAAAAACTTTAGAGTCATTGAGACTTTTGTAATTTGTTCTGCCCTTGAAAAACTAACCAAACGGAAAATATTATTCTCAAATTTTCTAATTTAGTTGAAAATCATTATCTATAATGATTCTTTAGCAGAGAAACGTGGTTCAATTTGAATTAATTCATTATTCAATTCAGCTGCTGGGAAAATAGGTTCAATTTTAATCGACTCAGCTGTATTCGATTCAATTGTAGGAAAAAGTGGTTCAGTTTGAATTAACTCAAATGTATTTATACCAGTTTCGGGGCAAAGACGTTCGGTTTGAATTGGATCCACTGTACTTGTTTCAATTTTATGTTCATTGGTATAGCAATCTTGGAGTTTTTGTTTTTTTGGTAATCGTTCTGATTTTCTTTCAATAATAGATTTATCAGTACTGCAATCTTGGTGTTTTCGTTTTTTCTCATTTGCAAGTATGTCTGGTTCTTTTTGTTTCAATTTTGGCAATTGTTTTAATTTTTCGATATTTTTCAACTTTTTTCCGTTGAATTGTCTAATTACCTTATCAAAATAATTTATGGTGACCTTAGAAGACATAAACCTAATATCTCTAATAACCTTAAAAGCCAGCCTTGCTTTATTCGCTAGGTTTTTCGACATCGATATATTATCAAAGGTATAAAGATCATGTAAAAGATTTACCGAACTTAGTTTTTCATTTGTGAATTCTTTGCAATGAAAGTAACGAAATACACTCATTTTTTTTTTAATTTCAGGATCTTCAGGTTTTTCAGCTAATAAACTATTATAAGCTTGATACAAAGATAAGGGATCCTCATAATGACTCATTTCTTCTATCATTTCCCCTATTAATGGATAATCACATTTAATTATTTCCTGTCTTTCTGAATAATCTCTTATGTTAAAAAATTTTTGAAGAAAATCTTTGATATCTTTACTGTAACTTTTATTTGCTGTAATATGTAATAATATCACTGCTAAGCCATTTTTTATGGATATAATGGCGTTAAATCTTTCAACGAGTTTTTTCATTTCTTTGGATATAAGTTCTTCCTCATCTTTAGATAACAGAATATCCAAATCAAATACTTCCATATTATCCGTTGTAGAAACTATGTTTGATTCAGTTACGGGGGAAAGTGATTCAGTTTGAATGGACTCAACTGTATTTGTTTCAGTTGCAGAATAATGTGATTCAATTTGAATTAATTCATTTTGAGTCAGATCGACTGTATTTGATTCATCAGTATTGTAATCTTGTTGTTTTCGTTTTTTTGCTTGTGGTTCTAATTTTGAATCCTCATTGGTGACTAACTGTAGTTCGTTCGAAGGTAATTTTGGCAATTGTTTTAATTTTTCGTAATTATCTAATTTTTTTGAATTTAATTCTTTAATTGTGCTATCAAATTCATTACTTTCGATATTATAGAAAATTAAACGATATGCATCGTCTACTTCTTTCTCAAAGTTTGACGACATAAATGTACTTTTAAAAGTATAAAGATCGTGAAACAGATTTATCGAATTTAGATTTTCATTTGTGAAGTCACTGCAATGTAAATAATGAAACACATTCATTTTTTTCCTAACTTGCAAAACTTCAGGATGCGATTCACTTTCATCAGCCAATAAACTATTATAAGTTTGATATAATTGAGAAGAATCCTCTAATTGGCTTATCTCTTGAATTAACGGGTAATCATCACGAATTTTTTGGGCAGTTTCAAGATGATCTCGAACGTTAAGAAATCCTTCAAGATGTTCTTCGATATAGCTACGATATACACAATTTGCTGTAATATGTAAAAAGCTTACTGCAATACCATTTTTTATAAAAACATTGGCGTTACATTTGCTAACGAGAAATTTCATTAAATTCTTTGTGAATTTATGTTTTACTTCATCTCTAGTTAATGGAATATCCAATTCAAATAGTTCAATTGTTGGGAAAAGTGATTCAGTAGCATCTTCATCAGTATTGGAATCTTGGTGTTTTCGTTTTGATTTTGAATTTTCTTCATCAGTATTGATTTGATCATCAGTATTGGAAACTTGGTGTTGTTCTGCTAATCGTTTTGATTTTTGTATTTTTGTCAATCGTTTTGATTTTCGTCTTTTTGCAAATCGTTTTGATTTTCGTCTTTTTGCTGATCGTTTTGTTTTTGAATTTTCTTTATCAGTATTGGTATCAAATAATTCCATACATTCAGTTGCAGGAATGAGTAATTCATTTGTATTTGATTCATTTGCATAGGAAAGTGTTCCAGTTTGAATTTGTTCCACTGTATTTGATTCATTTGTAGAAAACAGTGGTTCAGTCAATATAATTGATTCGGTTTGAATTGAATCAAATGTATTTGATTCAGTTGTAGGGAAAGATGGTTCAGTGTTTGTTGGTTCAGTTGTAACTGAATCAGTTGTAATAGCATTCGTTACTTTTTGTATTATACCAACAAATTTTTCAAGATACTCGTAAATATCTTTACGATATGCATCATTTACTGTTATGTGCAAAAATTTCTTGTTTTGTTCCTTTCTTATGAATACATTGGCGTTAAGTACGTCAAAAAATTTCCTTATATGTTCACTATGTATAAATTGTTCATCACCAGATAATGGAATATCCAGTTCAGTTAATACTGGCTTATTTGAAGTTGGTTCCATCAAGTTTGATTCATTTTGAATTTCACCTACAATTTAAATAATATTAAATCGGCAGAAAAATAATTTCGATAAAAATGGTTGAAAATTGAACTAATAGTATATTAATAGGCCAGAAAGTTGGATTTCTTGGCATGCAAGAGCATCCAACATTCTGGCCGTGAGTTGTATACTATTTTTCTTTATATATAGCAGAAAGTACAGTCGTTAAAATTTTTTTAACAAATGAAAGTTTGTTTCAAAATTATTTTAAAGTCCATACGAATTATTTAAAAAAAAAATATCAAGTTTGCTGTAATAAAAATGTTCCTTCATACATGTATTTTGCACCTTCGGAAACCTGCAAGGCGTCAGGTTTAGAATGTTTGGGTTCGAAACCTCGGATTAATAAATCCCGGCGGAGGATTGATTGATATAGGATAGAATCCTATAGCATTCCTTCATCTGTTTAAAATAGTATTTCTTAACCGGAGATGTCTCACTTTCCGGGGACAGGTTCTTCACAAGCAAGATGCAGAGGACTGCTTCAGTCTAGGTGTTAAGGGACCATTTGCGGTACCCCTCTTATGTTTTATCATTATAATAAAAAATAATTAAAAATTATATTACGTACCTTGGAATGGCATGTTTAATTTTTCCCCCACAGCTTTAATTGCTAGACGCTTTTGCTCAGAAAAACCTTCATTAATTTTATATAAATTTATACATCTTTCCAAAAACAATTTATATTTCCCATCTTCTGCTGTTTCATATAATTCTTTTGCATATTCAAATAAGTGCTTATCTTGATTTTTGAATACTGCCGATTGTAATTTTGCTCGTAATTTTTGTAATTTTTCGTAATTATCAAATTTTTTTGAATTATATTCATTAATTATCTTAACCAATTCATTAGTTTTAGTATTTTTAAAAAAACGATTATACGCATCGAGTGCTTTTTGTTGTAATTGTAAGGATATTGATTGTTTCCGATTGGTATACAGATCATGTAAAAGATATAACGAATCCATCGTTGCATTTGTAATTTTTATCGAATGTAATAAACGAAATACATTCAATTTTTTTATAATTCGTGGAATTTTTTTACGGAACTTTTTTTTTATTAATAAGTGGTTATATGTTTGACATAACGAAGTTGGATTCTTCATATAAAGTACTCTTTCTATCAATGGATAATCACGAAAAATTTTACGGAATAATGATAATTCAATCTTTTGTATGTTTATAAATTTTCGAATACATTTCCATGCATTTTTACGGTGTTCAAAATTTCCTTTAATATGTAAAAATTTCAATGTAATACCGTTATTTATGGATACGTTAGCGTTAAATTGTTCGATTAAATGATTTATTAAATTTGTATCGTTTATAATTTTTAATTCATTTTCAGCTAATGCAAAATTTAATTTAAATGTTTTCCGAGATTTTTTTGTAGTTTTTCGAGATTTTTTTGTAGTTTTTCGTGATTTTTTTGTAATTGTTTTGTTCACAACAGGACCAGTTGTTTGTGGCAAAATTGTAGACGATTCACTTTCATTTGGGTTAATTACAGTCGATTGATCTGCGTTTGAATCTGATTCTCCAATTTCAATTGCGTTTGCTTGTGGCTGAATTGTAGATGATTTATTTTCATTTGGATTAATTACATCCAATTGATTTACTTTTGATTCTGATTCTTCACATCCAGTTGCGTTTACTTGTGACTGAATTGGAAACGATTCCCTTTCATTTGGATTAATTACAGCCGTTTGATCTGCGTTTGAATCTGAATTTTCACATTTAATTGCGTTTGCTTGCGGCTGAGGTGTATACGATTCACTTTCATTTGAATTAATTAAAGCGTTTGAATCTGATTCTTCACATTCATTTGTGTTTGATTCAAGTGGTTCGATTTTAATTGAGCCAATTAAAATTGGTTCAACTGGAGTTTGTTTCGATACATTTGATTCAATTTTAATTTCTCTTTTGAGATTATAACACTCAGTAGCATTTGATTCAGAAGAATGTGATACAGGTACAATTGATTCAGTTGGAGTTTGTTCTGTTAATTCAGTTTGAATTTCCGTACCTAAAAAATTTACTACAATATTAAATCTATTCGACTTGGAACTAATACCAATTTGTTATTAGATCGAATTACGTAATTATTGGAAGGAAAATGGAAGACGAATAAAAGAATGTATTACAGGCGTAATTTTATTACGTACATGTTGAGTTTTATGTCATCTGGTATTCAATGAATGCTTCGAGGAACTGAAACGCCTGAGTCTGAATAACAAAATCAGACTGATCTGGGAACCGCGTTACTTTATCGTTAAAGGGAATGAAGCAGTGGACTCCTTGCCACAAGAGGGGTCGTCTCAAACGCCCCATTCACCTGAGCTTATCATTCCCAAAGCAGAATTTTTCGTAATTTGTCGAATCAAGGCATGGCTACGAGAAACTCATCTTGATTATTAGGACTTTGCGCAAGCAAGATATTACTTCTTCATTATCAGGCCGGAAAACATTCAGAATGACAGTATATCTAGTAATTATAGACAGATTTGTGATTGAACTTCAAAAGAGACAAGAAATGTACAGCAATTTTTCCAATAAATTTTTGTTTCTAAGCAATTTGATCAATTTGAACACTTTGGAGAAAGAAGTTCAAAATAGAGCAAGTATGTTAGAAACAATGTATGCTAGTGACTTAGAAAAGTGCTTTCTTGAAAGAACTAAAGAAGAGGGTCTTTATTGATATATTTTTATTACGGGGGTGCTAATTTTTAACTGCCTACGGGCACAAAATTTCTTAATTCGCTTCTAAATAAATGAACATACTTACATTGAAATGGAACGTTCAATTTCTTCCCCAAAATCTTAATTGCTCGGCGATTTTTTGCATAAAATTTTTTATAAGCATCATAAAACCGTATATTTTTCATTAATTTAAATCGAAAGTCTTTGTTCTTACTTCTTTTACATGGTTCTTTTAATCGAATCAAATATTGATATAAGTCCATGTCTTCTTTTTGAAGCCTTGATTTTTGATCTTCATCCACAATTAATTTCGGTAATAGTCGTATTTTTTCCTTATTATTAAACTTTTTTGAATTAAATTCATCAATTATCGTATTCAATTCTGTACTTTCGATATTTTGAAAAATTCTTTTATATGCACTAATTGCTTTGCCCTGTAATTTAAACGACATTGGTTGCCCTTGAACGGTAGAAAGATCGTACAAAAGATTTAACGCAGATGTTGTTTGTTTTGTGAATTCTATACAATGAAGACAACGAAATATATTCAATTTTTTTATAATTCGAGCAACTTCGGGATGATAAACTGGTTTATGTTCTTCTAATAAATTAGTATAAGTTTCATATAAATCAAATGGTTCTGCTAAATCACGAACTTCTTCGATTAACGGATAATCTTCAATTTTGTTGAATAGTAGACGTAAAGATTTCCTTACTTTAGGTATCTTTAAATATTTTCTAATAAATCGCTGAATATCATAACGATCATCAATACTTGCTACAATATTTAAAAATCGAAGTATAATTCCATTTGTTATAAATACGTTGGCGTCAAAGATCTCAACAAAACTTTCCAACAAGTTTTTATCGTGAATAAATTTTACTTCATCTTGAGTTAATGGAATAATCATCTTGAATCGCTTAAGTTGAGTTTCTTCTGCGACTGGATTACCCGCATTTGATTCAATTTCTTCGTATTCCATCGCGTTTGTTTGATTTATCCCAGTTTTATCTAGTAATAAAAATGCTTTATATGTAACATTGGTAAGTGCTTGAAATAAAACTCCATTTTGGCTCCATATATCAGTTCTTAAGAAGCGCCCCACGCTTTTATCGCATTAATATTAATGCAAAAATAAATTAACAAACATTAAATGGTATTTTTGTGAAAAAAGCGTGGGGCGCTTCTCAAGAACTGATATTTGGAGCCCCCTACGCTTTTTTGATACCCATTACACAGCAGTACATAAGCAGCGTGTTAAAAAGGAGAGTTACAAACAAGCAAACAATTATACAAGTTTTTTTGTGCCCTTGTTTTGGGCGCCCTAAAAAAGGTGGCACCCGTGTGCATTGTACACTTTGTGCATACGGTAGCGGGGGCCCTGAGTGTGTTTCGTATGCATTTACAGGTCCTACCGAACAAGGAGTGTATTTGAAAGAATTTTGACCCGTTGAATCCGAATTTTTAACTTGCTCATCGCTCAGAGTGGGGGGGGGGATTTGTTATAAACAAATTGTTTATACGACCATAGCTTCTCAACTATTGAAAATTTTATTCGGGTCTGTTAAACGGACACTTCCACCTGCGTACTTACCTAAACTTTTGAAAACACTTTTTGAAAATTGTTTTCAATAGGCATGTGAATCATTTTCTTAATAATTATAAGTAGTTTCATTTTTTTAAATTACCTTATATTTTGCTACGAAGTTTGCAAATTATTATTAAGTTTGACTTGCGAGATGATGACAGCTCTCGAACATCTCAAACGTGTTGTTGTTTATTTACTCGTTTTACAGACTTTTAGTTATATAAATAGACCAACAATCACAGACCTATATTAAAAACAAACCGTCATGGTTACTTATGTCGTCATACTCAACTCCATAGTCGTTATTTACCATTATTTACTAATGTTTTTCTAAGTTATATTTGTAAATTAAGCACTTGTAATCCGTTTATTTCTTTAAGAAAGAGTATATATCAATGGAGAAGTGGTCTAAATTTACACAGAGAGCGTGTTCGTTGTATTATTTTGGGCAACGATTACTCATGTAGTATTCGTCTTGTACGAAGGCACACGGAAATTAAATATTCATGAATTATTAATTACCAAAAATTTAAATATCAATTGAATATTAATTATTAAAGCATCGATTGAAAGCGTTAATAGCTCCTATATCGATGTATCGAATATCCTTCCAAAATAGGTTGACATTATTTTTTTCTAACAGAAAATCAATCAAATTTTTAATAGGCAAATGACCAATAATAACTTTGACCGTTTTGGTAGGTTTTTTAAATAATAAAAGCTTGATTTTAGAAAAAGTTATATTTATTAACAAAATATTACATTTTATACATTTCTTTAAATTAAATAATATAAATAACCATATTTGAAAATTTAGGGGTCCTCATATAAGAATTAAAATATGAGGTAATTTTTGACTAAATGAGTAGTTGTTCTCTTCACTCTTACTTGGGAACCCAAGGCCAAAATACCAAATTTTGATCGAGTCTCCTAGCAAGAGTGTATATCAAAACTTTAACTTAACGGAATCCAAAGCAAAAAAATCTTGTTTCGATACCCTCTAAATTTCTGGAGGGAGGAATCTATCTTTAACAATTGTTTTAGTTCTTGGTACGCGATACGTGAAGGAAATCTCCGCCACGGAAAACTATCTCTAAATTTTTTATTGCAGTCTCTTGTATCATTAATCGCTATAATCATTATGTAGATTGAAATGGCATGTGTAATTTTTCCCCAACAGACTTAATAGCTTGGCGTTTCTCCTTAGAATAACATTTCTTAACTTTATATAATTTCATACATTTTTCTAACATCCGTTTCAACTTCTTTTCCTGAGTTGCTTTAAATAATTTTTTCACATATTCAAATAAGGCCTGATCTTCCTCCAGTGGAATTTTTTTTTCTTTTGGTTTTAGGTCTTCATTTAAAACTAATTTCGGTAATTGTTGTAATTTTTGGTTATTATCAAATGTTTTTGAATTAAATTCATCGATTAATTTATCAAATTCATTATTTTGGATATTATTAAAGAAATCCTTCCACGCATTGTTTGCGATATAATACATATTTCCTGACATTTCTCGTTTTTTAGCGATATAAAGATCGCGTAAAATATTCAACGTTTTTAATGTTTCATCTGTAAATTCTAAGCAATGTAATCGACGAAACGCGTTCATTTGCCTTATAACTCGCGTAACTTCATGATTATTAGATGACTTTTCTGCTATTAGACTTGTATATGTTTTGTATAAAGAAAATGGATCATTTAAATAACGGATTTCTTCGATTAACGGAAAATCTCGTTGAATTTTGTGGAATAAAAGATGTAATTTATCCCCAACTTTTTTTACGTTTACGATCTTTTTAATATTTTCTAGAATATCTTTTCGATGTTGTACATTTCCTGTAACATTTAAAAATTTCAGGGTGATTCCATCATCTAAGGATGCGTTAGCGTTAAATTTTTCAACTAAAAGTTTTATTAAATTTGTTTCGTTTATAATTTTTACTTCATTTTCAGCTAATACAAAAGCCAATTTAAAAATTTTCTCCTTAGATTTTTTTGCATTTGTTTCACTCGCAGTTGTGTCAGATGCATTTGATTCTGTTGGAAGTGTTTCAGATGAATCTGATTCAATTCGATTTGATTCTGTTATATTTGGATTGGTTGCAATTAATTCTGTTTCCATTTTTAAATTTATATCTAAAAATAAAAAATAATAAGTAAAATGGTTTTTACTTGTGAGGTTTTTTACTGGTAAATGTATTAGTTTGTATTCGGGCTATATTTAGTTACCAGGGGGCGTAGCTACCGCCGTATCAATGATACGGGGCCCCCACGCTACAAAGGCCCCAAAGGTGCGTAAGCAATAGATGATTTAATAAATCAATTTGTCGAAAAAAAGGCAAGAAAAGTGTATATTTAGTTTGAATTGTTTGGCTATATCAATTTGGCAATTTGGCTCAATTTCTAGGAGGAAGTGGTAACTTATAATCAATAAATATTTAATTTAAGCCATTTAATGCAAGCATTTTTGTTTCTTTTGTGAGAAATCTTTACCTTTCATTTGGGCCCCCAACTAATTTTGATGCAGGGCCCCTCCAAGGCGAGCTACGCCACTGTTAGTTACACAAATTATGTTTACTGTCATAATTATTAAAATAAAAGGATCATTTCAATGAGCTGTATTTTGCATTTTGTTAAATTATATCCTCTTCAAAACCCGCAATAAAATACGAAAAGGAAACGGGGCAAAGAAAATATTCACTTACCAACTTTTGCAGTTACTCAAACTCAATTTACTTAATTAGAAGCAGCTCAATTGTTCAGATCACAGGTTTACTAACCGGTTTATTATTAGGTTATATTATTCTATGGTTTAATCAAAGAGGTTATATATAAGAAAAAAGTTATATGTCATTACTTCTATGGGTTTATTCCAGTTTTAAACCGGTGTGCAGGTGCAAGAACATGTAGATTATGTTCTTCCCGGCATGTTTGTTGTCTCCCTAAATTTATTTTGTATTTCGAATGCAATAATATACATATAAAATATGATATAATGACATACAGGGTGAGTTAGGAGGCATGTGCCTAAAAATCTAAAAGAGTGGGTTCTACACTTTGAATATATGATCTAAGGTTCTACACAGGAAAATAATGTAAAAAAGCACAAATGTTCTTATCCGATTTAATACTAGGGTGCCACCTCCCCAGATTTGATCGGAAGATTCTCCTGACTTCCGATCTCAACATCAATCCTACCGAGTTCAGTAATTAAAAAGTTTTTTGATTGTCGGTTTCATATTCAGGTTAATTCGACACTTCTGAGCAGTTTTTATTTTAAATTATTTGAAGGGTATTTATTTAAATTTCAACTATAAAAAAAATGGGTGCACAATTAACATCAAAAATATCAGGTATATATCAATATCTTTCGATTTCCTGGTTTATCTCCCGATTTCCCGTTACTTTGCTAGGTGGCAGCCCTCGGAAATTTGTTTACATAAATATCTGTGTGTATTTTAAACTTAAAAAACAGAGTGCTGCTTTTGCCACCAGCTCAATTATGATAGACATATTATAATAGAAAAGATGTAAAAAAAAAAAAAAACAGGGCAAAGTTTCTGTCTCGTGGATTTTGAGGAAAATCGGGAAATATGGAAAATCAAAATTTAAAAAACAGGTTTTCTTGTTAAGGAACTTTAGTTTTTATATGAATATTTCTTCTTTTCGGTATGTGAGGAGAAAGCTAATTCGAAACGAGAAAATTAAACATTTGGTTGGCAGTGTTGGCACTATTCTTTAGAATATTTTTAATGAAACTTTTGTTTCAAACAAGATCTTTGACTGGACAAAAAACCATGAGGTCTATAAAGATATTAATACATCGTAATTTGCTTTCCACCCGCGGAATTCAAATTATCGAATAAATTTTGGTGTAATGTAATGTAAGTGATTTTGTTAGGCAGAATTCAAGTAACATCAATTTTATTATTATGCAATTTAATACGTTTTTTTCGACTACCAAAATTACTATAAAAAATAAGAGTAAAAATTGTAAATAAAAAAAACTGAGACTACAATTAGGCAATTGGTATTACTTTTATGTAAACGATAAAGTAAGAAATGAAACCTAATTGCAACTAGAAAAGGTAATGCCATCTATCTGAATAATTAATTATTTCAATTAATGCTATAAATTAAAATAGTATTACGTTTGGGAATCATGTAAATGTTGTGCTTTTCAAAAATTTCATGTGTGTTATTTCACATAAAAGTGAAAAATGACTCTCACAAGTGATAAATAAATGGTGTTAACCTTTTTAAGATGGATTTGGTGTTCGTGGGCTCCAATTTCTATGTCATTCAAGACACCAGCCAGTGAGGTACATTGATTTGACATATATTTCTAACCCATTTCTATATATAATTTATTAATGTATACTGCTAAAACTTTTACACCTATTCTTAATTTTTAATTATTTTATAATTTCATATTGATTTTTATCTACAGCTTCTTAAAATTTCATTTAACAGATATTTTTAAATGATAATTTTTGAAAACGCCGGTAACTTAATGCCCCGTTTTGGTTTTAATTATATTTATTCGAGAAAAAATTAATGTCTTTAATTATTTATGTAATTCAATAATATTTATTTGGGGTATCATAATAATAAATAATTGTGGATTAAAAATTTTTTCGCAAAGTTTACAAATTTTTGTTGTTTCATAATAACATTATTGCTATTTTTTATGTTATTATGAAACAACCATTGCCTAACTTAATACACATAAAGGTATATTTATTTTTGTGTATTTTAAAGTTTCACTTTCATTTAAAAAAAATAACATAAAAATTAATCAGATAATCGAAAATATTGAATTTATAGTAAAATATAAGGCCTACACTATTCTGTTTCTTTTTACTACGACTTAGAGCACATTGCGACAGGACATAATAAAAGGTCAAATGTAAAATCTAATCGATTTGTATTTTAATTGTTCCATTAAAACAAAAAAGGTTTTCTATAATTTTTTCAAACACGAGTTTTTTGAAGTATTATAACAACAACAATAGGCGCTACAGCCCGACGTGGGCCTTGGCCTCCTCCACATTGCGCCTCCAGACGTTGCGGTCCTGGGTCTTGGTTCCCCATCCAGTGGCTCGCATTGTCCTCAAATCATCCAGCACCTGGTCCATCCATCTGAGCCTTGGCCTTCCTCTCTTCCTGGTAGCATAGATCTTGGCGTTAAGTATCTTCTTCGGCATCCTGGCGTCTTCCATTTTCTGGACGTGTCCAAGCCAACGGAGTCTTTGGGATTTCATGAACTTAACAATATCTTCACCGTCTAGGATTTCTAATATCTCACTGTTGTTCCGGACACGCCATTCTGTCTCATTGATTTGTACCGCTCAATAGATTCTTCTGATTATTTTCCGTTCGAGCCTCCTGATCTTCTACCGTGAGTGTCCAGTTTTCACTCCCATAGGTTATTACTGGTCGAACCAAAGTCTTGTATATTTTCAACTTTGTCCTTCTTGTAATCAGCTTGCTTTTCAAGAGCTTCATATTTGCAAAGTATGCTCGATTGCCTCTCTGAAGTCTTTCTTTTATCGCTGTGCTAGTTTTTCCTTCGTTATTTACCTGCTCTCCGAGATGGATGAATGAAGAGACTCCTTTAAATATCATATTTTCAATCTGAAAGTCTTGGACTTTTTGAAGTATTATAGTAAAAATATTTCCAAAATCTACTAATAACTAATTCATCAAATTTTATGATTGATTTCTATGTAGAATTTCACCTCCACAACGTACCCAAAGTCCCAGAATGTCTCGCTATGGGCTTTCTTTTCCGTACATATTGATTTAAATCGATGATTTTTTATTGAATGATCACATCATAACACTTATAATATCCCCGTGAAAGTTGCTTTCTAGATGCGGAATAGTGATAAAAACGGGAGCAATAGTGGGATTTCTTGGGACTTTAGATATGTTGTGGAGATATGATGAAATTTCATGAATCAATTTTTTCTAGATTTGGGTTATATTTTTACCATAATTTTGCATGAAAATGTTTTTATGAATAAATTTTAGATTTAGATTGCCCTTGAAAATTAAAATTTAGCAATAACATTGACGAGTAAGAGGAAACGATTATTAATTAAAACAAAAAGTAAAAACATCATTGAAATTTATTTGAAAAATACTTTTATTTGAACATATTTTATTGTAAAATCTAAACATTTCCAATAATATCAGCAAATAATTCTTTTGTTTTATCAACTTTATTTAAACTGGCCACCCATTGATCTTTATTTCGTTTATATAATGATATATTTAATTTTCCAGCAATGATTTTACCAAATTCTGAATTTGACCATCCAGCTTCTTTATGGCATAATTCATCCATTATATGATGTTTTTGTTTGAGATTTGTTTTTGTCCATAATGCATCGAAACTTCTTGAACCATGTTTGTTTGAGGCTAAATCTTGATATATTCCCTGAAAAAATTAAACAAATTGTAAAGCCTGATCTTAATAATAATATAATATCAAGGGTCCATAGCACTTAGATCAAGGAGTTTTCCATGTCCTCCATGACAACAACCTGTCACTCGTCTCCGGATAAGACATGGTATTTTAAGCAGATGAAGTTATAGGATTCTATCGAGGCCAGACGCCACGCAGAAAATCCAAAGATTCTCCGCTGGAATTTATGGATCCAAGATTTTGGACCCAAACATTCTAAACCTGCACCCTGTAGATGTAAATAACATGTATGGAGGTTTCACCGTCCTCCATATAGACCTTACAAGTGGGATCATCAGAGATCCCCTGTTATGAAGGTGGTAGTGTGAATATTAGTCGAGAAATTATTAAATTAAAAACGATAATTAACAAAGGTTTAATCGAGAAAGGACTCTTCATCTTAGAGTTTCATAAGGAATTCATAGTTTCTGTTCTGTCATTCCACCCTGTTTTTGTAGTTAAATAATGTAAGAAAACTTGACCTTTGATTCCTAATCAGCTGGGCCTAATCTAGCTATTGAGACTCAATGAATGGCGATGACTCCAGATCTAAATTAATACTCACTTGTAATTTTCGTATAAGTTTTTCACGACTTTTTTCACCAACAAATTGACTAGCCATAAACGAATCCATAATATGACAACCTTTTGTATCACAAAACAATTTCCTTAAATCATCTAATTCCATGTTTAATAAACTATTGATGATTTTAATTGGTTTATTAAACTCCAACATGGCTTGAATAATTAATGAACCATGTAAATTTACGTTAAAAACTTTTTCACTTTCAATTACTTTTTGTAATCGATCTAATGGAATCATTCGTAATGTTAATGGAACTATGTTAATTTGTTTATCTGCTGGTTCGTTACAATGTAAGCTCTGCATAAAATTCTGAAAATAAATATTGATTTTAAGTGGTAAATTAGGTCTAAATGACTTTCATAAGAAATTGGGGCAAAAATCGAAATTTATTACTAAAATAATGGTTTAGTTGAAATGTCCAGTCATTAAAGTTACGTAAGAAAAATATTTGAACCAAATTTAAATTTCATGAATATTCCCTATTGCTAAAGAGCAAAGATCAAAACAGAGCATTTCTAATGAACGACTTCTTTCTGTAAATAAACGACTTCTTTATAAATACACACCTGTGTAAATTGACCCTGTCGTGATCCTAATCGTTTACACGCTTGTGCTATGCTTAAAATAACGCCTGTATGTCCAGTTAAAAAAATATTTTCCATTTCCGGTGCCAATTCATCATAAATAGCTTCAAATTCAACTTTCTCCGTACAAGCATTCAATAATTTCTGTACTGTAAAATTCGTATTTTTCGTTTTCGCTAATTGAATTAAATTATTTACGAAACATTTCGCATAAATTTGTGTAAACATTTTTGATTTTGCATTTACAATTGCTACTTCTAGCAAACGAATAGCAGGTTCTGAGTCGAAAACAGGCGGGAGACGTTTTCCATAAAGTGAGACAACATCGTCTGGTTGTTTTTCATTTTCTACGTATTTTTTATATTCATCACCTAGAAAACTGTCTTCCAAGAGTTTTTTAAGCACACGTTTCATTAATTTTGAATCAACTTTTCGTAACGATGTTATTAAAATTTGTACGAGACCAGATGTTAATTCTTCGTAGGGTAAATCAATAAATTGAGGCCATTGAATCAATCTTTCGCCATATTCTTTTACAATTTCTGTAAATTCGGGCAATAATTGTGATTTTTCTAAATCTTTTAAATCGGAAATTTTCGATTTATTATCTTTATTTTCAAATATTCCTGATAAAGATTGTAAAACCGTTCGTATAATATGATTTCCGTATGTATCCCATACAAAATCTTCCAGATTATTTAGCAGGAATTTACTGATTTTCTGAGCAAATTGATAACTATTCACAATATTGGAATCTTTTTCATCTGGAGTATATTTAATTCCCTTAAAAGCAGCTATTTTTACAAGAGCTTGAATAACATGAGACGCAAATCGATCACTTAATAACGGTCGTAAATCATCGTTAAATGCTTGATAATATCGTTCTAATATTTCATCGTTTGCAAATGGTAGCAAAGATTCGATAACTCGACATCCAATTTGATTACGACTATAGTTGACTTCTTCGTTCAGGGTTTGTTCGAGTACGTTATTCACAAATATACCTAGAAAATTCATTTCGAAATCAAACATAACTATAAATAAATAAAACGGAGAAAATACCTTTTTCTTCATCATTTTCAAAGCCATTTCGTAACAGTTCTAATGCATTCACAAAATATTGATAAGTGTCTTCGGATAAATGACTGCCCCGACCAAATGTACCTTTTTTCGCATATTTTCGTGCATTTTGTAAAAAACTTTTCTTACGCTTACGATTTTTACGTTTGTTATCGTTATTGTCATCATTATTTACATTTTCGTCGTTTATATCCGCACTAAAATATCGGTTTTCTGTGTCCATTGCTTTTGATTTCTGTTTCCATGAGGTTATAATATTTTTCTGTCAAAATTCGAATGTTGGTATTGATTTTTGTAACCATGTGTGTATTATTTTGTATATTATGTTGGTGTGACTGAATGTTGTAATAGCAATAGTTGTTGGTATGGATTGATAGATGGACACACTTATACTTCCATCAAATTTGATGCAATTTATTGAAGTTTTGGAGACAGCAATTATTCTAATATATTACCAGAGACTATATTTATCGATATATTCTCTGATATTACTAGCAGATACCCTCTCGCTTTGCTGGGCAATTCCTCTTTTAAAAACAAAGACTATCACGTTATAGTCCTCACTTATCCTCCCTTTTTTTTCACAATTTTATGGATTTTAATTTTTTTGCCTATGATACTCGCTGACACTGTAACTTTCTATAGATCCAATCATTAAATTAACCTGATTTTTATACTTTTTGGATCAAAATTACCCCATCCACCGAGTTTCCCCACCCAAATTCCAAAACAAAATTTTTTTTTCTGATTTTCTCGATTTTTTCAAAGGGGTAATTTACCCCTTAAAAAAATTGCAAAAAATCGAAAAAATATTTTTATCTCCAATTTCGGAAAAAACTCAGTATATAAGGTAATTTTGACCCAAAAATTACAAAAATCGGTTGCATTTGATGACTGGTCGAATAGCAAGGCAGATAGATATCGAAAAATTGTATTCTTATTTTTATAAATTCATGAAGTTATACCAAAATTCATCATCAAAGTTCAAAATAAAGCATAAATAATTTAAACCACAAGTTTAAATTTGCCTTGGCGCTTGTACTACCTTAAGTGTATAAATTGATGAAACAATTAGAAGACGGAAAGAAATCGTACCTATTAATTTAAATGCAATTTTTCTTTGCTAATTAAACTGTATGTATGCATTTTTAAAACTTCTGTTTATAGAGGAAAATAATCATTAAACTAACAATATGAGAAAAGTTTCATTAAAGCATAGACATAGCTAAAAGGTTGTTATAGTACAATCATCTTGAGTTTTCATGTCTCAATTTTTGCGAACAAGTTAATTTTTTTGTGGCATATATACTTTGATAACTAGAATCGAGTAAAAAAATTTTACATCTTTAACGTGAGCCCAACTTTGTTTTGTGCATAATAGAATATTCTACTATGTTTGAAAAAATATCTCAAAATGTTGATTTTCCTTATTAAAAGCCACAAAAAATATATTTCGTCAAAATAAACACGCTTTCTTTTCTTAAAATTAAATTTTAAACCTTTTCTATTCATGAAAAAAAAACTGTCAGCCATTTTGGTGACGTAATATTGGTAAAAAAAAACAATCGTGTTTGTAATTATTATATGTATAAATAAAGTTGATGATAACATAACCCACAATTACTATGAAAGCCATCGACTTTGTAATTAATGCATATTATTTTTGCCTATATGATGTCACATCATGGCGGCTCGTGTCTTAGGTCACGTGATATACAGATTAAAAATTACGATTTTTAATTGTAATATAATAAAACAATAATGTGCTTTTATGACTAAAAATTAGACTATTTAAATAATTTATTTTTCACTACCGAAAGTATTGGATAAAATATAAAGACGACATAAACGGTAATTCAATACTGTCCAATTTTAACAATATGAAGCAATTAATAGTAATAAAAATTATGTTATAATTAATAGTAATATTTTTTTTTTTTAAATAAAGGGGATATATGACGTCAATATTATTTACATATTTCTTTCAATTTACATTAATTTATATAATCTTTTGTATTTATTAACTAATTAACGTAATATTTTTAATTGTAAAAGCTTTTTATAGACTGGGAGCCACACTACCGAGTCATTTGCAGTAGAATATATAGCAAACCAAAATAGATCGAATTAAGCAATCATGGTTAAAGTACAGGTGTAATTTTATTTGTTTCAAGCTTAATTTTTTGTTCGTTAATTTTTTTTCCTTCTTTTATTCACTCAAATCATTATGGCGGACTTTTTCGATATTTTATGCAGTTAAACCATAGACATACAAAATAAAGTAAATTATTTATGAAAGAATATATTTTTTTTTTACTAAAGTCTTTAAATTATTCTTCAAAATCGAAGACCGGAGATACACGTCATAAACCGGGAAGTAGACAACCATGCTCCAGGTCTATTATTTTAATTTTCATAAATATCAATTTATGGTAATTAAAATTATTTTTAATTTATTTTAATAGTGAATTATCACCAAAACGAAAAAAAAAACTGCTGAATCATAGTTTTCGAATTAAAATTTTCGATAATTGAACAGCTGATGTATTTTTCTAATAGGCAGATCCCTAGCTCGAATAGTTTGGGGCTCTGATCCTGACGTCATCATAAATTTGATTCTTGCTTACTTCGAAATAAAACTTTTTGAAAATTGGATCTGACAATCTTTGAAAGGGTACTGTTTTTTAACCCCCAACTAAAAAGAGGGATGTTGTAATTTTAACATGTCTATGTGTATGTATATGTTGTGTATCTGTATGCCTGTCTGTAGCACCGCGCCTCTTAAGCGGAGGGCATCGTAGCTCCTAAACGGATGTTTCAAGTTCGGATTCAGAGTTCCATATTTGATAAAAACTAGAAAAGAGGGGATAGTCTTCAAATGGCTGAAATGGTCGATCAAATTACCTTTTAAATAAGTACTTCAAAAATAAAATTCATCAAATAAAACACCACTTAAACGGAGGATGTATTTTATCATAGTGTGAAGAAGTGACTTAAATGCAAAATTACTATACAAAAAAAAACTATTTGGCTATTTATACTATTATAAATACTAACCCATAAAAACCAAGTTTTTATTACCAACCTATCGCGCGCATATCACATTCCTTAGCATGTATTTATCAAAACGGACCGTGGACAGACAAACTACACTATGTATAGTATGTTGAAGTTGTAAGTTGATACGATGCATAAGATTCAGTTTAAATTTTTTTTGTTTTGTAGTAATTTTGCATTTAAGTCACTCCTTCACATTATAAATAAAACACATTTTCTGTTTAACTAGTATTTTATTCGATGCATTTTATTTTGATGAATGTATTTTTTTTTAAATTGATTTGGGTAATAATCTCGTTAATTAGACCTCAGATCCAAATTTGGTAAAGAGGATTTTCATTTTTTTCCCCATTTTTTTAAGAAGACAAGACGTCTGTAGTCATTTGTAGAACATCCTGTATACATGGTATAAAAAGGGGAGTATAATCTCATTTAAAAAACCATTAATTCTATCAATTATTTTATTTAATTGATTTGTTATTACTAAAATATTAATAGGTATTAAAAAATTAGGTATAATTAATCTTTCTTGAGTTAGTACTTATTATATTTTTTATATATTTTCAATAAAATAGTCCGAAAAAAATGTTTACCAAAAAAGTTCCAAATCATTATGAAATTATTAAAAATACAATTTTAATTTGTAAATTAACCGGAGCTTTTATACCATTTGATTTAATTCAAACCAAAAATAATAATAATTATTTTAAATTAAATATTTTAAAAGTATGGATTTATATTTTGGTATATTTATTAATCGTGGCAATTCGTTGCATTCTCACGATAAACTATTTTGGACCGAAAAATTACGAACTACATTTGAATCGTATATTTGGAATGGCTGAATACGTATTTCAATCATTTTATTCAATATCGACGATAATTATACTTTTAATAAATTTTAAGAGAATTTTAAAAGTTCATCAAACAATATTTAAAATTGATAAAACTTTACAAACATGTTTAAATATTAATGGGGAAAAATTAAAGAAATATTTATACTTTACATTAATTTTAAGTTATTTTTTAAAATATTCATTATATTTGCGTATGTTTTACAACAATCCCACAGAAGTGCGATTAATATATTGTTTTTATATAAATGAAATATTTTTAACAACAATTAATATGTTTGGTTTTCAAATGATCATAATTTGTATATATTTTCGTATAAAAATGTTAAATGAAAATTTAGAAAATTCTTTTTTAATAGGAAAAATTAATAAAGTTTGCTTGGATACTATATGTCAAACAGCGCGGAAATTACGAATATGTTTATTAGAAACTAATGAATGTTATAAAATTATTATTTTTATGGCATTTTTATCAAATTTATTAAAGATTCTTGCCATAAGATACTTAAAAGATTCATTCAATGATGGAAATTTAATTGGATTTACTTATGAATTGTATCAAGTTATAATGTGTGTATTTTATTTATTAATTATAATTTTTAATTGTGAAACAGTTAAAAATGAATCACATAAAACTGTTCATATTTTGGAGGATATACTGATGAATCCTGATTACTTAAATGCAGGACTGATCAAAAGGGTAGGTATTCTAAAACAGGCATGGGCAAATGGGACTTACAGAAGTCCCTCGAACTCCTCACTTAAAATACGAGTAAGACAGTGATAAAATACGAGTAATTCAGAGAGACAGCATTTGTTTTTCTACTTAGCTACTAGTAGAGAAACTGAGATAGGTAGAAGAGTCATATACTCGTCTCGCTTCCTCCTCTATGAGCAATGCGGACTTGGATAAAGAGACACACAATAAAGTTTATGACACACAATAAAGTTATAACAATGGTGGCTTCAACTTAAAAATAACTCACTCATACCTGTTCTAAAAAATTGTTTAAAAAAAATTCGTAGTGCAAGAGCTGCGTTAACTACGCAAATTCTCTTATAGGTTGAAAAATAACACATTTTTCTAAAAATAGAATATTGCATTTTTAGTTTTCCAAGAATTTTTATTTCGAAAACGAAACGCCTTGCTTAAAAATAATCAAAAAATACGAAAAAATTCAAAATATTGTATTTTGTGCACAACCAAAAATTATATCAAAGAATTGATTATATATATTACCAGAGATTTTACTTCTTTTGACAAAAATTTATTCTTTTTAAGGTTAAATACTACTTTGAAATTTTGGATAAAAATCGTTTAGAATTTTCAGTATGCGGATTTTTTTATATCAAATATAGTACAATTCTTTCGGTAAGGTTTGCTAATTTTAGTTCATTCGCTAAAATGATGAATTATTGTGATTTGAAAATTGTATATGGATAACTATTAAAAATTTGTTGAAAATAATAAATATAATTTATTTTCAGATGTTAACTACGATTTTTGGTTATTGGATTCTTTTACATCAATTAAAATTAGTGTAAAATCTTTAACCGTCGATAAAAATTTGTTAAAGTGATAAGCAGAAAAGTGTAATTAAAAAAAATTTTATTCAAAATTCATTGAGATGTATTATTTTTCAAAATACGTTTTATTACCTATAGAATCTAAATACAAAATCTTGATTATTGAGCTTCAAAAAAGTTTTCGTCTCGAAGAAAATTTATCACAAATTCTGTCAATGCAAAAAAACATTAGCTTCCGGCGCTTTCAAAAAAGAAAACATAAAAAACGTTTTGTCTTGACGTTTAAACGTAAAAAACTAGTCAAGTTGGCGTATAAATTTTATTTTTTACGATATTTTTAAAGCATTTTATTACATTTACGTGATACAAATATTATTTTTATTCATAATATTATTCGTAACTTAGATTTAATACTTGACTAGTCATGTGATGGCCGAACTACTTTAATTGTTATATCATACATACAAATAGAGAAATAATATATATTATTAAGAGTGTATTATAAAATGGCAGTGTACTGTCCGATCAACCTTAATATTAAATGTAATCGTCATATCCAGAAATAGATTAATAACGGTCATTATTTGTTTATTTAGGTATTGTCTTACATAAATATTATTAAGGAGGTACGTATTATTTATTTGAGCACACCTAATGATAAACATATCACTATCTACTTATTACAATAACTTGATAACATATTTATTTTTATAATAATTAGATTAGAATTTTATCTAGAAAGACTTGTTTATCTTTATAGAATTTGTTTATTTATCTTATCTGTTTAGTACTTATCCGTTCAGTACACTACGTACACCTACGTTTAAATTATTTGTTTTTACTTCTATGCACAGAAAGGAATAAAGAGATAGGTCTATGAAGAAAGGAACTTATATTTATTATCTATGGATATATTATACCCAGCTGTCTACACTAAACTAACTGATGGTCTACTGTTCATACCGATATGACATCACATCAGGGCTTGCCCGCGTTTTAGGTCACGTGATATACAGTTTAAAAATTACGATGTTTAATTTTAATATTATAAAAGAAAAATGTGCTTTTATGACTCGAAATCAGAATATTTAAGTATATTTTTACATAAATTTTAACTTTTTTCAAATTTCATAATTTACTTTTCACTACCGAAAGTACCCTATTGAATGGTTTGTCAATTAATTGTAACTTTTAATGCCACAGTGAAACTTATAAATTTTAAATTTCAGTGTTTTGTTTTATTTTGTATACGGAGGTTGTGCAGCACATGCGGTAAATTTTTTATAAAATTTTGTAGGTCATCTTTGCACATTATTGTGCAAATTTGAAACGTGATAGTATATAAAAATGTCCTTGAAATGAATTTTTTTTTAATTGAATGAAAAGATAAAATTGTTAATGGAAAATTTATTAATTAATATTAAATCTTTATTTCACGGTCCTGGAAGCGGTGATTATTAATCCACGTGTTAACACTTAATGTTAAGTTTTTTAGTATCCTAATTACCTTTGATAATGATGTTTATTTGGGTCGCAAAGAAACTTTTTATGATTTAACTGGTATTACCGAAAAAAGCAAGAAATAAAAAAAAATCAAGAATTCATTTTTTGTTAGTGAACAAAAAAAGCAGTTTCGGGATGCCATCGGAAATCACTCCTACTTTGCTTCACCTTGAATTTTATGTAATTGACTAAAAATTACATTATACACCAATTTGTAAAATTTCGAAAAAAAAATTTGTGATATTTTGGGTTTTTTCATTTAGGAAGTAGGTAATCCCCTTAACAAATTGCAAAAAAAAAAATCATAGTTTTAAATTTCCAATACAGAGTGATTTTTGAAAAAGTTTCCTTATATTATAGAAGCGAAAAGGAAAATAAAAAAACACGTATTATTGGCTCATTTTTAGGGTGATTGAAAATCACATAATTTTATAACTTTTCCTTGAATTTTTTTCCTTGATTTCAATTTTTGTCACTTCTGTATAAGGTAATTTTGATCAAAAATTAGGAAAATCTGACTAATTTTACGGTTTGATCCGTAATTTTTGGGCATAAAAAATTACTTAATGACCAAGGATTGAGAAATATTGATTAAGAAAGTAAAATATTTTTTTGTCCGAATTCTTACGTAATGACCAGATGAAATTTATCAAATTGATATTAATTTAAAGTAATTTAAGTAATTATCAATAATAAATTTTATCTTCAAAATATAAATATTTCCATAAACTGCGATTATCAAATTATTCGGACTATTTAAAATTTATTAAAATTAAATAAATAAATATCTTTAATTAATTAAAATCGTAACTTAATAATTATAATAAATATGCGATGAAATTTAAAAAAAAATATACATCTTATCATTCTTAAAATAATTTTATTTATATGATTCAATATCTTAAGGAGGTTCAATCGTCGTAATCAGAGCTTATTTATATTACATATATTCAGCTTTATGTTGAACATAAGAGCACGTGGAGAAAGACCCCAAGACCTATTTAAGGGGGGCCATGTGAAAGACTTAATATCGAATTAATACTTTTATGGAAGTTTCGCTGATTTCAAGAAAATTTTGTGTGTATGTGAACCACGTCCGGGTTGATCGAACATTAGACAATGTATAGATAAAAATGTGAATTTGGACTATGTTCCTTATCGCACGTTATCGTTCTGATTTTTTGCTGGTTGGGAGGTAAAACAAAAAAAGTACAACAAAAAAAAACGACACCAAAAACCGACATCTGGATTACCTAGGAAACTAAAACTTTTTCAATCACTGATTAAAATTTTTAATTCACTACATATTATAAAACAAAGTCGCTTTTTCTGTCCCTATGTACGCTTAAATCTTTGAAACTACGCAACGGATTTTGATGCGGTTTTTAATAGATAGAGTGATTCAAGAGGAAGGTTTTTATGTATAATACATCCATATTATAGTAGAGTAAGGGGTTGAAATAGGGGTTGAAAGGGATATGCTTCAAAAACTAAAAAAGTTGTGCATCGATTAAGCTCAAATATTGACACGATATAAAACCAGCTTCAAAGATCTATTGTTTTTATCTACTTTTAACCTTCGGAGGGTAGAAAGGTGTAGCGAGAAAGTGAGAAGGAATTATCGAATATTTACAAATATACCTAAGTGGGGTATCAAATAAAAGAGCATGACGTGTACATTACGAAACTGTTATCCCACGCAAGGAAATGTGGAGGGAGGGGTGCAAGTGGGGATGTTGCCCAGCAAAGCGGGTAGTTCACAGCTAGTTCATGTATATAAAAAAAATTTAGAGTATTCTATAAAATTACAGTGTATTTACTGTCTGATCAACCTTAACAAGATATTTGAATAAAAAAATTGCTTAGTCATTACATCTTTAATATAAATATTTAATTAATAATACAATAATAATTAAATCACTTTATATTTTTAGTTTTTTAATATTTTTAGTAATTTCAATCAAAAATAATAATTTTAGCTTTTGAATGATTTAATTGTAAGAGTAAGAAAAGAAAGTCACTAGAAAAATGACTAAATCAAGCGACACCCGACATGCTAATACGTTGAAGCCGCCAGTATCGTTTCAAGACCGAAAAAGATGGTTTACACACTGTTGTGGATGGGAAAGTTTCGAATGCTGAAAAAAGGTTGTAGACGTTTTCCATTCCTTGACTGCAAGTTTCTGTAGGCTACACAATTCCTTCAAAAGATTTTCCGATTGAGAGTTATACTTCTCAAAATTATCGATATTTGTTTAAAGTGCTTCCTACATTGTGACAGCCCCGTACGTACAAGACTGGGCTCCCTTGCGTTGGCCGTTCTATGGCTAACTAATGTTGGCCCAGGCTTGGATAATCATTGGATTGGCCAAGGCTAAGATGCCTAGTCTTGGCCCAAGACTGGACTCCCTTGCGTTGGCCGTTCTATGGCAAACCAATGTTGACCCAGGCTTGGATAATCATTGGATCGGCCAAGGCTGGGCAACCCAGCCTTATCCCAGGCTCGGGCAATCGTTGGGTCGGCCAAGGCTAATTATTTCATACACACGGGGCACCAAAGCTGAGCTCCCCAGTGCTGGACCAGGCTAGGCCCCGTCGTTCAACTATGGCGGTTCCTACATGGGTACATAACGACCCCGAAAACTATATCTTCGCATTCTTGAAAATTATTAAATATAAATTATCTTAAATTAAACTAAAAATTTGAAAGGGATAACCCACATTTCGTGAAATTAACTAATCATATACGAAATATGATAAAATTTTATTCTTTTAGGACAGTAAGTATTTTTTATAAATTTTTTTCTAAGAAATGCGAATAATTATTAAATTGTCTGAATTGCACAATATGATAACTATCAAAAACCAGTTTGAGGAAATTATTAATATAATTATAATTTTTTTTTTACATTGTACTTCAATACACCTGTTTACATGCCTAAACAAATTTATTATTTCAAGTGCGGATACAAAAAATTTTTCTAAAGCTAAAGTATTTTCTTTCGATTAAATGCAATTTTTTAAGTCTCATTTCCTCCAAAAGCTATCGATTTTCTTTTTTTTTAAATATTAGTTTTCTTATGAGAATCAACTTTCTAATTTGAAGTGTTATTCTATCTCTTGTTTATAGAATCTAAATTGACTTTTAATGCAATCTGGAGAACTAGATCCAGACTGATGTCAGAACATATGATGCCCCCCCCCCCATCAAACTCGGCAGCTTTTGTTTAAGTAACTGTTTTATTTATTCTCTAAAAACGAGCTATTAGGCATAATAGTTTAAAATGATGCACCCTGTATTATATATTAATCCAGGTCTTTTGACTATCAGACCGTCAATTGGGACTGCTTGAAGTATTTGGCTAGGGTTTATGATTTACTAGAGTGATATCCACCCGCTTCGCTGGGTTTAAAAGTAAAGATTGATAAAGATTGCTCTCGCTTATCCCCTTTCTATAACACTCGAAATAATCGTAAGGATTGTTTTACATAAGTAAAATATATATATGGTTTTCTATTTTTCTAAATGTATAATAGTCGTAATTATTCATTGAGTATATCAGAAAAGATGGCCGTGAAATTTTTTAAATTGACTATTTTTACAGAAATCAGTAATTTATGGTAATGTCAAATGACTACTTTTACAGAAATCTGTAATTTATGGTAATGTCAAATTAAAATAATTAAAATAAAATTTATTTATTTATTAATATATCTTTATAAATTATAACTCATGTGTTATTCTGAAGTATGAGCTATATTACTGTACAGTTTCATTAAAAATATTATTATAATTTTTCAGTATAATATTCATTCGCTAGTTTTAGCGTGAAAGCGTAACAAACAAACAAACATGCTTACTTTCGCATTTATAATATATAGAGATTTGTAAAGTTACATTTTTAGGTTCCTCTGGATCCGCGCGTTTATATTTAAAATTTAAAAAGGTAAATATTGCAAATAAAATATGTAAATATGAATGTTGTAAAATATTATTGTCTGTCATTAACTCAATTATATTTAATACATTTCCTTTTTTATGCGAAGTTTATACGGCCATACGAGTACAATATTTTATACTTATTTTATACTTCAAGGACCCATATTATATCATAAAATATTAAACAAAATTATGTAGATAGTATTAGAATAAATAATTATCATCAATTATCTAATTGTCACTTGCAAAAATTTTAGCATTGTCATTGTCAAATTAAGAAATAAATTTAAAAAAAAAATGGAGTATTCAAATATGTGCTTGTCCTTGTCTATCGGCAGGTCCGTATCTAGGGCGTGGCAAAGGAGGCACCCGTAACCGGCGCATAAGAAATAGAGGCGCAAAACATTATACTTAAAACAAAAAGTTAGTAAAGAATCATGTAAAAGGCGCTCATTAATTTACATCAAGTCAAAAAGATAAAAAAATTCGATTTTTTTGATAACACACTAATTTTGGGTCATTTTTATCAGCTGTGATGTCTGTTTTTCGCTAGCTATCATTTATGTGCTTAACTCCGGGATCAGGATTCCAAATTCTTGAAACCAATTAGAGCTAGGTTAATTTTGATCAAAAATTTGAAAAATATGACCCACATTTAGTAGGATTATATACTTTGTTGATCAAAATTGGATAAAATTTGGATGTGATAGAGCAAAATTAAATTTTTTGGATTCTGATGACGTAATGAAGTTAATAAATTCGATTAAATTTTTTGGATTCTGATGACGTAATGAAGTTAATAAATTCGATTTTTTGATAATACAGGCAAATTTGATCCAATCTAAATGGAATTTTTTTTGAAACCCACTAATTTTGGGTCATCCTTTTCAGCTACGGTGCCAATTTTTTGCTAGCTATCACTAAGATTTGAGGATATTTTAAATATGGTAATACCACAATGGATAATCAAGGTACACTTTAAAAAATGGGGCACCTGCTATTCCAGCTTTAAAAACATATACCTGTAGCTTATCCCGCATTATAGAATATCGCCAGAAAGTATTTAATTGCTTTCCCATCTTCGTATCTGGTGGAAAAACTAGGCGTAAGGAGGACGTTCCAACGTTCTGCATAAAAAAAGATGGCCGAAATGCCGCCATAATTTAGCTGGTTTTTTTATTTTTTCTAATTTATTTCAAAATAATGCAAGCACTGGCTTTCAACACTTTCTATACATGGTATTTCAATAATTAACTCATTCAATTGTTTGTTTTGACTTGTAAGTAATATTTTTTTGAAAAGTATAAACGTTATGGCGTATTAAGAAGTTGTGAGGCGTTCACAGTAGACAACAATTTAAATATTAGAAAATAACAATTAAAATAATAAGAAGCAGTTTAAAAAAAGACTCAACAATAAATAAAATTTAATGAAGAAATATTCGATTAAAATCAAAGATAAAATTATTATTGTTTCGATTCAGATTTGTGATTCGGAAAAAAAAAACATAGTATAAAATTAACTATTGCCCTTGAATTAATTATTAAAATAAATAAAACTTTTAATTATAATATACAAAATTATCTATGCAGGGTAGGGTGTCACAATAAAGATGTTATAAGAGCTCTAGGTGTTTGAAGTGAAAACTATAATGTACGTCAACGTGTCAATGTCACGTGTTTGAGTGTTTATCAGGCTGCAACGCCACGTGTTTAAATTTTCAAGTAGTTATCCTTCACCAATTAAACTTTAAAAAAAATTTTGCATACACGTTTAGTTTGAAAGACAAGAAGAAAATGCAGGTTTTTTCATTTTTGGTTAACTTAAAAAAATTATTATAAAAAACGTATTAAATTAAACTCTTTTGACGTGATATAGTTAAGTATGTAAACAAAGACTCCATGAAATCAAAAAATTTATTCGCGAATAATTTTAACATTTTTTTAGTTGATAATTCCAAAAAAAATTTTGTTAATATATTCCTTAAAATGTTGAGAATATATAATAATTTTTTCAAATTTTTAAATTAATATTTAATACCTTAAAAATTTTTTAGTATGAGATACACGTTTTTGACAATATTACAACAATCTAAAAATGACACAAAAAGACCTATTTCCCCTAAATATTGGGGAAAAAACGAAAAACATTTTTTTTCAGCTTTAATTGTTTATAACTGTTGCAATTTTCCTCAGTTTATTACTTGTTGCGATAGCTCGAATCCAATGAGCTATCGCACGTATTTTTATGACCAGTATTTTTAAATTTTACCAATTTGAACTTGTCGGCTGGACTACATGACTATTTGTAAAAATTTGAGGTGTTCTGAATAATCATGCCGGGTGGATAATCACTAATTGATTAATGAATGCAGGATTTCTTTTTTCTATGTGCAAGATTTTCCGTCTAACAACTATACTAGAGTTGTTTTATAGAGGCCAACATTTAAAAAACAAAGTACATTTTTAAAACACACAGTTTAATTTAAGTAGTTTGATCTTTTAATTCTGATTTAAAATAACTTGTATTTAGCAAAAATATAAATTCCAATCGATTAAATTGTACAATTAGCACTTTAAAGTTCAAAAAGTTTGCCTAGATAAAACAACTCAAGTAAAGCTAATTTTTTTATGACAGCGCAATTTTAGTTATCGCCTATAAATAGTAATTTGAATGCGCGTTTAACAAAAATATGCCGCATTTTTTTAAAACTTCCTGTATGCATTATTATTTCAGAGGTATGTATAGTAGTGGTACGAATAACACTTATTGAACATTAATTGAAATTGAAATCGTAAAGTGTTTTTAATTACATATTTTATAAATTAATAAACATCATACTTTTGGAGTGTATTCAATAAACAAATTATTCTGATTATAAAACTATACATAATAATATTATAATTGGTTTTACAATCAATACATTCGTATGCACTTATTAATTACAATTGTAATAAAATTTATGATCTTGTAAATATTTTGTTTACTAATTACGTTAAAATTTTTGTTTGTTTTTTTGAACACGACACGATTATTAAACACGCTTAGATTTACTTCACTTGTAACTTACAAACAATTTAATAAAATCATTAAGTCAATTTTACCCTACTTCTAATTGGCCGATTAAGGCGGTTCTTCACTCATTTTTCAAGGGCGTGAAATCATTATTAGATTGGCGTGAAACTTTATAATTTTTTTAAGACTCCTGTTAAATATTCATTGGCGGAAAAAAATATTTATAAAGAAAAGCTATTTTCCAGAAAAAAATGGTTAAATTTGCATTTGAATTTCAAGCACTACGATTATACGTTTTACCCTATCGATTTAAATTTGGATATTTTATAGGTACCAACTCATATTCTATCTGCCCTGGTTACTTTTATTTTTCGAAAATCCTGTTAATTTTCTCAACTGAATTTGAACAATGAAAATTGTGAAATCTAACAAGATTTTCGAAAAATAAAGGTAACCAGGGCAGATAGAATATGAGTACCTATAAAATATCAAAATTTCAAATCGATAGGGTAAAGGGTATAATCGTAGTGCTTGAAATTCAAATGCAACTTTAACCATTCTTTTCTGGAAAATGGCTTTTCTTTATAAATATTTTTTTCCACCATTGAATATTTAACAGGAGTCTTAAAAAAATTATAAAGTTTCACGCTAATCAAATAATGATTTCACGCCCTTGAAAAATGAGTGAAGAACCGTCTTAACTTGAAAATTTGCTCAAGTATCCGAAGGCCCGAGAACAATACAATAATTTATAGGTAGTCCTTTCACTGGCTGGAAGTATATTTTGCATTTTTTTTAAAATTAATAGGGTCTTACTTTCTCGTAAAATTGTCAACAAATTTTAACATTTATTGAAAAATTTTCAAAAAAATTTACACGTTAAATTATGATCGAAACTTTCCTATACGATAGATAGAAAGACTGAAACTATTATAAAAAAATGTTTTTCCTTGTATTTTCAATATTTTAATTAAGATTGGCGGCGAAAGAACTTCCTTAACTTTATCCTAGTATCTAGACCGAGATTACCAGGATAAACGATCGATAATCTTACCTTTATTAAAGGCAATAATGACAAGTCTACACTTCCTCCGAAATCTAACTATTTTCGAATAAGTGTTTTAAATAAAAAAAGTTGATTTTTTTATGGGGATCAACTTTTTAATTTAAAGTGTTATTCTAGCTCTTACCTTTTAGGATCTTACTTGACTATTAAAACAACTAAGAGAATTAGGTCCAATATGATGTCAAAACATGATGTTCCCCATCACACTTCGCATCTTTTGTCTAAGTTATTTTTTGATTGATTAACTACAAAACAAGGTATTAGTCATTACAGATTAAAATAATATTAATCAAAAATTAATTTGGTTAAATTGATTCACTTTTCAGAGTATTTAATCAAATAAGTTTTTATTGAATTAAATAATTATTTATCATCTGGCTTTTTAGTCAGTATGCCTTTTCAGAATAGATAACATATGTTTTCGTTTAATACTTGTACTTTAACTAAACATTTAATTAACAAGAAAAATTGACGTCAATTAAAAATAACATCGAAATTATTTGGCAGATTTTATTTGCATCGAAAATGTTTTACGTAGTATTTTTATAATACAAGTAATTTTTTTTACGTAGTAATTTTTTAACATAAAATCACCTGAAGCTTTTAAAAGTGGATTGGGTTGGATTAATAGTCAATAAATGGTCTTAACTCATTTTTATACCATGCATATATGAAATATACAATATACATAGTATATTAAGTTTAGTCCCAAGTTCGTAACGCTTAAAAATAATGATGCTAGGAAAAAAATTTTGTCATAGGTGTTCATAGAATCACCTAATTAGTCCATTTCCGGTTGTCCGTCCGTCCGTCCGTCTGTGGACACGATAACTCAAAAACAAAAAAAGATATCGAGGTGAAATTTTTACAGCGTACTCAGGACGTAAAAAGTGAGGTCAAGTTTGTAAATGAGCATCATAGGTCAATTGGGTCTTGGGTCCGTAGGACCCATCTTGTAAACCGTTAGAAATAGAACAAATGTTTAAATGTAAAAAATGTTCCTTTTCAAAAATTAAACAACTTTTGTTTGAAACATTTTTTTGTAAACATCACTGTTTACCCGTGAGGGCGCCAATTAGGCGGAAATTTTATAATATGTGTACAAACTATACACTAAATGTCGGTCGGTAATGCAGAAACCTATAAAGCCATTTACATATGTACTATACTTTATTAGTTATGTATGTGTCACATTTTTGTATGTGTTATGTGATAAAGAAATCAACACTGACTATGCATGGTATTTCAACAATTAACTCAGTCAATTGTTTGTTTTCACTTGTACTATTGTTGCTTTATTTTTTTTGTTAAAGGCGGGCCTGGAATAATCAAAAATTGATATTTTACAGGCCAAATAACATGGGAAATGATTTATATATCGACTTAACCACCAGATCTCCTCCTAAAAGGGCTCGAGAAATTCATAAATCGAAAGCCCGATAATCAAAAATATAAAGCCAAATTCCTTTTGTGTACTTTTTCATTTGGTTCGGTAGATGATGCCCAGGCAGTGTTATCTAATTTGAAAGTTTCTTTAGCTTAGAATTACGCAAAAATTCGTTATTTTTAAATTTTGGGTTGCAACAACTCAAAAAAGTTACAATTTAGAAAAAAATTTTTCTGTGAATTTTCGATTTAGCCAACAGAGATTACATTTACAGATTTCTGGATCAATCGGATGAAAGATGCTGTTGCAACCTAGAAAAAGGTTGACTAGATGGAGGAATCTGAAATAATCAAAGATTGATTTTACGAATCAAAAAACGTAGAAAATGATTTAATTCCCTTTTCAACACTTTTATGATCACATGATTTGATATTTTAAAAAATGTGGGTTCATAATGCAATAATTTTATGATTGTTATTGGAAAGTTCTTGTTTGAATTTGTAGGATAGTTGTCTATCGAAACAAAAGAAGCGAAGCAAAGTAAAAAAATTCATTAAAAAAGATAATCTATTAGTTGAACAAATAAAAGGTACACTAAATATTTCTAGGAAATGATACACGGCATAGAGTTTGTAAAATATTGAAAAAATAATTTTGTGAGTGGCCTCTGTTATAGACGTATATGTCTGGGGAACGGTGGTTAAGCCCCATTATTATATTAATACAATGTTTTACGGATTGCCTATACTTATTTACGCTTTCATTAATGGTAGTGGATACTAATATCTGTATATCGAAATATCGAACGAAAATTTTAATGAATTCGTTTGTAAAACTTTTATCTCCAGTAGCAACAACCTGATACAATTTGTAAACAAAACCTATATTTGGGTGAAGGCATAAGCAAATCTAGGAAAATAATCATTTGTCTATATTCAAACCATTTTTGAACTTGTTTAAACTTAATTGATTGTAGAGAGCTTTACTTTGTGGAACTCCATAATAGGTTTTGAAGAAATAACTTCCAAATTTTCTTTGCTTAGTCCACTGTTTTTTTTTTTGTTTTGCTTAGTCCAAAACAGTGGACTAAGCAAAGAAAATTTGGAAGTTATTTCTTCAAAACCAACTTGTTTAAACTTGTTCATGCCACCAACTTCACTACAATTAAAACACAAAAAATACGAATAGCGAGACACTTAGACCGTGGGACAGAAAGAGTGCCTTGTATAATGATTTGTTTGTGGCTAGATTCAGTTTTGTTTATGGCTAGTTAATTAACTATTTGTCTAAATTGACTTTAAACTTAATTTCGTAGTAATAGTAATAAAAAAAGGTAAAAAAAATAAATAAATATGGTATGCAAATTCCTAGAAATTGCAATCTAAAAATGCACAAGATTTGTTGACAAAATTTTGTGCTTCTAACCAAATAAATCAATATAGTTTTCATTGAATTTATTTAAGGTATTTCCAGCATGGTGAGTACTGTAATGTAAAACCTACTTTTCGACAGAATTTAACCATTCTTTTTAACAGACTTAGAATAGGGCTTACTATTAAATATCAAAGTTTCAGAAATTTTGACTGTTTAGAACGCGAGATAATTAATGCCAAAGTTCGTCATTCTGACGTAAATTGTTCAAAATCGAATTTGCAACATAGTTAAGAACGCTTTCGATTAAATTACCTTTCAAACAAAACAAAAAAAATTAAAATCGGTTCATTCGTTTAGGACCAACGATGCCACAGGCAGACACACAGATTCATAAACCCTTTATCTTATAACAGCCTTTTTTCTTAGTCGGGTGCATATGTACTGCAAAAATGCATATGTACAGCTTTTTAAGACGCCTTCTCAAGGTCGTCGTTAGCCAGTGAGCAAAATGTTAAAAATAAAAAAATATAATTCGAAGAATTCACCAAGGCATAAAATGTTTTTGATACTTTGGGAGTTAGAGAAGCTGAGGTTCCCAAAAATTGAAATTGTAAGCATTCCCATTTGCAAGCAAGGTTTTTTTTTTTGAAACGCAGCTGACGTTCATTTCGGCTTTATTACAGGATTATAAGACCTACCTAGAACTAGCCGAGATGGAATTTGCCACAAAAATTTGTCGCTGGTAGAATAATTTCAATATTAAATTTTATCAATAGAAGAAGTATTTGATTAATTTTACAATAAAAAGCAGGTAATAAAGAGGGGTGGGAAATTATTACCTTTCATTTTTTTTATTGTTCCTGTTAACCTTGACCTACGATAGAGGTCGTTTGCGTCAAATGCGTAGTAAGTTCAAACATTTTATCATAATTAATTTAAAGTTACAGTGGAAATTGTTTGACATTTTTTTTAATCGATAAATAAATTAATTGTATAAAACAACTTTTATCTATGTAATATATTATGAGAAAAGCATGGTATGTTTTCCTATGTGAGTTTATCGCCACTAGGAAATAATGAACAGTTCTTAATTCTATCAAAATAGAATGGCCAGAACGTTTTGAAGGTTTGAAATTTAGTGGTCAATAATTGTTTGATAGACATTTTGAACTGACAAAATATTATTATCTGTAGCAAAGAATTTAAGACATAATATGTAAATTAATTATTGATTTTAAAATTTATTTGCCGTAATCTGAAAAAAAGGACAAGCTTTTTTTTTATTGTACTAAAAAGTAGAAAATAATTATTTCTATGAGTCAATCATACATGATCAATTGTAAAAGCTGGAGGAGCTAATTTTGAAATTTTCATTAAACAAAATCAAGAATTTTTCCTTTTAAAAAAAAAAAACATGTCATCTTTAATATATTTTATTTAACTTTGAATAAAACTATGATAAGATAAAACGTCACTGATAATATTTATAAAACCATAAAATGCCTCATCATAAATCAGATGTGGATTTTGGAAAATTTCATATTCATTCTAAGTGTTATTACTATAACATTACATATGATTCTCATATACCTATAATTTTATATAGTTATAACACTTAGAATGGTAAAACACATGCATTTTTCGTGACACAGAGCGATATGAGCATATTTTTATATCTATAACAAACGTATTATTTCCTTTAAAGAGTTGAGGGAAAAAATTGTTTCGAAATTCCTGTAAAAGATTTCGAAGTGATTCTCTAGACGGATAACTAGAAAAATATCTATCTAGATTTCTACAACTCTACGAAAAAAATAATCAAATGCTAAATGGATAAGTAATATCTTTCTGCAGCTCGACTTTTGTGAAATTCAAACGTTTTTCAAAGCGGTTTTATAAATTTCCAGAAAATGTTTACTGTATACCTACTAGTAGATTAGAACTTTATAAAAAAAAAGTTATATAATACTAGCTGTACCCTGACACGCTTCGCTGTGCATATTATGTTCGCTATGCATGAAAATAGATGAGAATAGTTAAAAGGAATGGAAATAGATAGAAGTTTAACAGCTATTATTATAAAATTTGATAAACCTCTGATAAAAGAAAATATTCGATTGTTTATCCCATTAACACTCCCCCCTCCCCATATCTCACTTACACCGGAGGTAAAAAATAGAAATAACCATCCTTTAAGCAGGTTATATATCGTATAAAAATTTGAGGTCAATCGATGCAGAACTGTTTGAGTTTTTGAAGCATACACAAACGAACATAACATTTTTATATATACAGATTTACGAGGGCTGTATTAAATTTATATTATGCAAAATTGTTTGAACATGTCGTAATATTTATTGAGTCTTTTAATTATCCAAGGTTTTAGCTTTAAAACTTTTTATTTCTATTTTTTTCTACAGTCCATAAAATTAAAAAAATTTTTGTGATCCTATAAAAACAAATTTTTGAAAGTTTGTCAACAAATTTTTATGGCTTTTATCAAGGCTATAGTTAAAAAAAAAAAAATCAAAACGTTAAATTGGATTTGAGTATCGAAAACCGTATCCATGTTATTCATCATTGGGTTTAACACGCTTGAACGATAATGATTACTTTCCACATTTCTGGCTTAGCTTGATATCTTGTTTTTTCGGTTATTTTACTGTATTTTATGAATGGGAAAATTTTTAATAATTAAAATATTTGTTAATGGTTATTATACACTTTATATATATGAAATATATATGAAGGTATATTAAGTTTAGTCCCAAGTTTGTAACGCTTAAAATAATGATGCTACTAAAGAAATTTTGATATAGGTGTTCATAAAATCACTTCATTACTCCATTTCCGTTTGTCTGCCTGTCGTCTGTCGTCTGTCTGTCCGTCTGTCATCACGATAACTCAAAAACGAAAAGAGATATCAAGCTGAACTTTTTACAGCGTGTTTAGAACGTAAAAGGTCAGATCGAGTTCGTAAATAAGCAACATAGGCCAATTGGGTCTTGGGTCCGTAGGATCCATCTTGTTTTTTAATTTTTTTTTAATATTTTAAACACTGGTTTGCAAAAACTGATCGGATGTGAAGCTAGCCTTCAAATTAAATTGTGATAACTCGCGCACTTGCATCAACCTCTTTAGCCGCTTGATTAGAGATTTGCTCACACATTCTGCACATGCGTAAAATATTTTGCGTGTTGAATATTCTTTAACTTTGTAAATCATAACCTCTACATAATTTTATAAAAATTTCTTTTTTTTTGCACTAGATAGTGTAGTTTTTAGAACTACCCTAATTTCATTGAGCCATATTTCGTAACTATATAAACAAACTAATGTGATTGGATAAATATAAGCGATCATTTTGTCCTATTTTATAAAAGTATCATAAATAGCTTTCGATATTAAATTATTAATGGATCATGTCAGGAGCTTTGTTGCATAACGAACGAACACCACCAAATCGTTTAATTAATTTTAATAATTGAAATCCTGTACTGTATCATTTAAAATAAATTTAATGACTCACAATTAATTAAATATGATAAACTTTGTTGTTAATTTAAACAAAATTTCAAAAAAAAAAAAAGTTGTGTGATTTCAGTAATGATATAAATTATGGTAATAGTAAATGACTTTGGTGGGGTGTATTATTATTAATGATAAACATACCGCAAGTCACATATTATAAAGCTGTGTATTTCAGTCAGTAATTCTGGATAGTCTTGAAAATTTATGAAATTTCACATGAAGACAGACGCTATAGAAACTATTAACAATCTACATAACTATCACAATGGAAATTGTCTCTGTTTATAGCACTTTTATTCCTCAACACTATTTTTTTTAATAATATAAATATTGAACAATTATCGATAAAACCGGATAAATCATGGTACATTAGGTGTGAGCCATGACACAATATGATAACCGATTGTATCTAAAGACGATCTCTTAAACATGTTATCGACAGTGCACTCCAAGGAACAGCATCTTCAAAACCCTACATGTTTTTCTGTTACAGGGATTCATTTCTCCATACGCACAGCTTTAACTGATTTATTTATTAATTAGCTTGATACCTGCTCGCTTCACTGGGATTAAAAGTACTTATAAAGTACCGCTTTATAGTCTCCACCTCCCTTGATCTCACTTATCCTCCTTCCATAACACTCAAGTTAACAAGGGATTGTTTTGCACAGCTTAAATAAATGCTTAGTTTTCAATTTTTTAAGTGTAAAATAATAGTTATAATTCATTGAATATTTTAGAAAAAATGGGAATGAATTGTTTAACATTGACTATTTTAAATTTTTACAGAAATCTTTCATTTATAGTTCAAAATAATGATTAAAGATGGGGCAGTTAAATGTCAGAATAAATGTAATATTATTAATTTTTTTTTAACATCTTTATAAATTAAAGCTCATATGTGAATCTGATGTATGAGCTATATTGTTGTTCAGTTTCATTCAAATCCATTCACTAGTTTTTGCGTAAAATCGTAACAAACAAACATCCTTACTTTCACGTTGATAATATATAGGAATTTTGAGTGCGTGAATCTTGTTTTTCCCACTTACACTTCGTTTAACTTTTCATGGAAACTCATAAAAACCAATCTAGCTTTGCTCAATCAAGAACCAGAATCTCGAGTGCAGTATTTAACCTTCAACAAAAAGAGGGGTGTTATAAGTTTAACATGTCCATCTTGTGTATTTGCCTGTGACATCGTAGCTCCTAAATGGATAAACCGATTTTGAATTATTTTTTGGTTTGAATAAAGTAATTTAATCGAGAGTGTTCTTAGCTATGTTTCAAGAAAAGAGGTTAGAGGTTTTGTAAATGACCCCCCCCCGCATGAATAGATAGAAAAATGACTGTAGGGGTAGTTGAAAATTTTCAACTACCCCTCCCCAAATGTTCTTCGGATCATTCTGATCAATAGCTCCCACGACCGCAAAATTTTTATCGGGTAGTTTTTTAATTATGTTGTACTGTCTTATTAGTTCGTGTGTTGCGGTAGTCATTTTGGGGGCGATTTGAAAAATTTTCTCAGAAAGACATTTTCCTATCTACTCATGCGGAGTCCATCACTTGTCTCTATCGAGTGTGTATTTACGTATAATTATTAATCGCTGTTGGACTTTTTGTTTCAATTTCAATATGTTGAATAACTGACGCTATAAATAGACTAGACTATCCGCATATTTACAAATCAAACTCCGATCGTTTTAGAATTATGAGCACAACCATACTAATGTATATATGTATATGTTAAACATCACACACATTCAAGTGCTTTTTATATACATTTTATATATATTTTTATTATCAACATTTTTCAATTTCAGTAACTTCACAACACCGGTGTTGTTTAAATCGCATGTATTACGTCTATTTTAACTTGTTGACAACACGTGTTTTTTCATAATTTTTTTTGAAAGAAAAATTAAATTTTTTTTTTTATATAACTTGATAAATAGTTTTTTTTAATAAAAGTGTAATAATCATTTATTGATTTTTATGATTCTGTATTATAACTTTATGAATTATTTTAATTTTGTAATCTATTGTTGTGTAATTGTTTGTAAAAATTTTATGTGAATTTAATAATAATTGTGGATCAATTATTTCCTGTTTTTAATTATTTTATACAGAGGTAAGTTTTTTTTAGTAATTTTATTCATAGGTTTATTCGTGCGTGGTATAATACCGTTAACTCCTACCTCGAAACGAGTTGAAAATTAGTATATTATAGTTGTGTCCAATATGAAAGGGAATTTCCAAGGTGTCCACTTGGCTAGAGTTTTTCATTTTTCGAAACATCTCAGATTCTTAGATTTTATCATCACTATTATGCTTTCTGAATGAATTCCAAAATTGAACCCATCATTGGGAAAAATATTGGACTAAGAGAGGCAAAAAATGTGTAAGGTCCTGATTTTCGAAGAAATCATTCCAATTTTTCTCCATTTTTGAAGTGAAAATAATGTGAGAAATTTAATGCAATGAAGTATTCGGATTTCATCACATTAGGAAGTATCTGTCACAGTTATTATCACACAATACTCATAGTCTCTAGAGTCAAAACTTCAAATCAAGTTTTCAGAGGATCATTTTTAAATCGTGTATATACATTCTCATTAATGCTCTATATAAGCAGGTAAATTTTTTAATATCCTTTATGGTGTTCAATTCATAGATTTGAGCTGTTTGAACATATAATTTCATATCAAAGTGTTTTTAAAGGTATGCTTTATTTATGTAACAAGGTTAATTTTCTTAAGGTTAATTTGGATCATGGCTAAAATTTCCGATGCCTTGACGTAGATTAGTCGTTATCTCCTAGCCCAAAGTACAGCCTTTGCAACCACATTAAACTCCGGGAAGGGCGATTTTTGTGGTTTTAGCCCACGGTCAGAAAGTTTAATTTCCTGGCGTATGTAACATAAAGCCTCGACGTCGTCTGATCTTTATATCACCTCACATCAGGTCATCGAAAACTTAAACCGTAAAAGTCGCTGTTCCCCGAGTTTAATGTAGCCAGGAAGGCCGTAAATTGGGCTGGGAGAAAAAGAAAAGTATTATATAATTCCCCGGCCAGAATGTTGAATTTACTGGCTATTTTCTGGTATTTCCTGGTATACGTTAAGTCTAGAAAACCAATTTTCTGGGTTAGGGTCGTAATATACTATTTATCATTATTTCATAAACTTTTAACACATATATTATTTCAAAATTGTGGACATTTTACGACATTACTTGGACACCATTTAGTGTTTCAAGTACAGAAACGTGAAATTTACCTAGGACCGAAAAAACCCAGGACTAGTTTTTAGGGTACAGAACCCTAAACTTGCACTTGAGACATATCTAAGAACACTCTTCATTAAATTACCTTTTTCATTAGAGTCTTCTCCAAACTAAACCGATTTTGAAGATCTTCACCTATTTTTTAGTTGTTCGGGGTATGGTCCCGTTCAAACGAAAGAAAACAAATCAAAATCGGTCCATTCGTTTAGGCGCTACGGTGTCACCGAGACAGACAGACACACACTTAGCGGCCAAACTTATAACACCCCTTTATATAGTTCGGGGGTTAAAAGTAGATTATTTTATGACAAATCTAGAAATAATTGGCGATACGATACAAGCAACTTTTCCCTATTTAGTTTTTCCAGCAGTCAGTATCTATTACATGGAAGCTAGTATAATTTGAAAAATTTGTTTCTCAAATTATTACCTGCAGTGCTATAATTTTTCATAATTATATTATTATTAACTATTTTTCATGTTATGTATGACTTGCTATAAAAAAATTTAGAATGGACGTCATAATTAAGGTATTTCAAAGAATTGATAATAAAAAAAAATTATCAATAATCGTTACAGTACCTTTAAAAGTAATAATTAGATAATCCATTTTAAAAAGCAAAAAAAAGTCCTTTCTATTTCTACTTAAATGCCTGCCAATCATTAATTTAAAACAACCTTGCTTTTAATACAAGGAGCTCGTGATATATTGAAGAATGCAGAAGTTTAATGATTTTCCTAGTTTATAATAGATTTTTATCTCATTGTTTACCATTTTTGGATTTATTTATTTTTTCAGGGTAGTCTACCCTTTAAGATGAAATGGATAAAATAATTTCAAAAATATTTTTTAAGGACGTTCCCAAAAGAATGTGTGTATGAAAATATTTGAGACTTACGTTTCAAAATTTTGAGGGTGAATTTTGTTAGAACTTGGGATAAGTAGACGAAAATTAAGAGTACAATTTTTCGATATATACCATAGTTTTTGAATTATTTATTCCTAAAGATTTAAAGAAAATCACTTATAGAAGAAATAAATACTTATTTTCTAAACACTTTAAATGTATTTTATGAATAAACGAGTACCGCTTGTTATAATAAAATGATTCACAAATCTCTCCCTCATTATTTTTCGAACCATCCGTACATAAAAAAAATTGTACTTAACATAAAGTATTGTTTTTTACGATGAAAAATTGAGAACTTTATTTGTATATATTTTATTTAAATTAATTTTATTATTATTTTTGTATTCATATTCTAATAAAGCAAGTTTTGATTTAATGAAGTGCTAGATAAAAATCAAGAACCTTTCATTTTTTTATTATTGTAATAAGAATAACCAAGAGAGAGAATAATTTAATCCTCCCTTTTATAGTAATACTTATATTGAAATCTCCCACATCTAAGCGTCTCTGTATTGGTTAAATAATTTAAAAAAAATTTTTTCTTTATAAAGACATCAAAGAGTTTTTTTAGTATTGTTTACCCAATTAAATCAATTAACAATCATTTATGGGTTTATGAGAGTCCCCTCTCTATTCTAAAGTGACATCCACTACTTTTAATGAGTTTGATTGGTCTATGAATGCACAAATCTTTCTATTTTTCCCATAGTCGCACCTCCCGAATCAGACCCCAGATCGAAATTCGGTAAAAAGCTTTTCCATTTGTCTTGATAAGCTTAATTTACTGGTATAATTTTCTTCTATCAATAATAGAACACTCTGTATAAGGTGGCATTTTTATTGACCGCAAGACATTGTGTAAACCAGAAATGATCATTCAGAACCACTTGTGTTATCGTTCAATGCATATTTAACAACGATTATTTATGTTTTACTTGTTAAATGGATAATGAAGGTTATCTGTCAAGATTATCTATCTTGAATTTATTATTTGAATAGAATTATCTACCTATATGTCTTCTTGGAATTTTTCAAAAAAATGTATATTTCTTAAGAATTTCAAAGAGACTTCCTTATTTTGTTAAAGTAGGTATGCTAAATTGAAATATTTGTTACTTGGAAAGATATTTTAAACGATATTAAACTTATTTTTAGAAAGTTTTACTATTTAGGAAAATTTTAAAATTAAAATCCAATAAATTTCGGAATTTTTAAGTATTTTGGAAAATATAATTTTTTTATTTAATAACATTAAAATTCTGCCAATTATTTTACAAAATTTTTCATTATGATTTTTTAAATTATCAATGAGTTTTTCTTTATATTCATTTGAAAGCATGTTCCAAAAAATCACATTCACCAAAAAAAATTATTTTGGTAAAAAACAAAATTTCGAATTTATTCAAAATAAAAGATACTTTTATTTTTTGATCAGTTTTAATAAAAAAAGTATTCTTGTGATTTTTTCTCTAGACGCTTAGTTTTCGAAATAAAAATTCTTGAAAAATAAAAAATTCGATTTTAAGAAAAATGTGTTATTTTTTAAATCTCTGAAGGAATTCGCTTAGCTAACGCAGCTCCTGCGCTACGAATTTTTACTTTTTTTTAACGATTTTCATAATTATTATTGAAAGTAAAAGGGTTAATTTACAATTCATGTTGATAGCTGCGAGGTATACCTAATTTGTAGTAAAGATACTAATTAAATTACCAAATATTACAAAATCGACGATTATTATTATATAAGCTAATTCGACATGAAAATAAATACAGTCAAACCTGGATAAGCTAGAAGAGCACAATCTCATTCTCGCTTATAGAGGTTTCTCACTAATCCGAGTTTCTCGCTAATGCAGGTACATGGGTAGCGTTTCTCTCTTATAGAGGTACGCAGCAATAATAAGTCACAGGAAGTACGAATGTAGTAAATATGTAGTTTATTGTAGCTATAGTTCCTCCACTGATGGAGGTCTATGAGGAAAAAACGACTCTCTCTTACAGAGGTTTCTGTTTCTCGTTAATAGAGGTTTTGGGAGCTTTTAAATGACGGGTCCTGGCTATTACTCTCACTTATCCAGGTTTGACTGTATTTTTTATTTTGTTTATTGTTAATATTACCTAAACATTTTTTCATTGTCACGTGTTTCATTCAAAAATATTAATAATTATTAAAATTAAAATGTTATTTATACTAATTATTTTTTAAATTTGCTAATGAAAAAAACTAAATTGAAGCTATTAATGCTTTTAATTAATATTTCTAATTATGTCTTATTATTTTAATCAATTGTTTTAAATATCTGAAAAATGTTGATATTAATTTCATTAAAATTATCAATCTATCGCTTTTATCATTCCAAATTAGCGGACTATGAAACTTGGCTGATGAAATATTTTCGTATTAGATGAAACTTGAAATATGAATTTGACGCTTTTGGATCTGACACACCGTTAACGACTAAGGAGTTCAATAATTTTAGGAAAACTTAAATTTTGTATTCTTCACGCTAAGAAATGTATGGCGTTTACTACAATGCTGGTATGGTATAGTGTCAGATACATATAATATCTATGTTGGCGTACATGATATTAAAGTATTGAATAGAGTAGGCATGGGAAACGTGACTTATAGAAGGCCCTCGGGCTCCTAACCTAACATACCAGTAAGACAGTGACAACCTAACCAGTGACGACCTAAAATACGAGTAAGACAGAGAGACATCTCATAACTTTTAGGGACACTGAGATAGGTCGAAGAGAAGTGTACACGTCTCGCTCCGTTCTCTATGAGCAATGCGGACTTGGACAAAGAGACACACAATAAAGTTTATGACACACAATACAATGATGACTTCGAGTTAAAATAACTCGCCCATGCCTAGAATAGAGCTTATCCACCAGAAGTATTGTGGACATCGCTAAAACGCCAACCCAGTATGAGATTGATGCCCATACTGCATTGACTCGTCTGCCATAACTATTGCTAATGTCTATTCCTTCAATACAGTATACAGTATGACATTCACATAAATACAGACATAGTGATTACCACAAAAAAATTTCTTATCATGCAGAACTTTGAACGAAATTTTCTTAGTAAATGTTAAACTAAGCGAAAAATGGTCTCATAATAAATTATAGAAAACTTTATTTCCTACAACTTAGCTTATTATAAAAATTCAAGTTTTCTTAATATTAGTCGAGAAATTTTCACAATTAAGAACTAAATAACGAACAAATAACTCAAGAGATTTGCTTCGCTAACACAATTTTCTTCAGATCGAAAAACATCAAAGCCCTTTCCGCCTTATAGTTTCGTAATAAATACGTCATTTCTGTTTGATCCAGTAATTTTGGAATACCTTGTATAGTTAATTTAATAAAAAAAAGAGGTTGTAAATAAACATATTCTTATTAAAGATGGTATTTCACGCATTTTTCTTGGAAATATATCCTTAAATGGGAAACTTATATAATCGAGTTTATATTCTTGTTCAACCATTTATAATTTCTATGAATTTTATTATTTACTACAAAAAGCATTAAGATATTAAGAATATTACGAAGACAAAGATAATATGATATTTTATATACATGACTTTGAAATGAGATCGGATGCGTAACCATTTGCTAAGAAAGGTTACTGTTACATTAAAAGAATAGGAAAATAATAAATGTTAAACTATTTATGACAATATTTTTAAAAAGAAAATTCATATTCGTCTAAAAAATGAGGCCGAGTTCGTAAATGAGCAATAAAGGTCAATTAGGTCTTGGGTCCGTAGGACCCACTTGTAAACCGTTAGTTCTATCTCTAAAAGTTTAAATTTTAGGACCAAACTTTGGTGTTCGTTTGCTTCAAAACTATAAAAGATAGGTAGTTGAAAATTTGCTGCTAGCTTCAACTATTGGTTTTTCGAACAACAAAATTCTAGAAACACTTTCTTAAACTCTTCTTTGGTTTCTGAAACTCTGCTTTGGTTTCTTAATCTCTTCTTATTTATAAAAAAAATTAATGCAAGCACTGATATTCATACCTTTCTATACATGGTATTTCAACAATTAACTCAGTCATATGTTTGTTTTCACTTGTTTTTTATCTAATCGATTTTATCTTTTATCTAGTCGTTGTCGGATACTTTTATCTCTATCCACCGAACGCGCAGATAAGTTCCAAAACTATTATAATAATAATACCAAAAATATTATTGCAGGTAAAAATGTCTTAGGCCAAGAAAATCATTTTTTCTTGGTGAAATCAGGAAACTGATTTATCTAATTAATGTGGAGGAAATATTGATAACGTTTTCTACTTATTTACATATAGTATATAATTAGTATCGCAGACCCCTCTTAAATTTTTATCAGCATGTTTTTAAAATATGCAATTAATTAAATTCATATTTTTTTTTTTTTAATCATTTCCATTTTTATTCCCATAGTAGCACATGATTATGTATGTTTACGCGACGATGTAAAGATATATGATATTTTCAAAATATTATAATAAATATTCTTTCATAATTTTTTGATTTATTAGTTTGACCTTTTTTGCTTTTACTCGTACCAACATTTTTATATTAATTTATTTTTTTGAATTAAATAAAAATAACAAATTAATTTTATATTCATTAATAGAATAATTCAAAATTTTCCATGGACACAAAGTACACACAATTAATATTTTAAAACTGAGGGTTACGAACTTGAAATGTTATCATATTTATTATATTTCAATAAATTTTACGATTTTCTTCTGGAATCATTGAAATTCCTTCCTCAATTAAGAAGCTAATATTCTAGAAGTGGACAGCCAATTGTATGGATATCTGAGGTCAAACCTCAAGAATTTATTTCCTGAAATAATAAATTGTTGTATTCTTGGATAAATTATTATATTTATTGAAAAATTATTATAGTAATTAATATTTCTGTGCAAAGATTGGAAAATTTTCCATCATTTTACTGTACTAAAAAGTAGAAAATAATTAAATAAATAAAACTAAATTATTATACAAAATTTTCACTGTTTATTTTTTTCATTTTAAATAAATTAAACTAATATTGTTCAAAATTATTCTAATTTATTTAAAATTAAAAAAATAAACTGAAAAAAAAAATTGTCAATCGATATGAGGTTGTCTCAACCTCATCGCGAGATCAAATATGGTGATTAGGGCCACAATTGTGATACAACTACCGTACGGAGTTGAGTGATGAATTTGACACAATCGCATCAGTTGTTTGTATCAATCTTTTTTTGATTAGTTCTACCACTTATAAATGTTATAACAAAATACTGATGTAATTGACACAGCCACATGAGCAGTATTTAAAAAAAATTAGATTTCTTCAAGTCGGGCTTGAATCACCTATAGATTATTATTAACTTTAGTGTTTTAAGTTCACCGCTGTACCAACTGGGCTACCGATGGTTGTTATATATGAATATTACTTCAAAATCTCTGTAAATTAGTAACAACGATCTTCATGTAGTTGACACAACTACACATTTGCTAGACTAATAGATATGTGTTCGTAGTAACCAAATCTTATATTTAAAGCAAACGCAAAGAAATTTTCTTTTAATTCATCGATTAGCTTTATTTACACGATTATATATTCCAATTAAGTACAATTTTATTTTTCATCAATAAAATGCATGACTTTAAACTAAGATCAATCTCTTTCATAGAAGTAATGATTTTGTTTATTTAGCTTCAGTGATTTTGTATCAATTAATTCATATTTTAAATTCAATCCCATTCTATTGTAAATACAAATATCATACATAAATACGTCTGTACTTACATACAGACATACAAACATTGCAAGTTAAATAAAAGCTTGTAAAAAGCCTCAAGAACTTTAAGAATATTTGTGTGAAATGATTTATACGAATGTCGTACGAGTTTATACATGTCAGTTTTATATTTCACTTATTAATCATCTTAAAAAAAGTTGATGTCTGTCCAAAATGTCTACGGAACATCATTTTATACAAAGCATTGAATTGTTCATAGTATTTTAATCATCTGCTGTGAAATATTTATGTCACCTCTGTGTACAAAATATAAATTGTTTTCAAAAACATCTTGACGGCACTTTCGAGGAAGTTAAAAAATACTACACAAAAATTAATTTCTATCAAAATGTTAAGTTAATCGTAAATAAATCATTTGTGATTAGCTTACTCTAGAAATTACCGTTGAAATTCGATATCAAATTAATCTTGGACAGAGTTTTTGGCCGGAGTATCCCATAATTTTTTCCTGTCCGGCAAAATTTAAACTCAGAAGCCGGCCCTGTGCTATATATTAGCGTGCGATAAAATGTTTTTTCTTCGAAAAAAGTTATAATTTAAGACATAAGCTTAACCAGATTATATTTTAGAAGGCAGCCACATCAGAGATTTTTAGCTTACGGTAGTTCCATTGTTTGAACTATTGTAAGATCCACTTTTCGACAGAATTTAATGAATTTTTTTCACAGGCTAACAACAGGGCATGGTATTAAAATTCTAAAGTTCAAGAAATCTTGACCGTGTAAAAGTCTAGATATTTAATGCTCAATTTTGATCAATTTACGTCAAAATTACCGAAACTTTGAATAATCCCTATTCTTAACTTGTAAAAAAAATCAATTAAATTTTGTCGAAAAGAGGGTTACACAATAGTTCAAGAGCAATGGAACTACCTTAAGAGACAGCAAATACAACAAACTCTGCCCTAGGCAAATAAACTCAGTTAAATGTCTAAACAGTTCAAATACAGGATAGGGCAACAGGCTATCCCTACTATTTCCACGGTATGTCCACAAATAAGGGATGACAATTTAGCGATTTCATTCAATCGCAAACGCTTGAATTAACTTCACATCTGCCATTGTAATTTGCATATGGAAGTCATGAAAAATCATATAATTAGAAACATTTGTTTTCATTTATTTTCCGTTTACTACATTTCCTCGATTGCGTGAATTTATTCTATTAAAAAAATAAATAATAAATTTATTCATAAAACTTTTATATAATTTAATAAAACATTTTAGGAATAATTTAAATAATAATTATGTAAGTTTATTGAACTAAAATGACTTCATTTTTAGACAAATTTTAATTGTTTTGTCAAATAAATTCAATGTCTATAACAAATATTTTAAAGTCTGCTGTCTGCGTCTATAAAACTTCTCAAAGTCGTTAAAAATATTCGTACTTGGTACTGAAATCATCAAAAATAGATTATTTTTTACTCTGGAGATGATGTTACTGATCTTTCAATCCCAATAGAACGCTTAAAAGCTTGTCTTTTATCCTTTATTATCTTTTTTGTATAGGTGGCTTTTTATTAAACTTCACTGCTAATTTTTTATACCATGTATATGAAATATATCAAGATATACTAAGTTTAGTCCCAAGTTTGTAACGCTTAAAATGCTATGAACAAAATTTTGATATGCGAGTGTTCATAAAATCAATTAGTCCATTTCCGGTTGTCTGTCGTCTGTCATCACGATAACTCAAAAACGAAAAGAGATATGAAGCTGAAATTTTTATAGCGTGCTGAGGACATAAAAAGCGAGGTCGAGTTCGTAAATGAGCTACATAGGTCAATTAGGTCTTGATCATCTTGTAAACCGTTAGAGATAGAACAAAAGTTTATAGTTTATAAAAAAAAAATGTTCCTTATAAAAAAATAAACAACTTTTGTTTGAAACATTTTTTCGTAAACAACACTGTTTATCCGTGAGAGCGCAAATTATGCGCACAAATTGTATAGTATGTTTTATATGGGAATATCAGTATTATATATGTGTGACATGTATGTATATGTAATGTGATCGAGTAATCAACATTTTCTATTTATGGTATTTCAACGATTAACTCAGTCAATTGTTTGTTTTCATTTGTTCAAACATGTAACCAGTTTTATTATGGAAATCGTGGAAATTTAAAAAATTTTAAAAAATCTTTGCAACTATCTAATAATATCTAACCCGAAAATTTCATTCACGTTTCCGAAAATAACAATTAAAAATTAACTAGAGAAATTAATTGATTAGAATGATCCAAAAAACATTTTCGGGTGGATTAGAAAAAGCTTCACAGAAAACCATTTTCCTCTGGTTTGGCGGGGTCCTTTATTTGATATAATTTCAACGATTATGCGTTATTCAAAGTTACATAAAGTCAAATAAAAGGTACATTTTTAATATTATAATGGAATGACGCGTCAAAAATTCAATTTTTACAAGGTTAAATATTCTGTTGAATTTAATATATTATTAATCATTAAAAATAAATAAATAATCGATATTAAATATACAAAATTATTATAATTTATCTTGAAGTCAAAAATACAATAAATTTCAATAATGATTAAGTTTGTAAAAAGAAATTCTATTCAATTTTCAATGATGAAGTTTGAGTAACACTGACCAAGTAATAGAAATATTAAATCGTTTAAAGTAATTCAGGTTACATATATTACGAGGATGTTGGCAAATTGCCATAAAAGTGTATCAGTTTTTTTTTTAAATAAAAACGTTTTTCAAAGGTGAATTATTACACTGATCAGGGTCGAATTAAGTCCTCCAGAAAGACAAAAATTAACTTACCATTTTTAATTGAGGATTTCTAATCTTAATTTTTTTAATTCCCTTCACAAACCCAAGAATAATTTCTAAAAAAATTTTTTTGTTCAGCAATACCCAGTTTAGGTTAGGCTAGGTTATATTGGCTGTCCATGAAGGACACGCTTAGGCTGTAGAGCCAATTGCGATACCTTTTCCGTTAATAATTTCATTTATCAGCTTCTCAAGTATTTTCAAAGACTGAGTGCACTTCCTTCATGCATATACCATTAAGTTAATTTTTGTTGTCACGGTGGGAATCGAACTCGCTGCCCTGGGCATACCGCGAACGGAATTGATTACGCCTTAACCAACAGATCTACTAGGGCTGACACCAGTTTTAAAAACCAAATCTACTGAAGCAGTTTTGTTTCAAACCAGTCTCCAAATCTTTTCAAATCGAAATCCGAGCCTGGCGTAGACAAAATGTATATATTTTTTTTAAAATATAATCATCATTCGATATGCTCTTGTCTTCATTTGTGGGTGTTTCAAAATAATAAATTGCAAACCATCATAATTGTACAAAATGTAACCAAAGTTACAGAATGTCCCAACGCTGCGCGTGAATAGTGGCATTCGCGGGAGTCCACTTTAAAATTATCATCTGCTTCATGCACTGAATTTTCTATTTTTATTTTTTGCAAAATAAATATTTTGTAGTATCTAAACACACGTGAAATTAAACGTGATATCAATTATATCAATTCAATTAATATAAATAATTAAAAATTGTTGTTTATATGCAAAAATTATAAATTGAAATGGTATAGTTCATTGAATTTACATTACGTAATACTGCATGGGGGCTTGTTCACTGAAAATAAAATTTGAAAATATTGGATGAACAATCGAATATTTACGTATTTATATACATTGAAAAACTGTAAGTTACATTCAAATTAGTGTAGCCGTTTAAAATTTGTTAATATCTTTTATCGGGGATTTATCAAATTTCATAAAATTTACTAGATACTTCTCACCTATTTCTATGCAACCATAATGTTCTACAGCGAAGCGTGCCAGGGCACAACCCTAAAATAAGGGTTCAGCACCAAAATAATAAAACCGATCAAATTGTGAACAAAAGGAGGATAATTGACGGCATACGAATTGAAGGTTATAACACAATAAGCTTTGTATTTAAAATTGAAGTTGTTCAGCAAAGCGGGTAGTTCACAGCTAGTTGTTTATAAATTGATTTATAGTCATCAATCGCCTCAAAAAGTACTCCGATTTATAATAAATTTGGGATAATTTATTACATAGGACCCCTCACGAAAAATGTAATAAAAAATTGTGGACAAGCCCTATTGTACTTCAATTTTCAATTTTGATATGATTACAAACTTAGTGACGATATTTTTCGTTCATTTAAATATTAAATAATTAATTTTAGTTTTAATGTTTCCTTTTAAATTAAACGTATTTTGGTGACAACATTGTTGATTTAATACAGTTTTGCCAAAATGTATCAAATTTATAATATTTTTCTTTTAATTTTTTTACAAATGGTAAGATATTTATTTTGTAAATGGTAATATCCTAGGGGCAATTCATTAATGACGTAAGCATAATTTTGACGATTTTGGACATCCCCTCCTCCACGTAAGCATACATAAGATTTTCCGAACCGCCTCTCTTCCATCTAACGTAAGATTCAATCTCCGTTTTGCGGATAATAAAACGTTGTTAGAAAAGGATCAGTTGCACTAAAACTCACAGTTTGACTTTCAAAATGATGATCAAAGATGGAGCAAAAAAGTCAGATTAATTTTAATTTTTTTAAATATATCTTTGTAAATTATAGCTCATGTGTTATTTTAATGTATGAACTATATTGTTGTACAATTTTATTCAAATCCATTCGGTAGTTTTTGCGTGAAATCGTAACAAACAAACAAACAAATATCCTTACTTTCACATTTATAATATATAGGGAAGTAATTCCTAAAGATGAGAATTGTATCATTACCATTTTTATTCCAATCGCATCCAATTATTATTATTACAATAAAAAAACAAATATACTGCAAACAAATTAAATAACATATAATTATTAATTATTATATTTAGAAAGTTATATTTTAATCTCAATAGTTATCATGAAATTTCTAGAAAAACATTAAAAGTGTTATTCTGTAATTATTGTTATGTATTAAGATTATTATTAAATCTTTTTTTATTGAGTAATAAAGATTTTCGTTATTAATAACTATTATTAAAGTTACAATTTTTTTAATGGAAAATTATTTTGATTTTTTTTTAATGAATTAATTAGCTATTAAAGAGTATTATTAATTATTAGTTGTATAAATACAAATAAGTAATATAGACTTGGAGACAGAGGCACAAAAGTTTTAAGTAATATGCTACGATTTTTTATTAGATGGAATTATATCATAATGGAAAGGAAAATGATGGTCTTTAATAAATGGAAAGAATGATTTCTAATTGTTTGAGCTAATCATTTTCGAAAAGTCATTCACGAAAATCATACTACTAAATTTTTTCGACGGTTCCAAATATATAGTTCCAATATAGCGATTCCAAAGCGATATTTTTACGGTAATATAGTGGCTATTTGGAATCTTCGAAAAAGTGGAATATGCTCATTTTTTCGATAATTACTGTTGGAAAATGATTAGTTCTAAATTCACATATAAAAAATAAAATTAACTGAATCCTCAACGACCTGCGTTATGACCATCATTTTTCTTTCAATAATTACATAATTCGATTTACAAACGGTTGCCATACTTATACATCCAACTCGTAATTACAGCAAGAGTGAAAAATTATAAAAAAAAGTATGATAAAAATAATAATTTTGAGACTGCTGCTGAATTCGAACTAAGTAATCACTAAAATAACAAATAATTTAGCCACGTCTCTATTGACTGAGCTGGTATAACTTGAATGACTTGAAACTTTGTGGTTCTGTCTCCAAGTCTAGTAAAATTTATCAATTAATTTTAATAAAAAATATCTTAATGCGCAATTTTGTAAATAAAATTCATTAAATATATTGTAATGCAAATTCAAGGATATATAAGTTTATTGTTAATTTAAGTAAATCCAATTTAATTATTCGGATTAAATTTTTTGTAAGTTTTTAGTTAATTAATTAAACAAGATCGATCAATTTGATAAAATATCTGCATGAAAATTGTATAACAGTTGATAATAGCGTTTTACACGTGGTTGGAGCGTGAAGAGTGTATTGGAATTTTATAGTACAATCTAATCAAAAATTAAAAACTTTTATCTATAAATTGATTATTTTTTAGATATAACTAACACTAATAATCAGATTTATGTAATTATTAATTTACTAAAAATAATCAATAATAGTCTTTTGGCACTGCCGATCTTGGCGGACATAAATTTTCGTGAATTTTTTTATCTTTTATCTTAATTAATATATTTACAAAACTATCCGTCAGACTAATTTTATTAAATTTTAACGTAAATATAAGATTTTATTTTTTAAAATAGAAGTTTTTCACTTTTTAATTTATAAAAAAGATGAAAACATTATCGAAAAATATGCGTTCATTCAACATTTGCTATTCGCAACATGTTAAAATTTCATTTTTTAGTGGTTAATTACAATAAAACTCTGTCAGATTTGTGTTGAAAAATTTATTTTAATGAGTTAGCAATTAATAATAATATATCAATAATTCAAATTTCTATAACTTTCCATAATGTCCGATCAACCTTAATTTATTGTGAATGTTCCAAAAATAAAAAAACTAATTCCTTGTGGAAAAACCTTTGAAAATATGATTTTTGGAATCTACGAATTTGCTAATTTTTCAGACCAAAAAATGTTGGTTTTTTTGTTTGAAAATAATAATATTCTTTTTATAAAATGTTTTAATTTTATATAATTTTTTTTTTTAATTCAAAATTTAAGGAAATTACGTTTTATTGTTTGTTAAACAAAAAAAAAAATCAATAGTAATTATACCTAGCTAATTAATAAATCGATATCCATTATAGTTTAGAATAAATATTGATTTTCATTTATTTGAACAATAAATAAGTAATGTTAACGCAATATTTCTATGTATCCATCCAGTGGTGGATTTAGATCATATAATTATTATATCTTACCTAGTTTTATTTAAAAAATGGTGTATCTTTTTATACTCGAAATATAATAAGGATATCTTAGAACTTTCTTTTGACTAGAAAATGCAATTCTAAAATAGGATTCGAAATAGAATTATGAGGTAGAAATGAATTAAAAATTTAATACAAGGTTGATTGAATCCCTGCGAAACAAGTAATTTTTGAAGCCGATGCTAATCCTCATTGCGGTTGCTAAAGAAATTCACTCTTACGTAGTATTTCGATGATATCATATGAAAAAAGTTTTGTGAAAAAACCAAGATTGCTCTAACCACCAAAATCATCACACCGGATACTCTAACCACTAAAACCTCGGTTTTTTTACAACTTCACATTTTCCTATCTTTAATAAAATTTAAAGATATGCATAAGAATATGAATACAAGACTTTAACCCTGACTTCTACTCACAGTTTTTACAAGTTCATATTATTAAAATTAATTTCAATACAACAAGTTTTACCTCCTAATTGTAGGTACATAAATTATATCGGAAAATCGATATATTTTTTTATTTGTTTAATTTTCTATATTTTCGATATTATTGTTGATATGGTTAGTAATTATATGTGAATTAGAGGTTATTTTTTCAAGGTTAAACATTACTTTCAATTTCAAAAAAATTGAATGATACAGTGATTACCTATATTTCTTTTGTTCAAGTTTCTTTTATTATACCGACATTATTCAATATGTGTTAAAAGTAATTTTAATTGTTCTGTTCAGGGACGTAGCTACCGCCGTATCAGCCGTATCAATGATACGGGGCTCCCGGGCTACAGAGGCCTCCGTTCTAATTGTACGCAATGTATATTTGACCATGAAAGCTCACAACAGCATATTAATTCATCCCTATCTTATTAGAATTGGTTACAAGGAAATACCATCGATACTTTATTGCAAAGGTCAAATCAATAGTAAGATTACATCCTGGAGAGATGTATTGCATCGTGTAATTAATGTTATATTTACTTTACCATTATATAATCACCCATGATTCTGATTCTGGAAGTGTTATGTCAATTTTACGATTACTATGTAATTATGATCCTATTTCAAAATAACTTCTTTTAAAATCGAAAAGGGTCCAAACTTTCAATTGGGACTCCAGCTAATTTTGATACAGGGCCCCTTCAAGGCTAGCTACGCCACTGGTTCTGTTCTTAAGGTACTTTAAAAATAATTTAACATAATAGTTTTACAACAATTGCAAAAAATTATCTTTCAATTTGTTACACTTTTTAATAAATTACAAAGTAATAAAGTGGAAATCATTTCGAGGTTTCAGTGTGGATACCGTATCGAATAATGTGGTATGATAAACAACACACCTCTACAAACACATTTAAATTTGTACATAGAGGTTGTATAAGGCTTTAAGCAAATTTGTTTCAAAAAAAATTCATGATCTAATAAATTGTTTAAAAACATTTCCAGTTCATATGTTTTGCACATTTTTTTGCTCTTGACACTTGTTCATGTGAAAAGATCATGTAATGTAGACGTAATATTCAAATTTTACTTTTCATTTACACATTTGACTCCTGGAGTTGTTATATACTGGTGATTCAGAAATTACTATACTCTTTAATTGTAGGTACTTTTACATTATTACCCGATTGCGCGACGCAAAGGAGAGTGTTATCGTTTTGTTCTTTTGTCGAGCTCTAGAGAGCAAAGCTAATCTTCCTTTACTATGACAGTAATCAAAATGCAATATGGCGATAACCAAAAGCCATATATATTAAGCCGAAAATTAGACGAACTATATTGTAGTATCATTAAATGGGTATTTGAAAATCCTAACTAAAAAGTAGAAACTTAAAAAATCCAAAAGCCCGACTGCGTAAAAACAAGTCCAGTAATCTACATAGCGACTTTAACAATCGGGGCACATTAAAAATTAAGGGCGACTCAAATCTTCCCAATAATGGATCTAACTGTTAAAGTCCCGATGTAGATTAGTGGATTTGTTTTTTTGTTATTTGTTACTTTTACGTAATCGGGTTTTTTTTATTCTTTTTTATAAAGAAAAAGAAGTTTCATAAGTTAAAATTTATAAATTTTTATTAGATATGATTTCCCGTGTTTTTAATTTAAGGTAAATTTTTCTTTAATGGATCGTTTTGGTGGAAAATGACCTGAGTAAAATCTTATCAACTTGGAGAGAGACATATTACGAAAGCTTAGCTATTGAAATTGTTGAAAATTCAGCTTAAGTTCTTAAATGATAAGAAATTCGAGGTTTTTGTAAAATTCCACCTCATTTCTTATTCGGGGAGAATTTTTTCGTAAAACACTTTACTGAGGATAGTAAATAAAGCACCCTATTTATAAAATTAATTTTTCAAGGCATGTAGAATTTCTAAAAACATTTTTTATTTTATGCAATGTTAGACATAAAAAGTATTCCTTTTTTTAAAATGTCAATATTTTTCATATTAATAATTCAGTTAGTTATGCAATGTGTACTACATTCATGTAAAACATACAGACAGAATTACATTATAAATTCCTTCCACAGAAGCATGCAAGTCTAGCAAAAAACTTGTTTACTTATTCATAAAAACTCCTAACAAATTTTTTTACTTATTTAAAATTATTCAAAACACACCGTCCCATGTCTATCAGCCGATCAATCTGGTAAATGAAAAAATATGTGGGTTGAGGGACCCAGGATAGAAATGAAACTTCATTCGCTTTAAATTGAAACATTATATAAATTATAAATATTTATAATTGATTACGTAGAATGGCAATAAATTGCCATCTGTGAATCAGAAATAGAACTATTGTTAAATTTTAATTTACGAGCGCTATCTGTGAATAGAAAATGCAATTATTTATTGTTAATATTGACAGTGAGAAGAAAAAAAGGGGGTTGGAATTTCATGTTTCGTAACGATTGACTCGTTTTAAGTTATAGCAAAGTTGTCGAAGATAAATTTTAATATAATTTATGACTTATTTATGTAATCTGTTTAAATTTAATCCATAATCATAAACAAGTGTCAACTTTTTTTTTTTTAATGATTGATCTGGCTTTTATAAGTCATACGCACCACGACGGCTTTATTGATAAAGTAAATATTTTTTATATTTCTAAGAATCAAAATTCTGTATATGTTTAATTCAATGATCGATCATCAACAAGTTTCAACAAGTTTAAACGTTTATTTATTAATTTTTTTTTTCTTTTGCAAATAAATCACTTGACAATGAATATAATCAATTGTTATAATATTTTATCAATTCAATAATAATATCTAATGGTGTTTAAAACTCGGAAATGAAATTTAAAGCGTTTCCTGTTAATTTTATTATAAAATTTTTATAAATAACAAAATAATTTTAAAAATATTTATGATAACTTTTAAGGACGTACGAGCATCAGGGATATTTTAGATAAAAGGCTTAATTTTTGTTGATATGAAGTTCGATTAAGTCTAAATCAATCCTGAAAATTTTAGGGGGATGGGGGTTGCCCGATTATTTCAATAAATAAATGACTTCCAATGAAGGCATATTTAACATTGGTCTTATGGGAAAATGATAGGTGAATGATATGTTTTCATTTCAAAACTAATCGGTGGAGGATTAAAGCCTTAATAAATTATTGAAAACAATTAAAAACCGTTGTGCTCGATTAATGAAGGATGTATGAGCACGGTAGTGGGGACGCAGATTTAAAAAACCTTTTTTTTTTTCAATTTTGATGGTGAATTATGTTATAACTTAACAATATAAGACGAAAACTAAGAAAACAATTTTTCGATATCTGGAGTAATTTTCAAAATATCGAAATTTTTGTTTAATTATTTAGCTTTCAATATTTCGAAAACCTAGGCAAATATCGAAAAATTTGATTATTATTTTTCGTCTATGTTCATGAAGTTATAACAAAATTCATCATCAAAGTTGATAGATAATAAGATCAACCACAAGTCTAAACTTACCTTTTCGCTCGAATTACCTTAAGTTTGTAATTTTTAAAATTCATTTTTTTCAATGTAATAGGTAAATAATAAATAGCATATAATCATCAATTTATTTTAAAATAATTATTGTTATCATTAATAATAAGCTAAGAATTATTTAGCCTTGGCATAATACATTATTCAGTCACGGTTACACACCTCAAAACGGGTCAAGTTGATTTATGATGGTTAACTAATTAAGAAACCTAAATATATAATTTCGATTTCTCTTATAAGGTATTTCTATCAGAGTGAGACAGAACTCGATAACTTAAAAAGAAAAAAATTTATTTAAATAGTTGTATTAATGAAGTAAATCTGTCAATATTTTGATACAAGTTTGCTACTCATTCATTGCACCTAAATAAATTGAACAACGTTGTCACTTGTATAATTAATTCACTTTTAGATTAGACTAAATATTCACGTAAAAGTAATCTTTGTTTATTGTTATTTTGAAAACTAAACGATCAATAGGCTTTTGTCCGCTAAGAAAAAAATCGGTTGGATAAAAGTTACTAATGATTAATCATGATGATAAGATAACAAAACACAAAATTAATTTTTATAAAATATAAGGATTATTAATATTTTTGTAAAATAAATTCTTTAAAATTATACATCCTTTGAAGGTACTACGTCACGTCATATGAAAAGCTATGTAAACTTACATTAAACTTTAAAGTGTATTTTTCCATAACATACACTTAAAGAAAAGAAATGCATGGCATCTGTGTTAATTTCGTAATTTTTGTCTAATTTTCCCAAGTTCTAACAGAGTCCACCCTCAAAATTTGCAACGTAAGCCACTAATATGCCAGATGTTGTATGAAATCTGATAAATCATCCTGTATTTATGCATACATTACAATATAATTTATCAGATCCATACTTTATACATTATTATATGACTTATTTCCAATGTAAGTTAGTGAAACCCTCGCACACCAAGATATCAAGTCAAAGTTCTTTATTGACCCTGAAAAATTTTTATTTTACGATTTATTATATTCACTGATTTATAGATTTATATTATATTGTCTTCAACTATGAAATGATTACAAAAAGAAACTTGTTTATTTCTCAATTATGACGATGCCAAAAATTTTCAAGGTAATATCCTCAAAATATTTTCAAGATCAATTTTTTATTTATTTAAATTTGTTATACAATAATTTTCGCCTACAGATTATACGTAATATGTTTTTTAATTGTTATTTTAATCGCGGAGGGGAAAGAGGTAATTGTACTGGATATCATGAGTTCGGAGAATGATCACTAAGCCAGGTACTGATTTGAAACATTTAACTCCAAATAAATTCAGGACCAAGAGTAATCAAATACTAATCAAACTAAAATTTTTAGGCAGCTTGTAACGCAAATATGAGTAACGCAAACCGTCTCAATAGAGAAAGGGATCAGGCTAAATTTTTTTTATTACTTCAGATGAAGAATTCTCACTTCACGAATAGAAAAATGAAGTTGGTTTTTAAAAAACATAAATAATTTTAAAATTGAACTCATTTAACGATTAGATGAAAAGTTTTTAAGATGTGACCTTTTTATGTGAGCTAAATAGTTTTGTTTATTAATTAAGCTTTGTTACCCTGAATTATTCATTATTCACTTCATGCACGAGATGTTTTTGATACCTTATAGTTATGAAATATTCGAATTTTTTTATGAAAAGTGTACTGGAGCGCTAATTACTTAAAACTCTCTGAATCCGTGTTTGTAATCCTTATATATTATGAATGTGAAAGTGAGTTTGTTTTATTTTTATACTTTTACGCAAAAACTACTCCATGTATTTTAATAAAACTTTACAATAATATAGCTCATACATCAGAATAACACATGAGCTATATTTATAGAAATTAATGGTTGTTTTTAAATTTCACTGTGCCATCTATGAACATCATTGCAAAGTATAATTTAAAGATTTCTGCAAAAAGTTTGAACGATATATGATAGATGATTATTTTACATTTTTTGTAAATTGAAAACTGTACATATACTTTTAGCTGTGTAAAACAATCCCTATCCCTGTTTTGAGTGTTATGGTAGAGGGATAAATAAGATCAAGGAAGTTTAAAGCTTTAATGCGGTGGGTCTTTACTTTTAAACCCAGCGAAGCGGGTGGGTATCATGCTAGTTTATCCATAAATTACGTAATTAATTAGCTAGAAAATTGTTTTTGCAAAGTTAATATATTATCAATATCCTCTTTTTTTTTTAGTTAATCCGTGTCATAATGAATTAAACATTAGTAATTAATTATGAATTTAATAAGCCTTAATACTTATTATTTTATTAGCAAAATTAAATTTTCAAATGTATATAAATATTAAGATATTTTTAGCAAATAAAACACATTAACTTTTAATTTCTATGCAACTTAGATGCAAGGACACGAATACAATAATTTACATATGTTTGATATTTGTTGATTAGTGATTTGTGTAACCAAAACTAAAAAGTACAAGCGACTGTGGGTGGTAAGTAATACTTGGAATTACTGCCAAGAACTAATCGACGCATTTGAAGAAAACTATTTAGCTTGGATAAATCGAAAATACCGATCACCATAATTTTTTCTATTTCATTGGTAAACATAATTTTTGTTCTAATTTATTTTCATAGTTTTGTGTTAGCATAAGAGGGGGCTCCAATCAGACGTGATTCTTCCCTTCAAGTCAATATATTGCAACTTTCTACCCCTGTAGATTCGATACAATAGTGAATTCTTTGGAAACTTTGCTATACTTTAATGTTTAATACAAAGGTACATTAACTGTCTCAAAATTGACCAAATTTTACTCGTTGTTAGGGTAGACCACGTCCCAAATTTGACACAGAGCCAATTTATTTTATCCCATCTAGAGATAGTGATGAAAATGCGTTTGGCATTGGAACAGTATTGTTGTGAATTACTATAGTTTCTAATCATCCATTGATTAATTCAACGCGTCCTGAAATCCAGTTTAAGCTTGTTATCGTAGTTCTATTTTAAGCCACCAGTGGTCGTATGGCAAAATGATTTTCCCAATAATAATATGCGAATTTTAGTAATTGAGTTCGTAGTAATAAATACATTGTTTTTTATTTTTGCAGGGAAGTAACACAGTACAAACAAATATTTATAGATAACCGTGACATCTTAAATATTTACTCTAACTGTTAAAAATAGATTATGAAAAAAACAGTTTATCATATTATCATTTTATTAGGATGAATCAAGGACAATCAATATTTACTTTTCCTCATTTTATTAAAATGCATATTTCTTGCCTTGATTATGAAATCGAAATAATTATTATGAACTAGCCCCTAGATACTCGCCCCGCTTTGCTGAGCAATTTCTCCTTTAAAAACAAAGACTATCACGTAATAGCCCTCACTTATTCTCCGTTTTGTTCACAATTTTATGGATTTTAATTTTTTGGTGGGGAACTTGAAACTCGCTGGCATTGTAACTTTCTATAGGTCCAATCATTAAATTAACCTGATTTTTATACTTTTTGGATCAAAATTATCCCATCCACCGAGTTTCATCAAATTCCAAATCAAAAATTTTTTTTGCGTTTTTCTCGATTTTTTTAAAGGTTGCAAAAAATTCGAGAAATTTTTTTAATCTCCAATTTCGATAAAACTCATTATATAAGGTAATTTTGACCCAAAAAGTACAAAAATCGGGTGCATTTGATGACTGATGGAATAGTTTTTGAGATTCGGACTAAAATCGATCCAAATATTGCGATATCTCAGAAACTCTGCATCTAATGATTAAATTAACCTGATTTTTATACTTTTTGGGTCAAAATTACCCCATCCACCGAGTTTCACCAAATTCCAAAACAAAATTTTTTTTTCGTTTTTCTTGATTTTTTCAAAGGGGTACCCCTTAAAAAAATTGCAAAAAATCGAGAAATTTTTTTAATCTCCAATTTCGATAAAACTCTGCATCTAATGCTTAAATTAACCTGATTTTTATACTTTTTGGATCAAAATTACCATAACCACCGTGTTTCATCAAATTCCCCTTAGGGGATGAATTTCCAAAAATCCCTTCTTTGTGCTCACTTACGTTACTTAAAGAACGTGTGTACAAAATTTCAGATTTCTAGACTCAGCGGCTTCAGCTGTGCATTGATCGATCAGTCAGCTTCTATTCTTATATACATAGATATTTATTTTATTAAAGGAAATTTTCTCTTTTTTTCTAGGACGAAAATCATTCACACGCAATGAAAAATGTAAATGTTCAACTAAGTGAGGATACAACAAATATTGAATATAAGGATGTTGTTATCATAGGTAAGAAAGGATATTATATCTTTAAGGATAAAGGAAATATATATAAACCTTTTCTGGATTATGCCATCTGTGTTATAGGAGTTCGGAATTAATGTTCTTACATCCTTTGTAAAAAGTATGTATAACTGTGTGTTTGTATATACACGGAAAAAAATGGAGATAAAAGTCAACGAATTTTAATTATGCTGTCGACCAAACTTGAAACAGGAAGTTGAATTCCCAAACAAGTGAAATTTACAAAAAATTTTCGGTTACTGAACCCTAAAATCGCACTTGAAAATAGTTAAGAACACGCTCCCTTTCAAACCAAACAAACAAATATCAAAATCGGCTCATTCGTTTAGGCGCTACGATGCCACAGACACACAGACAGACACACACACACACATAGCGGTCAAACTTATAACACCCCTTTTTTTTTAGTTCCATACCTTATCTTCCTTATTCTTTTCCCAAATTCCATGTTTTACTCCTCATTTTCAAGCTTATTATGTTCTGATTTCTAACGAAATACCATTATTGAAAACATTATTAAGTAGAAACAACAGATAATTCAGAACTACTATTTTTATATAAACTATTTTAAAAGATGTTCTCCTAATACTAATTTAAGCAAAAAATTCCTCGCGGATCGATCGAATTTTACAATAATTTTTATTTTAGACAATAGTTTTTCATTCATTAATTTGTTTTCCTGTTTCAAGTTCGGTCGACAGCATAATAAAAATTCATAATTTTTGGTATCCATTTTTCTCCGTGTATGATGCTCCATTTTAACCATCCCCACCCAAATTTTTTTTTAAAAAGATGTTTTGACAAGACTACTCAAGTAAAAATTGTTCTGCTTGAAGGCGAAAATCTTTTAAAATCATTGAAATTTCAACTCATTGTCTCATTCAACTCGCATCATTTTTTCCGAAAACGCTGGCTGACTAAGCTCTCACTGAATCATTAAATGTACATATTTATCATCAACAAAACAGTAAATATAAATTTTTGTGTAATTTATCCTGATCTATACACAGATAGCTTCAATTTTAAATATAAAGTGGAAATATTTATTACAATCAAAGTTATAGAAAATAAATTTTACTTTAATTTATCAATGATTAAATAATTCACTTTATCAGGTATAAGATAATAAATGCCGAAAATATAGAGATTTAGACAAAAATTCATGAGTCTGTCAGCCACTGGCTCTAAAATGATTAATATACATTCAATTTTTTTAGAATTGTAGCTTTTTTCTTCATTTGTCTCACTACCTGAGAACTCTTTCTAAAAAATTTCTAAAAATGCCAAAAATACCTAGAAAATGGTAAAGTTCCTAAGAAAAATTTTTTTTTTATTTCTCTAGATTTTTTGTTTTCTATGATTCTAAAAGCTACTTTTACGGTTTTTGCTAGCAACAATACCTTGGCAATAGGTGAAGAAAATCTAGGTGAGATTTCCAATTTAGTAATATAAAAATTTTATTTCCAGGCAATGGACCCAGTGGTATTGCATTGTCGTACATATTAGATGGAAATTTTCCGTATTACAATCAAAAACCACATCCAGATGAATTATTAACAGCACGATTGCAATATATATCACATTCAAAATCATTACTGGAACAAGATTTAGATCATTTAGCAACGGGTCTTGAAGGGCGTAGTGCAAATCCTGTATCATTATTGGTTGATGCATTAGAACATCCAAATGCTGATTTAGGTTATCAACATTCTAGTTTATTACTTTGGAAACATCATACAGATAAAAAGGTAACTAAGATAACGATAGAGTGAGAGAGACAATAGAATCCCTTCAACTATCATAACATCCTTAATTATTAATTATTTTTTAAAATATTCTAAAATCCACTTTGCAGTCCTTTTCTCGAAAACTGAAGTCATGACTTGAAGTTTCAAGCAAAAGCTGTTGGAAACTTTCAAAAGATCCTGAGAATCGCAAGCAAACTGTATATCACCATTTGATATATCTCTTTGAATCTAGAAACATTCTGATATGCCACATTTTGATTGGAAAGTTCCATAATGTTTGGCGATTATTTGAATTCATATTTCCATCATTTCCCGGGCTACAGAGGTCCGGTGTCTCGTACGGTCTCGGTATATGTGTTGGCAACAGCTGACAGAAGTTTTTCAAAATTAAAACAGGAACCTATGGAACCCTCCAAGGCGAACTACGCCACTGCAATAAGTTAGAAGTTTTCATTCAAATAATATTAAATTTCTCTTTTTCTTTTTTTTACAGATCGATCATGTAGTATTAGGTAAAGGTCCACCAGGTGGATCATGGCATTTTATGGATCCACATATATTAACATTATCGTTAGGATCATGGATGGCATTGCCAGGTCTACCATATCCAAATAATTCAACAGGCACTAGAACATCAGCTGGCAACGTGGCCAAATATTACTTAGATTATGTGAAACAACAAAATTTAGAAAAATATTTCCGTAACAAAACAATCATCACGGAAATACGTATGCTAAAAAAATGTAAACGGAAATTAACAACAGGTACAACGGATAATAATAACGCATTAAAAGATTTTAATTCGAATACAACATTGAATTCATCATCGACATCGGACAATTGTACGGATTGTATGTGTACGTTAAAGAAATCAAATCGAAAATGTCGTTTAATTTGTTGTAAATGCTGTCAACAAACAAAATATAAACGTAGTGCAAGTTGTATCGAAGATGATGATTTTAATTTATATTCAGACGATGATAATAACAACGATAGTGGTTTCTTTAATTCTCTACCAGAGAAGAAAAAGAATTTTCGAGAAGTATGCAGTATTTTAGATAGATCTCAAAGTTTTACATGTGATAAACGTAATTATTTAAATTGTACACAATTCTGTTATTTTAAAGACAATAATATTTATGAAAACATTAACAATAATAATAATAATAACAATAATAATAATAGTTATTGTCAGTTATTACGTCATAGGAAAACTCAAAAATTTAATAATGAAAAAACGATAATGGAGAATGAAAAAAATAATTGTGATTATAAATGGCAAATAACTGGTTTTGATTGTCAATTAGGACAAACGTTTATTTATTTTGCGAAAGCTGTTGTATTAGCGACAGGTTCAAGTGATCGTCCAAATCGTTTAGGTATCGATGGTGAAGATGAAAATCCTGAATTTATTTTACATAATTTACGTGATTTAGAATTAGCATTTGATGGGATGACCGATGAAGAACGTAATGGTTAGTAAACTTTATGCAAATTTTTATTTTTAGGATAAATCCAGTGCAAATTTTATCACAAATAGACCTTTTTCATGAAAAATAGAAATGCTTTTTGATAATTTTTTATGAAAATATAGGTCGAGTAGAGCCTGTAACTCAAAAATTATGCATTTTTAACAATAAAAACACTATGAAAAAAATTGTTAAAAAAATAACCATCTTGTAAACCGTTAGAGTTAGAACAAAAGTTTAAATGTAAAAGTTATTCCTTAGAAAAATTTCATAAATATATGAATAGAATATTTACAATAATATAAATTTTTTATCTAGTTGCAGATCCTGTTTTAATTGTTGGTGCTGGATTAAGTGCGGCTGATGCAGTGATTGTTGCACGAAATCGATCGTTATCAGTACTACATGTTTTTCGACGAAAAAATGTTGGTCTTGACAAGCAATTACCCGAAAATATGTATCCGGAATATCATAAGGTAATATAAATTATTTTCAAGTATTTCGATTAGGTTGGGTTAAAGAGTAAGATAAGGTAGGTTGTGGGATTGCTATCATTTCGGCTGCTCGATCTCTGTAGCGTGTATGAAGCGAAAGTAATGGCTATTTACGAGATATGTGAATGTATAAGACTGAACACTCTCATGTGTAGCGACATTACTATCCTTACCGACAGCCAAGTGGCATTAAAATCTTTCACTTCGATCTACCTAACTTCAAAAATAGCACAGTACTGCCGAATATTCATAAATGAGCTGACAAATGAAAGTAAACCTGGTATGTGTACCGGAAAACAGGAACATTCCAGGGAATTGTGAAGCTGACGAATTTATTTGAAATGACTCAAGGCTGCCAGACACAAGCTTCAATAAACATCTCAGGACAGGACTATAATTATCTACTATTTTTGTGACTCAGTTGTTTGAGCGCTGATCTGGGTTACCAGAAGTTGCAGGTGGGGAGTTTCAGTTATGGATTTGATTCCCGCTCGAGTGTACTTTTAGAAGTTAATAATTTTTCTTTTAATTTCAGGTTCATCGAATGATGTCGGATACAAATGGAACCTATCCATTATACACAGCATTACCGGAACATAAATTAATAAATATCAATTCAAAAACACGTGAAATCACACTTGAAAATACAAAAACCGGTATATATAGTACCCAAAAAGTATCATTTATTGCAATATTAATTGGCTCTCGACCAAATTTAAATTTCTTACCAAAAACCATTAATTTAGGTATTAATAAGAATTCACCAATCGATTGTAAAACAAATCCTGTCGATATTAACCCATTCACACATAAAGTATTAAATACTGATGGATTATATGCGTTAGGTCCATTGGCAGGTGATAATTTTGTACGATTTATACCGGGCGGTGCATTAGCAACTGCATCCGATTTATTTAAAACACTTCATCCGGATAGTATCAATGATGATTCTGATGATGAAAGTGAAATTTCTCAAGATAGTGGTCATTCCATAATTTAGAAAAAAAAGAAATGAATGCAGATGCACAATTGATTCGTTTTACATCATTCCTTCTCCACTCTATCTCTTTCTCTCTCTCTCTGATCGGTTACAATTTTGCGTCTGGTTGCGAAGATTGTGGCAGATTTTTTTTTATAATGTGTTTTTGTGTGTGATTGAAAATTTTATAAAGATCTTTTTATTTGTATAGGATAAATTTTTGAAAAAAATATATATTTATGATTCTTAATTTTTTTATGTGAAATTATTTTAATGTTAAAAATGAGATTTAATGTTTCCGTTGCCGGTTCTAACAGCAAACTTTAGTATTAGTCATCAATGTGTTGACAACAGATTATTATTATGTTAGAATATAATATTTGTAAAATCTTTTTTAGCAGGTCTAGAAGAGCAAACAAATTTCACATCGTTAATAATAATAATAATAATAATACATAAGAGAGGTATCGCAAATGGATCCCAGCACCCATAGACCAAGGAGTCTTTTGTGGGAAGGGCAGACTCAGGCAGTCAGGGGCATATGAGATGAACCCTCTCGTATCAAGGAGTCCGTTGCCTCATACCCTTTAACATTATAGTGGCCTGGTTTCGTAGCCATTCCTTGATTTGGTAAATTACGAAGTATCTTGTTATGGGAAGGGCAGACTCAGGCAGTCAGGGGCATATGAGATGAACCCTCCCGTATCAAGGAGTTCGTTGCCTCATTCCCTTTAACATTATAGTGGCCTGGTACCCAGATCGTCCTGACTGTGTTACATCGATGAAGAGCTTCAAATTTATTTTTTTTAAATTTCGGAGTGATTCTGTAAATAGCAGTTAAAAACTATTCTCGAATTCCGATGAAAGAAATAGTAACTTCTCGTTTACATATTGAAAACGAATGCAATTACTTCACATTAAAATGTTTGCAATGAGCGCCGGGAACGGAAATATTTTTAAAAAAAGGCGATAATCGTACGCAAGTATTTTTATAATTAAGTTTTTGAAATGAAAAGTTTCGAATTTCGACTTTAAAAAATGTGAAATGTTTTTCGTAAATGGATAAATTAGAATTGTACGTTTTTTTTGGAAAATTGTTTGAGGCACGTTTGAAATGTTTATCCACTATTAAAGCGTACGAAATTAAAAATAAGTAAGACAAATGATTTTCTTTAAATTTAATCATTTAAGAAAATTAATCTTAGATCTAGTTTATACAGATCTTAGAGATTATTTTAGATTGTGATTCCACTTAAAAATTTTACACGAATTTAACTGAAAAATTAGATCATAGACTTATTGTAAATAGATCTTCATAAATAGTAATAAAAAATATTACAATTTTGGAAATACTACTTAAAATTTTGGAAATTTGAAATAGAGAATTTAAAAAAAATGGTAATGTCACACACATCATTTTAGTGAAATTTTTTATACAATTTTTTTTCTATTTTAAATTATTTTTATGAGTTTGTATAAAATTATTAATTAATTATTTTAGAAATATATATTCGGTAGTACAATTGTTATATAAATAGTTATATTGTTAATATTTTACATAGAAATAAAATTTTATTTTTTTATAAGTTTACAACTCTTTTTTTTTTTATATTTTAATGTAATAATATTAATAATATATTCCTAACTTTTATGATTCCCGATTTCCAGGATAATTTATCATACCATTTTATAGAAATTCATATAGATTTAAGCTTTAAGCAACACTTAGGTTAGTTTATTGATAAAGGGTAAGTAATCCGGTGGTCTAAATTGGAACTACTGTAAAAGCGGTTCACTTCCTGTTTTAATTAGTACAAATTTTTATCGTTAGTTGAAGGGATTTATGTGATTTGAATTTGAATATTTTTATTGGCTTTAAAAAATGGTATGTGCAAGTATTGCCATCTGGTAGTCGAAATTGTAACTACTGAATTAAGGTCTTCTTCTGATTTTAATTAGTACGAATTATTATCGCCAGTTGACGGTTGCAACTCCCAGTTATCAATATCAGACGTGGAGAAGCTTAATGTATCAACGTGCCATTTTTCTAAAGAAATGCTTAATGAGGCCAATTTTGACATTGGGATTTGCAGTTAATTCTTCCTTAATGACGTTTCCTACGCAATTTCGAGGAAAAACAGCTAAACGAGGAAAATATATACGCAATATCAAGGAAAAACAGCTGCGGATTTAGTGACTTGAGTGCTTTCGTCAAGATATAGCGATATAAAGGGAGCGAAGTTAATGTCAACTTTTTATTGATCTATTACATTTCCGGACAGTTTTAAGATTCTTTCTCTTATTGTGTTTTTAGATAGAATATCTTCGATGCGTTAAATTATCTTATCTTGTCTAAATCAACAAAAAATGAGGGCGCGCATGCTAACCAAACTTCCTTCAAAATCTCTCCCTCTTGAAAAGGTTTACTATGCCGAGCAATGACATTTGCAGTCGCGTAACTTGCCGCGCTCGTTTGAAAATTTTTGTCGATATATTTAATCATAGACGTCGGCTGTTTATATGTCTTTCGTTGCACTTGTAATTAATTCTTTTTGTTCTAATTCGCTTTTTTGACCAACGGATTTGTGAATTGTTGTTCTTCAGATCACTCACGTTCGTTCATAATACTTCATTGTGAACCTTGTGATCGGTGCCGTGCTCAAAATATTGAATCACGTGGCCTTACGGTGTTAAATTTATAGATTTGAGCTGTTAAAGTTAGCGTTTCTAACATGATCATGCTTTATTATGTAACAAGGCTAATTTTCTTAAAATTAATTTGGAAAAACTAATATACGTTAGTTAAAAGCATGGCAATTATACTTTCCTATAATGAAACTCATAACAAGCGACCGGCACTCGTTTTTCCATGGTTGTTGGGGAAACAATATTTTATATATTTTTAAATAAATAAACAATACGCCTTTCAAAATTCATTTTCTTGTCATTAAAATTCGTTAAATTTCTTTGTGTGTATTCTCAATTGTTTTTAGTTGTTTTAGGTGTGTTTATATTATTTTCCGATTTTTTTATTACTGAGTTTATTTTAGCGCTTAGGTCTTGTTAATTGTGTTGATTACATTAGTTTATTGTTTATTCGTGATTATAATTGACTATTAACGAAATAAAATGGTTTTACATTGCATTTAACTTACATCAAACTAATAATTAATTGTTATTAATAATGTTAATATTAAAATAAATGCTATATTATTTCAAATATTGCAATAAATTATTATTTTATTAATATTTGTTATTTTATTTAAATACAAAATAAATAGACAATATTTAAATAGACAAATAAATACAAAAAAATTTTAAAAAAAAAAAACTGATAACCTGAATAGAAAATATTTCAAATAGTACCTAATTCCCACCATTTAAAAAAAATAGTTTACTGTAAGTGCCTTACTCCAGGGGGCTTTTTGGACAACATTTCATGTAAAGCAGAGTTACCTATCTATTTATGTAATAAATTATAATCTGTGTTCTCTATGATAAAACAATCGAGTTGATGGAAAATCGGTACAATTCCACTGACAAAGAACAAAGCACAGCTGATTTTTACATATCAAAAAATCATAAATATGTTTATAAATTACTATTACACATGTAAATTACAAAAGAGAGAGTAAACTATTAATTACAAAACAATAAAATAGACAAAGATAAAAGATAAATAAACACACAAAAATGTAACCAAACAATATTCATTCATGAACAATAATAAATATTTATCACATGCGTAAATAATGAAAAATAATAATAATATTTTTAATTGAATTCAATATTAAAATATGTATTTTAAATGTGAAATGTAATTCAATTAATATTAATTAGTAGTTATATTTAGTTAATTATAATGGGTGAAAAAGTAATCAGTTTAAAATTTAATGAAGATAAATGTAAGACAAATTATTTTCATATTTTCATTCTTTATTTTTAAATTTTCTAATATTTATATTTTCGATTTAATATTAGCATGCTTTAATTGTTGCTTGGAAAATGGATTACGAATTTATAATATTGAACCATTGGTCGAATTACGACGAATAGGTAAAGTAACTGTATAATTTATATATAAAAAGAACCTTGAATTTTTCATTCATTTTTGTTCAATATTTTTTGGGGGGACATAGATAGTGATATTTTAGGAAGTTTATCACAATGTGAAACATTACATCGAGGTAATCTAAAATTTTTGGTGTCGGGTGGATCCAGACCAAAATTTTTAAAAAATGCTGTTATTATGTACAACGATGAAATTCGTAAAGTACATGCGGAAATTCGTTTACCTGAAGATATAAAAGTGGTACGGTTAAATACAGATAAGTAAGTTTCCCGAAAAAATGATAATTGATCTCTTTTCATAACTTGAATCGTATTTAATTTTCCATTTTTCAGACTTTTCATCGGCACAAGAGATTGTATTTATGTTTACAATAATCTGACATTAAATTTCCTTTTTAAATTTGAAACTCGTGACAATTTGCGTGGCTTGTTAGAAGTAACGCCATATACAGATTCATCAGAACGACAATTGTTAGTTTTTCCTGGACGTAAACTTGGAAGTATCCAAATTATAGTGAGTATTTAAAAAAATGGGATTCAGTTTTTAAATTGAAGTTTAATATTTTAAATGTTTAGGATTTAGCAAACACCGAAGCTGGTACATCTAGTGCTCCAGTGACAATAAACGCACATCAAGGTGAATTAGCATGTATTGCGTTAAATATGCAAGGCACGTTAGTTGCGACAGCTTCTACGAAAGGTACATTAATTCGTGTATGGGATACAACACGACGGATACAATTAGTTGAATTACGAAGAGGTTCAGATACTGCCACCGTTTACTGGTAATGTTTTTAATTTACAGCATTGCGTAGAATCCTTCTTGGAAATGAAGAGTTTTTCATATGTTATGATTCAGAAAGTTCGAATAAACAAGCATTTTTCATAATGTTTCTACGATAATCGAGAATCAACTGGGCGTCATTAGATTACGCTTACTAATCGAAAACGGCAAGGTTAAATAAAAAATGACAAGAGTCAAAATGTGTTTAGAATTGTCCAAAATATAAAATCTAATGGCTGCCTAATTAAATTTTTGGCCGGAATCATAAAATAATCTCTATTTTCATCTAAGTTTTTGTCTAAAATCCGCATTTTGTTTTTTGACGTTAATTAAAAAATGCCAACACTCAGACAAATATTTTCTACTGCCTCCATAAAAATTTACTGGCGTCGATTCCAATTCCTCGATCAGACTGTTTTTTTCGGTTTTATTTCCTCGATTGCGAGTTGTGTTATTAAAGAAAACTTGCTAACTTTATTTGTCTTTTCTTTTCAGCATAAATTTTAGTGCAGATTCAGATTTTTTATGTTGTTCCAGTGACAAAGGAACTGTACATATATTTGCTTTAAAAGATACTCGATTGAATCGACGTTCTGCGTAAGTCTTTCACTCGCTTGTGCCTTCGAACCCATTAGTGTAATAATTGTCAAAAATTTTTTGTTCCAGTCTTTCTAATATGGGTATTTTGGGTAATTATGGTGAATCACAATGGGCTCTAGCAACATTTACTGTACCCCCAGAATGTGCATGCATTTGTGCGTTTGGTCCAAGCAGTTCTGTTGTTGGTAAGTTTCTTTCCATACATCTCTGATTTTACTGAAATTCTCCTACATCAGTTTATCCAGATGTGTCTTATTCTCTTAGTATACGTATTGTTAAAATTGTTTATATTTCGTTCTATATAATTGCTAATCGTTTTTGTGGTCTATAATGTTTGCAGATTTTGTATTATTTACCGTAGAGGTAAGTGATCCCTCTTAAATAGGGGTCAAAGTAAAATAGTGTTAAAAATAACAGTTCTAAAATTGACCAGAGTGGCGTTTGTGTAGCAAAAGGTACTTGATCTAAACTTATCTATCCTTCTTTAACATCTTTACCTTACTCTTATAGGCTTATTTCTTTGTGTTTGATGTGAACTTCTCTATCCTTCCCTAACAACTTGTTTAGATTTATACCTTGCTCTTATTACTTTCTTTTAAAACTTACACTTTTGCTACAGCAGCGCCACCAATTTTCTGCTTTTCGTGGACACTTTGAATACAGAGATAATTTTCCTTATCTCTACCCTGCATACTTTGTATTTTGGTGAAGCTATATCTGTTTATTTCCTCCTTGAAGTGTTCCCACTAGACTTAAACTAATTATTCGCCGTTTTTTACCTTTCCCTCAACATTTCTTTCCAAAATAGTTATCTAAAATTTTTGTTTTCTTTATTTGTAGCGGTATGCCTCGATGGTACATTTCATAAATATATATTTAATATTGAGGGAAATTGCAATAGACAAGCATTCGATGTATTTTTAGATCTTTGTGATGATGAAGAATTTTAAAATTGAACACAAATTATGATCTCAAAATACGTTTATTTTAAAACTTTGTATTGAAAATTTTAAAAAATATATATCAGATTATTTGTTCTTATAATTTTTGTGTGTTTTTTTTTTTATGAATCCTTGCAAGACCTTATTGGGTTTCACATCGTAAAACTTCAGTAAAATGAAATTACATAACTAACGTTTTACCCAAATGGTCGTATTGAAGTCAAAATTATCGATTTTCGTCAGAAAATTGAAGAGGTCAGTTTATTGACTATTTTCATATAAAGACTAGCTAAATGGTGTCAAAAAAGAAATTGGAAAATCACGGTCCCATTGTTAAAAATTATGATTTGTAGCAGTAATTTTCGTGTTTTTGATGTTTTTAGACTTTTTAAGAAAACCTACGCGTCGGCCAAAAAAAGATATGATCTAAAAAATTAAGATTTTAACAAAATACGTCGTACAATCGCGATCTTTTATCTTTGACTTTTAAATTTTTAAGGATTAAAAATTAACTATAGTTTTAGCAGAATCCTTTGAATAATTACTGAAATATGCGGTAAAGGAGTGCATAAAATCTCAATTTTTCGATTTATCAAATCATTTATTCTACTTAAATTACAAATTACTTAAATAATTAAAAATTAGTTGTATGGGTTCCTGAAAAAAAAAGAATAACAATTACAATTAAATTTAAAAGTCCCATATTTATGTAAACATACAATTTGGGGGTGTACGCGGTCGTAATTGTTTCGATGCTTCCTCTTGAATTTTTTCTGTAGAAACAAAAATGCAAATGTAAAGAAAAGACGATTCTAACTCCGTATTTTTCACTTACTGTACTTATCGGCACTAATCATTGGATCGATAACTACTGGATATAACGTTAAACCGATACCTCCAACTATTACTCCTAAGAATACGGCAAATCTCCAGCCTTTTAAAATTACTGCCATTATTATTAATTATATAAAATTTTCGTAAATATTACATAACCTAATTTAATGATTGTTTGACTTTGACACATGCAAAAATCATAGACTAAAATAGTAAAAAATAATCTAGAGCATTCTATTCGGACTTATGACGCTTTATATTTTGAAGAGATTTTCGGTATAGGGACCAAACTCATTAAGTCATCCACCGAACAGGGGAATTGAAAAGCGTGATAAAAACTTAAAAATCGAAATCAAAGGAAATGTAATAACATGGATAAAAATCATTTCTCCAAGGTGATTGAAAAAAATAAAAGTTATTTATTATAGCATATTTCCCATTAACCTTTTGATACTTCCTCTATTTCCATAATAATTCTCGATTTTTCTGGTTTGGGCCATTTTGTGATTGAGTCCGCTATACACGATACATGATTAACCGATTTAGGACTGATAGTAGGTATTGTAAAATAATACATGCATATTTGTAGTTTAAAAATTTATTTTTCATATAAAAAATTATTAAAAACCTCTCGTAGATACAACTAATTTTACTGTAACATCTACAACCATAATTGGCAATAATATCCATACAGGAATCATCACTTCATACACAGATATATTTAACTGTTTATATTGTAACTTTAAACATAACATTATTTGTGCGATCATTTTTAAAATAACCGCCACAATATACCATATATGCGAATGTAAGGCTTGACGCACACTACCTACCCCATGTTTACAATGTGAAATTAAATGAAATAGCACATAAATTAAAAGTATACTATCATACAACCACATCGGTACAAATACAATAAACCAATTCCATTCCGTACGTGATTCTAATCGTAGACATAGTAGAATTAAAAATACCGCAATAATAAACCATGTGAACAGACCACGATGTAACACCGCCATGATTGTTTACACAATCTAGATATCAACTAGAACTCTATGATTAATGTCAAAATATGTTAAAAATTTATTTTGAATATAATTATTCGAATTATATTTTCTTACCTCTTTATTTTAGTTTTACGTATTTCCCATAACTTTCATCATAGTTAAACTCCCTTGAAAAAATCATTTTCACTAATTTTTACAATGAATTTGATGATTTTTCCAAGTACATTTTTTATCTCTGTATCTGTTATGGAACCACCACTTAACAGCTGTTTTTGTACAGCATGTTATATAGATGTGATCCCGGTATTCGAATTATGTTAGAAATTTTTTCACTTTTCCGTTCAAAATGATTATAGAATGTACTTTGTTATTAACTTGCATTAAGTTACTCTTAATACCAGCTTAGTAAGTAATAAACAAAAATTATACTTAAATCGTATTATTTAAAAAATTAAATTCTTTTAGCCATTCGACTGATTTCGAAGTACATCGAAATTGGCTCGCAATAACACACAGTTTACCAGTAAATAAATGGTATTTTGAGCAGACTTCAGAATGGACGCTAGATTATCCACCGTTATTTGCATGGTTTGAATTTCTCTTGTCGCATATTGCGAAGTATTTTGATCCAGAAATGTTAAAAATTAGTAATTTAAACTATGCATCATATAATACGATTCTGTTTCAACGATTATCAGTTATTTTTACTGATTTTGTGTATGCGTTAGGGTGTTGTAGGTAATTAATGTCAGTTTTTTTTAGTATAGGCGCTAGGGGATAATCTTTATGAGCATGTATATATTTACGTGTACAATTTTAAAACTGGAAGTTCACAAAATTTTGCTTTGTTCAAGTTGTTTTTGGCGCTAGATATAGTCACCAATTTTTTTATAATGCATAACTTAACTATTTTTCTTTATTAAAAAAAGACAGTATAAAGCTGCAAAAAGGTCTAGATTTTACTAGATTTGATATTGGATTAAGGTAGAACGACCACTATCGTCATATTACGTTCCTATAATATTACAGATGCAGTCGAAGTTTTGGTAAAACGTTTCAGTATCGAAATGAATTATTTTTAATATTATTTGGAAATATTGGCTTATTAATGGTTGATCATATTCATTTTCAATATAATGGGATTATGTTTGGAATTCTACTATTATCGATTGCCAACATGATTGAGGTAAATTTAATTCCGTAAAGAAATGGGTTTGGAGGTATCAAATGAAGGGATTCCACAAAGAACAATCCTTTGAAAACAGTGAAAAATTAAAATTTGAATTCATAATTAAGTAACAGAAAACTAGAAAGCGCAAAGAAGGCGTAAGGGAGTGCTAGAGCTCGAAAAATGGTTAAACTTCTTCCAAAAACTAATCTTTTAATAAAAAAATTTGAAATGTTTCCTGTCGTAGTATTTGCTCGAAAAATCAATTTCTTGATTATTAGACCCATGTTCCAAGTTCTTGGACACTATTTCAGTTAATCTATTTTCAGGGAATGGTGCAACCGGCGAGCTTGATAGAAATTGTCCAAAACTGTCGAAGACCTTATATAGCTTCTCTCTATAAGCAAAAGTCCTCTTTATAGGCAAAATCGTTGCGGATACTACAGGACACTGGCTAGGCGGTGGGTATACTTAACGACTGGGCCTACCAATGCATCACGATTATTTTAACTGTCACAGTGTTGAAAAGGAAGAAACGATATCTTCTCTGACACTGACCACCTCTTTCCATGAGTAGATGATCTCACTTGAGCAAGCCTACTTTGACGACCTCTCCGATCCGAAGTCCGTTGATATCAAAGCACTCCTGAAAAATTATGCAGTATAAAATGGATTTTAAACTAAAAACTCCACTGTTTTCTATACAAGGTTGTATGTTAAGCTTCGTGAAATCCTTTATAAGACGCCTTCAAAAAATAGATAGTCAATTCAGATTTTGAAATGAATTATTTTCGTTACAGAATCAATATCGTATGAGTGCATTTTGGTTTGCAATTTTATTATGTATGAAACATATTTATGCTTATATTGCACCTGTTTACATAATCTATCTGTTACGTCATTATTGTTTTACGGAAAATAATAAAGATGGACGTGTTAAATGGAAATCATTTTCATTATTACGTCTATTTAATTTGGGTGTTATTGTTCTAACAGTTGTATATTTTACATTTGCGCCATTTTATAATCATATTCCACAGGTAAGATTAAATATTTATTAAACGACAATATCCAAAGATGTCGTTAAAGGTAAGAGGAGCTGCTTCACCCAAATAAATGCGGGATTCTTCATCAGTTTTCGCCTTCATAGTCTGTTTGTATGTGGTTTGTAGCCAATTAAGACTATTAGCTCTTCAATTTTGGACGATTTTTGTTTTATCGAAATTGATGAAATTAAACTTTACGAAAATGCATTGCCACGTAGAACGTCAAAAATTCACTTGAAACACTCTATATTTGCAATGAAAATGCGTTTCCAAACGCGTCTACCAAATGCTTCCCATTCTGGCAGTTTTAGTTGTGACAATAGCGACGAATGAACGCTTCTTTTCAATTTTGCGTCGTCTCAAAACATAGGTTTAGCCTCGCTCAATATATATCGCAGTGCTGAGGTCGATGCGCATGATTTTAAGTTTAACAAAGTTTCTTGTTTTTATTGACTTTATGACCTTAATGAACAAAAATTGGAACTCCCCCCTCTAGATAATTCCTGCGCACGGGCCTGTGTATATAACCATCTTTGAATTTTTTTTAAAATTTGGAATAGTATATTTCATGCCATTTTGTGTGATATATAATTATATACCCATTAATCGGGATTTTTTTTAGGTGTTTTCGCGATTATTTCCATTTAAACGTGGCTTGTGCCATGCTTATTGGGCACCAAATTTTTGGGCCTTATACAATTTTTTAGATAAATTTGCAGTTATTTTATGTAAGTACATTTAAATCTAATAATATTGTATTATTATTATTATATGAGGAACTTGTATTCTAGATGGGAAAGTAGGGATGAAAATTCCTACAAACAACACATCGGCTGTAATGACTGGTGGTTTAGTACAAGAATATTCGCATATCATTTTACCAACAATTACACCATTAATAACATTCCTTTTAACATTCTTTATAATGTTACCAATTTTAATAAAATTATGGATTTTACCAAAACATTTCAAGGCATTACATTTTGTACGTGCAATTGTACTATGTGCAGCTGTTAGTTTTCTTTTTGGATGGCATGTACATGAAAAAGCAATTTTATTGTTAATTATTCCATTCAGGTGAGCTCAAATTTCGTACAGAGTTTTAGGCTTCTTAAAATGTTACCTATTTTGTATTTACCAACTAATTGAAGCTAGAGAACAATTTAGAAAAATACCTAAAGCCTCTTCCAAACTCTCGCGAAGTAGCATGAAGTCGGGCGTGGAGCAATAATGTGGAGGTGATACTTGTGGTCTTTTGTCTGTCCTCGTCTCGCTTTATCCTACTTCGGTAAAAAACTTTTGGAGTTTCAGAGATTTCTGATTTTTTCCGCTATTTTTGGGACCATCCAGTAAAACCCCCTTTAGTTGAAATGTAAAGAAATTGGATATGAAGGGTTGTTTATTAAGCGGATCGATATTAGTTCCTAGTGCAAAAACTGCATTTTTCTACATTTTTATGGCTTTTCCCTCCTATTAAGCCCCTCCAAATTGAGCCATAGGTTTGTAAATCGTTATACAGTTTGAGTTTATGTCAAGAAAGGGTCTTTTGGGTGTGTCAACATCTTCCCTCTGTTTTATGTCGAAATATAATAGATTTTCGATATTTTTAGGCTTTGCGCTTCCCCAAAGCCTCTCAAAATTGAGTTAGACGATTGAAAATATGTGTGTGAGTCATGTTAGTGTCTTTTGGTTACGTTTTTAAGGCTTTATCTTTGAAAACTGGAATGTAGCTTGAGTTAATATCAAGAAAGTGCCATCTGGGAGTGTCATCTTCCCAACAATTGCCATTCACCCTCTTTTATGTTGAAATATCATTTTTCTTCGCGATTTTTATGGAAATACATAAATTCTTCCCTAATTGAGCTGCAAACTTAAAAATCATTATCGGTAAATAACCAGATAATTTTTCTCTCGAATTACTATCTCTTAACTGTGGTGCTGCCTCCCAAGTAGATTAAATTATTTGTATAAAATTTAATTTCTATTTTACAGTATTGTGGCTGTGAATTATAAAGATGATGGAAAATTATTTTTATTATTAACAACAATTGGACATTATTCATTATTTCCATTATTATATCCAAAGAATCTACTTACAATTAAAGTGTTACTATTATTAATTTACACAACTTTTGTATATTATACGATACGTAAAATACGTGAACCAATTATACGTGTGTTAAATCTAATGGAATTATTTTATATTATAGGTTTAATACCATTATTTATTTACGAACATGTTTTACATTTTATGTTAAAATTTGATGAAAAATTACCATTTTTACCATTAATGTTAACATCTGTTTATTGTTCATTGGGTGTTATTTTTTTTTCTATACGATATTATGTACAATTTTTAACAATTAAATAAATTTGGTTCAATAATATATTAAGTTTTGTTAATATTAATCTTATATATTTAAATGAGCAATTCTTGTATATATATATTTACGATCTTGGAAATGGCTCCAACGATTTTCATGAAAATGAGTATGTAGGGGTTTTTTGGGGCGATAAGTCGATCTAAGAAGGTTTCATTTTAAAAAAAACGTCGTTTTATTCGTTTTTTCATGAAAAACTGAAACCGGCAATGCAAATTATAACTCTTCCTGACATCTATTGGTGTATATCGTAGTTAATGAAATACAATGCAAATTATAACTCTTCCTGACATCTATTGGTGTATATCGTAGTTAATGATTCAAATTGGTATTTGTGTGGAGACATTTAAAACGGTCTTCTATTAGTGATAAAATTTGTGTCTTTTTAAGAATACCGAGCAAAGCTCGGTCATCCAGATATTAAATATAATATGTTACCCGCTCAATTCGTTACATGATTCCGTTTCTTTAAAAAAATTCTAAAATTAATATAATACGCGGGGAGTCCATGACAGTAAAACTGCACTAACACGAATTTCGAAATTTCTCAAATGAATTAATGCTATGTAAAAAAGTCACAATATTTGAAATAATTTCAAACGATTTTTTTTTGGCTCCACCGCACACGTGATCTGTGATGTCAATCCAACAAGCAATGACAATAAAACAGTGTCAACAGTTGTATTAATATATCACTATTATCAACTTTAAATGACGTCAAACCAACCTTCGTGTAACATCGTGTGTTTCCGGATCGATTTCGTCAATTTGAATTTTAATGATTTTCATTGTCTGTTTTCTCGGTCATATGGCTCCAAAAAAAATCTGGGAAAAAATAGCCCATTTATCAAGACATTTACTTTCACTTAAAAATAAGAAAAAAATGTGAAAAAGGTCTATTGTATTGTGAGCTTGGTGTGAGAGAAAATTGTGACGTCGTTAGTGACATTTTTGCCGCTCACATAACGACATCATGTGGAACGGCTGAAGAAATATTTTGAGAAGTGTGTAGACTTAGTGGAACGCACCCTAAAGTGACAGTACAGCGGCCATTACACTGTCTCCCTTTTTAGTAACATACTTATCCTGTTCCTGCCTCAAATTTTCAAAATTTACATCATAACGTCCATTCATATGTAAAATAAATATTTATTACGAATTATTGTGATAAAAACACAAAAAAAAAAATGGATAATTCTATGAATGAAATTAATAATAAGTTTTTCCATGAAGAAAACATTACGTTTGAAAATAAATTAAATCCGACTGAATTTATAATAAAAGAAGAACCATTCGAAGAAAATGAAATAATGATACCTGAACTTATTAAAGAAGAAATAATAGAAGAGAATGAAGAATTTTGGACGGACAATTATAAAAATATTAAACGCGAAGAAAACATTAAACTTGAAAACAGTTTAAATCAAACTGAATTTATAATAAACGAAGAAACATTTGAAGAAAATGAAGAACTTATTAAAGAAGAAACAATAGAAGAGAATGAACATATTAAACTTGAACAACAATTACATACTGTATTAATAATTAAGGAAGAAGAAATTGATTGTGATGAAACATTTAAAACTAAAATAAGTGCAATTTCACACCGACGAATTCACACTGGAAGAAAACATTTTTCCTGTGAAGAGTGTCATAAAACATTTACCTCAAGAAGCAATTTAAATGCACACAAACTAATTCACTCTGGAGAAAAATCATTTTCATGTGAAAATTGTGATAAATCATTTACTCATAAATGGAATTTAAAATTACACAAACTAATTCACACCGGGGAAAAACCATTTTCATGTGAAAATTGTGATAAATCATTTACTCATAAATGGAATTTAAAATCACACAAACGATTTCATACAGGAGAATTTCGGTTTGCATGTGATATTTGTGATAAAAAATTTATTGGGAAGGTATCTTTAAATATACACAAATTAATTCACACTGGAGAAAAACCTTTTTCATGTGAATATTGTGATAAATCATTTAATCAGAAAGGCTATTTAAATAGACATAAGAGAATTCACACTGGAGAAAGACCTTTTTCATGTGAATATTGTGATAAATCATTTCATGAGAAAGGCCATTTAAATATACATAAGAGAATTCACACTGGAGAAAGACCTTTTTCATGTGAATATTGTGATAAATCATTTCATGAGAAAGGCTATTTAAATATACATAAGAGAATTCACTCTGGAGAAAGACCTTATTCTTGTGATGTTTGTGATAAAACATTTGCTTCTAAAGGCAATTTAAAAACACACAAACTAATTCACACAAGAGAAAAAACTTTTTCTTGTGAAGATTGTGATAAATCGTACGGTGATCCAAGCCAGTTAACTCGACACAAACGAATGAAACACTCAAGGAAATCAAATTTTATATAAAGTTTGTAATTGAAAACATTTAAGGATGTATGAGCATGACAACAATGTTAGATTTAAAGGCTCAAAATTTGTTTGTAGGTAGTCTTTTACTCAAAGAATATGTGGTTAAAATTTCAGCTTAGGTATCCGTGCAAATTTTTAAGAAAAAAGTCATTAAAAATCGATATAAAATACATTGGCTCTTATGGAGGAATCTCAAAAAACGACATATTTTGGAAGTTTTTGATAATTTTCATTTGGAATGAATGAAAACAAATTAAAAAAAAACTTTTTAATAGAAAGTAAACATATTAGCAATGAATTAGAAAAGAAAAAAACTAAGTGTCACCGTCCATATAAGGGATGTAAGAGCAGGGTAGATTAAGGGTTGAAATTATTTTTATCTTATTTTCAACTTTGATGATGAATTTTGTTATAACTTCATGAATATTGACGAAAAATAAGAATAAAATTTTTCGATATGTGTCTTGGTTTTCGAAATATCGAAAGCTAAATAATTAAACAAAATTTTCAATTTTGGATATTTTGAAAATTAAGCCAGATATCGAAAAATTTTATTCTTACTTTTCGTCTTATATCGTCAAGTCAAGTAATAATATAAATTTATCATCAAAATTGAAAATATCTATTTTTAAATTTGTGCCCCGGCACTACGATGCTCATACATCCTTAATGAAAAATTACTTGCACAGAAGAAGAATTAATTCTGTAGAAAATTATTTTCCATGCGAAATTAATCATAATTCAGATGACTTTGATGAATTATTTACGGAGAAAACTCATTTCAAGAATCATGGAATTGTAATTATTAAAATAAATCAATAAAATTATGATTGTAAAGTTTATATTTTTTGTTTGTATTTTTTTTTTTTCATTTTACAGCAATATTAGAACCTTCAACCAAAAAAGTGACAACATTTAAGGAAGTTAATAAAAAAATGAGGGTAAAAAATATTCGAGACATTTCAAATTTTGAGAGTGCCTTCTGTTAGAACTTGGGAAAATTAAGAGGAAAATTTTTCGATATATATACCATTGTTTTTGAAATATTGATGCCTAAAGATTTAGAGCACAGGATTGAATTAGCACAGCCTGGGCTGTTTTTTCATGTCCCGTTTACGATCTGACGAAAAGTAAAATAGTACGGCCCATATATATGAATTGAGTATTTTGCAGGAACGTCTTAACTGTACTGGACGCAAGGGTGCGGTAATCATTTTACAACCCCCAGGCAATAAAAAACAAAATTTAATCTTTGTGTTTTATTATTTAAAACTTACTTTGGCTGAATCATTTGATTACTGGAATAAATATAATTTAACATGAGTGGAGTTGTGTTTTTGCAGACCACTGACAATTTAAATAAATGGGATCCTCATCTATTTGTTATATATCTATGGTTATTTTCAAAGTTAGCAGTACAATATAATTATATCTTTTATCTATGGCTAACAGATTTGGATGGATTAAACAGTTAAATATGAAACATAAACGAAACTTTTAAAGTGAGTGTGAATATTATATTTATTCAAGAAATTTTTCTATACAATAATAAACAACTTTATTTTAAACTTTTATCGTTTTACAATATACTTGAGTATATACAGGATATGTGAACAATTAAATATACTATTATAGTTATTATATTAAATAATTTTATTTAATTTTATATATTCTATAAAAATAATAATAAATTTACATATTTTTAAATTAAATTTATTTGAATAGTATTAAATTTATTTACAATTAATTTTACAATTATTTTATAATTCATCATTTAAATTTAGATTTTGATTTGCCATGGGATTTAAACTCTTACGTTTTATTTCTTGTTGCATAATCACAGGATTAAAACTTGACTAAAAATTAAAAAAATCAATATAGATAAATGAATAAAAAAAAAAAAAATTGAAATAATCAAATTTTAAATATACTAACACGTCTCTGTTCTTCTGGGGTAATTTCATCCAAACTAAAACAAGAAATAAAAAGTATTTAATATAGAATTAAAATTTATTTTCTATGATTCTAGTATTCCAGTGTTTTTACGGTAACTTAACCATAAACCCACTCTCTAAAGAATTTTATTTAATTAAAATATAATTTGTTAATCTTGGCGCATTTACATTGACAAAAAAAAGCAAAAGAAATTTTTCAATTTATAGTTCTTTACACAAGGGTGACACGAAAACTACATGTTGAAGTTAGTTACAATTTTTTAACACCATGAAGTTAAATCGATAAAAACAAGATAAGCTTAGAATGGAATGCTATAAATAATATAAATAATTACATACTTGGTGAAAGCTAGACTATCTTCAATTCCAACTAAAGTTGAGTCTCCGCTGCCCACGCTACAATTTTTGGGGAAAATTTTTAATTAAATTAATTTTTATCTATTCATTTAATTATTATTTACCTTTTTACGTCATATTCAGGTACTTTTATATCATCGTTCCAAACAGGATTTGATCCTTGTACGGAAAATTGATTTGTATTTGGTAATGGAGCACCGATTCTATTTAAATTTGAATCTTGTGAACCGAATTTTGTTGTCGATAATGCTTCTAAACGTTGATTTAAACTATAAAAACAAAAAATTATTTGATGGCTACTTCACGGGAAGCATACTCCTGTAAATTATGAAGGAAATCCCTCCCGTGACAACTAGTAGAGCTCTCATTAGGGTTATCTCCTACCTCTCATTAGGGCTATTTCAACTACCAAGTACCTAGTCATCATCAGCATGAATTAGCTAATCGTAATTACTCTTACGATTGTGTGTATGTTACTCGTTGCTAATTTGGTGGCGGACTGCACCACCAAACTGCACTAATAGTAATGTATGAGAGACTCTAGAAATAATTATTTTGTTACAAATTGTTGGCAAACTAATTATAATTAATTAATTAGTAATAAATTGTGAAACAAAAATGTAAAATATCAAACTTTAAATCTGTCTGTGACGGTACATATTGACTTGAAAAGTTTACTCTGTCTGCGACTGTACCTTATTGTTTTTCAACTTTAGTTCTTTTTATTACCACCAGTCGGTACACAAAAAATAACAGCTTAGTAATTTTTCAAGTATTCTCAGCCTCTTTGAATTTCGAACTGTCACAGGAACAACATGTTGGAATAATTAATTTTAATTACTTATTCCGGCATGGCTTCACCTTATTTTTAAACACACCTTTAGTGTGTGGCAAAATAATTAAATTTATTAATTTTTAATATTTCTTTTTTTTAATTCTTAATAAGAATTCATATTTATTTGCAATACGACAATGTTATCAAATATTTTGTGAAATGTCGTTTCATTAAAAAACGCACAATTTGAAGAGTGTAGACAGACACTCTTCAATTATTTAAAATTGTGTAATTTAATATTGGTTTTTTCTACCTGTGTTTTTGTGACTTTTCGAATCCCATATGTGAGCACAGCCCCTTAAAAATGTAAATTAGGGAGCTGGATTCACAGTGATCGCAAATTACATACAGGAAACTTTTTATTTTTATTATATATTTTATATATAAGTTAATTTTTTTTCTAAATTCATATCGAAAGATATTTTTCAAAAACTTTGTATTTTGGTTTTAATTTCAACATGTAAAATTCATGTAAGTGTACAAACAAGGCTGATGTCTTCTGAATTTATATTTTTCTTAAGTAGTATACTCAAACATTTATATTTTTTTTTGAATTAATCAAATAAACAAACTTTATAGTTTTTTTTTATTTTAAACGTAGTCTTTTATTTATTTGTATTGTTAATACTTTCTGGGGGGTAATCGCCTTCGGCGTTATCTTTGGGCCTAGCACGCAGTTTGATCTGTTTCGGTTTTATTTTCAGACCGGGATGTTTCCCTTTAGTGACACTGTTTAATATTTCTTTTTTTTTGATTTGGTAAATATTAATCCGAGTGTTCTGGGGGTTGCGAGGAATTTTGGCTGAGGCTTACTTCTTGTTCTCGACGCAAGTCGAGAAACAATTAAGTATTTAAGTTTAGGGAAGAGAAAAAATTCGTTTCTTTTTTTTTAATTTCCTCACCAAAACATTAATTCCCGCAACACTTGGTAGTAGAGCGTTAAATGGTAACTTCGAGATCTACGTTTAGCGTATCACTTGTTAGCAGAGCTTCGAGATCTACGTTTTACGCAACATTTGTACATTTGGTAGTGAGCGTAACGCTTTTTTAGTTTTTTTTGCGTTATATCTGGTTACATTACTTTAAAAAGGAAATCTACGTTTAATTTTCTCTAAATTTTTTTTTTTTGACTAGTAAAGTTTTCTTGTATGTAGTTTGTGGAATCACGTAAGTTGAATATTTTCGTATATAAATTTGAAATTTTGAAAAATTAAAAAATTTTTACGTAATATTGGATATTAATTAAAATAATATCTAATATTTTTTTTGGTATTTGTTCAAGGAATTGACATTATAAATCCAATTATATAACATTGACTAGTTTGAATTAATTAGATTTTGTTTTTGTCTTTTTACACATTTTATGTAATCTTAAAATATATTGCTATTTTGATTACCTTTATTGGTCTACTGTTTAAGTTGTAAATCCAAATTTAATTTCATAGTTTTTTTTTTGTATGTTTCTTTATTGGCTATTTTTAAATTAAAAAAGAAAAACTTTTTATTTACATGAATATTTATTTTGAAACAAGTTCATATTTCATCAAAATTAATTTCAAACGTTTGTAATTTTTACTTTGTTTAACTTTACTAATTTCTTTTTTTGTTTCGTTTCGTTAATTTTTTTTTTTGAGGAAATCGTATATAAAAAAAAAAAAAAATGTCGTCGGACGACGAGGATTTTCTTGGTTTTCCAAAGCCTGTTAAAAACGAACAAGCCAACAACAAAAGAATACAAACAGAATTTAGTTTAGTGGACAAAGATGTTCAAGTATCAGTTCAACAAAAGGATAAGACAATACAATGTTTGATTGATCCTGTGCCGTCAACGTCGTCTGAAACTATACAAGCAACAAAATATATTCATGTAGATCATTTAACACACATTATTTCATCAATAAATCAAAAGATAAGTACCGAAAAACCACAAGATTTTAAATTTAGATTTGAATCTCTTACAAATAACATTAAAATTTTAGATTTATTTGATACAAGTTCAATTATTAATTTTATTATTGAAACCAATAGTGTTGTTTCATTAAGTTTAGTTGATGAAAATTCTCTTATTAAATTTTTAATTACAAAATGTAATTCTAATACAAAACCATTTTGGTCTAAGCAAATTTCAAATAATAAAACTTGGACTTATATTTCAAACATTTTATTATCTGAGTATATATCTCCTGCACAATTGCAAATTGCAATTGATAGATACATTAGAAGAAGACAACTTCCAAATGAAAAGTTTTCTGATTTTGTAACTGATATTTTGAAATACTCGCAAATACTAATGCCTAAAGAGGACATTAAAATAGTTATACAAATTATATTTGCCCATGTTAATCAGAAAACCTTTAATTTGATTAAATTGCTTCCAATTCCTGAAACTTTAGTTTCCTTAAATTCTTTTGTAAGAAATTTACAAGAAATAATAACAAGAGAAAATTCATTTAATAAATTTAACTTGTATCAAAATAGAATACAGAATAGTTTTAATGATCAAAATTCTAGTTTGGTTAATATTGAACAAAATGTTCAAAATGTTCAAAATGTTCAAAATGTTAAGGATCTTAAGCCTGAAACTACAGGGCAAAATGATAAAAAAGCTTCTGTTCAGATAGCAAAATCAAATTTAAATAAAAGTAAATCTATATTTTGTGTTTATTGTAAACGATCAGGACACAAAATTCAACAATGTATAAAATTAGCCAATAGAGACACATCAAGTTCAAAAAACTTGAACCATGCCACACACTAGGTTCTTCAAAAAATGCATCTTCGATGCCCTTAATTTATGTTTCTGTGAACAATATTAAAATATTATCTCTTTTAGATTCGGGATCAACTATAAATGTTATTTCTAGAAAAATGTTTAGTAAATTAAAAATTAAGAAAGTTATTTATGAAGATGAAAAAATTACTGTTACATTACCGGGATCAAATTATGTAACTATGAAGAAGAAGGTTACGTTACATGTCAAGATTAGTAATTTCAGCTGGAATTTAGAATTTTACTTAATGGAAAAATCCATTTTTGATATGATTATTGGAGCACCGTCTCTCAACAAATGTGGTATGATTTTAGATTTATGTAATAACAAAGTATTTTTTAATTCATTTAGAAATATTGAAATTCCTTTTGAAAAAAATTGCACACAATTTTTCGTTAATATTATTTGTGAATTACCACTAAATTTGTCAGTAAAGGATAAAGAATTTATGGATTCATTATATAAAAAGTATAAGGCAGTATTTTCTGAAATTCCTGGCCGAGCAAAAAATTATGAATATCATATTAAACTTAAAGATGATACACCAGTTTATAAAACTGCATATTTTTTACCAAAAGATAAATCTTTACTCTTAAAGCAACATTTAGATGAGCTTTTGAAATTAAATATTATAGTTCCTAGCCAGTCTAGTTATGCATCTCCTGTGTTTTTTGTTAAAAAACAGGATGGTTTTCGCATGGTAGCTGACTATAGGTTCGTTAATAAAAAAATTGTGTTTGATCCGATTTCAAATGTATCGATCAATCACATATTTTCTAGTCTAGGAGGCGCAAAAGTGTTTTCTATCTTGGATATGTCAAAAAGCTTTTATCAGTGTAGCTTGAGTAAAGAGAGCAGAGATATTACTGCTATTAATACGCAATGGGGACAATTTTCTTTTGTTTGTTGTCCGTTTGGACTTAATATTAGTTCCCAATGCTTATATCGTTTTCTAATTAAAGAATTTAACGATTTGTTGAATGTGTGTATCTTAATTTATTACGATGATATTATAGTTTTTTCAAGCTCTATTGATGATCATAAAATTCATTTAAACCAGGTATTAAGTAGATTTAAAAAACTTAATTTAACTTTAAATCCAAATAAAAATAAATTTTTTATGGCACGTCTAAAAATTCTTGGCCATATTATATCATCAGAAGGTAGACGTCCTAATCCTGACAAAATTAGTGCTATTTGTGACATGCCAATTCCAAAAAATATAAAAGAATTACAAAAATTTATCGGAATGGCAGCTTTTTTTGCTCGCTATATTGAGCATTTTAGTTCTATTGTTGCACCTTTGAATGAATTAAAAAAGAAAAATGTTCAATTTAAAATAACTGATGTACATGTCGAGGCTATTTCTAAATTAAAAAAAGCTTTAACGTCTGCACCAATTTTGAAATTTCCTATTTTTGACGATAAATATCCCTTTGTTGTGAGAACGGATGCGTCAGCTGTTGGCCTAGGAGCCGTTTTATTACAAAATATTAATGGGAATTTACACCCAATTGAATATTGTTCTAGAAAATTAAATCCCGCTGAAATGAGATATTCCGCTTATGAGTTAGAGCTTTTAGCTGTAATTTTTTCATTAAATACTTTTAGTGACTACCTTGTCGATAGACATTTTTTCTTAGAAACCGATAACAATGCTTTAGTGTATCTTTTTAATTCACCACAAAAATTTAACAAACTTTCGAGATGGATTTTGACACTGTCAAAATTCAATTTTACACCGAAACATATTAAGGGCATAGATAATACTGCAGCAGATTGTTTATCTAGATTGTTTTCGAATGGTAATTTCTCTACAAATAATTTTTTATTAAAAAATGATAATGGTAGTAATTATTCGGGTGAAGATCCATCTTTAGTTGACAATAATAATTTGGTCAAGGATGAATCTTTACAAAACGACCCGGTTTTTCTATTAAATACTTTAGTTACTGAACCTCAGGGTTTTCTTTCAATTAAGCTTGCACAAGAGAATTGTAATCAGTGTAAATTCATAATGGATCAATTAAAAAATGGCCATAATGTTAATAACTTTTCACTTAAAGACGGTCTTTTGCTGCGCGAAGTTGGACGAAATAAATTGAAACGAATAGTTCTACCAGATTCAATGCTTGAATATGTCATTAAATATTATCATAATTCTTTATATGGTCAGCATGGTGCTGTAACTAAAACTTATAGAGAAATTGCCAAAAGATTTTATCATAATTTATTATATAAAAAAGTTGTAGAATTTATTAAAAATTGTACAGTTTGTCAACAATTTAAACCTTATAATAAAAATACGAATGTGCACACAAAGTCAACGGTTCCCACTGGTATTTGGGATAAACTTTACATAGACTTTATCGGTCCTTTAATTCCATCTTTGGATGGTGGAATGAAATATATTTTAGTTATTCTTGATTCTTTTAGTAAATTTGCTATTACATACTCTACACGTAGGGCAACAGCGGAAGTGGTTATTAAATTTCTTCATAAAACCTTTATGCAATTTGGTTACCCTGCATGTGTTGTTAGTGATAATGCCAAATGTTTTGTGGCTCAAAAATACAAAAATTTTTTATTCAATCATGGTGTTAGAGCAGCTTATATTTCAAGCTATCACGCATGTGCTAATATGTCAGAGAGATTAAATAGAAATTTAAAAATTAATATGGCGTGTATTATAAAGCAATATGCCTTGGAGCATAAAGCTTGGACTAAAGTTTTACCATATTTTACTTTTCAATATAACAATAGTTATCATACTTCTATTGGAACTTCTCCAGTCGAAATTTTTTTTAAACGACATTTAAATAACACCTTGGATTTAGGGCTAGAAACTTATAATTATTTTACGGCAGAGAAACCACCAACACATGAAGAGGTTAAACAAGCATTAGTTAAAATGAATCAAATTATAAATAAACGTAAAGGTAATACTGTAGATGTTAAATACAGGGTGGATCAGATAGTCTGTGTAAAGCTTCCTAAGTATCGTGCGACCTTTGATACTGACAGTAAATTTCAACCTAGATATTCAGGTCCAAAAAGAATTTTACGTTTTACTGGACCAGTGTCGGTCGAGCTTTTTGACGAGAATGATAATACTTTATCTCGTGTGCATGTTAGTCACCTGAAGCCCTATCAACCACAAATAGTGCAAAATTAATTTTTTTTTTTTCCTTCTCTCTCCGCTTTATTCTCTTTTTCTTTATTCTTCGAATTTTTTTAGGGCGGGGGAGTGTTACAAATTGTTGGCAAACTAATTATAATTAATTAATTAGTAATAAATTGTGAAACAAAAATGTAAAATATCAAACTTTAAATCTGTCTGTGACGGTACATATTGACTTGAAAAGTTTACTCTGTCTGCGACTGTACCTTATTGTTTTTCAACTTTAGTTCTTTTTATTACCACCAGTCGGTACACAAAAAATAACAGCTTAGTAATTTTTCAAGTACTCTCAGCCTCTTTGAATTTCGAACTGTCACAGGAACAACATGTTGGAATAATTAATTTTAATTACTTATTCCGGCATGGCTTCACCTTATTTTTAAACACACCTTTAGTGTGTGGCAAAATAATTAAATTTATTAATTTTTAATATTTCTTTTTTTTAATTCTTAATAAGAATTCATATTTATTTGCAATACGACAATGTTATCAAATATTTTGTGAAATGTCGTTTCATTAAAAAACGCACAATTTGAAGAGTGTAGACAGACACTCTTCAATTATTTAAAATTGTGTAATTTAATATTGGTTTTTTCTACCTGTGTTTTTGTGACTTTTCGAATCCCATATGTGAGCACAGCCCCTTAAAAATGTAAATTAGGGAGCTGGATTCACAGTGATCGCAAATTACATACAGGAAACTTTTTATTTTTATTATATATTTTATATATAAGTTAATTTTTTTTCTAAATTCATATCGAAAGATATTTTTCAAAAACTTTGTATTTTGGTTTTAATTTCAACATGTAAAATTCATGTAAGTGTACAAACAAGGCTGATGTCTTCTGAATTTATATTTTTCTTAAGTAGTATACTCAAACATTTATATTTTTTTTTGAATTAATCAAATAAACAAACTTTATAGTTTTTTTTTATTTTAAACGTAGTCTTTTATTTATTTGTATTGTTAATACTTTCTGGGGGGTAATCGCCTTCGGCGTTATCTTTGGGCCTAGCACGCAGTTTGATCTGTTTCGGTTTTATTTTCAGACCGGGATGTTTCCCTTTAGTGACACTGTTTAATATTTCTTTTTTTTTGATTTGGTAAATATTAATCCGAGTGTTCTGGGGGTTGCGAGGAATTTTGGCTGAGGCTTACTTCTTGTTCTCGACGCAAGTCGAGAAACAATTAAGTATTTAAGTTTAGGGAAGAGAAAAAATTCGTTTCTTTTTTTTTAATTTCCTCACCAAAACATTAATTCCCGCAACAATTTTTTACTTTTTAGTATAATAAAAGCTTGTCTTGGTCTGACATTCCGTAAATGAACAATTCAAAAGATATTTATGATAAAAGATGTATATTTATCACTTACCTTCTCGTGCGTACAACAAAAGCCGCAAACAAAAGAATACAAAGCGTACCCAAAACAGCGACCACAACAATTAAAATTGTCTGTAATAATTGTTGCATATCTTTTTCATTTACATTCGATTCTTTGAATGCATAATCAAAGATTAAATTGTATTCTAGAAATTTTTGTCTCAGATTAAATATTGTTGTAAGATCATTTGCCTCGCTGAAATCGATAGAGAAAAAAATTTTTAAAAAATAATCCAAGAATCTAAGCTGGTTTCGAAGTATTTTTTTTTTACCTTTTGATAGTTTCCCCTTCCACAAGTTCGTTATCCTTGATAAAGTGTGTAAATACCCGTGTTCGATTTGTTAATGGTCCACCACCTGAATCTAGATCGTTTGTAATTATATCAATATTGCACTCATTGTTGAACTCGTCCGTAAATGTATCGGCAACCTAAAAAATTTTCTTCTTATAATATTATCCAAAAACGTTTCACGCAGTAAAATGTATCCCAAAATAAATTTCCAATTTTATTTAGTATTTTCTTTACTTAAGATCATTTCTCTTTACTTAAGATTAATAAACAAACGATGGAGGTGATTCTAAGTACATTAGGGTGTGATTCATGGTATATTATGATTTTGTATTAAATGGTATAAAATGATATAAAACTAGGGACCCCCAATTTTTATATCATGAATCGGTAGCAGTTATTTTGGGACATCGTCATAACTTACGGCAGCTTGTTGTTTTTCGACCTCATTCACGGTATTATTGAAAGCAAACATTATTTGATCTTCCTCGGTGATAACATAAACATAAATCTCAGCTGAATCTTGATGTTTAGCTGTGAATATAAAAGTAATAATATAAATACATGTATTTTTAACTTTCTTTTTATAAATTGGTGCGTTTCCTTTGAAACGGAGTATAAAGTATTAGTGGGATTACATACTTGGTTGATCAAAATTGGGTAAAATTTGCATCTAGTGGAGCAAAATAAAATTTTTTGGATTTTAATGTCATTAAGTTCAAAAAATTAATTCTTTAGATATTTTGGCCAAATTTTATCGTATTTGAATGAATTTTTTTTGAAACCCACCATAATTTTAGGTCATATTTTTCATTTTTTGCAATAGTCATTCGTTTATATTAGCCCTTATGCCAAGTATGGAAAGAACGATACTGGATTTTCGAAAATAATTGAGGATACGTTAAATTTGACCAAATATTTGAAAAGTACGTAAAAGTACGTATTTGTTTGATCAAAATTGGATAAAATTTGCGTGTGCTGGAGCAAAATCAAAATTTTTGGATTTTAATGACGTCATTAAGTTCAAAAAATGATTTTTTTTGATATATTGGCCAAACTTTATGCTATTTGAATGAATTTTTTTTTTGAAACTCAGTAATTTTAGGCCATTTTTTCATCTTTTGTGATAGTTATTCGTTTATTTAAGCCCTTTTGTCAAATATCGAAACAACGATACTGCATTTTCGAAAATAATTGAAGATACGTTTCATTTGACCGAATATTTGAATTAGTGGGATTAGTGGGCCGAAAATTAGTGGGATTACGTATTTGACTGACCAAAATTGGATAAAAATTGCTTGTGCTGGAACAAAATCAAACTTTTTGGATTTTAATGACGTTATTGAGTTGATAAAAAACAATTTTTTTATTTTTTCCAAATTTTATCGTATATAAATGAATTTTTTTTGAAACTTACTGATTTTAAGTTTAATTTTTTAGTTTTTGTAATAGTATTTTGTTGTATTTACCTGCGTCAATTACATGGACATTAAACGTATAATATCCTTTCATAATTGGTATAACTGCACGTTTTAAGTGAATTTCTCCCGAATTCACATCAATACCAAACATTTCATCCTTATTTTCTTCCAAGCTTGGATCGGAAACTTTTATTGATTCTACATCTAATTCATAACGTAACTTTTCAGGTGTTTCCATAAATTCATAATGTAAATCTTCATCATCGGCCTAAAATTTAATATAATTATTATTGGAAAAAAAAAGCATACTTTCGTGGTTAAAAAAAAAAGCATACTTACTTGTAAAGTTAAAACTTTTTGATCGATTGGAGTTTTTGAGTGTATGCCACTCTTGGAAGTACCACGTTCAAATTTCGGTGAGTATTTATTGGTTCCTAAAACCTTAATTGGTATTTTGTTAATTTATGAAACTTAAGGCTGCCAATTCTCCATTCTAAAAGGAAAGGAGTATCCGATTTTCGAAGCAAAATTTTCAGTTTTTTACCCATTTATACACATAAGGGTAGAAGCATGCAAAAAACTTAAAAAGTTGAAAAAGCACGTTGACAAAATTTTTTTTATCACTTCAAAAGGGCAGAAGAATGAAGTTGGTTTTTGAAAATCTTTAGAAATACGCAAAAATATGAACTTTTAAAATTTCTAATTAAACAAAGAGGAAGATATTGGTTATACTGACGTCATTATCCGATATCACCGTAGAGATACATATAAAACTTTCTTTTGCTAAAAGGAGATGGGCAACAATCTTTGAATGCTTACAACTTCTTCGTTTTTTAATAAATTTTAATTTCATCTTCAAATTTTATCATGGTATCAAGTCTAGTTTTACATTTTTATGCGTAATATGGCAAATTCGACATCACGCAACTACCGTTTCCCAAGAACAAAAAAATGAAAATAAAATTGTACATTGCATAATTTATTTATCGCATATTTTATCCCAAAAAAAGTTTATCTCGGTTAGTGGTATGACTATGATCTTCGGTTTTTTTTTTTAAAAATTTGATTAGGCAGCCCTAATGAAACTTACAGTTAGAATAACTAAAATAAAGTCTATAAAATACCTTAATTGTTACATTTAATGTGGATTCTTTGGATGGATTTGAAGGAGGACTATCAATGGTTGTCACGCCAATTAAAACTGTATGTAATGGAATATTTCGATCCAATGATTTTCCCTTTTTCACAGACAATTCTCTGGTCTTTTTATTTAGATTGAAACGATCTTGATCACCTGAAAAAATCTTTTATTAAAAATGCAGTAATCAAAAAAGTGAAGCTGCTCCAAACTTAGTTTGAAACTTGTCTTAGAATTTACTATTTGGACAATAAAAGCTTGCCTTTAAAAATATATTTTTTAATGAAATTTTAAACAAAACCATATTTTTAACACAATAAGTTAATTATTGAAAAATTTCTCACCAATTATAAAATAGTACAAGTCTCGTTTATATCCTTCGGGGAAAGGATCAATTGCTTCTGGTTCAACTATCCATTTTTCTTCTTCAGTATCTTCATGAAAGTCTTTTGATGCAGTATTCGTATCAAATTGTGGTTGCCCCTTATTGTTGACAAAATTTACTATAAATTTTTTATCAGTACGCAAACTTGGATCTCCATTATCTGTTACAGTTAATGTGCACTAAACACATGAAACAAATTTGTGAAATAAATCGCATAAACCTAAAATATTTTGTAGAAAAATATACATACATCATACTTAGATTTATCGGGCATTTCTTTTAATGATAATTTTGCTTGATTTCCATCAATCGGTTCCAACGAGAATATATCTAAAATTATAAGAAATTTATGTTTGTGTCTCAGAATCCCTGCTATTTCCAGAAACTATCAATTCTTTTTCTTTTCCACAATTCCTCGATTAATATAAGGAAAACTGACTTTTTTGAAATAAGCAAGGTTGTATGAAATAAAATTAACTATAATTTACCATCAGGCATTATTATACCCTCAGAGTATATTAAAATTAGTCTCAAGGTTGTACCGCTTAGAAATATTGATACTATACGAACAAAATTTTGTTATAGGTGTTCATAAAATCATTTAATTAGTCCATTTTTGTTTTCCTGTCCGTCTGTTCATTCGCCCATCACGTTTAAAGCTCGATACTTAACACTAAAAATTCTGTTGGACTGCTGGATCAGTGGTATCGCTGCACGACTGTGGTTCAGATAACCTGCGTTCGAAGCCCATCCCAGTCAAAATATTTTTTTATTATTTATAATAATTTTTTATATACCCAGTGTCAATAATTTCAATTTACAAGTAAGATAAAATTTTAATTGTTCATACAAGAATTAATTTTAAAAAATCAAAGAAAATATCAAAATGCCGTTCTTAAAAATACCTTCTGGTGTAATAGTAAAAGTCATCTTCCATTTTTCTCCATTAAAACCATCATCAGCTTCGAAAGGTGATAGCGACTTTCCATCAATCGTTATTAAATTTTTTAACTGAGTTTCATCATCAGGCTATAAAACAAAAAGGTTAAAATGTAGTTCCTGACCATGTATCTTGAATCATTCCCTTCTTATAAGATTGTCATGTACGGGGTGTTTCTAGGTATATTAATTAGGGTGTGGTCCATGGTACATTATGATATACATTTGGTGTACCATGGTTCACCTTTTCTCGATAGAAATGTAATATTTAAATTCTGGGAAAAAATACATAATGTTGAGGACCTATTTCTATTGTGCTGTTAAAAAAATTGGTTTTAAAAAAGGAAATTTTGTTCTCTGTTACAACAACTTCCCACTATTAACTAATACTTACCTTTAGTAAAGCTAAATCTTTCGTTGGAAATATAATTTTAGGTTGTTGAAAATTATGTTTTAAAATTTCCAATGTAAAAATCGCCGAACTGGATTGTGGAGGTTTACCTTTGTCATGTGCCTAAAAGAAAATAATTTCAGAAATAAAAATTGACACAAAAAACCGACTTATAAAATAATAACCGTTAAATTTAGCTTAAAAACACCAAAATGGTCTTTTAATGATGCTTTAGTGTTTACAAATCCAGAATCAAATTCATCATCTGTTGTAACTTCAAATAAATCAGCATAATCTTTTTGTGATTCATCATTTTCTTTATACGCATGTGCAATACCATAAACTACTTTACTATTATCCAATGCTGGATCATCAATATCGGTCGCATGAATTTTACTAATCCGAGTACCCTATAAAAATAGATTATAGAAAAGTTAATTCTTAAAATTTAGAGTGGATAATGGTTTTATAGCTCGGTAACTATAGCAAGAAACTCTGTAAAAATTCAATTCTGAATACATATATTAGGTGGGTCATAATCAGTTCATTTTTCGTGCTTTAATTACTGAGCTATCGAGTCTTACAATGTCCACATTTTCTTTTACAGAATTTAATTGAAAACTTTTTGGATCATCGAAAATTGGTGCATTATCATTGATATCCAATAGTTCAATTGTAAACGCAATGTCCTTTTGGTTAAAGTTTCCTAAAAATTTATTAAAAATATCACCTATATCTCTCATATTTTGAAAAAGTTATCGACTCTGCTCAAAGTTTAGCAAAAATATATTTATTATTATGGGAGTTGGTATGGAAGTACTTTAGTTGACAGTCAATTAGTATGCTGGACACACTCATAGCGGCGCAGCCCATGAATGATTAGAATATTTAATCAAAAATAATTTGCATTTAGAATATTGAAACTAAAATATTTACCATCTCCATTTTGATTATCGTACATTCTAATATCAATCTGGTATATGTATTCGCCATGATCACGATCTAAACATTGTTCTGGACCATTTACACAATTAACAAATAATGAACCATCTTCAGTGATATTAAAAATACTTTTAATTTCAGAATCTGGTTGAGCATTTAGGACATACCAAATTGATCTATATGGTTCTGTAAAAAAAAAAATGGAGAATTTGAATATATAAACATTTTCCATGATCAATACTGTTTTGTCAGTGGCGAAGCGAGCTTAACTCAAGCCCGTGGTACAATATAATTTTTAGCGAATATTACGATAAACGCCCATAATAATGATAATAATGGGGTTTAACCTCTGTTTCTCTGGCATATACTCCTATAACAGAGGTGACCCACATCATTATTTGTTAATCTTTATTTTATTTAATTACAAACATATTTACAATTACATTTTGATGTGGGTGCAGTCGTTTACTTCGCTCTTATTCAAGCGACGACAATGTGATCAATTATAAATTGTTCGCACTGCCGCTGCCTGGATTCGAACCCGCAACCTATGTCTAAATGGACAAACAGTCAAAGGCAAACGCCTTAGACCGCTCGGCCATTTAGGCTCTATGCCACTGAGATTACGATATATTAATAACTTACTGTCTCTGTCAGCATCAAATGCATCAACTTGATTTATAAAATATCCACTTGTTTCATTTTCATAAATGTCCACTTTCTCACCATTTGTGAATTCTTTTAAAGTTGGTTTTTGATCGTTCACATCGTTTATAGTAATCGTAATCTACAAAATATCGAAAAAATACAAAAAAAAAAAAAATACAAAAATAGAGTTGGTTTATTTTATGTTGGACCTTGCAAACAAAGAGAATAAATAATAATACATATATACATATGAAATATTATTTACTCGATTTGTTTGTAAGGTCCAACATAAAATAAACTAAGTCTATTCTATTAAGGATGTATGAGCGTGTATGATCAAGTATTTTCAAGTAAATAAATAATTTACGCAGAAAGGTAAAGGTATTTCTGCTTAAAAAAAGTGAAGTTTTTTCACCGAGATTATCTTTATTTGAATGTAAGAAATGACAGTTTATGGCAGTTTTAGCTATTATAAAATTAAATTAAAGAGAATTGAAAAAAATACACTCGAACCTGAACTTCTTGGATTCATATCAAGCGCCCTACCAATTAGGCTATTCGAGTTCTAGACAAGAATGCAATTTTTTACTTTCTTTATGCACTTTGTTTTTTTTGTTGTTTACTTTTAATCTTGCATACGATATTTATTTACTTATGGTGTCTTCGATTATAATTGATGTTTTTAATATGATGCATACAGTGTAAACTAAATATTGACAAATATCTTGTCTAGTAATTTTAATTAAAGAGAAATGAAATATTATAAAATTGTTAAAAACTTTCAAATTTGTCGTTTTTTTGAGATTTCTCCATAAGAGCAATGTATTTTATATCGATTTTCAATGACTTTTTTCTTAAAAATTGCATGGATACCTAAGCTGAGATTTTAACCAGATAATCTTTGAGTAAAAGTCAGGCTATACAAAAATTTTGAGCCTTTAAATAAAACATTGTTGTCATGATCATATATCCTTAAAACGAAAAAAGATGAATATTTTACTTTATGTGGTGTTCTATGACATGGTTCTATTTCTTTTCCTTCACGATTTTCACAATCAGAAGCAATTACTGTGTAATTAAGCGATGGCCAATAATTTGGTTCATCACAACTAATCTCATTTTGTACACGAATTTCTCCTAGTTCTTTATTAATTTTAACTAAATTGTCGGGTATATCATCTAAAGGTCTAAAAAAAATAAGAATAATTTTGATTTTAATTATTAATTTGTTCCAAAAATTGTAAATATACTTTTTTGCTTTATCATCTCTTGCGTTAATTAATTTGAAAGAATAAGACGCAACTATAAAAATATATAATATATTGTGTGCAAGTGCTGCTTATAAATTTGATAATATAGATATCTCTCTTCAATCATCAATACTCTAGCAATAGTCGTCTTTGTTCATCAAATGATGAATCTTCGATGAACTCATAATTAAATTAAAATTTTGTTTTTATATCATCGACAACTTTATATTTTTATGGTATTATTATAAATTACAAGATTGTCTGAAATTTTAAATAGTTTTTTATCACACTTTCTAGATTTTTTGATATAGAAATATCCAATTGAAAAGGATAATCCATATGATTCATTATTTTTTCAACCAACTTTGAAACTGTGCAATAAAATTTCAATTTTTTTGAATCATTTTAATTTTTTTGGTATCGAAATACCTTAAGGCATTATTTAACGCAATTGTCTTCGTTTGAGATGATAAAACAAAGTGATGATTCAATATTCTATTTACTCTATATAGTAAGTAACGTAATTAAATTCGGGTCCATCTGCATCCGTTGCTAACACAGTACCAATAATAGTGTCTTTTTCAGCTTTATCTCGCACATATTTTAATTGATCAGTAATGGCATCATTGAATATTGGTGGATTATCATTTACATCAATGATATATAGTGGTATTGTAACTATAAATAAAAACTGGATTAAAATGATTTTTTTGGTCTAGAACTCTAAAAGGTGGGAAATCAAAATTTCATAAATACACCTGTGATTAAATTATAGGTTCATAATTAATCAGTTTAATATTTCGGCGGTGCTGGATGTTAAAAGGTTCTTAAAAGGTTCGGTGGGTTCAGTGTTAAGTAGGTATGTTAAAAACTTGAAGCGAGCAATGGAAGAAAAGCAATTTTGCCATAAATTTAAATGCTGGGAGTTATGTAATTGATCCTGAAAAACTACGAGGTTAAGCTTATTCTATTAAAGCTTACCACTATCCCATTTCTTGTTTATTTCTTGTTCTTGATCAATAAGGGTAACATTTATATATAGCATTTCATACAATTCATAATCAATGGTCACATTGGGTTTGACTTCTTGTATAATTAGCTTGGCAATGGCCTTGTTATTGCTACCATCTTCTTTCCATTCAATTTTTAAGCAACTGCGGGTAAAAATAATGCAAGTTTAAAATATCTTGTGATTTTTCAATCATTTTCCCTGAGGATAAAATGACCCCCTCTTGTTTTGAGTGAACCATCCATGAAGGTTATAAAGAAGGAGAAAGATCGCTATGTACTAAAGCATTAGCGCACCTGTCCCTGAAAATTTGTAGAATTTATAGTTAATTTTTAAGTCACCAGCCGCGCTGTCATCAAGAAGTAGTATCTGCGAAGTGGATGAAGTTAGTTGCATAATGTACAAATTGATATATCATTTCAAATAGCGCACAACAGCCCGCCTTTATTGATACTTCTTAGCGGTCGCAGCGCCTCACTTATTTTATCCATATTTCGGGGACAATATTTTCTATAGCGATCGTTCTCCTTCTTATAAGCTTCATGGAACCATCACTCAAAATTAGGTTAGGTTAGGTTAGAGTGGCTGTCCTGTAATGGGACACAGTTTAAGAACATCAGGAGTGATTTGACGTCAATGGCCTTTAGCTCAGGGAGGTCGTCAAACAGGGGCTGAATCAAATAAGTCCACCTCCTCATGACAAGAGCTGGACAGTGGCAGAGAAGATGAGACATCGCCTCCATATCCTACACCCTGTGACATCTTCTGCAATAGTCGTGATAAACTGTCAGATCCAGACGTTCAGCATACCTGCCGCCCAGCCAATGTTCTGTAATAGCCGCAACAACTTTGCTAATAGAGGCCCTTGGAAGCGACATAAGATCTACGGAACGCCTACAATTGTATTCAGACCATATACACGATCAAATTAATCGTTCAACAAATATTTATGGCGATGAAGAAGCTATTTGGAGTTTCGCAGCAAAAATATTAATTTGACTGCTTTTGATTTATGATGAGATTGGCCAGCTAGTTGTTTACTTCTCGCCTTTTGAGAGGCTTATAATGAATTTCAAGATAAGTTTTTATGACGGTATTCAAATATGTCGGTACGGATAAAATGATCTCCTTTATATACGTTAAATGATCCCTATTTTGTGTGTAAAAATATAATAGGTAAAATGATCGCTCATCATGTGGCGGGTCTTGAATGTGTTGATTTAGATAATTTTACCAGTGATTTTTGTGTTAATACTAATCGTTGATGCAATGAAAAAGTACAATTAATATTTTATGTTTTGGTAAAAAACGCAAAAAGATGGGAAACTATAGAAATTTCTCTTATTCCATTGTACCTGGGGGTGTGAAAAATGAAAATTGGGAAAATTAACAGAATTTTCAAAAATATCCAAATTTCAAATTGATAGTGTAAAGGATATAATCGTAGTGCCTAAAATTTAATCGTAACTTTAACCATTCCTCTATAAAGTTTCACGCCAATCAAAGAATGTTTAAAATTTGTACAAAACAGCCTTAAACACGATTTTAGTATGAAAATATATCCTTACTTTGTAAATTCTACTAAATCCTTATTACGCCCTTGTTTTACAGCACGTGAAGTATCCCAATCAATCAGAAACTCTAATTTTGCTGTTGAATCTGGGTCTTCTCCAATAATTTTAATTTCAACTTCCTTACCTGCTTCAATATTTTCCACAATACTTACAAACTCTGTATCATATTCCTTATTAAAAAAAAAAAGAAAAATAATTTTATCTATCAAAACCAATTTTTTGCAATATCTCAGATAATTAATTACCAGAGTAATTTTTGGTGTTTTATCGTTAACGTCTCCAACGGTAATTATAACTTCGCCTTGTGCTTTATGAGTTTGATTTAAAATACCATCGATAAAAGTATCTTGAACATAAACTTGGATTGATACTTCAACTTGTTCTTCATGATCTAAAGATTTTTCTAATTTTGTTGTTATTTTTCCGGTGTCTTTGTCTATTTCGAATGATCGTTTTGCAGTGTCTGATAACGAATAACTGAAAAAGATTGGAAAAGAATCAAGTAATAATTTGCTCCGTTCAGTTATTTCGATACTCTTGTATTTATATTTGAAAGGTATTAGCACAAATTTTTGGAATGCAAGAAGGAAAATCTATTAAGAATACTAATTGTTTAATTAGTAGTTTAAAATGCTCTATCTTTTTAGCACATTTTTCTTGAGAAAAATGCGCTAAAAATCTATTTCAAGAACTTTTACAAAACTTTAAAAAAAAACGGTTCATGTTTGCTATCCCACAGGATCTGTTTAGGAATCGGAAAATGACATAGGCATGTCATTTTCCGATCCTTAAATTACCACTACCTATGCAAAAAATCAAGTCGATCCTTTGCTCCATGAAAAATCAAAACAATATATATATATATATATACTATCGTGAAAGTTTGGATGGTGGTTATGGCACAGGGATTATAATCTGGAATACCACATTTTTATCCCAGTAAAATATATGGTTCCCGAGGGGATAGTTTTATTTTCAAAGGGTTTTGTAAAAGTTCAGATGAACTTTTTTACACTTACATTAATTTATCACCAATATCACGATCTGTTGCTGTTACAGTGCAAACAGGAGTACCTTTCTTTACATCTTCCCGCAAAGAAACTTTAAAATTACCATTTGATTCAAATATTGGTTCTTCATCATTTAAATTAATTAATCGTATTTCAATTGGCTTTTGATCTACATGAGTTGGATCCACGGTTTCAGTTGTATGTACCTATAATTTAAGTTTTTATATAAATTAAGAGCAGAAACGAACAGAAAATTGCAATAAGAATTATCTTAAAAACTTTTTTTTTTTATCCTGAGGACTTGGTCTAATAAGAGTTATAATAGAACAAAATGTTATTTTTGAATGTATTCTGAAAGATTAAGAAGAGCTTGAGGCTTAAGTGGACATGGAAAATTATATGAAAAAAATTAAAAATAAGACTTACTTGTAAGGATATATTTTGCCATTCAGGTTCATCAAAATCTAATAATGTTGCATTCATTATTATTAATTGTAAATCAGTTTTTTGATATCCTTGACTTGGTTTTAATGCAAACGCTTCATTCCAATGAACTTTATCTTTGCCATTTTTTAATTCAATGGTGTATCTAGCATTTTGCACCTACAAAAATTAATTAAATTACCTCTATTGCTAATTCAAATGAAAGCAACAAGATATCTTAACTTGCTTTTGCAACGGTAAAATTTGTAGCGCAGAAGCTGCGTTAGCTAAGCGAATCCCTCTAGAGATTGGAGAAATAACACGTTATTTTCTTGGAAAATCGAATAATGCATTTTTAATTTTTCAAGAATTTTTATTAAAACTAAGCGTTTAAAACTGATAAAAAAATGCAAAAATATTTTTTATTTTGAGAAAATTCAAAATTTCATTTATTTATTTACTTGCTTATATCTCCCAACGCTCCAATTTCTATGCACTGTCTTTTCAGCGATTCAACGATTGGTTTAAATCTGAGATCGCTATTACCTTTCATTCACGAATTCGTAAATGAAAAAAGGTCCCCGAACACACACACATTAATCTAAAAATAGTGTGAAAATTTCGATTTGAATTTTTCGACCGATTACAATGGGTCGATTACAACTTCTTTACAATGGGAAGTTAAAAATATGTTTCAAAATACGGATTGACACTTTTCAAATATTATTGTTCGATATAAAATAATTTATTATATTCTGCCTTACCGAATCTTTATCGTAAACAGTTAACGTCTCGAAATCGTGATAAGTTTCTTCCAAAATTAGAATTGGCTTCTCATATTCTTTTGGTATTGTAATTTCTGGTATTTGATCATTTATATCGTTAACCTTTACGACAATTCTTTGATCACAAAATGAACTCTCATTATCTGCTTTGTATGCGATAATTGTAAAATAAAATATGTCCTTTTGTAATTCATCACGATCAATTGGTTTAATATGAATATCACCTTTTGTTTTATCCAATATTTCAAAAAAATTTTCATTTTCTAAAATAAATAAAAAGAAGTGATAACAAACAATTGACTGAGTTAATTGTTGAAATACCATGTATAGAGCGTTGATTACTCTATCACATTACTCATACATAGTTGTCACTCATATATAACTTATATTCCCATATAATACATACTATACAATTTGCGCTCTCACGGGTAAACAGTGATGTTTCGAAAAAATGTTTGAAACAAAAGTTGTTTATTTTTTTACAAGATATAATTTACAGTTTTACGAAATGGGTCCTACGGACCCAAGACCCAATTGCGTCCCAAGCACGCTATAAAAATTTCAGCTTGATATCTCTTTTCGTTTTTGAGTAATCGTGATGATAGACGGACAGACGATAGACAGACGACAGACGATGGACGACAGACGACAGACGATAGACGACAGACGACAGACGACAGACAGACAATCGGAAATGGATTAATTAGGTGATTTTATGAACACCTATACCAAAATTTTGTTCATAGTATCAATATTTTTAAGCGTTACAAACTTGGGACTAAAATTAGTATACCTTGGTATATTTCATATACATGGTATAAATATATTAGAGATGTTTGTTTTCTAAATCTTGTATACAAATTTTACAATTACACACACAAAAATTCGTTGATTTGAAAAAAATTATATAATGAAGTATATATAACCCAGCTGGGTAAACCGTTTAGCTTTAATCCAAGAGATCCGGGTTCGACTCCTGATAAGTGTGATTTTTTTTATTTCAATTTTCTTTTACTAAGAAAACGAAGATTAACTAAGGTTTTAGATATTGCAAATAGTCTCAACTCCTCTGCCCCCCTCCCCAGCTCCCAACTTTAGTTCTACCCCCCCTCCCAACTTACTAATATCGATATTTACCATTTTCAAGTTCGATCTTATAATGAATCTCCTTATTAATTTCAACATCACCATCTTTTGCCAACACTGTTAAACTCTAAAAATACAAAATAGATCTAAATTAGATAGTGACAAATATCGGTACTTAATTTTATCTTGTTTCTGAATTCGGGGAACTAAAATGTTGCTTTTTTTTTAATTTTAGTTATTTTTTGTACATACCTGTTCTTCTTTTTCATCAAAATCTAGTGAAGATACTATTTTTTGCCATCTTGGAGGTCGTAAGGGTAAATTGATTACTTTAACAACAGTAGAAACAGAACCACTTAAAGGTGGTTTACCCTTATTCGTCGCAGTAAAAAGTAGCAAAAGATTAACGTATTCATCAAAATTTAATGGTTCGATTACTTTTAATGTTAATATAGCATTTTCTGCATCGACTATTTTCGTTTCAAAATCAAAAAATTCATCTGCTGCCTAGAAAAAAACGAAAAGTTTATATTTATCGGTGGAAATTAAAAAAAAACTATTTTAATTAAAGTTAAAACCTTAATAAATTATTGAAAACAAAAAAACCCGTTGTGCCCGACTAATAAAGGATGTATGAGTACGGTAGTGGGGACACAAATTTTAAAAATATATATTTTCAAATTTATTAGTGAATTATGCAATAACTTGACAATATAAGACGTAAAATAGGAATAAAATTTTCCGATATCTGGAGTAATTTTTAAAATATCGAAAATTGAAAATTTTGTTAAATTATTTAGCTTTTTATATTTCGAGAACCAAGGCAAATATCGAAAAATTTTATTCTTATTTTTCGTCTACATTCATGAAGTTATAACAAAATTCATCATCAAAGTTGAGAATAAGGTACAAATAATTTCAACCCTAAGTCTAAAATTGCCTTGGTGCTCGTACTACCTTAAGAAATGCTTTGAGACCATTTTAAAACAATCAGAATACCTGAATAGATACTTACTTCGCCCTCCAATGTATATTCTAAATCTGTTATCATTTGATCAATATCTCTGACATTGAAAGTACACTCTTTTTGTAGACCCAAACCAGCTTCACTTTCCTAAAAACAAGTGAAAATAAAATATTGAGTGAGGTAATTGTTGAAATACCCTGATTTATATATGAATTTTTGGCAAAAAAAAAAAGAAAATTAATGCAACTTCTTTAGTAAAAAACTTAAAAACTTACTTTAACTTCACATTTATTTTTATTTGCTGTAATTATTGGATGATTATCAGGTATATTGATAATATTTATATGAACATCGCGTTTATTATCAATGTCACCAATATAGATACTAAATTCATATTCTTGCATAGTTGGCGTTTCATAATCTTGTTTTTTTGTTATAATTAATGCCCATTTTTTTGCATCTTCATTAAATTGTAATTCAGCGCCCAATAAACGTTGTTTTTCATTGTTACTAAATCGCATCTGTGGTTCTGGACTCTTCTCTAAAAATGAAAAAAATATTATTTAAAAAAATTTGAACATTTTGGAAAAAAGAAGAAAATTAAAAAATCAGAGTCAGCCATGCGGGGACTGTCGATAGAAGTGAAAAAAGAACTTTAAACTTTAGGAAAAATGTCCTATTCTTGAATTTTTAATTTAATTAAATAGTGTGAATAATTAAAATTTCATAATTTGGAAATTAAAATTATTAACGTGTGTATGTGGGTATACAAAACTATTATAAATAATAAAAAGGCAACAACACACAATATTTTATAGCTGTCTCCCATCCAAGTACTAACCGTGTCCAATATTGCTTAACTTCAGTGATCGTCACCGTGGTATTGATGTCGCAGTGTTTTAATAAATGGGTTTCATGATCATATTTTAACTAAATAGCGTGAAAAGTCGTTCTTTCTGATTTATCGATAATCGTTTTATGAATTAATAACTTACCACCATAATTGATATACGCAATTGTAATTGGTTCTTCTATTTCTTCTTCAAATTGTATATCTTGATTACCAGCAGTATATGGTCCAAATATTACACGTTCATCTTTAGGCCCCTCCAAAAATGGTGGTTCTCCAAATTCAGCTAAAATTTATAAATTTTTGTTGGAATAATAATGCTGGATAAATGAATTAAAAAATAAATATTTACCTTCAGTTTTGATTGTGGCCAAATTAATGAATATTGTAAGTATAAAAATGAACCAGTATTTAGCCTGAAATAATTTTAAAATATACAGGGTGTTTGCTAAAGTTGGCTACATATGGAAAACTTTTTTACTATAGAATTTACGAAAAAAAGTTATTCTTTATAAAAATCTCTGCTTTCAAAAATATTAACATTCAGCTCTTAATTTTTGATATCGAATGAACAGGGTGTTCACAAATTGAGAAAGTTCGATAGGAATGTTAATGGTCGTTTAGAAATGTAGACCATTTTGGACAGATAATAAGGAAAACGGTGCAAAAAATCACTCCCGAGATATGTAGGAGTGTATTTAAACAATTTTGTAAAATAACAATTACATGTAGGTATGGAACGCGAAGTTGGATACGTTGAAGCAAAAACGAAATTTGATTCCACAGTTACAAATGAGAAAATAATATTCTCCGACGGTCGAAAAAACGAGGTGTAGCCTGACCTCCATAAAAATGGAAATTTTCTGGTTGTTGGATGACGAACAGAATTATTTTTGCTTATGTTATTTAATTATCTTCTTATTTGAATATGGTCTTTTATTATTCAGGTACAAAGAGAGAAAAGAAAGTCGCCGAAAGATGAGAATTTTCATTGGGAAAACAGTTATTGGACGCGAAATTAACAACGCAGTTTAAAATTATCGTTTATGATTTTTTTAAAAATAGTCAAAATGGTTCTAGGCTTAGAGGGGATATCTGACGAATGTTTTTAATACATTTGCATCAGAATAAGTTTTATTTTTTTTATCAGGCGGGCATCGAATAGTCACTTAAAAATTAATTATTTACCATTTTTTGAAAAAATATCACCATTTTTCACATGATTTAATTTAAAAAATATTTGTTTATTTTTTATTACTTGAATATTTACACAAAAAATTCACAAAAAATAATTTTAAAATTTACAATTAATTTAAAATTAATAATACTTTAATAAAACAAAAATATAAATTTAAAATTTTGTAATCAATTTTCTGATAGGTACTGTGATATCAATTAGGTATGTAAAAACTAAACTACAATGTTTTAAGTGCACCGATATAGGTATTCAAAAGTTTTTTTTTTTCCAACTTCCCTGTACTGTATATAAAGGAAGTATTCTGCGTTCTACCGTGTTTGAAGGAAAGGGAGTTTCTCAAAAAGATTTTTCTTCTTTTCTTTAGATTCTTTGCCTCTGTAGGTATCATACACTGATTTAGAGTTTAGAAGGGATACACTCTTTTATCAAAACAAAACAGAATTGTAATCGACAAAAAATTAATAATTGAAATCCATATTTTGCATCCTTGAATCCGTATTGATTAGTTTCGGTGTCATGTCTGTACGTATATAGGAATATACGTACAGACATGACATAGGAGCAGTACACAGCACTATTTTCGCTGTGTTATTTAGCACAAAATAAACAAAAAAGTTTATACTGTGCCCAAAAAATATGGTGACATTGTATTTGTTTTGAAAATTCTTTATTTATTTTTCCAAATCAATTTCATCCCCTTCAAAGTAATCCCCTCCCGATGCAATGAACTTATGCCAACGAATTTTTCAATCTTTGAAACACTGGTTGTAGTCACTTTCCGGGATTTTCTTCAGTTCCGTCTTCGCTGCGGCTTAAATCTCCTCTATCGTATCAAAACGGTGTCTCCGGAGCGGTCTTTTGAGCTTGCTGAACAGCCAGAAGTCGCACGGTGCCAGAACAGGTGAATACGGTGGTTGCGGAACGATATGGGTTGAGTTTTTGACGAAATGATCACGAATTATGAGTGCAGTATGGGATGGTGCATTATCCTGGTGTAAAAACCATGAATTGTCTTTCACAACATTTCGGCCTTTTTAGGCGGATACCGTTACGTACCTGACGCCTAACGTTCAAAGAAATATTCCTTGTTGCACAACAAACGCGCGCCGTTTAAATTCAAATGACACCTTATTTTTTGGACAAAGTATTATGTCCGTTTTTTGTTTACGTATAAATTTCTCGTTTTAGATTTTTCACATGAAATCTCACAAAGTATTTGACCTGTCTTCTTGCCGTTTGTCACACAATGTCACATTTTGTTGACCTTCTCGCCTCGCCTTAACGTGTGACACAATTTATGGATGGCTATTGACCATTAGTCGCAGATTCTTGAAATTATATAGATTTTCTGTACTTAGCGATATTGAAACTAAACAAAATGATAAAAAAAATCTTTTAATCTTTTGAGTCCATTGTGATTGATTAATTCAGTGTTCAAGGAAGTTTTGTGGTGTATAAATCAGTTTTTTATTTTTGTTCAATATAATGGGTACCCAATCAATTCCATTAATCTATTTTAGTGATAAGATTTTGCATGTATCATAATAATTGTTGATTAAAATGAAATATGTAAAAAAATGTATAATAATTAAAAAAAATTAATTATTGATAAATTTTTGAGTATCTATTGATGTGTGTATTTAAAGCTTTTAAAATAATTTACCTAAGTAATGTTAAATATTTGAGCTTTCATGTACCTAATACATATACAGGTAATATTCAGATTGGTTTTATAGACTTGGAGACACTAGTGCCACATTCACAGCTATCGTTGCTCGTTGCTCGCAGGCGGTTTTTTGATGGAGGCCCAAATTTCAAATCATTAGTTCTATATTGAAAATTCATATGGGTGACATACTGACTGATTTAGATTCTAAACGCTAATTAAAATAAATTTTCTTTAAAATCGATTCCAATTAAAACTGATGATTTCATATTTCTATAGATAACATGAAAAGATTTTTTCGTATTTCTTTAATTTTCATAATTTATAAACGTGATTTTATTATCGCCCTAAAAATTTCTCTATAAAAATTAATGAAAATTGAACTTAATCAAAAATAAATTGAAATAAATCAAAAGAATTCTATGTAAACAAGAATTAATATTTTATGATTAGGAGTACGATTAGTTTTTATTATTCTTTGATTAGCAGTAACCCCATATATTTCAACTAATTTACTCTTTAAAGTATTTTTATAATGATTATAGAAAAATAATGGATCTGGACAGGGTTCCAGAGACATAAAACTAGAACCAAGAGTTAAAACAAAAAACAAATGGTAGTTACTAACTTTTCACTCTCTTCCGGACTATAGCTTTATGCAGATGGATCGAGAGGTAGAGATTAATCTGGTGCGGCGGTTTATGGACCTTGAATAAAAGAATCGATCCCTTTTGGTCAATATGCGACGGTATCAATATCTTCTCAGATAGCCAGGCCACCCTTCGGGCGCTTGTGGCGTCAAAATTTCAATCAAGGATAGTCTATGAATGCTTCGAGGACCTGAATTACCTGACACTGAACAAACAGTCAGGCTGATCTGGATACTGGGACACTCTTTTTTTTTAAATGAATCAAGCAGCAGACTCGTTGGCATGAGAGAGGTGGTCTCAACCGCCCCATTCACCTGAATCTGTCATTCCCATAGCAAGATGCTCCGTAATTTACTGAATCAAAGAATGGCTACGACAAGATCATCTTGAATACTGAGACTTTGAGCAGAGCATGTGACAGGCCAAACTGTGTATAACCATAACTAGGCCATTCGACTGTGCTCGTCTGAAATTTACTAGAGTACAGTTGAGAACGGTGTTGGGACTCTTGACAGGACACTGTCGATTGAACTACCACTTTCATAACATGAGGATCTCTAATGATCCCACCTGTAGAGCCTGTATAGAGGAAAACCATCTTCATATTATTTGCACCTGCAGATCCCTGCAGGGAAACAGATTCGGAATGTTTGGGTCCAAAACTTTGCACGAGCAAAGCGAGTTCTAATTTAATAGAGTTGCAAACATAGGAAACTGAAATTGGACCATGTTTTATGATGGATATAAATACTTTTCGCTCTTGCTTATTTTGAGTATGAGCTAATCGAATGCCTCATGTTTGTAGTAAAATGCCTCATGTTTGTACTAATAAATTGTAACTTTGCGAGATTTTGAAGTATATTGCCTTAAGTACCTATTAAGTTTATGAAAATTCGTTATCAAGAAAGTTATCTTTTACTTTAATATACACTTTTCCTAAAATTTATTGATGATTTCATGTTTTCAAAAAGATAAAATGAAAATTTTTGTACATTTCATTTTCATAATTTGTTATCGTGATTTATTATGGCAATCATAAACGTGATATCGTCGCGTAATTTATTTTCTTTTGATTAAGGACATATTCTCGCCTTGAGCTTTGTAAAAAAAAAAGTTTTCATTACAATTTTCAAATTTAAGCTGATGAATAAAGGAAGAGTATCGGATAAGGGATCATTTTCGCCACAGAATAACGAAAAAGAAAGTTATACGATTTGATGTTTTTTTTTTTTATATATTCTAAAAGGAGACTGTGTCCCTATTAGAAAAAAAGTACCGATTTTAGTTCATCTTTGAAAGTTTCAAAGATAGTTATACAATCGAAACTTTAGTGCTGAATTCGCAGGTACAGAGATTTCAGTCTATATCAACATTTGTCAACAGTTTTTTTCTCTGAAAATAGGGAATATTAATGAAATTTAAATTTGGTTCAAATATATTTTTTCCGTAACTTTATTGGCTGGACAATTCAACTAAACCATTATTTTTGTAATTAATTACCTAAAATTAACCGTGACGTGACATCATAGTACATGGCTTGTCAAATTTGTTGACATACTGTATGGCATTAATTTCTTACATTTGGTATAATATTACATTCATTTTTATTATTCTACGGCTTTTTATTAGAAAACTTAATGATAAAGCGTGTAAATTCTATGTTGTAAATTAAAGTGTAAATTATACAATGAACTGTCACCAGTTGGCAGATCACGTACTTATACGTCATCAACAGAAAGTGCCAAAAAACTGCGTTTAAATATCTCAAAATTATGATGTATTTAAAATATTTTTGTACACTTAATTACAGCATTTTTATGCAGTATTTATATTTTTTACTTTGTTATAGGTAACGGTGCAAACAATGAATTAAAAAAAAAAAAATACATGAATATTCCCTATTCTTAGCCTGTACATTTTTTACAGACTTTACGTAAGGCTCTGGATACCAGCGGGCATGAAAAAAGTATTTTGTATACTTTATACTTGAATACTAGAAGTTTTAACGATAAAACAAATACTACAAAATTTTTTATGGCCCGGCCTTCTTTTATATAATTTTGAAAATATTTTTTGTTTAGTAAAATATGATAAACTAGAACCTCCCCTTAAAAGATTTATCTGATGATTCTTTCCCGATTTTTATTTTCATTGTTTTTTTGCAATAATGTAAACAAAATATTAAATATTAAATTTTACATGTAGACACAAATTTATTTCAATTTATATTGCATTACAATATATTTCACTTCTGTTCCAAAATACAGAGCAGCATGTTGCCCAGCATGATTTGACATTTTATTCCTATATAATTAAACATTATCAACAACGACGACGTCTTGATGCTGGTGAGGCTGGACAGCATGATTTTGAAGCGTAAGTTTTATATGTATGTACGATACTTTTAAATGTATTTTAAAATGCACTCAAAAAGGTCAATTGTTATCATATTTCAGGGTCAGGGTCAAAGGTTAAATATTGTGCTCAGTGTAAGTCTAATAACTTTTGTTGTAACGATGATTTTTGAAATATACTGAGTGGTAAATAAATAAAGGTGAGAATAATATTTCTTTTTTTTAGCTTTTCAGTGAATGTTCCATATACTGTTTTTTTTTTTTTTTTATATTAAAAAATATTGACAATGCAGGAGCGACGTGCGATGTTTACTTGTCACCTAAACGAAATTTGCGCAAAGAGTTTTTTGAGACTGCGGGTCAAAATTTCATTTTAAACTTGTGATTTTTCACTCACAATAATCTTAATTGTATGAAAATCGGTGTATTAATCGGTGATTGAGCTTCAAAAAAATTTATCACCATGTAGAAAATTTATCACAAATTCTGTTTATGCAAAAAAACTTTATTTTACGGCGCTTTCCCAAAAGAAAACATAAAGACACTTTGGTTTTTGACGCTTTTACGATATTTCTTTTATGATTATTCATTTTATTATACATTTACGTAATACAAATTGCCTAGTTTACGATGTTTTTAGATCATTTTATTACATTTACGTTATACAAATTGCTTAGTTGACTAGTCACATGACGGCTGGACTACTTAAAAGTTTTGTATTATTTAAACGTATTTAGAATACACTTCAAAAATTATAAAGAAAAATACCCGTGTAGGAGATTTCATTAGGTATCTTTCGATAACTACATTATATGTCTAGATATCAATCTATTATTTTTTACCCCCTCGATATACAAAAATACATTATTTGTATGCTTTTATTTACCAATAAAATACAAACACACACATTAAAATGATCTTAATAAAATTTAATGAAATACACATTAATATTCATAATAAATATGGCTATCTTTATTTAATTTTTTTATTTAATACAGGGTTGGTTAAGATACAGGATCTGGTGGCACTAAGCTCTAGGGCCTAGGCCATGGTTTACCAAACCGAAGGACATAGGTCAAACATTTACAAAGTAATATATACCCGCGATGGAAATATAGCCGGATTTTTATGAGGGTTCAAGTACGTATGTTACTTTCTTTGTGCCATTATAACTTCCAAAGTCTTGCCTCAGGCAACATTAATAATGGTTTAAAAATAAAACTTGTCACTAAAATTTATGAAATAAAAACTATTTTCGCCATTTTTTGATTGCTATTTCAAAAAGATTTTACGGAAGAGGCTACCACTTCCTCCACTTCCCATCATCACCTGTGTTCCAGATAGTATTTATTTCACTGATAATTTATTTTCCATGAAATCGTTTATTACGTGACCGTTTATTAAAGTTGTAAAATAAAAAATTAAAAGTTTGTTGCCTGATTATTTTTAGCGATTTATGATTGCCTTATCCCGTTAAATGTGACGGTGAATCTTTCAAGTTGACATCAAAACACTGCACAAACAACAGAAAGGATACAAGGAAATTTACAAGTTTCGAACAGAAGTCGACTTGTTGGGAATTATCCTGTGTTCTTTCAAATGAGTTGCTATGATTAAAGTCGTGTTGGAACCTATTTATTAACATTCCGAATGTCGGGTATTTTTTTAGTTAGTCCAGTACGAGGTTTGCAAGTCAAGGAGGCCCGGTAGGTACGCCCCAGCACCCCCTAGCCTTTCGGTAGATACTTAGAATTATTTTATAAAGCATTGCAGTTTCTACTTTCGAAGAAGAAACAATTGATTCAGGGAAAGTAAATTATTTGCAAAATTTAGTGGATAAAGCCTACCTTGATCTTTCTTGAGCTTCCACTGATGACACCTGGTTACCTGGTTACCCAATGCCCATATTGAATGCACCATTAGTACTCGGGGGGTTCAGGCTACGACCTTTAGCCTGGTATTAATAATATATACTGTTTAAGAATAAGAAAGAGGAACACTAGTTAGTCTTGTATTTTCTTTGGTATGCCAAAACTTTGGTAACGTGTTTTGTAGTACGGACTTTTTATTTCTTTTTCCCAACCCTGAATAAAAAAAAACTTTTTATTTAAAATCACATTCAACTTGTAGTGCCCTGATCATGCTTAAGTCATGTTTATGTAAATTAAAATTACTTAAATATTTTTTTTTCAATTGAATCCCGTTCATAGTTTGTTCAAGAAAATAATAGTAAGTTTTTAAACTTGATTCATCGTTGTCTCGAAAGTTTCAGTTTTTTTTTTGGTTTGTTTTCTTTGAGTTCGAAAGTATCGAAAAAATTTTGGAGGTATATTTAAGAAGGGCTCAATCTGGAGGACTTTCTTGTTGCTGTTATCAATTCTACGAGCGTGCCCCATCATCAACACATCAGTAAGTTTATTATATAATATTAATTTTAATTAAAATTTTTTGCAGCCATTTTGATATATTTGTTTATCAAGGAATAAAGCATATATTTAATAAGCATATAAGAAATATATTTAATCAAGGAATAAAGCTAAATACAAAAATTAGTCTGGAATTTACTGACGCTTTATTATCATTTACTTAAAATGTCTAGATTTTTTTACTCAATATCTTGGAAATTTCGGGAAACATGAGATACTAAAAAATTGAGGCGCATGTAATCAAGGCCGATCCTAGTAATTTCCAAGGTGGTGCCAGATTTTATTAGCGTCTTGATGCTTAAGTAAGCAAATCGGCCAGGGCAATAATTACCTGATAATATTAATTAATGTATTCCAAATTTTTCTTTAAAGACGGTTTAAAAACATGATAGACACATCAAACCAAGTTAAACATTGACCTTAAGAGCGGTAAAATAATTACATATTTCCCGAAATTATTCCTTTTTATACAATATTGGGGATTCGTATTCTTGAAGAAGATCCTAGATGTCATAGTTACATATTTTTTAATTCTAAAAATAAATATAATCAAAATAAATTTTGCAATAATTTATTGAGACTTGAATATTATAAATTTTTCATTCATTATAAAAAAATTTATTTGAGTAAACTCTGCACTGATTATTAAATTGACCTTGTTAAAAATTAATAATTAACAAAAAAAAAAAAAGTTTATCAGTCAATAGACAAAAAAAAAATTATTTATATATATAAAAAATACAAACAAATTATTATAATTAATATTCAATTGCAAAAGTTTGGTAATTTTAAGTTAAAGCGCATACCAAAATATTTATCTTATATCTGATATCCCTATATATTATAAATGTGAAAGTAAGCATGTTTGTTTGTTTGTTTGTTTGTTACGCTCACGCTAAAACTAGCGATATATCAGAATAACACATGAACTAAAATTTATAAAGATATATTAAAAATAAATAAAAGAATTAAATTAAATTTGACATTTACCATTTTTTAAATTTTTACAGAAATCTTTAATTTATGGTTCAAAATAATGATTATAGATGAAGCGGATCTTTGATCATCATTTGAACCATAAATTAAAGAATTCTGTAAAAATTTAAAATAGTAAATGTCAAACAAATCATGGCCAACTTTTCTGATGTATCCAATGAATTATGACTATTTTACATTTAACAAAATTGAAAACTGTGTATATCAAGAGAGGGTGTAGACTATAAAGCGATGGTTTTTACTTTTAAGGCCAGTGAAGCGGGCGGGTATCAAGCTAGTATATTATAATCGCGAAAGTAAGTTTGTTACTTAATCACGCCATAACGGCTAGAAGAATCGGGACGAAATTTGAGAATAATCTGGAATAGCATATAGATCTGGATTATCCCGGTGAAATGTATGGTTCCCGTGGGATAGATTTGCGGGGCTGAAACTATAGAAAAATTGATTCTACGATTCAAAAACCATATGACAACCCCCCCCCCCTAAAGCCTAGAGAAACGCCTAAAAAGTCCTCCTGGAAACTTTTGACTTAATAGAGATTTCATATACGAATTTTAGAGTAGTTTAGATAAAAAGTGTTTTTGCAACCCTCAAAAAAAATAATGGGGAAAAACTGACTAAGTGTACGGCCCATAAAACATAGGAAATTGCTTAAATTCCAAATCATCTCTGTTGTGTTCACGGAACCTTTGTTAGGGACTGAAAATGTAAACTCTGTAATTCATGCTTGGTATTTTGAAAGGTCATACTTGCATCTTTTTTTTTTGTCAACTTTTAGAAATTAGATTTTTTATGACACAAATGTGGTGAATCACAATTATCCCTAAATAATTGTTTAATTAAAATAAAATATTATAAAGTCCAATTATCGAAAAAAACATACTTTTTTCCTTATTATTTTAATAAAATTTTATACTAAAATTAGAAATGTATTGTTATTAATGATAAAGAAATTATGGGTAGATAGAAGACCTCAAAATAATTCATAAATATCGTGTTATAAATCAATTACTTAGTGAATCTTATCAATAAGATTGTGAAATTAATATACGTAAATTTTTATTTCTAATGAAACGGAAATACGTATTAATATTATCTGATAGTTACTGTTTTTCTAGAAAAATTATTGTAGCAGATTCTTTGTCTCATTATCAATTGAATCGGAATTCCTTTCCTTTTTTGATTTTTTGGTCTATAAACTTTTATATAGACCGGCTTATAAACTTTTATACCTAATATGGTTTTCGTCGTTTTTAATAATTAATAAATTTTTAATCAATGTTAAAGTTTACTTAAAAAATTAGTAATTAGGCAACTTGTATGACGTAAGTGTTATATTCTTAACATTTGATTATTTGACAAACTGTTGTATAACTGTTATACATGTATAACGTATACGTAATATAAGTTGTCTATTTATTAATTTTGTAAGTCAACTTTAACATTAACCGTTCCATTGAATTAACAATTTATTGTTTATTAACCAATAGAAACATTTAAGCCAGCCACTAACTCATAATCATATTTGACATCTAAGACTTTTTTTCTGTTCTTGAAGATACGTTTCCTGCAGTCGATTCCCGAGGTTTCGCAATATTTTAAAACTGGCTCATTCTTATCTACTGAGAAGCAAAGTCTACTCACTATGTGCAATTAACAAAAAATGCGCAATTAATTTTCAGATAACGCTAACCCTAACAGTCGAAATAATTTAAAAGACAAATTTTTCCAATCATGTTATAAACTTGTTGATGAGTTGATGACTAAATAAGAGTTTCACATATCATGCTGCATCTATTCATAAAATAAAAAAAAAACCTTTTTTTGAAAAACGTTTTAATTAAATTACAAAGTTCAAATATTATTTCTAATGATTTATTATTATTGAGGTTGATAATTTTAAAATATTTATTAAACTATACCTAATTTATTATTCAAAATTTGAAATGTCTAGAATTGATAACAAACAAATTAAATAATTTAACTATTAAGTGCAAAGTTTGTTTGGTATATTATAGACTGGTCTTGGGTAAACAAGAGGGTTCTAAAGAGAACTCAGAACTTTAAATATATTTACTATACAAGTGGGATAACGGACGCCTACGAAATTTGTGCAACGAGTGCGTTAGAAAATCGTAGAAGTACATTAATAGTGCGTTATCACACGCATATTGTACAAAACTTTATCTACGCCTCTAAATTGTGAAAATAAACGATAATTATTATTTAAAATTGGTCATTATTATTTTTTACCATAGTAACTGAATTCATTACCGCCCAAGTGCAGCAATGAATTCATTATTTCACTAGTGCGGTAATGAATTATTTTTTCCACGCATACTGAGTGAGAAAAGCAATTCTTTTCACACGGGCGTGGATAAATATATCTTCCTACCCGTATATAATTTTCATTGGATTTTTCTGCTGATTTTAAGAAAACTAGCAAATTTGGGGAAAATTTTTGGAGGAAGCCCACTAAAGGGGATTGAAATTGGCATAAATTTAAAAAGGAGAAAGTTTTATATTAAATAGTAAAATTCAAATAATGACTAATTTAAACTTCGTTAATGTTCGGTAAACTTTTGCACGTAATGAGAGATTTGCTCACTAGGTAATTAAAAATAGTTTGATTTCGTGATTATTGAATGGGGTTTGCGAGTGAAAATATTAGAGTAGAGAAATAATCAGAGCTCGATCTAGTTATTTAGCTGCTCCGGGAAAAAATAATATTTTTCGCAATTTACACTCATACTATATACAGGATGTCCTTTTTTAAATTGACATATGCTTGAAACTCGATAAATAAATTTAATCGAAGAAAACATTTCAAACGAAAAATATTAGTTTCAAAGGGATACATCTTACACCGGAATCAAATTCAATCTGAGTTTACAGGTTCAATTAAAACCTCACTCTGATTCATAACTGACAAACATTAGATGAACGCTTTAAATTAGACAGCTGTTCTTTATAATTTTTCGTTTGAAACAATTTTTTGTAAGGCGAATAGGTTAGACAGTAATTAATAGCAAAAACCTAGCTTTTTGTCCATTTGTTCATTCAATTTGAACTAAAATGATTTTTATAGAAAAACAAACCACTTTGATTGAATTTATGAGAAAATTTTTTTCGAAAAGTGTCTAGATTTCGCAGAAACAATTATAATACGAAATAACAATTTTGATACGAAAATAGAACTTTGGGTAAAACTTTTCGGTCCGTTTTTGCCTAAACTGTACGGTTTGCGGAAAAACGTTTCGAACAAAAAATGTTTCTTTTTTAATCACAAAAAATATTTTTTTAAAAGCTTCTCATAATCAAAACATTTCGTTAACTTGGAAAGAAGTAGGTAATAGATTTTTATACTGAATCCTAAAACTAACATCCGTATGGTCTAGTAAACAGAAAAGCCATGAACCCCATTTCATATATATATATTATAATTTTTAAAATATCTTGTCTCCAAACAGAATCCGGGCGATTAGATCATCATCCCATCCATAGATCAATTTTCAATATAAATTATACAAATTAACTTAAAAGAGTATATAATTATATTAAAATAATACACTTCATTTGAACTTTGACATGTAATTATGAGATTCTGATAACGACATTAACTCATGTTTTTTTTTATTATCAATTTTTATTTTCTATTTTATTTTAATATATTTAAAACAACATAAAATATATTTATTTCTGTTTGATTATAAAAATTATTTCTTTAAAAAGAAATTAATAACAATAAATTATTAATTATTAATTGTATTGTTATTTTTAAAAGATAAAATATAAATATGGAAACAGATTCAAATAATATTAAGGGTATTTTTTTTTAAATTTTATATATAAACTCTAATTTGTGGAATAAAATTTGAGTGAAATAGTTTTGTAAAATAATAAATTAGAAGTGAATACATTTCGAAAGTTTTTCTGTCTAAATAATTGTGCATAAAAATAATTTAGTTAAATTTTCGATTTAATAATGTTTTCGTTAATTATTTTATTCTATACAAATCCTTTAATCTAAATTTCAAATTATTCTAATTAGAAAATTGGAAATTTTTTAATTGCTGGAAGTTTTGGCCACTAAAAAAAAACATGTTCAAATTTCAATACAAGTAGAAATTTTTTTAAATTGGCATAAACATTATTTTCTAAATGATGAAGCTAACCAAAACTAAAAGCATTGAGCGTGCAAATTTGTAAATATTAATAAATATATTTATAATTAATTTTTGATGACTTCGAATTGAGATATAATTATTGAAATAAATACCACGATATTCGAAATTGTTTAAAAAAGAAGAAATTATATTTTTTTTTAAATATATACAATTTACTTACATTTCTCTAAATATCGATATTTCGATTGAAACGCAACCATCGCCAGTAGCTAAATTTATTCATATAACACATTGCAAACATTCTTTACAAAGTTAAAAATAAATACTTCTGTAAAATATTTTTTGCAAAAAATCCTTTTTTTGATCCATTAGTTTACTAGTCCTACAGAAAACCAAATTTTCTATTGAATTGACACACTTTTTAATAATTTTTTTTAAATTTTAATTTCTAGTGCGGCATGGAACCGTTCGTAGACGGAATACTGATCTTCCACATTTGGAATCCATATCACGTATTCAAAATATACCAATTGTGGAAAGCAGTTGGGCATATGCAAATCAATTTTATACTGGGCTAAAACGATCAAATTCATTTGCCGCATGGGGCTGTGAAACTGCTGAACGTTCAATTAATTTTGCATTTGATAGTACTGTACCACTTGCAGTTGGAATCTTAGGTAATGGACCAATATCTGCCATGGATAAATTAGTATGTAAATCATTGGATATATTAGATCAACGTGTTCCATCTTTATATTTACCACCACAGATGGTAAGATTTTATACATATTTTATAATAGTACCTGAATGACCGAGCTTTGCGCGATTTTTTTAGTTAAAAAGACACAAATTTTATCACTAATATAAGAATCGTTTAAAATATCTCCACACAAATACCAATTTAAATGTCCCGGTAATGTACTTTATTTCGTTATCTACGATACGAAGTATATATCACATCAACTATCTATCAACCAAAACTGACAAAGCCACACGGACCTCACACTATACAATACATACGAAGCGAACCACGTACAATGTATATACTCGCCATAGATATCAAGAAGAGCCATATTTTGTATTTGATGTTACAGTTTTTCCTGAAAACATGGATAAAACGACGTTTTCCTAAAACGAAACCTAGCTAGATTGATTTTCTCCCCCGAAATCCTCTGCTTACTAAATTTGAAGTGTGCAAAGCTTAGGTAAAATCGATCCGAAGATTCTCGAGAAATTTAGAATACCGACTTTTTACCGACGAAAAAAACAGTTTTGTGAAAAACGCAATTAAAGTTTAATACATGAACTAAATAAAGATAAAAATACACGAATAAAATAAAGATAAAATAAAGAGCGTCGGGAGACTCAATTGTCTCTAACTCGGAAAATTTGCCGAGAATATTTCTTAAGTTGTAGGATCAGAAAAAAAAATTCGATTTTCTAATTAATTTTTATTTTATAGATGTATTGGAATACAAAACAATATATGAACACAAAATTAGTCACACCGATGTTAAAACGAGCTGATTCCGTGAAATATTTGGGTAATCAAGTGCTTACAAGTAAATATACAGAATTTGCAGCTGATAGTTTGGATAATGCGTTAAATGTTGCTGATAAATACGTTGATACATATCTACCAGCTGAATCTGGAACTGAAGGTATTATACATATGTTTTTGTTACAACTGTACCTTTATTCCGTAAACCAACTGAACTGTTCCGTTGTCCAAAAGTTATGATATGAGGAAAAGAGATGGAAAACAAGATCACAAACCACCATTTAGAATCGAGATGGAATAATTTAATTTGCATACTAATAAATTTTATTGTTTCTTTAGATGCAGAAATTAAACAAGCTAAAGTCAGTGAACAAAATTCTGGAAAAGCAGTCAAAACATTACACCATGTTGATAGACTCTCTCGTAAATTGAAGAGACGTATTACTCGCCATGCAATTGCTGAGGCTAAAGCTTTGAAGAAACAAAGCAAAGAAGCTATTCATGTAATGGTTTATGTCGCTGAATTGGTGAGTTTTTTTTTGCCACTTATTTTTATCCGCTAGGTGGGTGTTACCAACTAGTTGGGATATGGTGTAGAAATTTGAATTAAAACAAATATTAATTTAACTTTAAAATAAATTTGTTTATTTTAATTTAATTTAACAAGAAAGATCATGGCTTAACAAAGTTTTTCTCAAAAGAAATCAGAAATCGTGTCCTAGATCAATAATTTAAGCGATGACTAACGATTATTTGTTATATGATATCTAATAATTTCACATGTTTACAAACCGTTTAATAATCGATAAAATTAATCGTTATTTCATTCAAATATTTTTTTCAGCAGCGGATGTTCCTTTGATTAATAGTAAAATACGTTTTATCTAATCAAAAGGTCAAAATGTTTGAATTAAAGGAAAAAGATTAAACTTTTTTTGATATGTCAGGGTCAAAAAATATTAACGGAAAATACCTATAAATATTTCTTAATGAATTTTCTTATTTATATGCAATAAATTAAATTTTAAAATTTAATAACTTTTCTAATTAAATTTATTCTTTGAACGCATGCTTTAGTTTTTGTTCCCTAAGGGCTTTGTCTCAAAAGCTCAAAAATTAATATAGTACGAAAATTCAAACAAAATTCCCAAAAACAATAGTAAAAGAATACTCTTCTAAAGAATGGAATCATTTAAAGAATTTCTTTAATTTACTATTGCTGAAACCAAAAAATTAAAATCGGTTCATCCGTTTAGGCGCTACGATACCACAGACAGACAAACACACAGACACACACACATAGCGGTCAAACTTATAACACCCCTTTTCTTATTTCGGGGGTAAAACAGTAGCAAATTATGGAGTAGAAAAATAAAAACTAAAATTACAAATAGATTTATTTTTTTTAATCACAATTTATTTTCTATACAGATTGCAACTGATCCAAAATTGGCATTGAAAAAAGCACAAGAATTATGGGCGGCATTAAGTAAAGATGAACCAGAGAATCAAGCACGTCCACAAACCGTAGAACAATTGATTGTAATGATAACACGTGAGACAGCACGTCGTTTGGTACATTTAATCAATCATACAAGTTCACGTATGACCAAATTACCAAATCAAATAAATCGAACTGCACGTGGTATAACAATACAATTTTTACATGTTGCCGATACACTTGTCAAGGTATTATTTTTTAAACATATTCAACCTAATGATCCGAATAAACAATTAGAACATAGTAATTATCGTACAGAAAAGAGTACACGATTAGCATTGAATCGTGTCTCACGATTACATTTTATTATATTAGGATTTATCGATCGAATACAAAATAGTAATTAGTTTAAATTAGTTTTCTTAAATAATATAGATGAAGTAATTTTAAAATTAATAAAAAATTTTGAGTATTGATAATTTAATAACACAGGTTTATAGTTATCCGAAGACGCATTTTGCCGATTCATGTCGATGCGCAGCAATCAACTAAGAGTGGGGGAAGTACCCAAACTTTTGTCCATCATGTTAGGCCATAAAGTTAATATAAACAATACTCAACTCATTCTTTCGAACAAGAGGTCATTTTCTTAGGTCAAAATGTGATATCCAGTCACTATTTTGTAATAAGTTAATTTTTCGATATACAGAAAACACTTTTCTAAGACTCTGTTCGCATCGACCTCTACATCCGTATGTATACTTAGCGAAGACAAACCGTTTAGCCAATCTTCAGACATTGTCTATATAAGGTATGTTTTGAGAGACACAAAAGGAGTGTTCATTCGTAGCTGTTGTGAAAGGCAAAACTGCCAGAGCGCGAAGCATTTGGTTGACATTTGGAAACGCTTCTTCTCTGCAAATATCGAGTCCTTCGAGTGAATTTTCGACGTCTTGTCCGGCAATCCTTAAACTCAACATTTTCGTTTTCAATAATTTTAATGCGTGAATATCCATGGTCAACAGTCTCAGAATCTAAAATCAATCAATATCAACGAATGTCGAAACAGCTTGAACAGCTAACTAGTCAGTGGAAATGCGTTTCATAAATGGCTGCATTATGTGGGGATTCTCACTCGGGGGAGGGGGAGGTAAATCCCCCACCGTGTGCACGGGTCTTAGCCGATAAAGTAGATGAAAGCAGTATACAAATAAACTAGGGGACAGTTACATAGTTTGTCAGTTTGCAAAAGAAAAGTATTTGAAACATTATGAAGGAAAGTTTTTGGCCAAATTTAAAAGAAAACTTTATTTCGAAATTCTTCCAATTCAAGAAATGAAATATGCAAGCGTAATTAAAGCTTTTAATTACCTACTACACAGAAAAGAATAAACTGACAATTAATATCCGCTTTTCTTATTCTTGTGATTGAGTTGATCGGCAAATTGGCATCCTCAAATGGATTTTCCGTAGGAAGGGTCCGTTATAGCCCAGTAATTAAAGTGTTTTATTAGCGAATCAGTCTATATTAAAATAGCATATTAAGCTTAGATTTACTGTTTTTTAAATTTTCAATACTCAAAATTTAATCTTTGAATACAATTGAACATATTTTTACAAAATTTTAGACGTATTATCTAGAAAAAATCACAAAGGTCTAAAATTGACTCCTGAATTAGATTAAGTTAAAAAAATATGTTGACTTGTAGCACAAAAATATATTTTTCATTTTATTTAAAAAAAAAAACACATATTGTAAACAGTTATTGAGTGTTTGTTGTGATTATTAGAGAATACATCTTGAAGGGGTTAAAAACAGGGCAATGAATGAAGCCAAGAGTCAATACGAGAAATTACGATCCATCTTGCAATTCCTGAATGCATTCGCAAATAACACATTGGTAAGTTCATAATATAAAAATGAGTTATTTATTTTTCAGGAGCTTGGGGTTGGGAAGATTGCTTTTGAAAAAATAATTTGCATGGCTTAATACAATATGGAATATAAAAGGGTACGATAGATAATTATTTCTAATTATTTCCATAGGAGCGTTTAGCAATAACCGTTGCTGGAGGATCGTCAACCACTCACAGTCAATTACCGACAAGAAAAACAAAACAAAATTCTGATCAAACAAATTTTGGTTTTGCACCAACAACACCAGTACCGCCAAAATCAACACCACCTAATTCAACACCACCAGAAAATGAAAATAAAAATTCCTCCCCAAATCGCAACAAACACTCAACAAATACTGTAACCAAACGTAATAACAATCATCGTCCTGAAATTAAATCAAATAATCATAATAATTCACATTCCCTACATCCTGTTGAGAACTCCAACACTAATTACAGTTCTTTTGAATAGCAGCTCAACAGTGATGTGGAAAATCTATTTTATTTTATTGCTCTCTTTAATATTTTTATCATTGTTTCTTATATTATTTTAGTCTTGTTTATTACAACGCGTTGAATTCTTTTTAAATATGGCGTTATTTTCATCTGTACAACCGAATGACGTCAGTTTCATATTTACTTTGACAGTAGTTTTAAGGTTATGTGGATTTTTTGATTTTGTGTATTTTGGATATCTTAGAAATGAAGTTCGGAGTGAATGCCTTAAAAATAAAACTGATCTTCTCTGTATAAAAAATAAATCTTGTGATTTCCCAAAAAATACTCACCATCTGATAAAATCATAACTGTATAGTATTCACCATGGAGGTTAGAGAGAAGGAGAACGATCGCTGTAGGAAATAGTTATACGATCAAAATAAGTGAGGCGCTGCGATCGCTAAGTTGTCTCAATAAAAGCGGGCTGTTGATAAATTTGTACATTATGCAAATAACTTTATATACTTATACTCATAAACAGCTAACTTCGCAGATACTACTTACCGACGACAGCGCGGCTGGTGGCTGAAAAATGAACTATAAATTCTACAAATTTTCAGGGACAGACGCGCTAATGCTTTAGCACGTAGCGATCGTTCTCCTTCTCTCTAACCTCCATGGTATTCACCTTAAAAAATATAATCTTTGGGACATTTGAAGTTGTTGCGATTACTCGTATTAATAATAAATTTATGAAATCCGTGAATAAGTCCATAATTGATTATTTTTTAATATTTTTTTAATCAATTCCATTATTGGAATTAATGGCATTCTATTTTATCGTTGTTATTTTTATTTATGTATATTATTTTATACTTTATTAATAATATTACATGTAAAGAAAATATTTTATAATTATTCATCTGGGGCTTCTTTTTCTTGGGAATTATTATTTTTTATTTTGCAAATATTTATATATCATTTATACAACAACATTCATTATTATTTAGATGTATACTTATTTTTAAATAATATTTATAAATATTAATTTTGTTAAAAGTACTCACATTTTTACAGTTAAATAAATTTTTATTTATGAAAAATAAGTTTCTTTTATTATTTTATTATTGTTTTATATATAGCATTGTTAAAACTCCTAAGGACAGATAAGAAGAACCGAGAGAAGCATGTCCCCTTAAGGACAGATATATGTTGACCAAAATGAGAAAAAATTTGCGTGAAATAAATTGAAGCGAGAAGTAGAAACGAGTAAATAGGCGATCTTCATCTGCCGTGGTCTAACGATCTATTACCTTTTTCTCATTTACACTTTACAAAGGACCCCGAACAATTAGATAGAAAAATGGCTTTCTGTAAAATTTTTTTAAACCTCCCCCGAAATATTCTTCGGGTCATTCTGATCAAAAGCTCTCACAAAATTTCGTAAATACGCGCCAGGATATTATTTGTATATAAAGACATGCGCATTAATAACCATGATCCGTCAATTATGATCCTTCTTAATCATAATGGAGATGTGGTTCTCACTCTGTTGCCATTTCTAGTTAGTACATTTTCAAAGATGTATGACTATGCACAAGCCACCGTGATGTCTTTTTGTCGGTTTTAGTCGCCCATTAAATAATTTAGAATGGTTTTGCGGTAAGTGTTTAATTTATGAGAGGTCATAAGAAACGTCGATAAAAAACAAAGAAACCTAATATTATGAGGCATAATTATTCGAATTTTCACGGAATTTTATTATTTATAAACTTATAAAGTCGGTAGAGTCTTACACACACACTCCGAATGATCCGAAGAACATCTTGGCGACAGTTTGAAAAAGTTTCCAAGAAAGCTATTTTCCTATCTAATCGTTTGGAGAGCTCGTACTAGAGTCTAGGGGATATAAAGCTGTCTAACAGAGCCCATAGCGTAAAAATAATATTGTGGACAGAAATAAGTTCTAGTCGGACTTACTCTGGATTTATATAGCATGCTGAACAAAGAAGCCGCCCTAGCTGAAACATCATTATTATAACTAGTTAGATAAGAAGAATAAATTTAATTGAGATCAGAAAGTTAATTAAAAGTATAACTTTATGTAGCGATCAAGACTTACATAATCATTGCCATCAACTTGGTAGATTTACTCCTATAATTATAGAGATATTTTGTGAATTTTGTAGGTAATACATTTTTTAGGGGCATTTACACTAAAAAGAAAGTTGTATGGTTAAAATAAAACAAAATTGTTTCGTTTGGTATAGAATTTTATTATTATTATCAATTTTCGTTTTTAATACAATATTCATTTTTAAAATTTTTTAATTTTTGTCACTCTCTTTTAACGATCATCATATATATATATTTTTAAATATCAGTAAAAAATATTAAATTAAAAAAATGAACATTTTTTTGTTTGTTTTAAATTTTTGTTATTTATATTTTATTCATAATAATTAACTATTATTATTAATTATATTTATACATAAAATATACACATTTATAAAATATGAAAATATTAAAAAATTACAATAATAATATTAATAATAATAATAATAATAATTAATATTTGATTGAGCTGCGTAAGAATATAATTAATAATATAATAATATTTCGATTCTTTTTTATTTAGTTTTTCTTTAAATATTTTTCTTTGTTAATTTTTACCCATTATTGTCTTAATACACATAATAATACATATTTTTAATATTCCTTATATCCATTTTCTTTTGTCTTTTTTTGGTCAGACTAAAAATAAAAAATTTAATACTTTTAATGATTTTTACATAGAACTTTAATAGATTGAAAAATAATGCGAATCAACATAGCTATGATTTCTTTTGGCTAGTAAGTAGTACCTGTACTTTAACACTCAGTCAAGAAGTTAGTGTAGACAGGTAACATACTTCCATTAAACTTCGAAAAAGTTAAATGATAAATCGGCAATATAGACAAACATATAAAACCACGATTATTTTACTATTTGATTAGATCAATTCCACACAATATTTTTAATTATTTATAAAAGTTTTCTAGATTTTTGTCCAAATTATACCAAGTTTCCTAATTCGTATCCAGTACAGAGTTAATAAAGATGTAAATTTACATTTCTATCATACAAATTATGCTTATTTAGAGTTTTACTTATTTTCTGTGCAATGTTTATCAAATAAATAGTTAAATTTGTTATTTTGGAGATCAAATCGGTTATATAGACGAATCAATCTACTCTACCATTTCGTAGGATTTTTAAAGTTAAGTGGTACGACAATGGATACTCCTCGCTGTATTGCAAAAAAAGAACTAAACCACGAACCCATATAACAAAGACGTGAAACACTATTACCGAGCTATAAGCACCCTTGGATGAATTTACGGCGCCTATATAACCCAAAACCTTGAGCTAACACGTTGGCGATGTATTTAGTGAAAAAATGTAAATTTTACCACTATTTCTAACAAGTCTTTCTCCGTTTAATTATTTCCTTCTCTCAAGATTACTAGCACCCCCCTTCAAATTTAGAACTTTTGCTACAGTAACGCCATTTTCATTTCACTAAATTTGTCGAACATTTTTATTATACGGAGTCGGTTCCCCTTACCATCTATCCTCCATAATAAACACACTATTTACAGCATGAAGGTTATAAAGAAGGAGAAAGATCGCTATGTACTAAAGCATTAGCGCACCTGTCCCTGAAAATTTGTAGAATTTATAGTTAATTTTTAAGCCACCAGCCGCGCTGTCATCAAGAAGTAGTATCTGTGAAGTTAGCTGTTGTTGTTAGCATAATGTACAAATTGATATATCATTTCAAATTAGCGCACAACAGCCCGCCTTTATTGATACTTCTTAGCGGTCGCAGCGCCTCACTTATTTTATCCATATTTCGGGGACAATATTTTCTATAGCGATCGTTCTCTTTCTTATAAGCTTCATGATTTACAGTTTGAATTAAAAAAGCGCAATTTAATGAGAAAACTTTTGGTTTAACAATATAGCTTTTATATTTCCCTTTATAAAAGTTCTATGTATTTTTTGAGTATTTAATTTATATATATTTTAAAAGATTGTCTCATTCTTTTAAAACTTCATTATCTGAATATTTTCTACATTTTTTGAAATTTGTTGAAAAATGAAAATTAAAATTTATTGCAATACTTTCAGGTAAAAATTACTGCTCAATTGATAAGATAATTAACATTTTTATATTAATGACATACGTTTGGCCACAGATCGCTAGAAACCTAGACCGCTAACAAAAAAATAGTAAAAATAAGTAACGTCAGTATTTTCGTCAGAATGCTCGATTGTTTAATGATGAAAATAATTGCCATTGCCAAGAAAATGGAAGACTAAATGATCTGCGTTTTCTGACCCAAGTGTCTACAGTCGATGTATTTCTATAACTGCAGTTTACACGTCATTTGGTTATACTCTTTTAATTTCCATGTTTGCAATCTTGTAATCAATTTGTAATTAAATTTTCAACTTCCTTCATTGTTCTCACGTAAAAATCTATTAAAAAGGCCTTCTTTCATTCAAACTTTTGAAGTCAAATATAAGCTGAAGCTTGTATGGAACAAGTAAGTTAGCGACCTAAGTTTTGTATAGACATCTATCGATTTGAGGCTATAATTTATTGACAAGGGACAATTTCTGATAATTATCTTCAAAATTCACATTCTCAAGAGTCAGACAATATGCTTAATGTAGCCATGTGTCAGAAATAGAAAATTATTTCAATTTTCTGACAAATGGAAATTACAAAATAAGTCAATTATGTACAATATTTTATCCCCTACCGCTCTGTTTTATTTGTTTTGTCCATGGATAAAGTAAAGAAAAGATATTAGATTGGAGGTGTTACATCCAAAATTTATCACGATCGGAAATCTCAAAACTGAGTTTTTTTGTTTAAATTCGGAGAATTCAATGCGTTCGTAAACCGAGCGTGGGTCTCGAAAATCGGAGATACACGATTAAATTTGGAGAGTTGATAGACCTATTCTATTTTAACGCTAAGATGTCAGCGCTAAAAAAATACGAGTAAAAAAAATCTAAACCATACTTAAACAACTCAGCTGATGTTTTCATTGAATTAAAAGGCAAAAGATACCTTCTTTATTGTACATTTTAATGTGCTGTGTAGGTATTCATGGGCGTTGCCATAGCAGTTCTTTTTTATATCGCTAGCTAGACTCTTTCTTGGTATTAAAATCCAAGGGAGCAAGTTTATTGATTAATAGTTTACGTTGAGGCTTATCTCGTTACTATATCCATGGTTCTAAGTCATCTAGACGATTAAGAACGCGAAAAAAGAAAGATAGGACGTTATAATTCCCTTGTAAATAAATTATTTTGATGTCATAAATATAAAATTAAACAAAAAGTACACTTATGTTCAAATAAAAACGTGCCATGTTAAATAATTGTGTACCTTTCAAAATTAAACAAACTGTGAATTTTATTTACACTTCTTACAAGTTAAAATGATTTTATTTTTATTTCGGACACAGCATTCGTCTTCGTTCACAACATTTGGAAGGATACATTGATTTTTTTTATGAAGATAAATATAAAAAACTAATTCTTTTTTTTTCCAAGCACCATAAATTAGGGCGTATTAGATTTTATTATTTTTTTTAATATAAACACAAGCAATCACCCATTTTACACACATTCTTACTGTTCTAGACTTTTTATACACTCGGTATTAAAAAAATTGTTTTAGTCTTTAGGTCCTTTCGTTTTGTTCAATTTGATCTAATAAGAGCACAATTTTTTTTATATTAATTCGGCTACAAATTCCGGTTGGCCATCTTGATTTATTTTTAACGTGTGATTACCACTGTTCGCTGTTGTTGATGAGTTTCGTGGTGGTGGGGGCCGTAAAAATACTTCGGACGACGTGTCTAATGGTTCGGGAACTTGAAACGTTGATCCTTGGAAACCTAACGCTGCTTCATAATACTAAAAATCGGAAAAAAATAATTACATATTTAAAAAATTACAGTACAGCAGTCTGTATCGAGACGGTAAAGACACTTACACTAGGTGCTCCACGCATTGAACTATGAGTACTACTACCAGCACGAGGTGCTCCAGCTAACGTTGCATAATCCGCCATGTCATCTGTGTTGGCAGAACCACGTCTTGTTGTATGTTGAATTGTTGCATATGTATTATCTACTTGAGATAATTCAACACTATCTCGACGACGTTCCATTTCTTGAATTTGTTGCTCTGGCTCACTAAATACTTGCATTGTTAACTCCTGTTCTTCGTATAATTTTAATTTTCTGAAAATTTCATTCAAATATTTTAAAACTTATCTATATATAAAAAACTGAAGGCTTTTACGTTTGCCATTATATCTCGAAAACTTATTCGGTTAGGATAATTTTTTTTTAAATTCAGATATATATTATCTGATTAAGTTTTTGCATCAGAGGCCAGAAATTGTGAAATTAAAACTTTAAAAAATGAAAAAAGATGAAAAGTATCAAGAACGGTGAAATTAGTAATAGAATTTTAGGACGTAACGAAATTATTAACATTAATAACAATTCTTAGAAATACTTACTGTTCAATCCATAATGGATTTTCTGTTGTATTTAAATCATCAATAATTGCTTTTTTGATAAGTGCATCCTTTTTCTTCAAATCATTAGGAATTGTTAAAACCCTACAAAAAGAAATATTACAAGTGAATTAAAATTACTTCAGAAAAGAAAATTTTAAGCTATTATCGCTGTCGATTAAATTTATTGTTTAGAAAATAATGTATCGCCATCTTCTCCTGGAATTTTCAGGAAATTAATTATATAATCGATCCGAACTCGTTTCTCGGGAGCTTTTGGTTTAACTGAACACCAATATCGCGACAGAATTGGTCCCCGAACTATCTGGTGCCCATAGTGAATGGTGCCCAAAAACCTTCGAGTAACGACTTTGGACTGATTATGTAACGAAGTTCACCCTGGGATGCAGGTACCTCGGAGATCAATTCTGTGCGATATTCGTGTTCAGCGACTCCAAAAACCCCCGATTAAAAAGTTTGGAATCATTTTCTTCACTATTAACCAAATTGTGAATTTAGTATATTTTGCGGTCAATTGAAAATGCAATTATAAAATGCATATTATTTATGTAAATTGCTTATTTTTCATTTCTTATTTAGTTCACCAAATTTCCTGACGCTCTAACGAATCGAATGCAGAAAACCACATTCAAATTCGTCTTACTGTTCAAATTTTCGATTTTCAGTGCTTCGTTTCTTCGACTATAGTTCTTTTTTCTATCATTAGTTAGAGCCTTTCTTAGAATTAAAGTCCCGGGACTTCAAACAATACAATACAAAAAAAAAAAAAAAAACACTCACCATTGTTTTAAACAACAACATACAACAATAAACGTAATAATTCCAACAAACAATACAATTAATAATGCAATTAACGCTGCTAATGCTGGATCAAAAGGTTCTTCTTTAATGGCGTCCACAACTGGTACAACATTTTCAATAGCGAAACCCGTATAATAATCTTTTAAGAAATCATATTTAGCATCAATTAATTTTAATACTTCCGGTATTGTGGCAATTGTTTGTGTTTTTTTATCAACAACATGTATTAACATATCCGACCAATCAGAATGTATACGACCGGATGAATCTGTATGAAAACGTATTTCATCTACAACCACTAAACTTTGTGTTGCGTTGCTTAATTCAGCAATAATTTCATCTTTTTGTTCGAAAACTTCGGTTGCTGGACGTGACATAATTACTTTAATTAATTGTTCTGGCTCATAAATCCATATCTGTAAAATAATAATAATAAAATCTTATTCTGTAATAAACATCTCCTAATTTTTAGGCCAATCTATGCAGTGAGCTACAGAAAAATTTTGTTTCCAAAACTCTGTGCGCATCGGCCTCTGCACGCCGATGAAAATTCAGATTCGGACATTGTCGATCTTAGGTAGGTTTTAAAACTGTCATAATGCAAAGAATTTGATAGATCATTGGAAACACATTTGCATTGCAAATATCGAGTGCTTTGGCTAAATTTTTGAAGTCCTGCCCGGCAATGAGTTTTCGCCAACTGTGTAACTTCACCGACCTAAATGTCACGGAACTCGTTGTGCAAAATTGAAGAGTATGGTTCAAAAAGTTGAGCGCAAGAGTCTTCATCAAAATTTGTTCTTTTTGGTTTGGATAAAGACAAACAAATAAAATACTGCGATGATTTTAAAATCGATCCTGTAAATGTGCCAGAAACAAATCGATATACTAAATCAGCCTGTACATTCGAGCGTTGAGTCTGTTTTTACACGAACCTTGGTTTCCTCAATTCTGTGCCGGTTTTGAAAATTTTTCTCAAATCTTTTTCAGCGTGAAGTCGAAACACTTGAACAGCTAACAATTCAGTGGAAATTACTTTAATAAATGGCTGCATTTACAGGACTGAATTGTTAGTTTAATTTAAAGTGGACAGATTCTCAATGGAGGATTGACTCCCATACCCCCCTCCACTCCACGGTGTAGGAGGTATGGGATGTATTTTGGCCTCAAATTAAGAACAAGAAAACATGCATTTTTTGGTTTTCATCAAAAATGTTTTTTCCTACTTGAACTTTCGGACCCGTTACAAGAAGTCTCCTAAACGAAGTTAACAAAATTTGAATACTTACATGAACTCTTGCAATTGCTTCACGTTCTGGATAAACAATTTCACGTGCAACCACTTCCACAATAAATCGATCTTGATTATATTCAGCCATATAATTTGCCGTAATTAAACGACCATCTTGTGTTATATTAAATGGCGATGGAATAATGGATCCAGATGATTTATCCGATCCATATTTATACAAATTTGAAGCTCGAATATAGTACATAATAGTTCCGTTTGCCCCTTGATCTGGATCTTCTGCTTGTACATGAATAATTGGATTATTTATATCGGCCATTACATTGATACCCGCATAGTAATTGTTTATTTGGAACTTGGGCGCATTATCATTCTCATCCAAAACGGTAACTTTCACTTTGGCAATACTGCTATCATGTGCAATATCATATTCTGACATTTTGCTTCGTTCTTCGGGACTTATATAATAATCGGGATCATTATTCGCAATTATATATAAATAGTATTCAGATTTTTCTTCGCGATCGAATGAAGTGTTCGTATATAAACTTCCATCGGATTTATCCAAATAGAATCGTTTCTCTTCGTTGCCGGATAAAATATAATAATAAACTTTTGCATGTTTTCCTTCATCTTTGTCTATTGCTTGTACACGACCAATTCGTATATCTTTTGGTGAATTTTCTAAGATGTAATAACGATATGGATGAGCAGTTATTGAATCGGGGAATTCTGGACGATTATCGTTTGTATCGACAAGTATGATGGTTAAAAAACGTAATGTTTCATACCATGTGGGTGAACCATGATCCATAGCAACCAAAACCAACTGAAAATAATTTTTTTGCTTTTAATTTGAATCACAAACTCAATGGCGGGTTTAAGGAAAAAGGTCCAGTGGGCAAAATCTATAAATGGAGCCGTTTTTTTTTCTCTTAGTCTTCGTTAATGCACTTGGTGTTACCCTTGTGGTGCCCATCCATAGAAATTTACCCCCCCCCTTTTTAAGTTTTCGGGGTTCTTGTGGTGGCCTACTTCGGGAGCCAAGTGAGTAACTGCTCCTTTGCCATTCCTTAAATCTGCCACTGCACAAACTATATGTTAATGGATTACTTACCTCAAATTTGGCTTTAATTTCTCGATCTAAAAACATTTTTGTTTTTAATTCACCCGTATCGGCATCAATGATAAATTCATCCGTTTCTTGAGTATTTTTATTCCCAACTTTCAAATGATATGTAACTCGTCCATTTTCGCCCGTATCTTTATCCGTTGCCTTAACTATCATTATTAAGAAATCAGCGCTGGCCGCATTCTACAAACCAAAAAAATGAATGAAAATTTGAAATTTACGCCATAATATCGCACATTGTATACCTCTGGTACTTCAACAGTAGCATTTGCCAATGCTGGCATAATAAATTCTGGCTTATATTGATTAACATCCAAAATTTCAATATTTACGTGAGTTTTATCTGTAAATTGACCATTTCCATCCCCATCGCGAGCCTCAATTACCATATTATATTGTCTGGGTTGACCTACTAGCGAAGCATCCGGATAAATAATACCAGTTTTAGAATCCAATGTGAATACACCTAGAAAATAATATTTAAGGTTTACGAAAAACTTTTCAAAAGAACATTTTAAAAACTTTTACCTCCAACATTTCCACTGACAATACTATAACGGATTGCCGAATTAATTCCATCATCTAAATCTACAGCTTGAACTTTTAAAATTGGTGATGGTGGGTTAAGAGATAAATTTTCTACCACGCTAGCACGATAATGATGTTGAACAAAGACTGGTGGATTGTCGTTTACATCTAAGACTTTGATATGAACCTGGAGAAATGAAGGGCTATATTTAGTTGTGATATTCTCAGCTTTTAGAATTAAAATTTTGGAAAAAATTTATTTAAGGATGATTATCAATCCACTAAACCACTCGTCGGATTCACAAATCCCTTTTATGTTCCTATTAGTAACAGTAATGTCCTCTTGTCCTGGTACCCATACCAGGTTTACATTCATTTATTCCGGCAGCACATTTAAGGACGTTCGGCAGTCCTGTGATACCTTTTAAATACTTGCTTTAAAATTTGAAAATATTCTTACCTGTGCAGTAACAGTACGCCTAACCGCTGGAGGTGCTTTATCACTAGCCACTGCTTGAATCACAATATCCTTAATCATTTCACGATCTAATAAACCAGAATTCAAAACACTAATAACTCCCGTATCTGGATCAATTGTAAAATCGGCACTATGTTCACCCACTAAACTATACACAATTTCACCAAATTCACCATCATCTCCATCCGTGGCTTTAACAGTTAAAATCGATGTACCAGCTGGTGAATTTTCTTTAACAGTTGCTTCGTACTCAATGTGTTCGAATACAGGATCAATATCGTTTATATTAATCACATTCACTAGAACATCCGCTGTTGCTGAGAGCTGTGGAATACCAGAATCGTAGGCGACGATCGTGAAATTAATGTTTTTAACTTGTTCATAATCAATTAGACGTTTTGTCTTGACCACCGCTGTAAAAATAATACATGAGTTAGTTCGATAGTTGAGTTACGATTTTGGACAGAGATAATCGATTCACTAAGACCTGAAGAATTTTTTACATTGCTCAAAAACTTACCTGTATTATTATTTATTTCAAAAAAATCACTATTTGGATGAATTTCATAGTAAGCTATACTTGAATCGGCATCGGTGGCTGTATAACTTCCCACAACAGTTCCAATCGGTAGTTCTTCCATTAAATCCAGCGTATATCTTGGATTACTTGGAGTCCATGGTGGATTAAACATTGGTGGAAAATCATTAACATCGACAATCGTTATAATTAGAGTTCCTAAACAAATAAAAAGGATTACACTTTAAACTTCCTGAGACATCAAATAAAAGATAAGCACAAACCTTGAGCTTGTTGTGGTGTTGGCGCCGTAATATCCGTTACCAAAACAGTGATTCGAACAACAGCAGCAATATCACGTTGTAATGTTTTTGCAACAGTAATTTTTCCCGTTTCTGTATCAACTGCGAAGAATTCTTTAAATATTTCGTTATCAACAACTTCTTTTCCATTTTTATCAACAGCTGTAATAGGTTCAGCCGCAGCAAAATTAAGTGCATCTGTTGAAACGATATCAGGATCCATTGCAGTTAGTGTATGAATTACAGTTCCTGGTTCAACATTTTCTGAGACTTCTGCACGCTGTGTAGATGGAACAAAGTATGGGAACTTATCGTTTACATTTAAAATTGAGACAGTCAGTGTTGATGTGCCTGTTAAGGTTGGAGTTCCTCGATCCACAGCAATTAATTCAATATTATAAGTATTCCTTCGATCATAATCCAATTTTGTTGCGACTGTCACAATACCTGTAGACTCGTTAATATTGAATGCATCAAAAGCTCCTTTTTGTATGCGATACCTAATTTCGGCATTTAAACCTGTATCAGCATCAGTTGCTTTTGTTGCAGCAACTGTTGTTCCAATTGGAGAATTCTCTGGTACTGAGGCTAAATAACTTTCGCTGCTAAATATTGGAGCGTTATTATTAACATCCCTTACAGTGATATTCACTAGACAAGTACTGGTAAATTTTCCATCGCTAGCTTCTACCGTTAACATAATATTATCGCTAGTAATGTTTGTCATATCTAAACCTTTCGGATTTGTTATTAAAATTTTCCCAGTGTTTTCATCAATATCAAAAAGATTATTTACATTTCCAGAAATTATTGAATATTTTATTTCTGACGTTTTATCAATATCGCGTGCCATAACTTGTAATTCTGGTTCAAATTTCAAAGCCCCTTCATCGATTACCACTCGATAATTGTTGTTATTGAATATTGGAGCATTATCGTTACTATCAATCAAGGAAATCTTTAAAGGTACAACTGTTGTTTGACCTTTGCCTTCATCGTCGGTTGCCTTGTACGATAAAAAGTAAACATCACGTGTTTCGTAATCTAAACAATCGCCTTGCCCTGGTGTTTCACAAGGTGCTACCGTAATTGTACCAGTTTTATTATTTACAATAAATTTATCAGCCCCATTTCCGAACAATTGATAAATTATACCATTTTCACCAAAATGACCGCTATCACGATCTTTAGCGGTGATTGTTGTTACTAAGGAACCAGGGGATGCTGTTTCAGAAATACGTGCCATATATGCTTCTTGACTGAAAGTCGGAGCGTTATCATTTGCGTCGGTTATACTAACGGTTACTGTTGCAGTCGATGAGAGTTTTTGTGGTGTTAAAGTTTCTTCGGCAATAACCTAAACAAAATTATAAAATATTCATATAGAATGCAATAATCAACCGCCCAAAATATTGGAGGGACCAATATTCTGGCATCTCTCAATCTCTCCTCTCTATTTGGTAAAACCAATATATTTTTAGTGACGATCATGAGTTGATTCAGGACTTTCTAAAAGAAATAAATAACGAGAATCACTTACCAAAATGATAAACTTCCTTTGATTTGGATTCTCATAATCCAACGATCCATTTGTCACACGAATACTAACTGATGTGGATCCTTTGGCTAATTTTGGTTCAACCGTAAAAGCTTTCGAAATGTCTTCCAAACGTAACGAGAATACGGAATTATTTCCAACATCTGAATCACGTACAGTCATATCTAAATGTGGAAGAGGTGTTCCATTTGGTACATTTTCTGGTATTTCAACACTATATTCACGTTGATTAAAGCGTGGTGGCTCGTCATTTACATCTTTTATGGTGACAGTTGCTTCAGCCGTGGTTGATGCTAATGGATCGTCAGTTTTAGTTCCGTTCACAATTTCTACGGCCTAAAATATTAATAAAATCGGTAAAATAGTTTCAGGTTTTTGTTATCGTTTGAATAATTTACCCGTATTGATAGTGTTAAAACACCAGTAGTTTCTTCTAATGCTTCTTTGTCCAAAGGTTTTGCAGTTCGTAATTCACCAGTGATTGCATCCAATAAGAAATATTCCATGGGATCTAAAATAATGAAATATATTAAAGAATTTAATGAAACTTTTTGAAAAGTCTTTATTGAACTCCAAGGAAACTTTGAGCCACTTAGCCTAGTCATAAGGGGGCAAAGGGCCCCAGCGGTGGGCTTATAAAGCCCAAATCTTTTAAAATGCTTATTTTGTCTTAAAATTGTCATCTAGGACGTATTTTTGGTTGCTGATTACGAATCTGATGTCAGATTAACGGATTCTGAAAAACGTGCCTTTTTTGGCCAAGAATTTCACATTTTGGCATAAAAATTATCTTCCGAAAATCGTGCACGGCGTACTTCAAATAACTGCTCTTATAGGAATCCAATTTTTTCAATATTTTTTTGCCAGCGGGTTGTTACATAAAAATTAGAACTACAATGGGTAAGACTTACTTGTTAGTAGCTCATAAACCACTTTACGTGGCATTCCACGATCACCGTCTTTAGCATGAACTCGCATTACCAAAGTATTAACAGGAGCATCTTCATCAACAACACCCGTTAGCGATCCAGTAAATTCTGGTGGAGTGTTTTGCACATCTTTTATTTTGATTTCCACACTCGCTGTACTGTTTAATAAACCATCCTGATGGAAAAAAACAATTGATAAGAAAACGATAAAATTTAAACAACCTCGAAATTCTACTTACGGAAGCTTCCAAAATCACTTGATAAAATGGTTTCTTATTGTAATCCAAGGGTTCCAAAAGTACTAACGCTCCTTTATATTCACTTTGTGTAGATTTTAAAGTTTTTACTTGAAATATTTTGCATGCATCTGTAAATTGTAATTGTTGTCTTGAGCAAGCAACTTCTAGATTTTCACCAACTGAATCGGGATCTTGAACCCGGATATATTGAAAAATAGTGGTGCCAATTTCAGTATCTTCAGGTATACTTGCTTCGTATGGCGTATTCAAAAATGTCGGCGAATTATCATTTTCATCGAGGATAATTACTGATATTGGAACTTTCACGATGTTATTGTTCGAATTATCTCCAACTTCATCTTCTAATGTTACTAGAAATGTTAAAGTGTCGTTTATCTGGAACAAAAAGTGATTTTAAGTTTTTCTTTTCGGGTCTTTTGATTTTTCTTTTCAAATCAACAAAAATCATTATACAAAGTTTTTTTTTTGAATTGAACATAAGTAAACGGGACTAACGTACAACGTGGATCGATTTTTAACTGTTAAAAAAATGAGGAACATTAAAAAATAATTCGCTACTTTCAGATTGTGGGTGGGGATACGATTTTTATAAAGACGACGCCGGCAAAGTATGCTTATGAATTTCAAGAGCGTTTTCTACTTAGATCTCCAACTACCGCCGGGTTGGAGAATTCTCTAATTTATTATCTATTTGGGGTTTTAGAATCTACCGTCCTTGCAAGTAAACAGCTTGAACATATAAACCAAAAGTTATTCACTCAATAGGATTCCGCAAAGTTAAATAAGAGTGTTCCTCAAAGTTTAAGATGAACACCCTGTATTCTGTAAAAAAATACATAGGATATAAAAATAAATAAAAAAAACTATGTTTCGAATTTTTCTGCGGAAGAGAAATTAATTTTCATTGCAAAATATAACCCACATACAATTTTGCATTGAAAATATTTTGTGAAAAATAATAAAAATATACATTGGAAAAGAATAAATATGAAAAAAGTTTTCAGAAACAATTTGTAGAGATGCCAAGCAGCATAATAGTAATAATAATGAAGAAAAGCTCTTGTTGTAGTAAAAGCTCTTGTATGTGTTTTGTACGACATGTTACTACATATACATATATGAGAGTTCAGTTTAGCTCAACTACCATTCTATTTCTACCTAACAATTTTCTATTCGGACAACGAAATCACTACATATTTTTTATATAGTCGGCTTTTTAAATCATTAGACATAATGATCTCTTTACTTTTTCCATTATTTCAAAACGGTAAAATAATAAAACATTTCACTACTCTTACGGCGGATTGCCACAAAATTAGCAACGAGTAACTTAAGAGTAATTACGATTAGCTAATTCATACTGATGATGACTACTTGGTAGTCGAAATACGTATTTATAAAATACAAAAAAACTGATCTAGGAAATTGGGGCAAAAATCGAAATTTATTTCGAAATATCCTAGAGTTCTCATTTATTATCTTTGATAATATTTATACTAGTATTTTTAGTTAAAATTGTATTTAATCGAAAGAAAATACCGTAGCTACAAAAATGCTTTAGCTAATAGTTGTAAAGGATAATAGAGGACATTAGATTGTGTGCACGATTTTGACCAAAAATTCTAGTTTCAAGGTCATTTGACATCAGAATGGAGAACCTTGATCTTCAAATGATTTTGCAAATTTACTTGGGCTTTAAAAGTTATTAACACAGACGAATGATCTTTATTTTCTTTAGATACTTTTCAGAAAAACATTTGTCTAAAGTTTTTAAGTCGTATTTCTTCCGAAAGCTTATGATTTAGCATCTAAATTGAATATTTAAGCAACCCGGAGAACTAGGCCCAATCTGAAGTCAGAACATGGTGCCCCCCATCAAATTCTGCAATTTTGTTTCAGTTATTTTTGGTTAACTACAAAACGAACAATTAGCCGTAATAAATTAAAATGGTTCACCCTGGTTCACCCTGTAACAGTTTTGGATTGGTAAACGCTACCCACGGAGGTGACTATAGCGCTTACTTTTTAATTTGACAAAAGCTTTTTTTGAACAATTTTTAATATTTTTGACATCAATTTTAGATATTATGAAATGTATTTTTTGGATAACGATCAATTCTTACAATCTCTGGATTTTTGGGCCAGTCTTATACAAATTGAGCTACAAAAATTAGGAATAAATTTAAGTGATTTGGAGAACGATGAAAAGTGAAAAAAATTCAGTAGTTCAATTGATTTAAAATTACATTTCATTTCTTCAGGTATCCAAATGAGTTGAAAATTTAGAGACGTTTTCCAATCATAAGTGACCAATAAATACGATGTGCTAATGACTTAATAATCAATTTTATAATAAATATATTGAGAACAAAATAAAAAAAAAAATGCAATATTTTAATAGAATAAAAAAAAAAGAGAATAATACTACATATAAGTATAGAATATAGACATATTTACTTCTCTATCTAATGGTTTAGCAACAATGACATCGCCGGTATCACGATTTACATCAAAACGATCTGTGCCAATAATACCATAATGGACGGGTGAATCTTCTGGATCAGTGCCCTCTAAACGATATATCACATCACCAACAGGAGTACTTTCTGATAATGCTAAATTGTTCATATCCAATGTAAATGATGGTGGAAGATTTGTTGTTGCACCCAAACATACTGTAAATAAAAAAAGATAGATATATTAGTACTTATAGAGAGTATAGGTTTATTCGAGATTTATTATGGTTATGGTATTGTTTTGTGTTATTGTGGTTTTTGGTTCCAAATTTTATAAATTGATTTTTATTTATTTATATATTTTGTAAGTTTGTGTCCGTCGTGTTCACTTTCTGATCTGCGGGTTTCAGGATTCAGGATTGGAATTTTTAGGTTTGCCTGCATTTAATATGATAAATCATGTCAAATTTTGTGATATTTTCAAGAGCAAGGCACTAATAGATTTAATACAATTTTTTGCACTTACTGCAAAACCTTCTATTTCATACAATAACTATAGCAGAGGTAGATTATCTATAAGGCAAAGTAGGCACGTGACTATAGGCGCGAGGTTACTAAAAAAATAAAAGTAATTGTGTAAGCAAATATGCAAAAAGTTACAGCCCGTTGATATTGACATTTGTACAGTTATTCAAATGTATGGCAGTCTCACACATTTTTTCTCATATAAATTCTCCAAAATAGTGAAAGAATAAGAAAAGGATACCAAGAAGATACGGAAGAAAAAGGTCGCTCCTCAGATGGATCTGTCAAAACATTGCTTCTTCATTATCTGGTCCGGAAATATTGAGTGACAGTGATATCTGGCAATTATAGACAAACTTGTGGTTGAACTTTAAAAGGGGCGAAAATCGTACAGCAATTTTTACGGTAATTTTCGTTTTGAAGCAATTTGATCAATTTGAACACTGAAGAAGTTCAAAATAGCGCATGTATGTAAAAAATCGTTCTTATTTAACAACGATGACTCGAGTCGGAAAACTGTCATAAAAACGAACGCGATTTTACAAGCTCTTAGACAAAAGACTTTGAAATTAAGAAACTAAAAAAACGCTTTTTATTGGAAATTGCCCCCGGGCCCAAAATTTCTTAATACGCCTCTGAGTCAAACATTGATAAATGGTAAGTAATCTGATAGTCTAAATTGGAACTACTGAAAACGAGTACATTTCCTGTTTCAATTAGTACGAATTATTATCGCCAGTTGGCGGAATTTATCGTATTTAAATTTAACATTTTGATTGGCCTCTTAAAATGCTAAGGACAAGTGTTGCAATCTGATAGTTAATTAGGACGAATTTAATGGACAGTTGGCGGGTTGCAACTACCAGTTGTCAATAATCATAGTAAAATACCTTTGTTTGGCACTTTTAATGTAATTTATCGTTACTTTTAAAAAATGTCTGCAATAAATTTTATTCGAAGTATAAATCGTTTAGAAAATCTCTATGTGAACTAAAACGATCAATTAATTTTTCCTTTCAAAGAGATAAAAATATATTTTATCGGTATTACTAAGTTCCGTGAACAAGGTATTTTAAAAATTTTTATTGGTTCAGTCTGATTTTCGTTCGTGTGAAGATTAGTACAATAATTAGAAGTAAAGCTCATAATCTTTGAATGGCTTAATAGATTTTCGCCGAAACTGCTATTACGAGAAAGACAGAAGTAATCGCGTTAAACTAAAAACTCTTTTTTTTAAGTTGAGTAGGTACACATACTTTTAGTAAACCTTGTATCAATAATTGCTGTGAAAATTAAAACTCATTTCGTACAAAAAAAAAGGATCTTTTGTACTGATTTTGTTACTTTTCCCATTTCATTTGAATGTATAAAATGTCATATTATCAAATTTTTTTTTATATCGAGGCGTTTCAATAAATAATAAATGGCATAGATTTTTTGACAATCATTAAAAAAGTTTTTTAATGAAAAATATTTTTGTCTTCTGTAATTAAACATTTGATTCTCTCTCATTCATAAAAGTACATCATAAAAAGCTATTATTTTGTATTATCATAGCCCATTTATATATATATATACAAAAAAGAACTAAAATTTTGAACAGTGGCGAACCAGGGTTTAAAGGGAAACGAGCAAATTTTACAAAAGTTAACATTTAAGGATGTGCCAGGACAATTTTGGATAAAAGGCTTGATTTTTTTAAATATAAATTTGAAGTAAGTCTAAATCATTCTGAAAATTTTTTTACTGGAGGTTGCCCGATTATTTAAATAAATAAATGACTTCAAAAGTACGCATATTTAAGGTTGGTTTTATGGTAAAATTGTAGATGGATTATATGTTTTCATAGATTTCTCCAAAACTAGTTGGTGGAAATTTAAAAAAAAAACGGTTTAAAGTTGAAGCCTTAATAAATTATTGAAAACAAAAAAACCTGTTGTGCCTGACTAATTAAGGATGTGTTAGCACGGTAGTGGGGACATAAATTTAAAAAAAGTACCTATATATTTTTAATTTTGACGGAGAATTGACAATATAAGACGAAAATTAAGAATAAAATTTTTCGATACCTAGAGTAATTTTCAAAATATCAAAAATTGAAAATTTTATTTTAATTATTTATCTTTCGATATTTCGAAAACCAAAGTAGATATAGAAAAATTGTATTCATATTTTTCGTCTACATTTATAAAGTGTTAAAACAAAATACATCATCAAAGTTGAAAATAAGGTACTAATAATTTCAACCACAAGTCTAAGCTCGCCTTGGCGCTCGTATTACCATAAATCTTCTAAGAATAGGTGAGGTGATCCATGTCTAGTGATCCGTCCAGGTGATCATTATACTTTCTACAAAACGAATGTTCTATTGGTCATTTTACATATACAGATATGTAACACAAATTGCCTATAAAAATATATATTGATATTTTAGCTTAGACATCAAAAATTCTTTAGTTTGTAGAACTGATATGTAAAATATGAATATTTGTTTTTTTTTTTTTATAAATCTTTTAAAATATGTAATTTTAAATGAAAAAATCACCAACTTACCGATTAGTAACATATGCTTCTGGTGAATAAGAAAAAGAATTATATGATTTTGGTAATTTATCGCGGTAAATCAACCGAAGATACACTACAGTCAACAATAATTTATTTACAAGGGTATAGATTTATTTATAGGAAAATTCAAAGCAATAAATTAATCAATTGAAAGTAATTTTCCAACGAGTATAAAGTTTTAAAAATAGAAGCAAAGAAAACGTGAAAAATTACTGATTAAACACAAATACTACATAAATAAATTTTAATCTTTGCTGCTTTTTATTGTCTGTGCATTGCACTCCTTTTTATATATTTTTTCATTCATAGAGATTTTGCATCTATGTAGAGAATACGAAAGTATAAAAATATTCGAATATTTCTAGAAGTAAATCATAAAGTTAAGAAAATCTGTTTTGTGTTTGTTTTGTTTGAAATTTTAAATAGAAATAGAAATGCCGGTCTCTTTTACCACATACACACACGTTTTATCTTATTAACAGCGATAAAAATATCCCAAAAATTAACGTCCAACGAAATCAGAATGTCCTATACGTGAGAATACTTTGCGTGAGGATAAAAATAATACATATTAATAATAATAAAAAGGAGGGGGTACCACAAATGGGACCGTAGCATCTTGTCCGTTTTCTGGCACCCGAAGACGAGATAAGGGGTGTTATCTACGGGTAATAGGTACTATTTTAAGTAGATGAATTTATATGAATCTCGAAACCTGACACCACTCAAAAAGCCACCAACTGCTCCGCTAAGATTGCTGCTAGGATTAATGGGTGAAAAGTTTCGGACCCTTCTTTTGCAGGCACAAATGATATCCAAGTGGGATGATAAAAAATCCTCAAGTTATGAAGGTGGTAGTTCAATTGAAAGTATCCTATCAAGAGTCACACGACTCTTCTCAACTGTGTTCTAGTGAGTTTCAACCGAGAATAGTCGAATAACCTAGTTGTGTTAAAGTTCCAGCAGTCGAGGTGAGCTTGTCGCCATTTACCGACTCCTTGTTTTGGTAAATTATGGAGCATCTTGCTATGAGAATGAAAGAGTCAGATGAAAGAGGCATTTGAAATGACCCCCTTGTGCCAACGAGTCCACTGTTCGTTCCTTGCGTGAGGATAGTTCGAAAAGTCATAAAAATGCCATTTGGAAGGAAATTTAGAAAAAAAATTACGGTTAGTTTTGATTTCATAAAGCTGAGGAATTTCTAGGTATCGTTGGACAGGTTTTAGAAAAGAAACAAAATATTTTTAATGATTTTTCTCTTTTGTTGTTAAACTATTGATTATAAAGTCAAAATAATTGCCTAAATAAACTTAACGGTAAGTTTGCAGTGTATAAGGATTACATTTTGCGATGATGTCTCTTAATTTTGTATACGGAAGTTTGTGGAGTTAACATCAGATTTTTTTTTACATTATAATTAAAACATATTACTCTCTCAAAGCTGTGAACGAATAGTAAGTGCGCATTGTGTGGAAAGCATCGAGCGACAAAAAAAAAGTGTATAACGAATATGAATATAATTATATATTGCTTGTTATTTTTCCTACACTGACCGGCCAACAAAATTTATAGATATTATTTTATATTTCAATCGAATCGTTTTATTTGCTTTTATAAAGTATTATTTTGCAAAAGAAGAAATATCGTATAAACCCATAGCAGTTTTTTAGGGTCCTTAGCATAAATTTGATGTAAATTAAAAATACAAATTTTGTTAGATATTATTAAAAATATTATTTTTGTTGGGGATAATATTCGTTTAATGTTTAAGTAGGTAAGGTATTCATTTGAAAAAAATGCAGATTCGTTGTGTGCAAAAAAAGGTGGAGGGGGCAGCTGAATGGATCACAGCAAAAACAAAAGACGAAATTACATAAATAATATTTTATACCATGTATATATGAAATATACATAGTATATTAAGTTTAGTCCCAAGTTTGTAACGCTTAAAAATAATGATGCTAGGAAAAAAATTTTGTCATAGGTGTTCATAAAATCACCTAATTAGTCCATTTCCGGTTGTCCGTCCGTCCGTCTGTGGACACGATAACTCAAAAACGAAAAAAGATATCGAGCTGAAATTTTTACAGCGTATTCAGGACGTAAAAAGTGAGGTCAAGTTCGTAAATGAGCATCATAGGTTAATTGGGTCTTGGGTCCATAGGACCCATCTTGTAAACCGATAGAACAAAAGTTTAAATGTAAAAATGTTCCTTATAAAAAATTAAACAACTTTTGTTTGAAATATTTTTTCGTAAACATCACTGTTTACCCGTGAGGGCGCCAATTAGGCGGAAATTTTATAATATGTCCTATACTTGATTATCAGTTATGTATGTGTCACATGTTTGTATGTGAAATGTAATAAAGAAATCAACACTGACTATGCATGGTATTTCAACAATTAACTCAGTCAATTGTTTGTTTTCACTTGTTTAAATGTAAGTGCACATAATAACTGTAGATTTTTAAGAAAATAGTATTGAATTTTCAATGTTAAACATATAAACAATCCATAGACTTAACTGCCCATCCATAAAATTATACTAATAAAGTATAATGTGTCATAGCTATGGAAACTCCTAATAACAACAGTATAAAATTTTCTAAAAATAATGTTAACTATTTTATGATATAATTAATAAACTATAGACTTATGTGTCAATACCATGGAAACCCCTGGAATATAACTCATGCACGGTGCAGTGCGAATAGTGACTGAAATAAGTGTTTTATTTTCTTTGGCTGTTAGTATACCAGTAGATAGAGATATAGAATAGATGTATGATATTTTATATAAAATATAATAATTTTTTATTATATTTTTTATAAAATTGCTAAGACTTATGTAAACATTGTTGATGATTATGAAAATATACGGTAATTGTCTTTATAAATTTAATTTATAAAATTTGTAAACATTTATTGTTAGAATTCAGTATCAATTCTGTAAAGGAGGTTCAATTATATATCTGCGAAAATTATTCAAAGCAGGTAGCTTTGTGGTGGAGTTTGCATATTTATATAAATTAATTAATGTCCGCAGAAGCCTCGCATCATCATTCGAGAGATATAAACTTTCAATACTAAAATGAAAAATCATTTATATTGTTAATTGCAGCTTGTAGCCAATTTTAAAGAAAATTTCTTAAAGTTTTTAAACCTTCGGTTTTGGTCAAAGGATGTAGCCGGTAGCCCATACAAACATATAAGAGCCCATACAAACATATCAAAGCATGTTTCAGAATCCTTGATGCTGGAACCTTCATACTATAAGCATACTTAATCGACATTTTCATAAAATCTTTCTTTACATCGAAATTCGCATACTAAACTTTTATTTTTTGTAATATACAGATTTTACAATTAATGTTTATTTTAAAAATTATCCACTATTTGAAATTTTTTCCTATGAAAATAATATCACAGAGAATGAAGTGAGTTTTGATAAAAAATCACGTCAAGAGTTTGGTATGTTATAGAAATGCGTTTGGTTAAACTTCGTCCCTTCTTCTCCCTGTCTAATACCAATAATAATTGCATTTCTCCTTTACAGGTGGCGAGCGTCTTCTAAAATTTAACAATAGTTCTATTTTTTATTCACAGGTAGCGCTCGTGTATTAAAATTTAACAATAGTTTTTTTTCTTATTCACAGATGACATTCTACATAATCAATACAAATTTATAGAAGTTATGCTTATAATTTATAGCCGAGTAGCTGATCATTTTCATTGAATAAAAAGATTATAGAACGATTATAAAATGTGTTGAATGTGTTTTGCAGAATTTTTTATATTATTTACGTGCTTTTGACAGCTTAGTGTTTTTCGTATAAACTTATAAGTTAATTTAGTAAATTAAGAATAATAACAATTTCCTGCATATAATTAACAATCATAATTATGGCGAAGCCGTGCATCTGTATTATATTTTATGTTTATAAGTGGCCTATAAGGTTCCGTTTAAAATCGGTAGATAGAGTTTTCCTTAGTAGAATTTTCAATAACTTTTGTTTCAATATAAACTTAAAATTAGGTGAAGTTTCCTTTATTTTCCTTTTTGCTTCTATTTAGAGAAAATTTTCAAAATTTGAAATGTCTTGATGTATATGTAGTAATTGGAAATATATCTTGAAAGCAAAGTTGTAGAATATAAATCTATTCTTTGGTAAAATTTAAACTATTTTTTTTTGTTTGGCAATCCCGAAAGAGAAGACGGGCATTTAAGACTTCGAAATAGGATATTTGTCTGGTTATTTTCTGTAAAATATCTTACGATTATTAAATGGTATTTAAAGAGCCAAAAAAAAAGTGTTTACTTTTAATTATTTTATTCTGGTTGTTTAATTTACATCTTGAGATAGTACATTCTCCACGAGTATGAGAGAGTAAGTATGTATAGATAAAGCAATGTGTATGAGAAAGAGGTGCTATAGGCATGTTTTCTTGCTATGAGTTGAATGTGGTATCGATATGCGTTGAGTTGTACACACACAGCAGCAGTAGAACCATCGTACAACTATAACACCTCTTTCTTATACGCATTGCTTAACGTATGCACTTTATCTTCCTCGTAGGAGATGCCTATGACAAGATGTAAATGAAACGCATGGTATATATTTTCAAAAACAACTAATAAGATTTAAATAATTTATCAAAGCGGTAAAATAGTCTTTTATTCATTTTTTATTCCGGACTAACGTTGCAACTTTTTAAAAGTCCTTGCATTAGAGAAAATTAATAGCTTTTTGAATACAAGTTGACATTATTTAAAAATTCCATTTTCAAACATTACTAAAATAATATAGTCCAGATTTTTAGAAAGAAAAAAAATAACTGTTGACGGACAGGAAATTCATTCACAAAATAATAAACTTTACGATATTGTATGCGGTATACTATTATTATTCCATTGTGGTAAAAAAAAAACATATTAGAAAAATAGGGAAAATTCTTCTATTTTTTTCCTTTTGGAAAATATATATTATATACCCAACCCACACAATATAATGTAAGCACTTTGCACAAATACATGACTTTTACATTAAAAATTATAAATAAAAATACATTTAAAAGTAAAAAAATATTTTTTTTTATTTTTTATTTTTAGAGAATGTATTATATACGATATGACATTCTGATTTTAATTCTTAAATTTAATTCATAACGTTTTCTTCAGTTTTTTACATTGAGATAATGGTGGGAATATATATTCATATTTTCATTCTATCTAGAGACCTTTTTTATACAGGAAAAAACGGTAGCTCGATCATAAAAAAATCATCTAAAATTATTTTACATTTGTTGTTAGCCTATTAAGGATGTATGAGCATGACAAAAATGATTAATTTAAAGGCTCAAAATTTTTTTATAGGTAGACTTTTACTCATAGAAAATGTGGTTAAAATTTCAACTTATATATTCATGCAAATTTTTAAGAAAAAATGATTGAAAATCTCAAAAAACGACATATTTTGAAAGTTTTTGATCAGGTTCACTTGGAATGAATGAAAACAAATTTAAGGAAAAACTTTTTAATACAAAGTAAACATATAAGCAATGACATAAAAAAAAGAAAAAACAAGTGTCTCTATCCGTAAAAGGGATGTACCAGCAGTCTAGACTTAGGGTTGAAATTATTTTTATCTCATTGGAACTATGTTCCTTATCACACGATAATTGTTTGCTGGTTGGGAGTTAAAATAAAAAAAAAAAAACTGTAACAAAAACAGACATGTAGGTTTGATGAAAATTTTGAGAAAATGCAAAAATCTTTTGAAAATTGTCAATTTGTATTCTTTTGTCAAAGCTTTATCATTATGTTTTATCTTATGTTTTATCATTTAAGAAAATTGAGTTGTGAAAGTTATCAGAAGTTAAAGAAAACAGAGATAATTTAAAGTAATTACAATGCAATATTTATGTTATGTCATAATAAATATTCTAATCCAAACAAACGTATTGTACTGGCATATTGGGTTGACTACTAAATCAGAAGTATGTCTTTTTTAAACTAATACTACCTTTATTTCATACAGTAAAAATTAAAAGTAGCTATATAATTAAATGCTTTAAAGAATCAAACAAGTATTTGATTTCTAAAATTAATACCTTTAATTTTCAGAAAAATATCTTGTAAATAAAAAAAGTAAGCGCTACATTTATAATATACCAAGATACGAAAGGAATATAGTTCCTAGAGGGTTTCCCACGCCAACTCTCAATCTTTTTTTTTCAACTCTCATAGTATGTGAGCATCGAAAATGTTTTCAATCATCTGAATGTGTTATGTCATAAATGATAATAAGAACTTCTTGATAAGAAAAATGCATTTTGTTCGCGTATTACCTTGCTCGTTTAAATAAAATAACGATAAATCAATATATTAGAAAAATTTTAGAAAAACTTTACAATAGAAAATTGAATTATTTATTTGAAAAATATTTCAATATACCATCAGAATAATAGGAGAAAATCAAAATTGTCATATTAAATATTTAGATAAGATTTTATTCTTGTATAAGTATGTATAATATGTAAAACATTTTTTATTCGTACAAGAAAACTAATATATTGAATATCTATTGAAAATTTTTTAGATTTATTTGACATACATTTTATTGTTAGATCAATTTGATTATCGTATGTAAAAATATTTATTAAATATTATAGATTTATTATAGATTTATTTTTGGAAGGTAAAGCTTCTACAAGAACGATTAAACGTGTGATATATGGTTTCGCATTATCAACATGCCATGAAGAATATAAATACAGATATAACACCGTAATCTAGGAAATTAAAACTTTTTTCAATCGAAAAATTGATACCCGTTTAATAATAATTAAAGCTGTACAATTTAACTATTATTCAAGTGAATCTGATCTTTGGTAACTTCTGTTTACTGCTCATAGATGGCATTTTAATCTTATATATACGAGCAATTCTTGTATATATATATATATATATATATATATATATATATATATATATATATATATATATATATATATATATATCAACGATCTTGGAAATGGCTCCAACGATTTTCATGAAAATGAGTATGTAGGGGTTTTTTGGGGCGATAAGTCGATCTAACAAGGTTTCATTTTAAAAAAACGTCGTTTTATTAGTTTTTTCATGAAAAACTGAAACCGGCAATGCAAATTATAACTCTTCCTGACATCTATTGGTGTATATCGTAGTTAATGAAATAAAATACATTACCGGGACATTCAAATTGGTATTTGTGTGGAGACATTTAAAACGGTCTTCTATTAGTGATAAAATTTGTGTCTTTTTAAGAATACCGAGCAAAGCTCGGTCATCCAGATATTATTATTTATATTAGTTTTTTTTTAAACACGTTAATAATTTCAATTTACAAATTATGCATTTTTAATTATTTATACTATAGTAAATTTATAAAAAAAAAACACAGTTTTGCCAAAGTTTTAAGTTTTTCTTAGACTTCCGTCGACAGCCCACATGACTAACTATCTTTTGTTTTTTTAATTTTTTAATGGAAATGATAAAAGTTTTTTGAAAAGACACAAAAATTGAATTAAATTTATAGGGTTTTGAGACGCTGGAACTTTTTTGCATATGGTAATCAGATAACAAAGAGAGAACATAAAACCGGGACCATTTTTTACCCGAATTTAATTCAATATGATATGTAAACATTTTTTATAACAATATTACATATGTACAGTTATCACGGTAAAAGTCCGAATTTTCTCCGAGAAATGTACTAATGAAGAGATTTGTAGGTTTTCTTTTTTAACTAGTGTGCTTTAGGAGTGGGAATACAAAAATATATAGAAATATTTTGACTTTTCTTCGTAAATAACTTTAAGATAATTATTATTCTTTGATAAATCTTTGAAAATTCTTTTAATAGTTTAAGTAAGACATTAAAAGTTAAAAAATTGTCTTCCCTAACTGTGTATAAAATCTTATAAAAATGATTCTTGGCTAAAGCTATTTGGTGATTCTACTTTTAACCCCAGGTTAAAGAGAGTGGTGTTATAAGTTTATCGTAGATGTGTATCTGTGTGACTGGCTGTAGCATCGAATTTCCTAAACGGCTGAGCCCACTTTTATTTTTTGTTTGATTGTTTTTAGCTACGTTTCAAACTATGAAACAACTAGAAAAGAGACGATGATCTGTAAACGGCTTAGTAGATTTTCTTGAAATATAACTAAGAACACTCTCGGTCAACTTACCTTTAAAAAAACTCTGTACATCCGTTAAGGAGCAACGATTCCACAAACTAATCGATCAGATTTGTTTCTCTGTGGGAGGTCTTTTTAAACTTTTAATTTAATAAAATTGAAGTTTGCTATCTTTAACTAGTACATTCTAGAAACATCTATTTCAGAGCAATATTCGGATTTTGATAGTAACACATATATTTTATAATGTTACATAATAAAGAATTATTGAGGTTAAAATGCTGGAACGAATTTATAAAACTTTATTTTAAAGTTGATTTATTAACTGTAATTTTGGTATATACAATATAATATTCATATACATTATAAATATTTGGATAATATACCACGTGATACAAGGATTAGCCAAGCCAATAATAGCCATTTTAAGTATTTTTCATAGAGTTGCAAAGTTGCGGAAAAACGGTTCATCGAAGTAGAGAGAGACAGGTAAAGAATGCGCGTATAGCTGTAGAGACAGAAAAAATTCTCTTACGTTCGTCTCTCTTATACGCTTAAAATGCCTCTGTCTCTTTCTACTTATCTCACTGCGGTCAAGAATTCACTTATTGTGTTTCTATTTCTATACAGATCTACGGTATTATCTCTATGGTTTTCTATACAGCTCTATGGTATTATCTCTATGGTGTTTTTAGAATAATTTATTTTTTTCAAAAGCAGTTTTTTATAAGTAAAATAAAAAAAAAAGTAAAAAGCAAATACAGAAACAAGTGAAATTTCGAAGCTGTAGTTATATACGATGGTTTTTTACCCGGTCGAATCGAATAATTTTACCTGATTTGAGATAAGAAAATCTAATTGAAATCGATTTCGTTCGAGATTGGTTTGTTGCCAAGTAGACAGACATGATAAAATTTGAACAAGTCATGCTTAGTTTCGTAGTTAAGAAAATTGAAGTTTTAACCGTAACTTGAGCGTTACGTTAGTTAAAGATAATCGAAGTTTTCGATCACTCGTTTTTTTTTATGACTAAACTTTAGCAATTTTCAAAAAGGCATCCTATTTCAGTTTATTATGAAAATACTATAAAATAATCTTTGGACATACTGTAGACGAAAAGATATAAAAATTTCTCCGAAAAAAGTGTATTTTTCAAAGAGTTGAAAAAATAAAAGAATAATAATATGATCAACTGTTGTTGTTTATTTTTTCCTTTCATTTGTATTCGAATCGAAGTTATTTTATCCCAACTGGCGACCGTTATTTTATTTATGAATTGTATTATTATATCAGACTACACGCACGTCTAACACACCCACTCACTGTATCATGTGTTCATCTAATAAATATAACCCTTATAAAATAAACTAATAATAACTGGATTGAAAAGTTTTTGTAGCAAAAAAAAAAAAATTCCTTATTTTTATCAATATTTTTATTGTTGTTCGAGGTAAAGGATAGAGAAATTGCATGTTTTTTATTTTTTTTACTAAAAACAAGTAAAAACAAACAATTGACTGAGTTAATTGTTGAAATACCATGCATAGTTAGTGTTGATTTCTTTATCACATAACACATACGTACATGTGACACATACATAACTGATTATAGTACATACTGTAAAATTTCCGCCTAATTGGCGCCCTCACGGGTAAACAGTGATGTTTACGAAAAAATGTTTCAAACAAATGTTGTGTTTTTTTTATAAGGAACATTTTTTACATTTAAACTTTTGTTCTATCTCTAACGGTTTACAAGATGGGTCCTACGAACCCAAGACCCAATTGACCTATGATGCTCATTTACGAACTCGATCTCACTTTTTACGTCCTGAGTACGCTGTAAAATTTTCAGCTCGATATCTTTTTTCGTTTTTGAGTTATCGTGTCCACAGACGGACGGACGGACAACCAGAAATGGACTAATTAAATGATTCTATAACACCTATAGCAAAATTTTGTTCATAGCATCAATATTTTTAAGCGTTACAAACCTGGGACTAAACTTAGTATACCTTGCATATTACATATATGCATGGTATAATTAGATGCTAATAAAAATTATAAAAAAATTTTTTAAATTGTTTTTCATTTAATTTTACAATTGAAAATGGTTTTTCTATAATATAAATTCAAACGGCAGTGACGTCAACATCTAGCTTTTGTAACGCCATCACATGGAGAAATGATGAAAATACATGAATAATGGTAAATGGTTTGTTTCTCAGCTGACTTTCACTATATTATAACGCAAATTTCCATAGAAACGGATTGGTTTACAGCTTCAACAGAGATTAATACGCCACTACCGGTTTATTTGTTAAAAAATATATGAAACAAAAAATTTAATGCAGCTTCTCTATTATTAATGCTTTCTTCATTTTTTTGGCAAATTCGATGAAATAGTACCAAGGTGATGGGCGACAAGGACATTATAATATATGCCATTTGAATTAATCACTCGGAACACTCGATAATCAGAAATATCCAGTAATCGGAACACTTTTCGTCCTGTACTTTCAACATCGCTCTCTATCGATCACTCAAAAATGATATTGTTTCTTTGTTCTTAGCTCTTTTCTTATAGTTTAATGGGAGATGACATGTTCTGTCATCAGATTAGACCTAGTTCTTCGGGTTGCTTTAATAGTCAATTTAGGTCCTAAAAACTAAAAGATAGAATAACATTTTAAATTAGAAAATTGATCCCCATAAAAAACTAATATTTTCTTTATTTAAAGAGAGAATTGAAAAAAATACACTCTAACCAGGACTCGAACCCGGACTTCTTGGATTCATGTCAAGCGCCCTACCAATTAGGCTATTCGAGTTCTAGACACGAATGCAATTTTTTCAACTCAATGATTTTTTACTTTGTTTATCCACTTATTTATTATTATTACTTATTATTGTTGTTCACATTTAATCATGCACACAATATTTACATCATGGTATGTTCGACTAATTTTGATATATAATATGTTACATACATTCGTAAACTAATTATTGACAAATACTTGTCTAGTAATTTTAATTAAAGAGAGAATTGAAAAATATACACTCGAACCAGGACTCGAACCCGGACTTCTTGGATTCATGTCAAGCGCCCTACTCAGCGTATTTTTTTCAATTCTCTCTTTAATTAAAATTACTAGACAAGTATTTGTCAATAATTAGTTTACGAATGTATGTAACATATTATATATCAAAATTAGTCGAACAGACCATGATGTAAATATTGTGTGCATGATTAAATGTGAACAACAATAATAAGTAATACTAATATTTTCTTATTGAAAACATTTTTTCGAAAATCGTTAGCTTTCGGAGGAAATCAATCTTAAAAATATAACTTTATTGCAATTAATCGAAAGAAAACACGATGGCTACAGACAAATGTCAGAACATGATGTTCCTCATCAAACTCTGCAACTTTGGTTTAAGTTATTTTTTTGATTGGTTTTAAGACTATTTTTCATTGCAATAAGGAAAAAACACCTTTATAACACAGTTTACAAAATAAATAGTGTTTGTGAGATGGTATCCGTCATAGACTATTTTAAACGATGCGATCGTATATTATGAAAATTACGTGACAAAGAAAGTTTTAAATGTGTTGGTTGGGTCTAGGTATAGTTGAAGAAGAGTCAAGAGGGAATTAATACGATTATTTTATAATTACGATGTTTAATGTAAGTGTACAAAGAATTTAGAAAAAGTTGCAGATTGAATTATTATTTACATGTAAAGTGAACACTGCATTAATAGCGATTATTACAAATTTCGAGGTAAATTTAGCAGATAAATATATATATATATATATATATATATATATATATTTAACTGCTAAATACAGTCTTCTATATTCGATTTGAACATATAGCAGGGTAATAAGTTCCTTTCAATTTCGATCCCCCCCCCCATTTTTCTAGATTAATTTTTGTGTTACTAGCTTCCTAGTATAGGAAGTAATTCTAATGGAAGTAATTGCAACAAAACTGATTGATCGACTTCGCTATTTCTTAGGTACTTGAGAAAGTATAATTTGTGTACTTAATGGTGTATATGCATTCTCATTAATGCCCTTAGTAAGTAGATTAATATTTTAATAACTTTACAGTAATAAATTTATAGATTTGGGCTGTTAAAGTTTACGCCGAGCTGTTAAAAGAATAATTTTCTTAAGAAAAATGTGAAAAACTAATATTCTTTAGTTAAAAGCATGTCAAATATTTTCCTATATAGAAATTATAATAAGCGGCACTCGTTTTTCCATAAAATACATTTAAAATTATTAAATGAATGATATTTGTCTGTTATTTCTTCTATAATTGTTTTTCTTCTTAATTTTTCTCTAATTTTCCCAAGTTCTAACAGAATTTATAAACTAACTTCGGAACAGAAGTCTCAAATATATACATACATTCACTTTTTAAGTAACTATCTTAATTCTATCTTCAATGTTTCATGAACTTTTATTACTTTATGTATGCATCGTTGAAAGTATATCACGTCACAAACATTACGACTAGTCATACACAAAAACATAGAAAATGTCTGGAAGAGAAATAGTTTTACGAGTTGTATAATATTAAAATGAGAGTTAAGAGTTTGTTGTTTGCTCTGTGTCTTTAAAAACCTAGAGTTGCAATAAGTTTTATATGAAAAACTTTAAATGCACCTTTTATTTTTCATTTTTTTCTTTTTAAATTTATTTTTGTGTCGGAATTGTAATTTATACTAAGGGCATTTTCGCATTTTAGATATTCGATTCAAAACCGGAATAATATTATTTATCTTAGGATGGAATTTATATAGTTAAGGCTGATCGGGCATTAAGGCAATGCAATAATAAAAATAAGAATTATTAATATGTTATTAATTGCTAACTCAACGTTTAATTTTTTGGGAAAAATTTGTTGTTTTTGTGTAATTAATTATTAAAAATCGAACTTTTAAAAAGTACGAGCACCAAGGAAATTTTAAATAAAAAGGTCGATTTTTTTTATTTGAAGTTGGAGTTAGTCTAAATCAATCCAGAAAATCTTAGAGGGGTCGCTCGACTATTGAAACAAATGACTTCAAAAGTAGGCATATTTAACATTGGTTTATGGTAAAACGGTAGATTGATGATATGTTTTGGTATTTTTCTCAAAAACTAGTCAGTGGGAATTAAAAAAAAATTATTTAAATTAAAGTTAAAACCTTACTTTACTCAATTACGTCCGAACGGCTGAACGGATCTGGATGAAATTTGGTACAGAGATAGTCTATAGTCTGGATGAAATTTGGTACAGATATAGACTATAGGCTGGAATAGCACATAGGAATAGCTTTTTTTCTCGTAAAATGTATGCTCCCGTGGGATCGATTTGCTTTAACTTTTCAAAAAGCAAAAGATTGACATGATTTTTTGCTTAAATAGTGGTAGTTTAGGGGTCAGAAAATGACATAGGTTAATTTTTATCGAAGAAAAATGCACGGTTCCTATGGGATAGCATACCGGAACAGTGTTTTTTTAAGGGTTTTGTAAAAGTTTGTCAAATAGATTTTAAGCGCATTTTTTTCATGATTCTCTTTTAATCGGGGGTAGCACCACGAGACACAGCTAGTTTTATATATACTATTCATTATTTATATTTCTAAAATTGATTAGTATTAGTTAAGAAACTTTTCGAACATACCTTGTTATAAAATTAAATTACAGTAACAAATAACGATTAACGGTACCAAATTAGACAGTTCCAATTACTGTGTCGTAAAACATTGAATATAAAGCCTACATTATGTATGTACCTACGCTGTACCTAGTCCTAGGTATATCATTAAGGGAAGTAATATTATACAAGTGATTTATTTAAATGTGTTAGGTGTTATATACCAATGTCTTCTTTTTTTAATGGTTTTCATTCTTAATGTATAATTGTAGAATTGGCATAATTTTTAATGAAATAATTATAGTGGAAAAATTAACAATTAAGTGGAGAGAATATCATCTGGAACATTTACTTTTTACTTGCACAAACAGAGAGTGTATTTAAAAGATTTTATATTCGTTTGCTTTAATAATTTACTAGAGAGAATTTGTATGTTAAAATTACTAAGAAAAATTTAAAAAAAAATTGATTTTTCATGTAATTTTAAAATTAAAAATGGTTTTTCTAAAATAAACGCCAATAACGTCGACAAACCGCTGTAGAGATGCCACCGGACGGAGAAATGATAAACTAATATACAGAATAATAAATGGTTTGTCTCTCAACTTGTTTTCATTATTTTATAACATAATTTTCCATAGAAACAAGCCAAAATTCGTCTACCCACTTCGAGCAACCGATGAAATTAACGGTCACTGCTTTCTACGTGTGTATATAAAAAGTGAAATTAATCAGAACCGTTCAATCAATATAGTTTTCTCTTTTTATCGATATGAAAATAAAAATAGCTTACGCTTGGCGGAAAAAAAGTACATAATATAGGAAAGAGTAACCATAAACGTACACGGTGAGATATTTTTTGTGGATATCGCTATGTCAGTATCGGTGTGAACGTCATTCTGATTTGATCATTGAGGGGACAGTAACATTAGCAATAGTTATGGCGGACGAGTATGGACAATAGTGGGCGTCAGGCCCATACTTGTTTCTATAAAAGATAGGAAGATGAAAATTTGCAGGTACCGTCAACTAGTGATATTGTGAAACATTCGCGAAAAACAAAACAAAATTATTCAATAATACTTTCGAAAATTTTTTAAATGTTATAAAAGTCGGTCAAAAGGCCGCCATTATTATGTTGTTTTTTTTCTATACTATACAGGATATTTCAACAATTCAGTCAATAGCTTGTTTTCACTTGTAATTAAGAAACTAGATTTTTACATTTATTTAAAATTTTTGTGTACTTTATATGAGTCAAAGTTCGTCATACATGATATTTTTAATAGCTTTTGCTATCTTAATAAATTATACTACTTGAGGGTGAAATACAAGGGTATATTCATGGACCATACATTCCCTATCTCCAAGTGAAAAAGTCGCTTTGATTGGACCAAAAGCTGAAACTGAATCAAAGACATATTTGATGATCCAAGATCACCGAAATATTTATATTACATCTTGGATGACAGGCTATCTTCCCTAAACCCCCTTATATTCTGTTTCTAAGGGTTAAATTATGTAAAAATTTCAAATGGCTACGAATAATTAAAATAAGCAAACGTGAATTTAAAATTTATCTCTACATTTTAATAAAATTTACATAATAAAATTAATCGTGTACCATTTAGTTAGCAGATAGGTAGGTAGTTGTTTTTTGATTCTTATAAATTTTATAATCATCCCTTATTACACTATAAAATAAATGTCTGTATTTATATGATATAACAAGGCAATACGACAATCTTGTCGCTACTATTTTATGGGATTATAAACTTTAAGTATTGTTAATAGATGTTTCATGTAAATTACTTACTATAGATATATATATGTAATGTCTCTTTCTATCTCTTGGAAAAGTAGCTTTACTATAAATGTATTAGATAGTAAAATGTTACGCTGTGTTGTATCCCTAGTCCCTTGTTATACTAACACCAATTTGATACTATTTTACAAATGATATAGTAAAAGCCTTTAGAAAATCGCCTTGTCTAATCAGATGATAGCGGTAAAATATAAAATTTCTCTCACGCGATGCGGAAACCTTAATTTCTGTTATCTACCATGTGTGTTTGTACCATCTAGGCATATACATATCTGTAGTATGACAGAATACATCCGTTTAGTAATGCATCTAAGCGAGAGGTATTATTTACATGTGTTGTAAGACTACAGATACCATACGACAGACCTTCTGTTGTATGCATGCAGAGAGTGGGAGTTTTGTTTCATACTTACTAGTTATCTGTAACTAAAAAAGTCCCACTCTCCAAGCGTCTTCCAACTAATGTTAATACATGTATATAATACCTCTCGCTTAGATGCATTACTAAACGGATGTATTCTGTCATACTACAGATACGTATATGCCTAGATAATACAAACACACATGGTATACTGGATGTTCTTGAATACTCATTAAGGTATTTCTAACGACAAAAGGTGAACTCAGATGAAAAATAAGGATTAGCTAATTTATACTGATGATAACTACTTTGCAGTCGAAATACGTATATTAATAATAAAAAATAATTGATTTAGGTATTGGGGGAGAATTTTCAATATTATCGATTCTTTTGAAAAGTGATCAAATGATACACTAAGGTTCATATCGGGTTGTAACGATGAAACGCGATAATGATTTTTGTATTACCGTGAACATACAGGATGGACTATTTTAATCTATTATGGCTAATAGCTCATTTTGTAATTAACCAATCGAAAAATAACTTAAACAAAAGTTGCAGAGTTTGATGGGGGTTCCCCGGGTTGCTATAATAGTCAATTTAGATCCCAAAATGTACGAGATAGAATAACACTTTAAATTAGAAAGTTGATTCTTATAAAAGAACTTAAATTTTTTATTTGAAACTTTTTTTCGAACATCGTTAGCTTTAGGAGGAAATACGACGTAAAAATATGTCGTTATTGCATTTAATCGAAATAAAATACGCTAGCTTTAAAAACGTTTTTTAGACAAAAGATATCAAGGATAATAAAGATTATTCGTTTGTATTCATGACTTTTAAGTTCAAGTTAATTTTCAAGGTCAAATGACCTTAAAAACAGAATTTTAGATCAAAGTCATGAACATGGGCGGAATTTTTTTACAATTCTGAAAACTAACGATTTTCGCAAAAATGTTTAAATAACTGTAAATGTTTTTATTCGGATAAATTTTTTACTTTAAAGTGTTATCTCTTACCTTGGTTCTAAAGTGACATTTAAGGTATTTTCAGTATGAAAACACTTGTCGGCAAATTTGGCCTATTTTTATTTCACAAACTCAGAATAATGTTAGCTATGAAATCTTGAAGTTGCAGAATTCGTCTTTGGGAACTTAGGCATTAATTAATTATCTCGTATTTTAAACGATTAGAATCTCTGACACTATAGGATTTAATAGTGAGCCTTATTTTTAGTTTGTGAAAAACAAAATTTCGTTAAATTCTGCTGAAAAGTGAGCTTTACCATAGTTTTAGAATAGAAAATACCTTAAAGCAACCCGGAGAGCTAGATTCATTCTGTAATCAGAACATGATGTTCCCTTGTAGGACAACTGTGGTAACAGCAACAACCTTCGACTATGAATACACTTTGTATTCATATCTTTCTTAATTACTTTTTCGCTATGGTTAGTCAACCATACACTAGAACTTTCTTAAAAACAAATGTAATTTTGAAATACTATAGAATTATCTAGAATTCTAGACAATTCTAAAAATAAAAAAAACATTATCGTTTTATATTACTCAAACAGAGATAGAAAACATATACAAGTAAAATATATACAATAGATTACACGTGAATGTTCTAGAATTTGCTAGACTCTACGGTAATAATTGACTGTAACTATATAAACGACGCACAGCGTGCGATACGGTCAGATAACAATACAGACTCTTCAAGTTAACTACAGTACAATATATAAGTTCATTTTAATCAAGTTAACAATCAAAATTAGTGCAAACTCTTGTAGTGAAATATGTTAAACGTCAATAAAACAAATAGTTTTTTTGTGTGATATAAATTGTGAAAATGAAAATGAAACTTTTGTTTAAGTAATTTTTTACATTGTTTAACTACAAAACGAGCTATTGGCCATAATAGATTAAAATGGTCCACTTTGTATATTCCTTAGTCATGTGCTATCGTGTGATTAGACAAGGCACTAATAAAATACTTTCTATAAAATACACAGAGATAGATAGAAATGCATTCATTCAAAAACATGATGATAAGGTTTAAATTTAAGACCTTAAGATGATTTCTACTACATTACAACTACTACATACTCTTCTAAAATCAATTTAACAACAATACAGTTTTAGTATTATTTAGCTACTCCACCATTACTTGTTATAATATGTATTGCTAGTGTATTTTACAACAAAAATAGTTTTTATCATATCATAAAATCCTTATGATAATGAAAAATTTTATATGATAATTAATTTCATCTTGAAAATTGCATTATAAAAAAAATGTGATGTAATTAAAAATTAAATTGAGCGACAAAATAAACGCACTTATGGATCGAATGGATTGAATATTTCAGAGAAAATTAAGAGTATACAAAAATAAATTAAAATTAAAAAAGGCCGATTGCATTAATTAAAAAGTGAAACAAACAAAAGTCCTGTAGTTTAGCCAGCCTAGATTTTAATGATCCCGACTGTAAAAGTTATTATATTAACTACTGGACTGATTTTACTGGTCAACACAAATTTTGTCACAGAAGCATGACTTTACTTTTTGAAAAGTTTTTGACGTGCTGAATATGAATCTGATTGCAAAATTGCTTCAGCACATCCCGTTATCGTTAAATTTGTCCCTTAACATGAAAAAAACTTGTTTTTCTTCTTAATTCGAGGTCATATTTCACCATTGAATATTTTTTCCTCACGAAAACATTTACGTCATCAGAAAATATCATTAATTCCCCCTCAAAAACCATTTTCCAAAATCTTTTTCCAAGAAATAGAATAGGTAATATATAAATATATAAGTATAGAATTAATTAATTATATATAAATATTTATATTATTAGTAATACAATGTATAGGTATTTTAACTATAATAAATGTCATCTGATTTCTCGAAGAGTCGAAAGGAAGAAAGAAGGCAAAGGAAATCTTCCAATTTTTCATATGAAAAAATAATTACATAGTGGCGTTACGGAATTTCAAATATAACCAAAAAACGAATATTTCCCTATTTTAGCTAAAAATATTTCGAAAACCTTATGTATTAGAGAAATTCTGAATTCGAATTCGAATTTAGCACCCTCAATAACTATAAGAAATGTCTGTCGCATCAATGTGACAAAGAAAAAAAATCAAATCTTGTTGACCAGTGTTTTTTTTATCTTTTAAAATATTTTTTGATTTTTCATTTTTTAGATTTTCAATACCTAATCATTGATATCCCACCCAAAATAGCTCGTCGATTTTCATTTAAAGCCCATGTTTTTATGTTGCCTAATTTTACGGCACCATAATGACCAAAATTTGTGAGCCGATTTTAATGATTCTTAAAACAATCGATTTTTCTAGCTTATAGCTATTTAGGATATTACATAGCGCGTCGACTTTCATTACTTTCTTTGTCAAAATATAACGTCTAGTGGTCGCCCTATTGTATTTTCATTACTGCCATATCCTCAGTGGCCCTCTTAAGATTAAGACACATCGATTAAGATAAGAATCATTAAAATTGGTTCACACGTTTGGTCACTTGTATGCTACAAAAGAACAATATTACCACTCTTTTGCGTCTCGGAATTGAGAAATTAAATCCGAGTTTTCCGTGAAATTAAGCGGTCATTATGGCAGTCATAAGTAGGCTTAAATCTTAAAAAAAAACAACAGTGGTCTATGGAATGAGTAGGCCAGTAAAAAAAGTGAGCTATTTTTTATTAAACAGTTCATTCTTACATTTGAACAGTATTATTGTAAATTACTAAGATTTCTTAATATCCACCTACTTATGCAACGCCAAGGCTGAAACGCAGCTTAAATCTGTTATCAAAGTTCTATTTTAAGAAACCGCATGCCAAAATGTTATTCATTTTTTTAGAGATAAAAAATCGTTAGAAATGTGTGATGTAATTAATAAGTAAATTTTCACTAATTTTATTAACATAATTCATGTGTTTTTCATTAAATACTCATTAAATTTCATTATTATCAAAATAATCTTGACAATTAAATATGCTAAACAAATTTTATCTAAGCAACAGGCAAAGGGTTCAGTACATCTGAGTTACCTTAAATCATTACAATTTATTCTTAAGTTCACTGTGGAATTACGTAAATGAATTCAGAGGTAAAAATTTGATTTTTGGTCGATTTGGACGAAGTATTTCATGGACGCTAAGTAATTTTCTATTAAGTACTTTGATTAATGCTTGGATTTGTAAATGTCTAGGAATTTGAATCTTAAATTAAATGCTCTGATGACGGATGCCCCTGACACAAACTTATTCATATGCCATAACGTCCCAATGGTTAATAAAAGTATTTTTATTATGCACTGTTTAAGTATAGATTTGATTTTATCAGTTTTGGAAGGTTTTCTCCCCTATTTAACTGGATTTAACTACAAACAACAAAAAATATTTTTTGACCACTTTAACAAGAATAAGTTGATGCAATTATATTCAAAATATGAATTATACGACCTTGAAAACACTTTTTATCTATTTGTATAAGTACCTATTGGTATTTTGAATTGGGTTGAATCCATCCACTTTACACCACTTAAAAAAAATTTGTATTATTTATTTAAAAAGTGATTTCAAAAATGTTTGTTATTTTGTTAGCATGCAAGTACAAAAATACCTAATTAGTTTAGGTATTCATAATTTATTAAATAGGATGTTTTTTTTTTAAAGATGACATAACATTATAAAACAAGGAACTGACTCTATGAAATTATGATGGATTCATAGAGATTTGCTCATAATTATTGCGTGTTGCTCATGGTTTTGTGTGAGAATTCACAAGGAGACACATAGTGCAAAAAGTTTAAACAATATTTCACAATTTAGTGCAAAAAGAAAAACGACTTTTCCGAAACAAATTAATATATGCACTAATTAAAAATTACATTATATTATCGTTTTTTTTTTTTTTTTACTTTTCAGTGCATATTATTTTGTTTTGGAAAATTTTTCTTTTGAAGTCGGTTTTGTTTTTGTTAAAAGTTTCTTTATTTTGTGATTTTTAGTGAATCTGAAGTATATACACTACCTAATTTGTCACTAAAAAAAGAATCATCGAAATCGGTTAGCGTGATATTGAGTTATTTGTCCTCTTGTCGTGTATACTTAATGCAAATTTAAGACTTTTATGGTTTTCTCATAGATGCCGTTATCAGAACTCGACCAAAATGAAATGGGACCACACGGCAAGCCCCAGCTTTTAAAGATAAAGAATCATCAAAATCGGTTTACCCAGTTAACAGTTTTGAGGTAACATACATAAAAAAAAATACAAGCCAATTGATAACCTCCTCCTTTTTTGTTTGAAGTCGGTTAAAAGAAAGATAATATTTATTTGTAGATATTGGCAATATTATTACACAAATGATGAAACAAATGTGTAAAAACTCAAAGTAATGATTAATTCAAACAATGTAGAAGTGGGGAGTATTTCTACGAGTATTTCAACGTGTACTTAATAAGTCAAATAATAATATTTACACTATATTTGTGTTAAAATTAAAATCCAGATAATGACGTAATGGAGAATACACATGTATTAATTAACATTATGATGCAACAACCTTGACAATTAATATCATATCTTTAACATTTACTAAGCCACTGGTTTACATAGCACATTGAAATAGTTTTTAAAGTATTTTTTAGAAGATTAGATCTATTGTATTTATTCTCTTCGAAAAAATTTTAAATTTATATAGCCAGTTGTAAATTAAATGGTGATAACTTGTTGTGTGTTTATATATTGTTGTTTAGTTGGTAGCAGTGTTATTGTTGGTACAGTGTAAACAAAAATATTATTTTTCAAAAAAATAAACTTATAAAAAATGGGTGAAAACAAGTTTAAAATATTAATTGCACATCCATATATACCAAAATTTGTGACTGAAATGTTTCATGAAAGGTAATAAAGTTTTTCTTTATTAATTTAGTGTAGTTATTTCAAATTAATATATCCATCCTATATCCTTGGATAAAGAAAAGTAGTAAATTAGATTAACCAATCCAAAGAATTTTGTATGTTTCGGTCAAAATTCGTGTATACTGATTGGATAAAAAACTCATTGCTCTTTTCATAACTATGTCAATTTTCTCTAACACTGAATTTTTAAGTGGACAGTGAAGGTTAAAGTGCTAAGTAGTGCTTAATCAGTAATTAGCAGCATAAACAAAAAATCAGATAAGATCGGACAAAAAGAAGGCAAAATCTAATATTTAACATAAAACAAAAGCCTCGTTAAATTGAGAATATCCAGAATTATTCTTGTTGTTTAAGGGCTCTGAATCGCTAGAAACAAATGACAACAAAGGCAAAGCGAGGAATTCCTAAATTGTCCGAATGAATCAATTTAGACGTAATAAAATTTATATATCTAAAAGTAATCATTTTCTTATTAGAAGTTAGTAAACTTATTTTTAATTATTTTTTGAATTGAACTACCTAAAAAATCAAAACAAAAAACAAACTACTTGAAAAGAATTAAAATGTCAAAACGTCTCGATAAAATTAAAAATTAACTTAAAGTATTTTGCAAATTTCAAGCTGAAATCATCTACGTTATTAATAACAATTACAATTATTTTTATGTAAGTTTCATTACGTTTAAGTTGATTAAGGATGTTCGAGCTTCAAGGCAACATAAATAAAAAGCTTGAGTTGGAATAAGTCTAAATCGATTCTGAAAATTTTAAAGGGGCGGGGGTTGTCTGATTATTTAGATAATTAAATGACTTCAAAAGTAGGCATATTAAACATTGGTTTTATGGTAAAACGGTAGATGAATGATATGCTTTCATAGATTTCTCCAAAATTAGTCGATGGAAATTAAAAAAAAAACTATTTAAATTAAAGTTAAAACCTTAATAAATTATTTAAAAAAAAAAAATCCGTTGTACCAGACTAATTAAGGATGTATGAGCATGGTAGTGGGGAAACAAATTAAAAAAATTATATTTTTTCAATTTTGACGGTGAATTATGTTATAGCATGACAATATAAGACGAAAAGTTAGTATACAATTTTTCGATATCTGGAGTAATTTTCAAAATATCGAAAAGTAAAAATTTTATTTAATTATTAAGCTTTCAATATTTCGAAAACCATGGCAGATATTGAAAAAAATTTATTCTTATTTTTCGTCTACATTCATGAAATTATAACAAAGCTCATCATCAAAAATGAGGTACAAATAATTTCAACTCTTAATCTAAAATTGTCCTGGTGATCGTACTACCTTAATTTTCAGAATTCAAATGGAATACAAGACACTGTTTATTACACAGAGTATAAAAATATGTTTTTCTCCTTATTTATTCAATGTCAGTGCCAAACTGAACTGTTCGTATTCTATTATTCATTGGCCAACAAACAAAACCGTTTACAACCCCCAACAAGAGCAAAAAAATGTGAAAAGTGTCAAAAAAAGTTTGAATAAAATTCATAGTTTTCTTTATATGTCGGTCATATCACATCTAGTATAAAAATAAAAGAAAACGCCTATCATAGAAAATATTTTGAAAAATGGAAAAACAAAATAAAAAATAAATAAAAATAAAATAATACAAAAATTATGTATGAAAAGCAACAGAAATTTTCTATTTTATTTCCTTGTGCATAGTAGTACCATTTGGAGCAGCTCGGAATGCGTTTTGTTCAGCGTTTTTGTTTGGAGTGACGTATGTACTTACGTATATTCTACGTATGTAAAGGCTGGTCAGATAAGAGTTATGCATTTTTAATTATGAATAAAAACAAAACGGCATGAGATATCAAAATGATTTTAAAAAAAATTTGAGATATCGTTTAGGTAAAAACAAGGCTAGTTTCATTTTCAAATATACGTTAATTTTAACACACACCAAACTGTTAATTTTTATGGATTTTATAGACTAAAAGCCCATGCCAAAATTTTTCGGGTGAAATAACCCACCACAAATCATGTTGAAACGAACGCTCTTATCTGTAAAAGTAAGTTTAAGCACGATGGCGTCAATTTTGAGCGGTACAGGTGGGTATAGCTGAGAATATGAATGTCACATCCCTTGGTGTCTCATCTCTGCACCAGTAAATATGTACGGCGTTGTTAGATACTAACTCTGCATAAGTATTTAAAGGAAATTTCGTAAATATCGCACAGAAAAAAATCCGTTTACTTCGGTACCGAGAGTAAAAAAAACTTTTTTTTTGATATCCGGTCAATTTCCGAAGCCTTACGTGGTATTTCTATATGGCAGTTATATAATTCCCTTCAAATATTTATGCTAATATCCAGCAACGCTAGTTCACCTGCACTCACCTATACCGAGCAAAACTGACGCCATGGTACTTAAACTTACTTTTGCATATAAGAGCATCTTTTTCAAAAAAATTCCTGGCGAGCCATTTCACCCGAAAAATTTTAGCATGGGCTTGTAGTCTATTCAGTTAGTACAGTTTAGTCAAATCAGTAATCATTTTTATAATTACAAATCATAAAAACATATTTTAAAACTCAGTTGACTAAAATTCAACTGTCAAATTCATGCCTGTCTTTAATAGAATTACAGCATGTTTCTCTCTTCATTTAATATTAGCCTTCCTTAAGATGATTTCACATTATGGAGCATTTTGTTAACTTTCTCCGTGGAATATTGACAAATTCTATCTTTGTACTTGAATACGTAGTGATATCGAAGAATATAGATCTTCTGATTTCAATAGAATTTATTTTGACTTCCTCTGAGCTACATTTTTGAAGAGTTTATAAGCGTACAGGGGAGTCATATGGTGCTCGCATCAGATTTTTTTGTTTCATTTTAATAAAATAAATGTATCTATAAAATTTTACTGTCATATTTTTGTTTTCATTTTTCTTTTTTTACAGAAGTTTTCCGTTTTTATTTTTTATTTTTCTGTTATTATAATGAAAAATAAAAATGGATTTAGGTAGTTTGAATATTGTTTTTTTGTTCCTTGGGAAATTTTATAATGGAAAATAAACGGTAGTTTATGTATTGTTGCCTTAAATTAAAACATGCAAATCTTGAATCTTTCAAAGCATCTTTTGATTTCGGACGCTATCTCTTAATTTGAAACTATCGTCTCTTTTTTAGGTTTAACTATTTCTTTCTAATGAGATTTTGCTTTTTTGATTTTTCTACAATGTACAATGATTTCACGCCGAAAATAGAACCAAAAACTTCAAGATGTCTATGTCAATTGTTTGAGAATTGGCTTTGATTTCTCTAAATTTCATCATTAATGATTGAAAATGATTTCGGTCATGTCACAAATTTTCGAACATTTTTCTCAGAGATTGCGGCTGTATCTTGCCAAATCTTGTAATCCAAGTGTTCAACCGTGACTAGATAATTGGCGTAAATGTAATAAAATGCTCTAAAAATATCATAAGTGTCAAAAACCAAAGTTTTTCAATGTTTTCTTTTAGGAAAGCGCCGTAAGGTAAAGTTTATTTTGCATTAACGGAATCTGTGATAAATTTTCTTCATGATGAAACCTTTTTTGAAGCTCAATCAACGATTAATGTACATTAACATTCCATAAGGTACTGTGTTAAAAATCACAATTTTAAAATGAAATAATTCAAAATTTTGCCCTGTTAGAGGCCCCAAAACTGTGTTTATTGTGATCAAGGGATTTTGAACTATCATCCACTGCAAAAAACTGAACATTTACCGTACTTGCTTAAGCCCGACAACCTTAACAGGTTTATTACGTGAAGTTAATAAGAAATTTCACAAATTAGCATGAAAATATAAAAAAAAAATTACACTGTTCAAAACTAAAATAAAAAAAACTTTTAACAAAAAGAAAACCGACTTCAAAAGAAAAACTTTTCCAAAACAAATAAAAATGCACTAAAAAGTAAAAAAATAACGATAATATAATGTAGTTAAAATTATTGTTATTTTTGGAGTCGGTGTCAGCCAAGGAAACAACCCTGACAGAAGAGTTTGCTACATTAGCTTGGCTGACACCGACTCCAAAAATAACAATAATTTTAACTACATTATATTATCGTTATTTTTTTACTTTTTAGTGCATTTTAATTTGTTTTGGAAAAGTTTTTCTTTTGAAGTCGGTTTTCTTTTTGTTAAAAGTTTTTTTTATTTTGTGATTTATAGTGAACCTGAAGTGCACTAACTAATTTATCACTAAAAAAGAATAATCGAAATCGGTTTACGTGATATTGAGTTATTCGTCCTCTTGTCGTGCATACTTAATGCAAATTTAAGACTTTTATGATTTTCTCATGGATACCGTTATCAGAACTCGACGAAAATGAAATGGGACCACACGGGAAGCACTAGCTTTCAACTGTCCAGTCGAAAGTTCTGAGGTAACAAACATTAAAAAAAAAAATACAGTTGAATTGATAACCTCCTCTTTTTTTGTTTGAAGTCGGTTAAAAACACCATTTCTTTTAGAAATTAAATATTTCTGTCAATATTAAAAATGTAGAAAAGATAAATTGTGGTAAAGTTTATTTTCTACAATATTGCTTATTATAAAAATTCAAATTTGAGTAATAATTATCGAGAAATTTTCAAAATTATTGACGATAATTAACGAATTATTATCGCGAAACTGGCACTTTCTAATAAAAAAACTGTAAAGAAATTCTCTCCTTCTAATTTGACTCACAGTATAACTTTGATGCATTCCGTTCACGGTGTACCTGGGGTAGCAATTTCCACCGTCACAACATAAATTAATTTAATTAATTGTTAAAGTATGTGCATGAAGAAGTTGCCTCTAAAAATAATTGAGTAGCTGATAGTGAAATTATCACTTGAAACGGTGGTAAAACACATATATGGTAACACAATGGACCCTATAGCCTAAGTGTGCCTTTCGTGGACAGCCAATATAACCAAATCACTTTGATGATTTTTTCAAGAAATTTTCAAATTTTAAATAAATAATAACATTCTTTTTCATGTATGAAAATTCTTATTTATTTTTCACAAATGAAAAGTAAAAAAAAAGAAGAAGTTTTGTATAAAATAAAATAAATTGGCAAATAAAAATTTGTTCACTATTGAATGATTTCTTATTATATACGCTTCAAATGCATTTTATTTTTCTTCATGATTAAAAATGAAAATTTCTGTTGACATTTTTCTATTTTATTTATTGCCAGTTAATTTTTTTATTTTGGTGGATTATTTTAACGCTACATTTCATTTTATCAAAAAAAAAAAATTACTAAAAAGATATTAAAATGTTTATTTTTTTTAAATATTATTTATTTTTGTTACGTAATCAATATTTTGTAAAATATTTTTACATTGTAATAAATATTGATTATGCAAAAAACATTTTCAATAATATTTTAAAGTTTTTTATAAAAATAAGAAAAAATTTTCATCTACTCAATTTTATTGACGATAATTCTTCCTTAAGTTTTATACAGTGGCGTCCAAGTGTTTTATATTGAGGAGTTAGATTTTTTTTGTAAAAAATTATACAAAAATTTAATCTTCAAGTGACTTTTCCAAGGTAGACTTACTTGTCTATAAGTTTGATTGAAAAGGTATCAAGCTATAAATAATATAACTAATGGCTAAGTAAAGACTGATATTATAAAAAAGAATTGACTTGAAAGTAATTAAAAAAATTTGATATTTTATTAATCAATTTAATCATCTTTTTGTACGTCTTTTGTGAAAAATTCATATCGATTCTCTGTACAGTTTAGGAGAAATTAACTATCAAAGTCAATGTTTTTAGCGAAAAGAGTTTTTCATTTTTATGGACAGTTCTTAATTTTGGTATAATTTTAAAGGTTAAAACTTGAGGAATATTGAAAAAAGTTTTTTTTGTAAATGGTAAAAAATGTTTAAAAGCACTTATTGGGTAAAAAACCAACATTTATTCTTCATATACCACCATGTAAAAAGGGCTGTCTTTAGTCATTAATTTATTGTAAACCGTAAAGTATCGACTTGAATTTTATACAGAAGGTGTATTAAATACTTATATTAATTGACACACAAAATTTCAGTTTTTTGGTAACACTTTCGTTTTGGTATCGAAATACCATAAATATCTCCGTGACAAATGATGTACCGAGCCAAAAAATTAAATAGTAATTTTATTGAAAATTTAGTGTACATTTAATTCGAAAATATTGAAAAATCACAAATATTGCTCGAAAGCAATATTTGTGATTTTTATAGCATTTGATTTTCCAAAAAAAATTCATGAGCAATTTCCAGCTACTTACCAAAAGATTTTTCTCATTTTTGCTCGTTTCACTGAGTAACCAAATTTTTCAAAATGAAATTCACCTCCTAACTTACCTTCCATTATCACTAATTGTCGTCTTATCTCGGTCTACCGGTAAATTCAGCACTGAGATCTAACAGGCAGTTTTGGCAAAGTCACAACTGTTGATTTTATCGATTTATTCCTACCAAAAAGTTACACACTATCCACTATCCACTATCCACTTGTTTTTTAGACCATTTTACAAACATATAAATTATTGGTAAACTAAAGCTACGGCCGTTATTTTATTTATATAAAACTTTTCGAATTTGTTGAATATAGAAGAAAACGAAAAAAACAAAAAAAACAAGAAACTTTCGAATTTAAAGAAATCTCTATCGTCGTACATGTCTAAGTATTCATTTCAATTCGTCTTCAAATAAATTTGTTTCACTGTGTAACAGTTTTATTTGAAGTAACAACCATTTAAAAAAGTTTTTTGCTCTTCGGCAAAATAATACGCTCATCAATATGTTATTTGTGTTTCATTTCATGCAGGTACCAAAAGTTGCAATTTAATGGGGCTACATTTTCATATTTTTATTGACTGAGTAGGGTATTTGACTGGATTATTCGCCCAGTGCATGATCTTCATTTCAGGGAGTTCGTTGTAATGACACAGTAACGACACTTGGGGCGACCAAATCGATTTTAAAGATATATTTTTGCTCAGTATGTAATTTGAATATTCTATCTGTAATAAAATTGCCTATACACAATAAAAAGAACGTAAATTACAATTATATATAATTTCTCCAAAACTGTTTTTGGCCACTCAGCGTGGGTCGATTAGTTTTTCATATTGTCACAGAGGCAAAGTGGCTGAGCAAGTTAAGGCGCAATCGACTTTATCCGTTTGTCTACTTAGACATAGGTTACGGGCTCGAATCCAGGCAGCGGCAATCTAATCAATTATAGTTAATAGGGCGGTAAATCGATCACACTGTCGTCCCTTGGACAAGAACGAGATAAGTTACCGACTCCACCGACATCATAAATTTAATTGTATGTATATGGATGTAGTTAAAATAGATAAAGATAAAAAAAATGATGTGGGTGGCCGCTGTTTATCTGAGATAGTCGTATTTATCTGAGGAACGGAGGTTAAGCCCCATTATTATTATGTATTATATTGTCAAATAGACAAGAATATTTTTGAATCAATCTTATATCAATTTTTGAATCAATAATTATATCATAATTTTTGTAACACTCTGTAGAAGGAATTTTCCCTAATTTTCTTTATTTTTCACACAAACATTGTTTATTTTCAATTATCTGTCATTAATTTACAACTTTCAAAGCATATCCAAGTTAAATTAAGAAGCGAATCCCGGTTTACTAGCATCAGGATAATATTTTTAATTGACCAATCACAGGTAATATTTTTATATCCTGTATATATGAAATATGGTAATTTCAAGGTATACTAATTTTAGCCCCAAGTTTGTAACGTTTAGAAATATTGATGATACAAACAAAATTTTAATATAGGTATTCATTAAATCATCTAATTAGTCCATTTCCGGTTGTACGTCCGTCGACACGATTTGTTCTGTTTGTTTCTGTTCGTTTGTTCGGTTTCTATATGAAAATTATTCGTTTCACAATAATAGCGATATTATAACAAAAATAGAGCCTAAGTAGCCGAACGGTCTAAGGCGATATATTTTAACCGTTTGTTTACTTAGACTTAGGTTTCGGGTTCGAATTCAGGCAGCGGCAGTGTGAGCAACTAAAATTAAATAAATGGGGCGGTAGACTTGATCACATTATCGTCGATTAGATAAGAACGAAGTAACCAACTCCACCCACATCAATAAAATGTTATAGAACAAATAATGATGTGGATGGCCTCTGTAATAGGCATGTATGTCAGAGAAACGGAGGTTAGACCCTCTTTTTATTATTATTATTATTATATTGTAATAAAAATAAGATACCGCTGACTTTCCAAGAAATTTTTCTTCCCGCTGTATAAGTAAATATGAAAAATATTCGTACCGTGCGTGAGTTTTATTGGAGGCGTTTCCATGGTAACGATATACTACTTTGTTATAGAATTGTATGGATGCATATATAATTGTATGGATTGCATTTATGACTTACATTGAGAATTTAATATTATTGTCTCACAAATTTAAATAAATAATTATGATAATTTACATTTGAAAAATAATATTTGTGCAATTTGATTTCTTATTTTCACAATTTTTAATGCACTAAGCTAATTAATTAGTGTTTTTCAATAATTTTAATTTGACATTTTCTATAACATTAACATGTAAAGAACTGCAAATTAGTCATAACAGCCTCCTTTATCGCAAAAATTTTTCACTGGCATCGATTTTATTGTCCCTACCATGATTACGCACACAACGAATCAAATTCTCTTTAACTAGTTACTGTACAAATATGATAGCAAAATTATAACAAAAATACTACCGACTTTTCAAGAAATTTTTTGAAAATTTTCTTTAACTTTTTACTGACGAATATTTGTTTATTTGTAATATTTCTTTTTAAGAAAAACCCACACTTTTTTCGTGTGCGTATAAAACTTGTTTACATATTATTATATTTTTTTTCTCATGATGTGCTTTGAACTACAAAATTATATTTTCTCTTTCGATTATATTTTGTTTCGCCTTTCTGTTATTATTATTATTTTCTCATACTTATTTTCATTTTTGTTTGATTTGTACAGAGGGTACATCCATGTTGAACAATGTATACAAAAACCAGGCCCAACAAATCAAGAATTACGCGAAAGATTACCAGGAACGTATGCATTAATATGGTGGCCAGATGCTGCAAATCCAAATCGATGTTTAACAAAAGAATTATTAGATTTAGCTGGTAAGTAAAAGTTTCTACTAAACAATTTAGTAGAAAAATTACATAAATTTATTTTATATCTGGACAAGAGCTAGATCCGCCCCCAATTTGATTTGTTTTTTGACGAAATGGGATATTAGGAAGGGAGGTATCAAGGAAACGAGACGATCGCACGAAAACAAAGTTCGCTGTTTCATTTTAGTTTTTGTCTATCTTTTTTAGTTGTTTTCTTTGGAAATTATTTTGAGTGGCTTCATAAGATGATTTTGGGTCTCTATATGCTCTTATCTTGGGGAGCCGAAGATAAAACCCATTCTTACGAAATATAGAAATCTATTTCCATTTCGGATGCCGAATGGCTTTCTTCATTTTATAATGTACACTTCGAATTACATCTTAAACCAAAATTATTTGTTAACAAGTGAAATTTACAAAATTAAAAAATCCCCCGAGAAATTTTTTGCACACGGAACCCTAAACTCGCACTTAAAACGTATCTTAGAACAATTTTCATAAAATTACCTTTTTGATTGGAGCCTTCTCCAAACTGAACCGATTTTAAGGATTATCGCCTATTTTTTAGTTGTTCTGGATACGGAATCCTAAACTCGCACTTGAAATAGCTAAGAACACTCCCCATTAAATAACCTTTCAAACGAAACAAAAAATTCAAATCTGTTGATCCATTTAGGCACTTCGATGCCACAGACAGACACACAGACAGACAGACACAAAATAAAAATAAAAATCTGATTTACGTCAAATTGTGAGTTTTAGTATAGCTGATTCTTTTCCAACATTTTATTATTCTGAAAAACGAGATAGAGTCTAACGTAGGTAGAAGGAAGGGGATTTAAGAAATCTTATGTACCCTTATATGGGTTTAGGAGGGTTAAAAATCGCCAAAACCATCCTTACGTAGTTAATGAATGTTGATTCTTGCGTTAAAACTTGGAAATAAATTAAGTTAAACTTCAAAAAGAAATAATTAAATGAAATGATCTTATTAAAAATAAAATTATAAGTGATCTTCAATCGGAATTCGATCCCGAGACCTCTCACACTCAAAGCGAGAATTGTAGCCACTCGACTAAAACTACAGTGACTAGACATGGTAATACTTTCGGATTATCAATTCTTGATTTCAATTTAAGTTAAATTAATGTAAGAAAATGATTTATATTTTTCGAGTAGAAAAATAAACTAAATATATACTAAATATATTTCGAATATAAATTTTTTTAAGATGCCAGCTAACACAATCATAATTCTATATATGTAAAATAATATATTATCTTTTTTACATATTTTTTTTTTTATAAATTTATTTTTTCGAAGTTATTATTGAATAAGCTGTCAACGACAGAAATCGAAAATTATGTACACAAAAAAAAATCTATCTATCTATTCTGTTACGTTTTGTTCTGTGTGTATATAATATTATTAAAAGTTACTTTTTATTTAAAACTTTTTTATACCATGCATATATGTAATATGCAAGGTATACTAAGTTTAGTCCCAAGTTTGTAACGCTTAAAAATATTGATGCTACCAACAAAATTTTGGTATAGGTGTTCATAAAATCGCCTAATTAATCCATTTCCGGTTGTCCATCTGTCCGTCCGTCCGTCCGTCCGCCCGTCTGTGGACACGATAACTCAAAAACGAAAAAAGATATCAAGCTGAAATTTTTACAGCGTACTCAGTAAAAAGTGAGGTCGAGTTCGTAAATGAGCAACATAGGTCAATTGGGTCTTGACCTATGGATCCATAAGACACATCTTGTAAACCGTTAGAGGTAGAACAAAAGTTTAAATGTAAAAAATGTTCCTTATCAAAAAATAAACAACTTTTGTAAGAAACTTTTTTTCGTAAACATCACTGTTTACCCGTGAGGGCGCAAATTAGGCGTAAATTGTATAGTATGTATTATATAAATTGTATATGTATATGCAATGTGATAGAGTAATCAACACTATTTATGCATGATATTTCAACAATTAACTCAGTCAATTGTTTGTTTTCACTTGTTTTATATTTATTTTGTAAAAATTGTGTTATAATTTTTGTTTGAAGAACAAAAATCAGGCCATTGCTTTTCTATATGTATGTCAGTATATCATTCATTTTATATCAGTGAAAACTGACAGTCTGGATAGTATGTAACACGAATATGAGATAGCGCGAGATAAAATGTGTTAATAGTTATAAGGAGGAACTTTTGTTGACTTCGAGTTGAGACATAGTTATTGAAATAAATACCACGATACTCGAAATAAAATTGTATATTAAGAAATTCTATTTAAAAAAATACAATTAAAAACATACAACAGACTTACATGTCGCTAAATATCGCTATTTCGATTGCAATGCAATCATCGTCAGTAGCAAAAGTTATTCATAGAACACATCGTTCGTTTTGATCTCGGCTTGACTTGAAATTTCCATGTCCATCGTGCCTTAAAGTAGTCCGAGCACGAAGGCAAGTTTAGACTTGTGGTTGAAATTATTTGTACCTTATTTTCAACTTTGATGATGAATTTTGTTGTAACTTCATGAATGTAGACGAAAAATAAAAATAAAATGGGGACTTGAGAAAGAAGAACTAATTTAAAGTTGTTCACACCTTAAAATGTCACCCGAAAAATATAAAATACTTCACTCTCACATTTAAAAATAAATTATTAATTCAGATTTTTCTGGGTGTTTAATTTTCTTTAAAAAAATGGCTACTTAAAAAATCACAACTTTTTTTATACAAATAATATTCAACTTAATAAACAGTTAATATTCCATGTCAGAAGAGGGAAAAAACAAATCTCACATTCCTTGGGTTGTCAACCAACCACCTTGTGCTCTTAACATCCACCAAACCAGGGGGAGAACATTATAAAAGGATGAAAAAAAAAAATTGTAAAAATGATAAAATCTTACAAATGTAACAGTATATTATAAAAGGTTTTCCATTACGAGTTTCCGAACTTTAAACATAAACCACATATGTAAAGAGTGTCACAAAATTTTAAAATAAGGATGTTCCCAAAAAATCACATTGTCATAAGCCAATGAAAATCCACGGTAGGTAACTCGAACTGAATACTCATTTTGATAAAAAAATTTCAATAATTTGTGTGCGTTGTTCAGCATTGCTAGTATCATTTTTCACAACAAATTGTTATCAAATTTTCTTTAAAAAAAAATTAATTCTCTGGGCGTAAAGTGTCAAGTTTTCCCCACTGTGCTAAAAGAAGTTGCTGCTTTCTGCCTCCGTCGAGCAGAAAAACAGTGTACACACAAAGGGACGAAGTAAAGAATTATTAAGATCTCATGATCACTTCTACCTCTCTTGCAAAAATTATTAAATTTAATTTTAAAATTCGGGCACTCTTTATGGAAAACTTCTTTTAAGATACAGATATATAATTAAAATTTCATTTATACTACAGAAGTATTAAAAATGACACCTACGAATGATAAATTATTAAAATAAATTTTAAGAGATGGAGAATGGTAAGTAAAATAAACAGGTATGTCTGGATACTATGTGAATAATTATCATACAGGTATATTATGTTTTATACATAGTGTTTACCATGAAATTGGGGTGAAAATAGAAGAAATGGAATTGAGTTTTCCAACTAAGAAATGATCCTCCATCTAGGGTCTTTAATAAGAATCAACATCTCCGATAAACAACCTGTTGTTCTCAACAACGTCAAAACAAATCAAAAGTTTTTATACACTTTAGTAGTATACATTCTATTCTGATTCGGTTAATCCGTTAGCTCTCGCGTCAACCCTTCGGTAATCTTTAGTGTGATGAGATTTGCACCATCGTTCTGCACATGCGTCAATTATTTCGCGCGTTAAATATTCTTTAATTTTGTAAATCATAACCTGTACATAATTAATTCTTTAAAGCACTACCTAGTTAAAAATAGTTTACGTGATTATTGAATAATGACTGAAAATATTATAGTAGAGAAATAATATAAATAACAAAACTAGTTTCATATTACTATCACAAGTTTGTTTAATTTACTGAGTACGACTTATATAAAAACTAACGAAAGTATACGAACAGGCCCGAAAATTTCCGAAGTTAATATTTTTTTGCTTACATCTTTACTCTCGTGATGAGAGAAACTCTCACAATATCTGAAGAACTTGGAAAAAATATATTTATTAAAACTGTAGATAGGTTTCTATAGGGGACCTTAAGACCAAAGTACAGTTTGGCAATTTATTCAGAATAGAATTTGAGATGCTGTTACCAAAGTCATATCGAACTTTCTTCTTTCCAGATCTTAATTAACCAGTCGAGTTATTTTATTCTTAAATTTATTTTTTTTTTAACATTGTAATATGATGTAGAATGTTTTTTTGCACAATATGCTCCAACATATATGAAGAGACAAGACAAAATTATTGTTCATTGCGTAAACTTAAATCAGTTTTGTTTTAAAAGTGAATAAAATTCAAAAACTAAATTAATTTCAAACTTTTATGATAAAATCTGTATACAAAAAATTGTAACAGAATAACAAGCAAACAAAAAGATAAAATAATTAATTTTTTTGAATAACCATGTTGGATTACAATATTTTTAATTACTATTTTTTTTGTATTTTGTGGTTTTTGTTACATATAACGCATATAATGTTTGTGGAAATTGATAACTCTAGAAGATATATACCACAAAGAACTTTTTTATTTCTGTTAGGCGATGAGGCAATAAAATACGAAACCCGGCTTTCATCAATGAATGTTTATCCTAATTAGAAGTAGATTGGACTAAGGAATCAAGTTGTCCCAAAATTGGTAGATTTTCTCAAAATCCTTTCTTATCGGATGCCTATGTCATACAAAGAACATACCTTCCAAGTTTCAGGTCTCTACGATCAGCGACTTAGCTTATGCGTTGATCCGTCAGTCAATCAGCCCTTCAGGATAAAACATGTTATTTATATAGAAGATAAATATTGTAACGTCCTACTCCCGTAGGTTCGATACAATAAAGCACCAGCAGGCAAATTCTTTGAAAATTTTGCTATAATTTAATCAAAACAATGGTACATTAGTTGTTCCACAAAAAATCAATTTTCAATCTTAACAACAACTATTTTTAGCGTTGCACTTTCGTATCTACCGTTCACATTGACTGTCCGTAGGGAACTCTTCATATGAACTGTTCATACTAAACTCTCCCTATCGAGTGACATAATATTTTACAATACTTAAACATATAAGTTGTTTCCATGGAAATCAAGTATTATTTCTATTATTCGCACAGCCAACTTAGATGTCTGAGTTAAAAGACCTTTTCATTTCAATCACGATTCATTATTGTTTCAGACAGGCAGTAATAAGTTGGACAAAGATATTTGTCATTCATTTAATCACATTCGTTTTTTAACAAACTTTCCGAAACAAAAAGTAATCACTTTTTAAAATTAAAAGGTCTATTGTATTCTTCTAGAAACGACCATCACAGCTACCATCGGATAACAACCTCGTTACAATATTAAAAATTGTAATGAATTATTGAATTATCAAAGCAATTTTATATTATCTTATAGAATTGTATGGATGCATATATAATTGTATGAATTGCATTTATGACTTATATTGAAAATTTAATATTATTGTCTCACAAATTTAAATAAATAATTATGATAATTTACATTTGAAAAATAATATTTGTGTAATTTGATTTGTTATTTTCACAATTTTTAATGCATTAAGTTTAATTAATTAGTGTTTTTCAAAAATTTTAATTTAACATGTAAAGAATTGCAAATTATTCATAACGCAGGCATCGATTTTTATTGTCCCTACCATGACTAGGCACACAACGAATAACGTTTTAATTTTCTCTTTTAAAGATAAATTAAAGTAAGAAAGTCAGATTTGTTTATATACAAAATGATTTCATCTTCTTACTAAATAACATTTTTTTTTTTGTATAAGATTTAAGAAATTAATTAATTATTTTTTAAAGAATGATATTTTATCTGTTTGATTAATTATAAAACAAAAGAGATAGATAACACATACAAAAAAACAAACAAAAATGATTGATTAAAATATATGCGTTTCCTTTTTATAAAATAAGTATTTAACGAACAACATACAAAATATCTTAATCATCTACAGGACCAAATCTACGAGCAGTATGTACAGTATCGTCTGGTTATGACATGATTGATGTACAAGAAATTAAGGCACGTGGTATATTATTAGGGCATATGAATCAAGTACAGGACGCAGCGGTAGCTGAAATGGCAGTATTGTTAACATTAGCAGCAACACGACGATTAAAAGAATGCCATCAAGATAATGGGACTAAGTAAGTAAGATAATTTTCTTTAAAAGTTTTATAAAAGTCATAATCACTCATGAGAGAGGTGAGCTTTTTATTGCGAGTTGTTTTATCCGTCCGAGTATCTATATATACATAAAAATGAACCCCTCTTTTTTCTGGTCATAGAATCACACATTTATTTGCGCTCCCACCATATTTATCTTGAATTGTGAACAGATATTTAAATTGCATTAAGGGATTTATTAGAGCTATATGCGAGCACAACGAGTGGGCTGCTTATGTAGCGGACTGAGCAGGGGGTAGGTTTGCGGGTGGGCTTAACGAATTAAGCGGGCGGGCTAGCATACTATAGCTATTAAGGAATTGGAGCTGCAGATTCAGGAAGATTATTAGTCGCTGATAAATAGTTAAAATTCAATAAATTGTAGCTTAAACGAATTTCACCAGGTCATCTAGAGGTATGAATATTGAATCATAGTTAAGACAGGACAACATCTGTGGGGTCAGCTAGTTCTAAATATAATGAATTTTTATACAAAAGTTGTATCAATTACAAGAGTTTCTTTTATTAGATGTTTTAATTAGTATTCAGTTGATTAACCTGCTACATATTCCGCCAGCTTTGTTCTACATGGGATATGTGCGAGATATAATTAGTTAAGTCTTCATTATATAACTTCTCAAGAAACAAACTTTTGATCATAAACAATTATAAAAGAAACAGTTTGCCAAAATTTCGTGTATCCACTAAAGTGAAGAAGTTCGTAGGTGTCAACAATCGATCTATTAACTGGCCAAATAGAAATTTATCTTCCAAACCGCAAAAGAATAAAAATCTAAAGAGAAAAATTACGATACTTTAATAAATTGCTAATTTTATTAGAAATTATTTTAGCACGGAATGGTCAGCAGATCCTGAATGGATGATGGGTATGGATTTACCTGGTTCAACAGTTGGTATTGTTGGTTTGGGAAGTATTGGAAAAGCAATTTTACAACGGTTAAAAGGATTTGATGTGAAGAAATTTTTATATACTGGCCGATCTCCAAAACCTAAAAGTAAGTTAAGTTAAGGAAAGTCTCGTGAAGTTTTATATGAAATTGTGGATTTACGAATAATAGTAAGCTGAATTAGTGCTTAAAGATCCTTAGTTTCGCGAGGTCGCGAGAAATGGGCATAAAAACTGTCAATGTCAAAATATGTTTAATAATGTTCCAAATATCGCGAATATAATTGAACGTTGTGTTCTACTAATTTTTTATCGATGTTGTTTTACTTGCAAATACAATTTACTTACAATTTACTTGCAAGTTATGGGCAAAATCTTTTTTGGGAAAAACGGCAGATGTTGTCCAAAATAAAGCTGTTAAATTATTGTAGATAGTTAAATTACTGAAGAAAAGGACTTCTTCGCGATAAACAAATATATTGTCTCTACCTTCATACATGCATTCAAGAATCATATTAGCATTTCTGGAACCCTTTCGAACCCTTATGTCATAAATTTTCAGCATTCTCCAAAATTAAAATCAATAAAATTTAAAAAAACTGTCAATGAAAAACTTTTGCTTTATATGTTCAATAATTTATCTTTTTTTTTTTTTTTTAAATTAAAACTTTCTTAATAATAAACATTGATTTTTCAAAAATGTTCAGAAGACTTTATTTGTCATACCTTTAGCAGAAAGAGAAAGTTTAAAAAAAAGAGTAAACATTTATATAAAAGTAAAAACTAATGAAAAGAAATATATCTTGTATTCCATAATAATAATACTACATTTCTTGATAAAATTAAATTGTACTTTAAAAAAAAAAAAAGAAAATGATTGACGATCATAATACAATATATCAAAGGATAAATATTTAATCATTCTTCCCATTTTCCTGTTCTTTTTCTGCATTAATCATTATATTATTATTATAAAGTAGGTAGGGATTGTTGTCATATATCGTGCACATATTCATCAATCAATTTTCAGTCAGTTCTGAGTCAATTTATAAATATTATATACTAAAGTTCTTGAATTTATAAAAAAAAAAAAAAATTTTATCTTTGGAAAATATTATTTTATTTTAAAATATAAACATATTAAAACCAAAATAAAAACATTTGAAAAATATTTTTTCATAACTGTTGCAAGAACTTAAAATGACATGTTTTCTCTTTTTGATAAAAAATGTATGCGTCAGTCCAAAACTAACAGCGTCAAAAGTGAAACTTTTTATGTAATTCAAAAACTGTCAATGAGTGTACAAAAAAATACATTGCAGCAAAGAAAAATTGACTGGAAATTATAATAAAAATGATTTATAATAAAAATCAAGAAAAATCTACAGACTATCCCGAATTAATTACTACGGAAGTTTCACTTGTACGTATATGTATATAGTTTTATGTATATGTAAATAATAGTACGTACGAGTGAAACTTCCGTAGTAATTAATTCGGGATAGTCTGTAGATTTTTCTTGATTTTTATTATAAATCATTTTTATTATAATTTCCAGTCAATTTTTCTTTGCTGCAATGTATTTTTTTGTACACTCATTGACAGTTTTTGAATTACATAAAAAGTTTCACTTTTGACGCTGTTAGTTTTGGACTGACGCATACATTTTTTGTATCTTCATTGACAATAACTGAGAATAAAAACAATATTAAAAAATTTTTAATATGAAATAATTTAATAGACATATACATATATATATATATATATATATATATATATATATATATTACATATACATAAACATTAAGAAAAGAACTATATAAGTAAAAAAGATAGTAGATACAAACATTTACAATTTATTGTAAAAACATTTAATAAATAAAGATCGACATATAAGATTTAAATGTAAGTAGGTTTGAACTATCCTTGTTTAATAAATAAATGGTATATGTACAGTACTTTATAATGGTATATGTACTTTAATAACATTTAATAAATAAAGATCGACATATAAGATTTAAATGTAAGTAGGTTTGAACTATCCTTATTTAATAAATAAATGGTATATGTACAGTTATCAAGTCCCACGGCCTCTCTCACTCTGCTGGAGTAAATGGTAATAAGAAAGAGACAAGGAGTTTAACAATGTTGTTAAACTCTACGAGTTAACTCTCATGACAAAAACGTCCCATAAAAAGTTTCACTTTAAAAAACTGTTTAACCTTGACTGTGAATTTGTATAAAGAATCTGAAACATTTTTAGCATTCTTTACAAAATAAACGATATTTTACGTTTACTTCAGTAAACGAGGATTAAACCTCTTAATTCTTTCTAATAGCTTCGATTGGCTTGAAAATTTGACTGTAAGAGGATACAAAACACCAAGAAACAAAAGATGTATGATGCCGTGTGGAGATTTTTCCCATGGGGTGGTAATAAGGTCTTCTTTACTTTCCGAGTAATTGTCGATTAAAATTCGAAATATTTAACGGCAAATAACTAAAAAATTTAACGTTTTTTGAAAGAAAAAATATAGTACTGTTTTTAAAGTATTATAAACGAGTAAAATTTACAAAATTTACAAAACCCCCGACAACGGGGACGGAACCCTAAATTAGCACTTAAAATGTATCTGAGAACACTCTCCATTAAAAAATACCTTTTTCTTTAGTGCCTTCTCCAAACAGAACCGATTTTGGGGATAATTGCCCATTTTGTTGCTGCTCCGAGTACGGACTTGAAACATAGCTAAGAACACTTCCCATTACATTATCTTTCTAACTAAAAAAAAATACCAATCAGTTCATTCGTTTGGGCACTACGATGGCACAGACAAATCGACAGACAGACACACATAGCGGTCAAGCTAATAACACCCCTTTTTTGGCTTGAGGGTTTAAAAACCTAGAAGGAAAAAAATTTCAAATCATTTGCATGAAAATTAACGAGTTATAATGAAAAAAAGTGGCTCATACGTTTTTTTAATAATTTTTTTCAGCACAAAAACTGATTAATTTACCACGGGAACTAAAATTAATGTTTGCTGCTTTACAATTTACCTATTTTGAGTACTGACAACATGCTCAAAAAGTTCTAGCAGTTACAGATATATAGTTTTTGAAAAATTGCAAAAAATTTCCGAAAAAAATCAAAAAAAATGTTTTTATCGTTAAATAACTGGAAAAATAATAAAGTTCCCACCCAAATAAATTCAGTTTCATTGACATAATAAATATTTTCCCTTGTTTTATTCTAATTTAAAGTTGGGAATTTCGTGTTATTTTAAAATAATTTGGATTCTTTATATACAAAGATGAAGGCTTGCGGGAGAGATCCGAGAGAAATTCTTAGATCATCCTGTGGATTTTTCATCTCATATGATAACTTTGCCCCTATAAAATGTTATAGATGTTTAGTGTTTAGCGTAACAAACCTTGTCTATTTTATGAATGTGCTTGAGTGATGAAAAACACTATACTTATACGGTTTAGTAAAAAGCTCTAATTTTCTCGTTGAGTAAGTGTTTTGGAACAGAAAGCTTAAACAATTGTGTAAATATTTAAAAGACAATAAAAAAAATACACAGCCAATTTCACTTTATAACCCAATTTTATTAAAATAAATAAACAAGAATTTTTCATTAAAATTTTTTTCGTTATTTATTTTTCTAAACAGATAATCATAAGTCTTGCCCAAAACTAAGAATCGATCTTACAATATAACTAGGTCCGATGCGGCTTTTTTATTTTGCTACGAAAAAGAAAATAGCGATTACCAAATATCCTTTCTGCATATCTTGATATTGAAAATTTAAATGCCTTTTCAATCAAACACCCTTCAACGCTTTCATTTGAGGTTTTTTAACCTCATGATAATCAGCCACTTAATTTTTACATCACTTGATCACTTTTGTCTCAAATATGGGACAAAATTCTTTTTTTATTTTAGATGACGAAAAATCACAAACTATTATTATTTTATGTGCCATGCACGGGAAATTTTGAAAAACTATTAGGTTAACTATAGTTTTAAACTTTCAAATTATCGGGTAGTTATAATATTCAACTCAAAAATTAAGAAACACAAAATTTTTTCCATCTGTCGATTGTAAAATATTTCGTCCTACATATGGGACAAAAGTTATCATGAGGTTAAATCTACTCTAAAATTTCGATAATAATTTTCATTCTTTTTTGAAATATATACTTCAATAAAATAATTTCAATAAAATGAAGAAAAACAGGATTTTACGTCCGTCTTAAGACACGTTCGTCTTTAACAGAGACCATCCACGCCATTGGTTTTAACAAATAATGTAAAGCCATTTCTTTTAGTGTCTAGTAACCGAGAACTGACTTGATCTCAATTTAAAAATCGATTCAGTTGAAAAAAACCCTGAGAAATTTTAGAGAAATGGCCTCGATCACGATTTTTGTGAGCTAACATCAACTTTAGTAAAAATGATGAAATCTTAGCTAATTGAAGTATCTTTAGCATGCACTCATATTTGTACTTTGGTCTTGCTTTTACGTTCCAGCCTTGATCATTCCAGGATTCACTACCTCTGTTTTGGCACACTAGGTACTTTGACCGTGTTCTTATACATACAGAGAAAAAATAGTTCTTTAAATAGTGGTTGTATTTGATTCGTAAATCTGTCAGTCTCTTTTCAGTTAGAAATACCTTAATAAGAGAAGTGTGTAACTTTCGTTTTTAAGCCCTGAAAGGAATCCAGAAATCTTTACAAACAGTCGATTATTTCGCTTCTGTTGCAAGACATTTTTATGATACTTTAGAATTACCTTAAATATTATAAATAAAAATGCGTAGGGGTTTAATTCATGAATTCATTGTAGTAGGTGTCTTTTTAGAATTATGAGCAGGAATAAAAGAGAACTAATATATATAAAATTTCATTTTTATTTTCATTTTATATATATATTTATTTTTTGTATATTTATTTAAAGGTGAAACATACGATGCTGAATTTGTAACATTTGATGAATTACTAAATAATAGTGATTATGTAATAGTGGCATGTGCACTAACAGATGATACACGTAATATGTTTGATTTGAAAGCTTTTAAGAAAATGAAATCAACATCAATCTTAATAAATATAGCACGTGGTGGTATTATTGATCAGGATGCGTTATATGAAGCCTTACATACGGGTATCATATGGGCAGCTGGTTTAGATGTCACCACACCAGAACCATTACCAGTTGGACATCGGTTACGTACATTACCGAATTGCAGTAAGTTTTTTTTATTTTTGTTTATTTTATTTTTATTTTACTATTTTATGCTATCTCTTATGTTATTCTAGTAGAAGTATCTTTATATTCATGTTTATTGAAATTAAGGTTGTACGAACACCAAGGAAATTTTAAATTTAGGGCTGAAAATTATTTGTATCTTATTTTCAACTTTGATGATGAATTTTGTTTTAACTTCATGAATGTAGAAGAAAAATAAGAATTTTTTTATATCTGAATTTTCGAAATCTTGAAAATTACTTCAAATATTGACAAATTTTATTCTTACTTTTCGTCTTATATTGTCAAGTTATAACATGATTCACCATCAAAATTGAAAAAATATATTTTTTTAAATTTGCGTCTCTACTACCGTGCTCATACATCCTTAATTGGACGACCAAAAGTGGTTTTATAATTTATTAAGGTTTTAACTTTAATTTAAATAGTTTTTTTTTAATTTTCACCGACTAGTTTTACCATAAAACCAATTTTGAACTTACTTTGAAGTCATTTATTTATTTAAATAATCGGACAAAGCCCCGTAAAATCAGAAGTTATTTAGACTTCGTTCAACTTCATATAAAAAAATCAAGCTTTTTATTTAAAATTGCCTGGGTGCTCCTACACGACAAAAAACCAACTAAAATGTAAAAAAACAAGTTTTATTAGTTAATCTGCATATACAAAGCGCAAGGTCATTCATTTACTTGTTGATTGAACAGGTTAATACGACTGCCATTAATAATAATAATAATAATAATAATGGGGTTTAACCTCAGTTTCTCTGACATATACGCCTATAACAGAGGCCACCCACATCATTATTTGTTAATCTTTATTTATTTAATTACAAACATATTTATAATTATATTTTGATGTGGGTGGAGTCGGTTACTTCGTTCTTATCCAAGCGACGACAATGTGATCAATTCTGCACTCCCATTAATTATAAATTGTTCACACTGACGCTCCCTGGACTCGAACCCGCAACCTAAGTCTAAATGGACAAACAGTCCAAGGCAAACGCCTAAGATCGCTCGGCCATTTAGGCTCTTGACTGCCATTACAGTCAGGGGACCATTCTGTGGAACAATTCTTAATCTAAGAGGTTCCCCCCGACTGCTATGGTTTTTATTAACATGTTCAGTCTGAGTTCCATTACATTCCTTTTTTTGTGATTTTTTTTGTGACGTAAAGTTCTAAATGTCTACTAGAATCTGTGTACGAAAGACGATATTTTGTAGCCGTCTTAATTGATACTTACTTAATGCAATTACTTGAACCCAAAAAATATTATGAGGTTCAGAATTAAACAAATGAAAACAGGGAATTGACTGAGCTAATTGTTGAAATATATTGTAAAAAAAATTCCCTGTAAAAGAATTTCGAAAATTTTCAATAGTATTTTCTTAAGCTACCTCAAAATTTTCAACTGTGTTTTATAATCAATATATTTTAATACATGAATTATTTATTTATTTTAGCTATAATGCCCCATAGAGGAAGTCATACGCGACGCACACGTGAAGGTATGTTTCGATTGGCTGCTGAAAATATTTTACTGGCGTTAGAAGGTAAACCAATGCGAACACCAGTGCGATTATAAATTGATAATATTGTCTAAGTTGTATTTTGAGATTAAGATTTAGTAAGTGTTTCAGTATTAAAATAAATATATTTTCTTGTAATTTTGAAATATTTTTAAATTTGTATCCCAGAAAAGATTTTTAGAAGGTTTCTTCTTATACTTGCAATACTTCGCAGACGCGGAGAATATTTCCGAAATTGTTGTTGGAATTATTTGTCTGTGATATTCAAACAAAGAAACTCTTATTTCTCTCATTTCCTTTTGGTGTCTGATTGGTTGAAAAATTCATAATTCGAAAATAGATAAAATTATATGAAGATGGAAAAAAGTTTCAACCACATATACCATTTGAAAAATAAAAGTTTTTATGTTTTAAATCGAGCGTGAGCAAAATGCTCATAATAAGAGTGGTGACGGGATAATGTCAAAATTCGAAAATTTCCTATTTAATCATGAATAAGTAGAATAAGAACGATAAAAATTGTACTAAACGAGCGTTAGGAGGAATAAGGAAATACTTGGAATAAGGAATTGTATGTTTTTATAGTTATAGGATGCACATTTTTTATAAACTGTTAAAACCAACTGATAAAATGCTGGTTTTTTATGAGGATCAACTATCTAATTTAAATTATTATTCTATCTCTTACGTTTTAGGATCTAAATTGACTGATAAAGCAACCTGGAGAACTAGATCCAATCTGATGTCAGAACATGATATCCTCTTCAACTTTTGTTTGAGTTATTTTTTTGATTGATTAACAAAACAAGCTAATAGCCATAATAGATTAAAATGGCCAACCCTGTATAACTTCGAACACTTTGATGATTTTATCGAGGTTAGCGTATTCATAAGCATCTGTCATATTCATATAAGCGGCTATTTACAGCTTTGATATCGAGCTTTTGATGTGTTTTCTTCTGAATAGAGGATAATTACAAGGATTTATTCACACAAAATAAAATTGCTTTAGTGAAAAACATTTTTTTAAAATGATAATTAATCCTCTCCGGTTTTAACATAGTTTTTTTTATCAAAATAAATAAATAAAAATATTTCTGAACATAAGCTAGTAAATAATTAGGAATTTAAAATTATTTAAAAACCATATATTTTCACTCAGATTAAAAAATTAAAAAAAACATTTCTCTCTTATCTTTTTCAAAAAACAAAAACGAAAAAACAAAACAAAAACAAAAAACAAACAGAAAATTATTCATCTCTTTTTAAAACTGGGAGTTCTGTTAAGTTTAGATAAACGTCGCTAAATTATTAAAAATTGTTCCACTTTATTTTCCATCAACAAACCAATAGTAGGAGAGAGTTTAGTACCTGGAGGAAGATATCCTATAATGATCCCCCTAAGAAAGAAAAATGTAATTTATAGCTAAACTATTCGAGGTATGTATAACGCCGAAGTATTTTTGGTTTCTTTATTCAAGTGTTGCATGCCAATTTGTTTTGATATCTTCAAATATTTAAAACTATTCAATATTCCTCAAAAGGGATCGTTTTACTGATCTTGTAAGAATATGTGGGTAAAATGATCCCATTGAATTTTTTACCAAACAGTTCACATAAAATATTAATTGTTCTTTTACAGTGCATCACCGTTTAGTAAGAAAACAAAAATCACTGGTAAAATCATATTAATCCACACATTCAAGACCCACCACATGATGGGGGGACCATTTTATCACTTATAATTTTACACACAGAATAGGGATGATTTTAACTTATATAAAGGGAATCATTTTACCCGTAACGACATATTTGAATACCATCATAAAAACCTACCTTGAAATTTATTATATCAAAATGTGTTATAATATTATTAAAAGTCAACAGAAGCCAAGAGTAAAACAACCAGCCGGCGAAAACTAACACAAAAAATAAATTTTACGTTAAAATCTGTCTTAACATAGATCATAAGCAGTAAAATTCATATATTCGCTACGAAACACAAAATTTCAAAATTGCTTATACATCGCCATAAATTTTCGTTCAACGATTAATATGATCATGTGAAGGCATATATTGATAAATATGCTTTAAAAATGGCTCTAATGGTTCACTTAAAACAACGAGGGATCATTTTACCCTTCATTATAGAACACTTTCCGCTTCTTGGTAACAAAATTTACTTTTTAATTATTTTTTTTAGAATATACCAATGAAAATCGTCTATTTAAAGAATTATTATTCCGACACACAACTATTAAATATCACGAGCAATATTAAATGTCCACAAAAATCAGATTTAGATCTTATTATTTTGTGATCCAAGGTACAAGATCATATAATGTACCATGAATCACATCTTAATGTACTTAAAACCATCCATAGAAATTTTACCAGAAGGCAATCTCTTCAACATGTAGTCTTTACTTTTTACTCTAGATAACAGCATGATTGAATGTGATGTGATTGAAAGATTGAAAATCCTGCAAGTTTTTCTTACAGGCATCCTTTTTTCTGAGCGTCACGTGACGCTTATAGATAACATCATAATCAAGTGATTTTTTATTGACTTGGGGTGAAAAAGACATTTAGAAGTTGTTATTTCTATTTTATTTAAAAATAAATGTATATTGATAATCAATTTGTCAATTGCTTGCCTAAATAAACAATAAATTCCATTAATTTATGTCTCCTAAGAATGATTCAAGGTGATCCAAGGTACTATACATTCCCCTAAAAATGTAAATTTTTAAAGTTCTTTACTTGTATGGGTACCTAGTAAGTAGTAGGTAGTTTTTGTACATTTACAGTTAAAAAGTGTAAAATTTAAATATAATTTAAATAAAATAAAGTTTTAAATATTTTATTCATTTTCACTCACAAACATACATATACACTAACAAAGTGAGGTTAGGCAGCCAGCACAAGCAATATAAAAGCACAAGCTTTATACATATTATAAAGCTTTTTCTAGTTATGGTCTATATATTGTATAGTAAAGGTATTTTATTTTCTAGTAATATAATTTACAAGATGTTTGAAGATTATATATCATTTAATTTTAAGATAGAAATCTGTGATGGTAGATCAAAGGTTCGTTTATAAAATATAGGTGGTAAAAAAGCTAGGAAGAACCTAATTTCTTTAGATAAGAAGATGAAATGTAAAATACAGGTCAAATTAAATTAACGATGTTATCTGCTTGAAAATGCTCCTCATTATCGTAGAATCCTCGCAAGTGAATTTTCGAAATTAGTAAAATGCTCAGCCAAAATGACATGATTTTGGTTCAAGCTGCAAAATAATTTTTGGGCAAGAAATACCAACTTATTTTTGAGCCATTTCGATTTAGTTTAATTTATAAATTTCTGCATGAACCCTAAAAGTACACAGAGAGATGGTTAATAGATTTTGTTAGACCGATTCCCTTCAGTCATTCAGGATTTAGGGAGTGAATGAAACTGTTTCTTTTTTTTTCCAATATTATGAAAAAGAAAAAATAAGTTTATTTTTTATTTGAAGAAGGAAATAAAATTTTTCTATGATGAGCAAAGCCTACGTAAATCACTACAAATATTATTAATCACTACAAATATCATTAAGCCGAGCTTAAAAACTTTTTCTCAAATTCCCGTGAGACCTTCTCTTTCCCAAATCTGGCAAATTTTTAATTGTATGGACAAGCGAAATGTTCCGAGCCACGTGAAAAACAACATCCCGCTTGCAAGAAGTTTCGACGAAGAAAATGTGGTATGGCTTAGTGTAATTAAGTTAACAAAATATTTCTAGACTAAAACATAATACGTGTTAACGATCACCAGGTTAATATAACTGAAAATATCCTTTATCTCAAGACAGATGAAAATTTGCAAATATTCTCGATCCTGTTTGTTGATGAGTTGTAGAACAATTGATATTCTAGTTTGTGAATTCTTCAATAAATGCAAACCGTTATCCTGGTGCATAGTGTAAATAAGTGGATTTTCATTCTTGTCTAGTGCATTTAACATTGCATAAATTTTTCATTTCTACATGAGAAATGAATGAAAGGTGAAGTCTATGTTCTAACCATACAGACACACATACACACACACTCCAATTGTGTATTATGTTGTTGAAGATGGCATCTCTACCTACTCCAATCTACAATCTAAAACTGGCAACTAACTATTGTTATTATTCTTAAGTTTTATGTGTTATCTCTTTCTCTGTCTCTAGTTCTAGCTTCTCTGAGCTTGACTTGTCTGCATTTGAACTATTATACAACTTTATTGTATGTCTTACTACCAGCAGCAAGTAAAGTGAACTAACTAGTAAAATAGTGCTACCTAACCTATCACTAACAAAACAAATGGCTAAAAAGAAAGAGGTAAAGTTGGCATTTTGAGTTGTTCATGGTTCATTAGCATTATACTTCTTGCTAAGTTGGGAAGGTAGCACTATGTGCATATACTCCCCAAACCAACTCAGACCCTTGGAGTACCGAAAAGCACAGTATAAATAAAAATAAATGTACGGTGGTACACCCGACTCAAACTGATCTTGGCGAACACTCATGGAAAAATCTACAATGTGCTTGAAACTTATAAATTATCACTTGCACAAAATCCACTTCATGGGGACTACTCTTGGAAAAACTTTGGAAGTAATCACTTGAAGATACTTGCTGCTCTGCCTATTGGCTGGCCATTGTGAACTCAAAAAGCAAATGCATCAATCCAATCTTACAGGAAAACAATCTCTGCAGAAAATGTCATGCATAGTAATGAGCGAATCAAGACGCAAACAAAGACTCTATTTCACTATCTTTGTTTAACGAATTTAGTGTAATGGGTTTAAGATTCTAATTTTACTCAATGATCTTGGTCTTGCAAGTCTTGTTTGATCTTGTATATGTGTAAGAGCATTAATGTTTTGCCCGGAAAAATCCTTGAGTCTTTTATAGCTATAAGACTTTTGAAGCACCTTTGCAACAAAGAAGGTACAATAGATCGAACTGGTCGCAGTTTGAAAGATTTTCTAAATCTTACTTCTAACTGAAATCTAATCTAGTCTAAGTGCTTTTTCATTTGTCAAAGTTACACTGTTATGACCTCGAATAATCTATTGCGCCTTCATGATAAAAAAAGGGCAGGGATGTCGCTTAGGCATGGCATCCTAAATTTTTGACGAAGAACATCAGGCTAGAAGTACAGAAACCATTAAAAGAGAAAAAAATTCATGTAAAATGAGGACTAAGAAATTTTTAGTGCCTAATTTATATTTGCCAAAGGTTAACATGTTAAATAAAAAATATGAAGCGGTGTGCCAACTTTCTGTTTAATTTTTCATCCAAGTATTAAGAATATTTTAAATTGAATGAGCAGTTTAAGCCTTATTACATATTTTAAGAGATACTAAAAAAGTTAACATTTAAAAAATGAGTAATCCCACCTTTACTCTATATTGTTATAAAACATTATGCTTACTATTCCCAAACGGAAAGGATTTTACAATGTAATCCAAATGACGATACCATTTGTGAAAATTACCAAATGGACATATTTAAATATGTAATACATTTTATATACGCAGACTAAATGCATATTATAATACGTGGTAATTATTCTATATAGAAATAAAGATTTAATGAAAATTTCTACTATTTCAACGAAAAGAACACATATTTTACTATAGCATTCTAGTAACTACCTAATTGTTCTTAAAATAGTTAACGAAAATAATGTCGCCATAAGTTAAAAAAACTTATCTTAAAAAAAAAAACTTTACAGTAAATAAGAAAAATTAATTTTCTTCTTCTGAATTAAAATATTAATTCAAATTAATTTCAAATGTTGATTTAATATAATTAATTTTGAATCCTTTAATTAATTTCAAAACGGAAACAAAATTTGTTTCCCGATTTTTGGCAATTTACGTAAGGGGTACTTTTATTTTTCGTAACGTCTTCAGAGTCGACCCGAATGGAAAGTTTTTCGTACAGGATTTTTATTTCGTTTATATTTCTAGAACTAAAAAAATTATGTTAAATGAACCCGATTTTTGAATTTTTGAGGTCAAAACTACCTTTTAAACAAAGTTTCATCAACTCACGTTAAAAAAAATTTATTGTAATTTTCTCGATTTTTTCAAAGGTTTTTTTCAAAATTATTTTTAACGTGATTTGATGAAACTCTGTTTAAAAGTTTTGACCTCAAAAATATAAAAATCGGATTCATTTAACATAATTTTTTTAGTTCTAGAAATATAAACGAAATAAGAATCCTGTACGAAACACTTTCCATTCGGGTCGACTCTGAAGACGTTACGAAAAATACTTTTCTATCATCAGATTAGGTAGATGAGGTTTATGTTTTTTAGACCCTTATTACCGTGAATAATATGTAGACTAATAAAGAGAATAATATGTAGAATTTTACAGATTGAGCGAGAAGTTTCCGAGTTTTCACTACTTCAGGGTATCACCCTTTTTTTTATCATCATCCTAATCTTCATAGAGAACTAATTTTTATATTTTCTGGATTAAAATTATTATTAAAAAAATCGAATTTTTTCCAAATAGTTGACGAATTTTTTCAAAATAGAAAATTTTTTTCTGCATTTTTCTTAAGGTTTTGGAAAATCACAAACAAAAAAACTAAAATAAAAAATACTTTTCAAGGAACAAGCTTTTTTCCTACGAGTTACGCTCATACTTGAAACTTGAGGCGCTCCGAATTATCCTTGATGGTTTAAATTGAGCGCCTTCAGCGTTTACAATTATTTTAATATGGGTGACACGAAAAATTATCTTTTTTTTTAGTACAACAAAAGCTTGTTTCTTAAAAAGTATTTATTATTTAAATTTTTAATTTAAAGGTAAAAGGAAGAATTTAAATATGGTGGAAACAAAAATGGAAAAATGATGGGAAATCAGATTACCAAAAATATTTATTGTTATCCGATTTACGTAAATTTGCTAAGCCGGGAGTGATTCAAATTTTGATTACAAAATTCCAGAACATACAAGTTAAATAAAAGCTTTTAGAAATTTGTTTCAGGCATGCTGTCTTTGTTTTGTGAACAAAGACAACATTTGGCCTCCATCAATACCTAAAAAGCTTTGTCGTTTCATTATCACTGATAACACGGTCGATTTTATTTAGTGTTTTTTAGAGATTATCTCCCTACAAAAAGCGAATTCATTCTAAAACGATACAAAAACATACGTACGGTATTTACAAAAAAAAGAGATACGAAAGAAATAACTTTTGTATTTGGAAAAAAAAAATGAAGAGTAAAGATAAATATGCGGTTCAATGTTTGTACTAAACTCTTACATGAAAATTCACATCATTACGTCTATTTTGTCTCCAAGAAAACTCGTAAGCTTTTTCTTATACATACACAGCATTCTCTTTATTCGTATCATCGTCTGCGGAATGAATGTTGCAGAGCATAATAGTATGTGCAAAAGACATCTTCATATAAAGTTTACCTTATACCAGGTATAAAGCTAGCGTACACTTTTTGTTTTGGAATTATTTACGAGTAATTCTAGGTTAAGGTTAGATTAGATTATATTGGCTGCCCACGAAGGACTCACTTAGGCTATAGAGCCCATTGTGATACCATATAAGTGTTTTACCACCTTTCCGCTGATAATTTCATTTATCAGCTCCTCAATTTCAGAGGCTGAGTGCACCTCCTTCATGCATATACCATGCACTACACCAGCCCATCACAACTATTAGTTAAATTAATTTTGTTGCGACGGCGAGAATCGAACCCGCTGCCCTAAGCATACCGCGGACGGAATTGGTTACACCTCAACCAACTGAGCTAATAGGGTGAGTAATTCTAAAAACTGAGAAATTTTTGGCGTATTAGCTAAAATATCAATAAAAATGTGTTTTAAACTACTAAACTTTAAATTTATTTTTATAAAATACTTTCATCTATTTCTAGTTGGCTCCTAAACTTACTTTTTTGACGTAATTAACACTCAATGTGCTAAATTCTCAAAAACCTTCAGTGTCGCTCGAACAAAAACTAATCAAAAGTGTAGCATGACTTGTTTACTACTACATCAAGGCCATAAATTAAGGTATTTCAAGACCAAAAAAAATGAAAATGATTTTAAAAATTTTCAAATTTTATTTATTAATAAATCATCCTTTTGTACCGTCTCTTGCGGAAAATTCATATCGATTTTCTGAACGGTTTAGGAGAAATTAATTATCAAAGCCAGTTTTTTTACCTAAAAAGGACACATTTTTCCTAAGCCGTACAGAGAATCGATATGAATTTTTCACAAAAGATCTATACAAGGGTGATTAATTGATGAATACAATTTTAAATTTTTGTTAACATTTTCATTTCAACACTTCAAGGTATTTCGATTCCATAAAGTGAAAATGAAGAACCAAAGATTTGAAATTTGATTTATCAATTAATCATCCTTTTATATGTCTTCTGTGAAAAATTCATATCGATTTTCTGTACGGTTTAGGAGATATTAACTATCAAAGTCAGCGTTTTTACCAAAAAAAGTTTTTCATTTTTATGCACAATTCTTAATTTCGGTATGATTTTAAAGCTTAAAACTTGAAGGAATATTGATAAAAGTTTTTTATGTAAATGGTAAAACATTTTTAAGAACACTTATTGACTAAAAAATCAACATTTATTTCGACTTCTTCATATATCACCATGTAAAAAGGGCTGTTTTTAATAATTAATTTATCGTAAACCGTACAGAGAATTGACTTGAAATTTATACAGAAGGCGTATTAATTGACATACAAAATTATTTCACTTAAATTCACTTTCAACTTTCGTTGGTATCGAAACACCTTACGAGCTACGCATTTTATGGCATGAGAATTATATTAAATCAGTTATAAATAAAAATTTCATGATTCAATATCTAAAATTCAAAAGACAGTCACATTGATATCTCATACCGGTTTGATTTTATTTCAAATTATAAGTGTTTAAACCAAATTTAATCTCCCGATAGGATAAAAAAAATGTAAATAACTATCAATTATAATCTTTTTCAATGACTCACCTGGCTCAAAGTTCATGGACTATCCAAGTGCATATCGTTTGAGCATTGTAAATAATTCAACAAAAAATATACGCAAGCTTTAAGCCTAACTATCTATACTTTCTTATTTCATACAAAACGTTATACTTGTAGAGAGACATAATATATTTTGTTCATTTTGTGTGTTCCAAATGTTCCAAATTCACAAATATTCACTTGCTGTATATGCATATTTGTTTTTCAGGAATAATATGGTGTTTTCAGTCAGTTTGGTTCTGTAACGCCCTAATTTACCAAAAAAAAGACCACATACTCAACTGTTTCATATCAAGTAAATGTGAAATATTATTATACGTTTTTACAGAATGATTGGTGTATTTCCTTAGTAGGTGAAATTTTCCAAATTAAAAAAAAGAAACTTCGATATTAAACGAAGGAAAAAATTGGCATATTTGTCCAAAAAAATTCCAAAAAATGTGTTGGCTGGGATAATTAAAGTCTTGATTAGATGTGAATGATTTTTTCATACAAAAGTAATTAATAAAAATTGAAAGACTTGCTTGTCAAAATAAGTAAATAAAATATAAGATAGGCCTTTTTACAGTTCATATTTAACTAGTAATTCGATATGATTAGCTCAATGAATTTAAGAACTTTTTTCCAATTGCAAAATTATATAGTTCAGAAATAAGTCACTTTCTTATAAATCAGAGAGGTACTTGAAAGCTGCTCAGTTCGGAAAGGTACAAAATTACTTTCAAATTTTAAAATAAATAAAGTAAAATCATTTATTTTGTGAGAAAAAAAGATTACCACTTACCCAATAATTGTTTAAAATTTTGATTGAGACTTACCTAAAAAACAAAAGAAAAAATCATTAATTTTTAAACAGGTGCAGTTATGAATAAAAATATAGATGCTTTAAAAGTTATTGAGGTCGTCAAAACATTACTTAATGTTATTGAGGTCCCATGCTCTAATTATTCAAATTATTTGTTTGAGTTATAGAGATTTTGTATTTTAAGGAAAAGAGTTTTTAGGCTTAGGAAAAGGGAACAAAAAAATATACTAATTTATAGAGGTTTTTACGTTATCTAGGTTTAAGTTATTGGGATTCTACTGTAATACATTGAAGATCAAATATAACTAAGAACTGGGTCAAAAATTGAGTAGAAATTCTAAGATAAACGGAATCTGAGCTACATAAATTTTATTTTTCTTTTAAATTTAATATTTATGTTTGTTTAATAAATCTTGTATACAAACTTTAAACATCAAAGTCATTTCGATTATTATTGATGTTTATTATCATACAATAGTAAACTCGGTAAGACGGTAAGACAAATAACTTACCGAGTTAACTTTAATTAAGGATATTCGAGCACCAAGGCAATTTTTAATAAAAAGCTTGATTTTTTTTTATATGAAATTGGATTAAAATCAATCAAAGTCTAAATCAATTCTGAAAATTTTAGGGAGAATTGTCCGATTATTTAAATAAATAAATGACAAAAGTAGGCATATTTTACATTGGTTTTATGGTAAAACGGTAGATGAATAAATTTTACATTGGTTTTATGGTAAAACGGTAGATGAATAATATGTTTCATTAGATTTCTCCAAGTTGTGCCCGATTAATGAAGCATGTATGAGCACGGTAGTGGGGACACAATTTAATAAAAAAATTTATTTTCAAATTTGATGATGAGTTATGTTATAACTTGACAATATCAGACGAAAAGTAAAATCAAAGTTTTTCGGTATCTGAAGTACTTTTTAAAATATCGAAAATTGAAATTTTTTTTTTAAATTATAAAAATTGTTTTCTTATTTTTCGTCTACATTCATGAAGTATTATCAAAAATGAAAATAAGGTACAAATAATTTCAACCCTAAATCTGAAAATGCCTTGACGGTTGTACTACTTTAACGATCATTGAGAAAATTTTTAATTCCTTTTCAATTTCTTATCAAAAATTCTATAAAGTGATATTAATTCATACACTATTATAATTTTTCCAACTTGAATAAATCAACTTATATCTAAATACTATAAAGATGACATTTTGAAAGGTATTTTCAACAAAATTCTGTTTTTTTTACTTATTTGTAAAAGGACACACAGAAACACATTTTCTATATATTATGTGTATGTCTGTTTGAATAATATAAGTAAAACGATAAACAAAAATGCTATGTTTACTTTGGATAACTTACAAAATTATCTAATGCATTCAAACCAACAAACAACCGTCATTGCATTTAGAAATACTATTCAGAATTATATTATATTCAAATATCAAGAACTGGTAGTGTGATAGACATGACTGACTGAAAGAGAATTCTATTCTATATCTACCTTTTTAGAAGAAACATCTGTGGGAAAATACAATGATTCGAAGAGAATGATAACCACATTTTAGTGAAATTAAAAGAAATTTCAATGCAAATGGTTTTCAAGTAATAAGTTCTACTTTTTGAATAAGAAATATCAGAATATATGCGATTAATGTTAAAAGAGTTAAGTTGTGGTTGAAATTATTTGTATCTTATTTTCAACTTTGATGATGAATTTTGTTATAACTTTATGAACGTTGAAGAAAAATAAGAATACCATTTTTCGATATCAGCCTTGGTTTTCGAAATATCGAAAGCTAAATAATTAAACAAAAATTTTAATTTTCGATATTTTGAAGATTATTCCAGATATTGAAAAATTTTTCATCTATATTAATTTGTTTCACAACTATCGAGTTCATGAATCCTAATCTAGTCGAGGACAACGGATTGTTTTTGTTTTCAATAATTTATTAAGGTTTACCGACTAGTTTTGGAAAAATGAAAACATATCATCCATCTACCGTTTTTCCATAAGACCAATGTTAAATATGCCGCCTTTTGAAGTAATTTATTTATTTGAATAATCGGACAACCCCGCTAAAATTTTCAGAATTGACTTAGACTTAGTTCAACTTCATATAAAAAAATCAAACCTTTTATCCGATAATTATCTTATTTTTTCGATAATTATCTTATTTGAGATATCTTTAAACAATAAAAATTCACTTGAATTCGATCGTCCAGGTCTATATAGAAGTGTTTCTTTCCACCGATCGAATTTTTAAAGGTATATTTAACCGTATCGACAGTTTTAAGCTTCCAGAAATTTTCTTTTACGAATTGTGTATTTGCGTTGTTAATGATTTTCAAAAAAAGAAGATCATCAAATATTCAAATTTGACCAATCTATAACTTGAATGGTACTTGAATTAATTTGGTTTCCAAAAAAATTAATGTATGGAAATATTTGAGACTTAAGTTTCAATTTTGAGGGTGGATTCTGTTATAACTTGGAAAAGTTAGACGAAAATTAGTACAATTTTTCGATTTATACCATATTTTTTGAAATATTGTTTCGTAAAGATTCAAAGAAAATCACCTATAAAAGAGGTTACAAACGCCATGCATTTAATCACTTTAAGTGTATTTTATGGAAAAACTAGTGCTGCTTATTATAATTTTCTTTACAGGAAAATATTTGGCATACTTTTAACTAATGAATATTAGTTTTAAAATTAATCTTAAGATAATTATTATTATTGTTGCATAATAAAGCATATCTTTAAAAACACTTTAATGTAGAATTTACATGTTAAAAACGTAAACATTTACAGCTCAAATCTATAAATTTAACACCGTAGGGGGTATTAAAAAATTTATTTCTTGTAAAGGGCATTAATGAGAATGTATCATTGACTTTACAGTATACATAGACTAAGCAGCACCTATCTTTCTTTACAGTGAGAAGCGTGCTAACATCTGAGGTAATTGCTTAGCTTAGCTAGGGACATTTAACAAAAAAATATACATTGAATGTTAAATTTACATAAAACATCGTGATTTCACTGAATTCACTGAACTTTTTCGCTTTTTGATTAAAAAAATACTCACGTATCATTTTACTTAAAATGATAAAGATTTAAAGATGTTTCTAAAACAACGTAATCTTTCGGGAACCGTAATCTAAGCGAGATACATACACACGAACACGAAAAATAATAAATAAGTGGTTAAAACTTGATTTACAAAAACCTTGATGAATAGATATATAATTTAAAAATAATTGCGATAAAGTTTTATCAAAATTGATATTAAATCAATTCTCTCAAGGCACTTTCTACACACACACAGGTAGTAGTACTTTTATCCTTACACCGTGATAACTTAATATTCAAGGGTGTACAAAAAAAGAAGAAGAAAAAAACACTTAAAACACATGGTGATAAAGAAAAACTTTCTATGAAAAAAAAAAAATTATATCAAAGTTTTTTTTTTCTTTTGCACATAAATAAATAATAAAATTTTTCAAATATGAATATAGAGGAATGTTGTCTAGATAAACTTAGTGTCTTAGGTTGGCACATTGGCCCATAGAAACATGGAATAATCATGGTAAGTGTTGTGAATGTATTCGTTGTGTGCGTAGTCATGGTAGGGACAATAAAATCGATGCCAGTGCTTCCAGTGAAAAATTTTGACATTAAAGGGGGCTGTTATTACTAATTTGCAGTTCTTTACATGTTAATGTTATAGAAATGTCAAATTAAAATTATTGTAAAACACGAATTAATTTAACTTAATGCATTAAAAATTGTAAAAATAAGAAATCAAATTGCACAAATATTATTTTTCAAATGTAAATTATCATAATTATTTATTTAAATTTGTGAGACAATAATATTAAATTTTCAATGTAAGTCTTAAATGCAATCCATACAATTATATATGCATCCATACAATTCTATAATTAAAGTAGTGTATCGTTACCATGGAAACGAAACTCACGCACGGAGCGAATACTGGAGTGTTATAAGTTTAATATGTCCGTGTGTCTGTGTATCTGTCCGTGGCATGGTAGTTTCTAAGCTGATAAACTGATTTAGATTTTCTTTGATTGTATGTGAAAGGTAATTTAGTCGAGAGTATTCTTCACTAAGAGATGAGAGTTAGTTAATGAGAGTTAAGAGTTTCGTACCTGATAACAGTTATAGAAAAGAGATGACGATCTTCTGACAGATGAGTAGATTTTCATGAAATATAGCTAAGAACCATTTCGATGAAATTACCTTTCAAGCAAACAATCAAAAATAAAAACCGGCTCATTTGTTTAGGAACTACGACGGCACAAACGAATCGACCAGATCTGATTTTATGTCGGAGGTTTCTTTAAATTTTTAATTTAATATTATTATTGAAATATGCCAATCGACTGATAAAATCTCAAGGCTTCTTTGATTGTGGGTAGGCGTAATAAGACAGTGTTGAGTGTATACAAATTTGAACTATTTCTATAGTGAGGGTTTATGAGAGGTGTTACCATGTGGGACACTCGGTAGGAACTATATTGCCGTAAATAAAAACAAATATTTAAACAAGTTATTAAAAAAAGAGTCGGAAGCTCAGTGTCGGATACTTTTTTTTCCTTACCCCTATTCCGTCGAATGCGTAATAACAGTGGGTGAGATTTTAATATTGTGCTCGCTCTCCCTTATAATCCTAAAGTGTTACAAGCTTTGACAATCTTCCTGTAAGTTATAATATAGAACTTTTAAGTATAACATGAGTTCTTTTTTTTGGTGTGATAATCCTAAAATGTATTTAAAGTTTATATACAAATAAAAACTCATGTAAGAGATTTATCATACAAATTCCTCTTTTTATAAAAAAAAGGAAGAAGTATGTATTAGTTTTGTCAATGGGGTGGATGGAAAAGTTGATTCACTTTCGAAGAACTCTCTAGAAAACATGTTGTGTGTGTATGTTGTGTTGTCAAACAAATTCATAATATTTCATACAAATTTTATTCTAATATCGAATATATATGGTATAATAAAAGTATTTACCGGGTGTTTAGTTTTCACACATTTGTATGTGTATCATTTTAAGAAATTTGTTTGGCGTTAGTTACTTTCAAATAGAATATAGTTTAATAATAAAAACACAATTTATATTTGCATTAATTCCGCTTTTTTAATTATATATTTATTGAAAATAATTGTAAAAGATCGTTTCATCTTCTTATTAAGACATTATCAAAATATTGTTTTGATAATGTCTTAATAAGAAGATGAAACGATCGTATATCTCTCTTTGTTTAATTTTTCAAAAACCAACTTCACTTTTCTGCCCTTGCAGTGAGAATTCTTCGCCTGAAGTAATAAAAATAAATTTTTTAAAAATAAGTCAACAAGCCTTTTTGCGGTTCTTAATGTTATATATAGACTTCTCTTGGGTTTTTGTTTTCCGTCTATCTTGGGCACAGTATTCTGTCCAGCATTACCTTGGTAAGAAACAAGAAAAGACTAGCATGTATCTTTAGTTATTGTTTCTTTAAGACTTTAAGGAAAAAATCTTATGGTCTCGATTCTTCTCGCTTAAAAAGTAGAAAGTTTTCTATTATCTATAATTGAAAACAAACTATTTTTGTACTTCAAGAGCTATGAGAGTTTAGAAATTACTTCGCCTGAATTAGAAAATCGTTGGTCCTACATTTGTGTCTCAAAAACATTCAGTCTTTTTCTCGATTATTTTTTGATAATATGGATCATGATTATTTTCTGCTCGCTCGTTGATCCCTTTTCACGTCGTATGTTTTCTATTGCCTTTCGCAAGTTCCCGCGTCCTTCCATTTTATCGCGATAATTTTATTTATAAACTTCTTTAACGTATTAATCCCTGAAAGCAGTGAATAGGTCGTTAGGCTAAAAGTCGCAATGAACCACTATCTTTCCAGACTGAGTTAATAGAAAGTTAATCATTTGGATGCAATCGTAGTGTTAAAAATCCTGATAGTTTCTGGAAAAGCAATAATATAATCTTATTTTAATAAGGACTTAGAGTCGATATTAGTTTCAGGTTGTGTCGTTTGAATGTTTCTTCAGGTTGAATGTCACTGGCAAGCAAGCCAGCCAAGCTTCTTGGGGATATATAACCTTATGAAGTTATATAAAATACCTACCTTCTGAAACTATACATATAAAATACGAAATATGCGATAAATCAAAGCCAACATTTGCATGCAATTCTGTTATCTAATGATATTTTAAAGATAATTGTACATAAAACATTCTATATATTTTCTTTTAACATAAAATTTTATTGATAAATGATAAGTATTCGAAATCGTATACCATTAATATATATACATATACAGAAGACAGAGACTTTAATACTATATAGCATAGCATAGCATCATATAGTTAAGCTTTGTGTAAGTCTAGTATAAAACTACTATCATATAGTATTTTATCTACACCTACCTAGTTGTTCAATTACGTGTAGATTCTCCTAGATGCTGTGTGTACTGTGTTGTAACACCACGTGCACATGACGCTAGATACATAGAAATATTTCATATTCATATTCTTGTTCGTTCGTTCGTCTTCTTTATCATATCACACGACTACCAACTTAAAAATACTGAGAGTTTGGGGATTTTAAATAGATAGCAGAACTTATACGACTAATGCTTGGATTACGTAGTGCTTAGTATCTCTCCTAGCGAGTAGACAGTTACATGCAAGCCAGCTAGCTTGAAAATTACTGCTTGGACCTGCCCGTTTATACATACGTTGGAAATTGAATTTATTCCAATACTGGCAAAATGAGAAGAAAATAATCTTTTTTGGCCATTTAAATAGATTTCAGAGCTTATAAGACCAGGGTTATACAGTGCCTAGTAGCTGACCTAGTGAGTATACAGTTACTTGCAAACCAGCTCGCATGGAAGTTACTACCAGAAGAACACGAACCTCTATGGGGTAATGCGATGGAAGAAGGTAACTGAACAATTAAAAACTTGTAGTAGCTGGCGCGTTAATTGCTGTCTTACTCGTTTTTCCCCACAATGACGAAGGGCTTTAAGTTGAATTCAGTGGTAAATAGTTAACACTATAAGTAAGGAATATTGAATATTGAATCTCAGTAATCTCTTGTCAGGTAAGTTTTATGAATGTATTCTATTACATGTACAATTATTAAAATTATTTCCCAAACACCTTGTATCTATAATATTAACGGTAACATAACGATATTGTTGTAGGGTCATTAGGTGCACGTAACATACATTAGTAACATCAGGCACATCACGATGCACATACAGACAAAAATATACAAACGTATATAGTAAGTAAAAGTTTTTTGGAAAAACTCAATTCTAAAGTAGTTTTCTATTTTGAGTGTTGTTTTATTTTAGTTTAGTACTTTTTTCAATATTTTAAAAAATATTTTGTGCATCCTGGTCTGCATGTTTTAGACATTATGATGTATTTATAATGAAAGAAGTTGATTGGACATAATTTTGAAAATTTTAGAAAGTGAAAACCCTACGACCTTGCTCGAAATAGCACGATGTTGTAAGAAACAAGCATTAAAAAGAATCCAGGATTAGACATCCAGGAGCCATTCAGGGAGATTCTCAGGATGATTTCAGGAGTATTCTCAGAATGATTCCTGGAGGCATCCAGGAGTAAAGGCTAATCTTAAATAAAGGGACGAACGCACTTGTGGTATTGCAAGGCAGTTATACACTACAATCGTAGGTGTCCGAAGAGCATAGATCGCTTCAAAGGGCCTCTATAAGTAAAATCATTGCGGCTTTAACAGGACACTGTCTAAGTGGCAGAGGAAAAAAGTGAATTGTGACGTTAGTCTTCATAACATTTATGACGTGATCTTTTTGGTTCAAAGATATTCGAGTATTTTATCACCTAATTTTGACAACTAAAAACAAGACAACTAATTTTTAAATAATTTTCGATTTTGAAATTAAGACATGATTTTTTTGGTTTTTTTTTCTGTTATTTTACATTTTTGATTTGGATTTGGAAAGTTTTTAGTATTTTTTAGTTGCCAAAATCAGTTGATACAATACTCGAATATCATTGGCCAAAAGGGATCACGTGATAGATGTTATGAAGGCTGACCTCACAATTGTCAGATACTTGGAAAGTATAAATTGTACTATTTATAGCTAAATCATACTGATAATGAGTACTTAGTAATCAAAATATGTATTTATATAATACACAAATTGAATAGTTCCAACTATTTTCATAAATTTTTATACCATGTATATATGAAATATAAATAGTATATTAAGTTTCGTCCCAAGTTTGTAACGCTTAAAAATATTGATGCTACGAAAAAAATTTTGGTATAGGTGTTCATAGAATCACCTAATTAATCCATTTCCGGTTGTCCGTCCGTCTGTGGACACGATAACTCAAAAACGAAAAAATATATCGAGCTGAAATTTTTACAGCGTACTCAGGACGTAAAAAGTGAGGTTAATTTCGTAAATGAGCATCATAGGTCAATTGGGTCTTGGGTCCGTAGGACCCATCTTATAAACCGTTAGAGATAGAACAAAAGTTTAAATGAAAAAAATGTTCCTTATAAAAAAATAAAAAACTTTTGTTTGAAACATTTTTTTGTAAACATCACTGTTTACCCACGAGGGCGTTAATTAGGTGCAAATTTTATAGTATGTATTAATATAGGAATATCAGTTGTGTGTGGTCTATTTAAAAGTGAATATCTTTTGTTATTTACGTGACGTCAAAAAAACAAACGATTGCGCATCAACACTGTCTATACATGGTATTTCAACAATTAACTCAGTCAATTGTTTGTTTTCACTTGTTTAAATCAATGTTAGAGATTTGATGAATTTTTAGTAAGATGTCATGAATTTCCTAATATAACAGAATTATTTGCATTATATTGCAGATTTGTGTTATTATCGATGTCTGAGGGAATTAAATAATAAGATTCTGAAAAATGTTTTACTTTACTAAAAATTATTGAATTATCACTGGAAATAAATATTAAATTGCACTATACTATACTATAAAAAATAATAATAACGTTAAAAAATATTATTTTACTATAATATTATTCAAGTAATATTATTACATTATAGGATAGTTATTTGTGTGTTGTAAATAGTTGATGTAAGTCTACAACAGTATAAAGTATATACCATAGTCATATAAAATAGTCAATTTAAATGTAATATTACATTACATATGTAATATGGTTATTACATCCAATATATACCACATATACTTATACCAGATATACCCTGCCATATACCATCATATATAGGGTAAATGGTTTTACCATAGATCAAAATTTATGGTCGGCCAGATTACTTAATTTTTACATGTACTATATTTTCGTCATAGAGTCATAGACAATTATTTATTTATTTTATCCTGTGTTATAATCATTCACATGTTTACAATTTTTTTTGAAATCAAAGGTATGCTGAAATAATTTTTATACTTATGCTGAAATAATTATGAATAAATCATTAAGTCGGAATTGATTATCAAAAGAAGAAAACTGAATTTTTTATTTCCAACGATAGTACAGTTAAAGATGTTACGAAAAAAGGAAAATATCAATAGCAACGCATGAGTTAGTAGCACCAATGTTGCTATTTGTTAATAAACAATAAATTGTTTATGCAAACAAATTCATTGAGTTGAAAAAATTGCATTCGTGTCTAGAACTCGAATAGCCAAATTGGCAGGGCGCTTGACATGAAGTCCGGGTTCGAATCCTGGTTCGACTGTATTTTTTTCAATTCTCTTTAATTAATAAATTGGTAATTCAATGGAACGGTTAATATTAAAGTTGACTTAATAAATAGGCAACTTGAATTGCGTATACGTTATACATATTTAATAGTTTTCGATTATTTGGCATACACTTAACATTTACGTTATGCAAATTGTCTAACTATTAATTTTTTAAGTGGACTCTAACATTGATCGTTTTGAATTAAAAATTTATTGTTTATTAACAAATCGAAACATTTGCGCCACTAACTCATGCGCTGCTAATAATATTTGACACCTAAGAAACACATTCCATGAGATTTTAGCATAATGCGAGCGGTTTCTTTCATTTTCCTTTATTAGCCGATTTTTCTTTTAGTTATCTTTTAATGTACCATAATTTGCGAAATTGAATCAATTTATGCCAGCAAGTAAAAGAACGAAACGCTTCTTTTTGCGTTTTCACGATTTCATCATGGATCTACGACATTAATAATTATGTAGAGGTTATAGGGGATATCTTAACGAAAAGAGAGAGATTTTTGCATTGTCGCAAATTATATGCAAATATGTGATTTCCTGCGAGTCATACGAGCTGAGAAAATAAATAGCGAAAAAACAGATAAAAACGTGTTTTCTCGTAAAGTTTCCATCGGGTTTCACTTCAGTAAACTCAAGTAAGTCTCATTTTTTTTGGTTCTTTTAGCGCTACAACCTCGTGTTTTTTGTTTTTTCATTAAGATTCGTTATTCGTGCTTTTTCCTTTTGCAAATAGCCGGTTACGCACCTTCCTGATTTTTTCTCACGACTCACGACACTCCGATTTTTTTCAAAGTATTTTTCTTAAAAACTACTATTTTTCTCCTAATAATCGCATTTTGTGCCGAACTATATACTGCACTTATATTTGCTGTCTCATAGAGAGCAATCAATACCTTTTGAGAAACTAACGGGTGATGTTTGTCACGTCAAGGTACTTCACTTTATCCCATCAAAAAATAATATAATATGGTACTATAGTAAAATGTTTTTTTAAAAATATATAGTTTAAACGTGGTGGTATACAAGACATTTACTTATTTTATACATATATATGTGAGTGTGGGTGACTGAATGGATGGGGGTGTGTTTGAATATTTATACTTACGAGCACATTACTCATATGAGGGTTGTGTAAACGCTGAACGAACTATATATGTTGGATGGAAGTTTGTGGGTGGTTAGTTTTATAAGCATCATATTATTATTATATACGAAAAATTGTAAAAGTATACAAAATTGTACAGGATGTGCAAAGAACAGAAAAATTATATTATCAAAATATTACTATTTTATATCCCACTAGCAGATACCCACCCGCTTAGCTGGAAATTTCAACTTTAAAAATACAGCCTATGTTACTTGCTGACAATGTAGCATTATATACGTGAAACAATTTTTAAAATGGGTTAAGTAGAAGGCTCAAAAATGACGTTTTTCTTACAAACTTTCATCTCCCATTTCACCCCCTTACGTTCAGAATTTGCTAAAACTGCTTTTTTATCCGATGGCTACGTCATACAAAGACAACATCCTCCAAACTTCAGGTATCTACGATTAGCAACTTAAGCTATGCGTTGATCCGTCAGTCAGTCAATCAATCAGTCATTCAGGACAAAGCATTTTCTTTGCATAGAATAGATATATGAAATATATCAGAGTATATTAGTCTAGTCTCAAGTATGTAGCGTTTAGAAATATTGATGATGTTCAGGACTTAGAAAGCTACTTTGAGTTTGGTAAAGAGCAATATGAGTCAATTGGGTCATGTGCTCATGGGACTCAGTTTTTAAACCATAACAAATGGAAAAGATTAAAATAAAAATAACGTCCGTAATATGTAAATAAACAAGTTCAGTTCGATATATGTTTTCGTAAATATTTTTGTTTTCCTGTTCAAATTAGGGATTCAAATTAGGGGTCCAAATTAGGGCAGAGCTTAAGTTTCCAATTTCTCAAAAACTATAAAAGAGAGATTTAAAATTGGTAAGCAGCTTAAAATAGTGAGTCCATGGATAGAAAGAAAAATAGAAAGTCCATCCGATAATAATTGGCGGACCAAAAAAGCCAATTTTCGGATAAATTTGTTTTTTGTTAAAATTTCGTTTTAGGGCATGTATATTCCAAGGAAAAAGAAGAAAATTACTTGAAAAATGTTTGTTATTTTTCGGGAAAATATGGTTATCATTTTAGCCTATATTTATTTACTGGCTTTAGCAAGCCACAAAAGTCGTCCTTTCTGGAGTCAAATGTGACCAGAAAGTACGTACTTGTGGCTAGGGAATACAGAAATATAATTTTTTTTTAAGTGTAATTACAAGTGTAATTCAAATTTCTACACCATATCCCAACAGGATTTGAAAAAAAATTCCCAATCATATAGGCAATGAAGGGAGGAACATGTAACTGAACGAGTTGAAAGTTGTGATTGTAAGCTGCAGAACTATTATTTCTCCATTTGCGCTAGAAATTAATAATTTTTTTGTTAAACGGAAGTACATTTTAAGTGACAACCGTTTTTTTATTCATCAACCGATTTAGTGTATCGAGAGATAAAAAGTAAAGTTATGGATTCATTGATATATGCCGTCCCTCTTCTATATCTTCAAGTATTCGAATAAAATGTATAGTATTTCTTTCTTTGCTGAATCATTCTGTATTTGAATAATGTTAATATTATTGTATACATATCTAATAATATAAATCACAAACTAAATATTAATAATAATACATAATGTATATGTTTGTACTGCAACAGCAAATAGAAAAGAAGACTTGAATGTAAAGAAACATAAAATTGGTTTTTCACTTCATACATACATGCAGACGTACAGTTTTGTATGTGGCATCTACTGAATTCTTGCTACAATGTATGGTTACATTTTTTTTTTTTTTCAAAATTAAATTTAAAAAATTACTATAAATATATTTCTCAGGAAATAGAATTATTGTACAAGTAAAGATCGAACAAAATCTTGAGTTTAAATTTTTCTTTATAAAGGATGATCTAATTTGAGTTTTCTATGCGTATATGCAATAAATATGAAATATGTGATATAACTTTTGTAAAAAAAATGCATTCTACTTCTGGGAAATTTAAATAAATAGATAATATTCCTCACGTAAGTTGTGATGTTTGTATTTTGAAATCAATTTTGCTTTGCATCATCAATGATAATGCAAATCAGATGTTATAAATATTATCAAAGATAATAACTGAGAACTCGAAATAAATTTCGATTTTTGCCCCAATATCCAAGATCAATTTTTTGTATTTTATAAATAGATACGGATTTCGACTACCAAGTAGTCAGTATGAATTAACTAATCGTAATTACTCTTATTGTGTGTGGTACATTATTTTGCCGCACTCTTTGTAATTCAAATAATATAATTTATATGACTTGAACGGGTTGTTGTACGTTGAAACTATTTCACATATAAAAATGTTTTTCATTTTCTACAAATAATTCTGATGATAAAGTCTTTTCTTTTGACAGCATCTGATTTTATTTTTATAAAGTATAGGTTAATAAAACAATTATGATAAAACATTGTGAGATTTCAACGATCTTTCTTCTCCTAATATTTTACAAACTTCCTGTATAAAATAAGTAATATATACACACTCTTTAATTATATTTCCATTTATTTTTGTATGTTAAACGCGTTCAGTTCATATACGTTCAAACACTATAATATTAAGAAAATTTATATTAATTTTATGGTAAATAGTTATTTTTATTTGATATAATCATGCTATTGTAAATTATATGATAAAAAAAAAAAGTATAAAATAAGTATATTGGGCAACGAGTGTATTAATATTCTAAATTGCTCACCAGAGTGGATTTGAAGCGAGTGGGTTTATCGATCAAGAGTAGGAGAATCAATACACATTAGTTTCTCGCAATTAATTTTTTACGATTATAGTTTTTATTTCTGCACGATTATCTTTGGAATGGCAAATAGATTTTTGTGAGCATCCATAAACCACGTGGTCGGGTTATGAAGGGGAGAGGATTAGTCCAAAGGTACAAGTCACTATGAAAATAATTTTCAGTTTAAGGTAGGACTAGAGTCAAGGTAATTTTAGACTTAGGATGTAATTTTAGAATTTGTACTTTATTTTCATCTATAATGATGAACTTTGTTACAACTTCATGAATGTAGACGAAACAATAGAATACAATTTTTTGATATCTGCACGAAATACAGTGCAGAAAGGAAGTATTTATCCTGCAAGGATATATAAAAAAAGAAAAATATATGGAAAAATACTATAAATATCTATATATACTATAAATATATCGCAAGTGTAACTTTGCTGTATTTATTCTCAACACGATTGTACCAATTACTGACTAGGTATAATATGGGAGACGACGCGACGTTGGTTATAAGTGATTATTAATTTAAATAAATTAATATTTACCTACTTATAAAAAAAAAACTTTTTTTAAAACCATTTATGATTTTTATGCGGTAACATGAAATGTGTTTTAAATCTATTTATATCTATATGTATATAAAAGAATTTGACAGACTGATTGATCAATGCACATCTAAAACCACCGGGATAAGAAGCATGAAATTTTGCACAAACGTTTCTTACATAACGCAAATTTATTCTATGAAGGAATTTTTAGAAAACCGGCTCCAGAGACTTAAAAATTAGGGTTGAGAGTTTTTTTGAAACTTTGAAACAGTTTTGAGAGGGTTTAAAGTTTTTATGAAACCTGGTCAATTTTTAAGTTGAAGAAATGCATAAAATGATATCTGAGCTCATGACTCAAAACAAAATTATTACTACTTTCCAAAAAATGGATTCTGAAAGGGGGTAAAATAGGAGGTAAAACTAAGATAGAAATAGTAAAAATTAATATATTTGCTGATGGTTTGAGAGAAAAGTTTACTGCATCACTTTAGAGGATGGAAGTTTATATGAAATATTGCTATTTTTGAAATATGTACATGTAGGTATTTAAAATGGAAGTTACCCAGCAAAGTGGATGGGTACCGAAGGTAAGATTTTTTTGCTTACATGTGTAGTCTCGTGATGAGAGAAATTTCCACAATTTTTGAAGGACTTAAAAAAACAACAAAAACTTTTAAATCCTCTTATAGTTTGGAAATAGAGAAAATTATATGAAAAGTTTCAGTCACATATAACATGGAAATATAAAAGTTTATTTATGTTTTAAATTTAGCATGAGGAAAAAGCTCATAATGAGAGTGCTGACGGTTTAATGATTAATTTTAGCTTCATTTCATCCAGCTTTGAAATGGTTTTGAATCGAAAATGAAGTAATATATTATTCCTTTCGTTCCATAATAAAGTATCAATTAAATAAAGTTTATTATAGCTTTAAAATCTTTTATAGAACTCATAGAATTTTAATTATATGGTAGAGTATATAATATAATATGACATTCTATCATATACACAAGTCATAAAATATTAAATAAAGATGACAAATCACATTTGGGAATAATATAAATAAAGATAGAAATATATTTTTACTGACTCATTCGTTTTATATATACATATAAATATATATTTGTACAAATATATAATTCATAAATTCTAGCGTACAATACCCGGTATGAAAAAATATAAAGAGCAAAATCTAGTGTTCGAATGACCTCGTTACTTTTTCGGTGCGCAAACTATCGTGAACACCTTTCTCTTTTCAGTAATGCGTGTACATGCATTGCTTTTATACTTGTGTGCTGTCGACAAAGCATTTATTGTTTGAAACTGACAATGACTTGGCGGGCACAGCACACAGTGTAGTTGTTACCCACCAATACAGAATGACTACGTAGCTACTTAGCCAATGTACATCGAATGTCTTTTGGCTGGGTTTTTTCGGTTTTCTATATATAAATTATACTACATAGAATGTATAACATATAAAGCATCTGATGTTTGAAACTGTCAATAACCTGCACGGCGCACTATAAAACATTTATTTATTAAGGAGTAAACTTCAGTCGTGATGGAAGCTAGCACACACAATTTTATTTTATTTTAACAATTTTTTTCTTCATCTTTTTTTTTTTTAGTTAGAAATTTTTTTCTATTTTCTAATTTAGCTAATTACAAAAGCGTGTTTTTTTAGTTTTTTTTTGTTTTTTGTTTTTTTTTTTTTTTTTTTTAACTTATATCTATTTTCTACTTTTAAGACATCTAACACCCTTAGGCAATGGCAAAAAAAATGTCCTTTTTCAAAAAAAAGTTTCTTCAGTTCTAATACAATAAAATACATATACTATTTGAACTGAAAAGAAAAATTATATGCAAATCTTTTTATCGACGTACGAATCAGGATTTGAAAATTAATCGTTTGGTTGAAAATACGTTTGTAAAATTCAAATGTGTAAAAATTTTTCAACACTTCCAACATTTTTCGTCATGTCGAAGACCAAATTCACATGTACGCAAAAATATTTTAACTTCTCGATCAATTTGCTGAATAAGGCCATGGCCCATGTGGACCCAATACGCTCAGGTCTACCTTCGATCGTAATTTTGTTGTACCGTGTACTAAATAAAAGATATATAATATGATAAATCATTGTTTTAGTAACGCATATTATACTTACTTCGTATTGTATATCGTAACTGTATAAAGTCGAACCTCGACATTTCGATTTCGTAGCTTTAAATCGAGTTTTGAAGATCTTAATGATGAAATAAGTAAGTATTTCTATTGGAAAATGTATACATACTGAGTTTAGCTGAGGTTATTCATTTAACATTTTACAAAATTTTGTAGGACATGTATTTTAGGTGAGGTTCTGTTATCATTTATAAGCAATATACGCATGCCAATTTCTTTTGATTTGTTCAAACTTTTAGAACTATTCAATATTTCTAAAAAGGGAATCGTTTTACTGACCTTGTAAGATTTACACGGGTAAAATGATCCCATTGCTTTTTGGAAGTAACAGTTCACAAAAATAATTCACTGGTAAAATAATCTAAATTCACACATTGAAGATCCGCCACATGATGGGGGATCGTTTTACCTACTTTAATTTTTCACGCAAAATAGGGATCATTTGAACGTATATAAATGGGATCATTTTACCCGTACCGACATATTTGAATATCGTCGTAAAATCTGATCATAAAATTGTGTTATAATATTACAAAAAGTTACTAAAAGCCAACAGTAAAACAACCAGCCGGTGAAAATTAGTACAAAACAAAATATTTTATCTTGAAATTTCTCTTACCATAGATCAAGCAGTAAAATTAATATTTTTGCTACGAAACACAAAATAGCTTATACAACGCCATAAGACTTTGTTGAACGATTAATTTGATCACGTGGAAGCCATTTATCGATAAATATACTAGATGGCTTTAATGGTTCACTTAAAACAACGAGGGATCATTTTATTTAGAGGGATCATTATAGAGCACTTTCCCCTCTATATAATATCTGTCTAATAAGTAGTTTAATTTCACTGTTTGTGATCTCATTTGCGGTATTTTCATATTTTCTCAAGAAATACGAAAAAACTTTTATAAAACCTTCTTATTGAGGTTGAACTGTAGTATGTATTACAGCTGTTCAAAAACAGTGACAATCATTAATAGCGTGTGCTATATACGTCTGTCTTGTACACACATAACACATTACATTTTAAAACTAAAAATGGCGACCGATTATAGTCAACATGAAAATGATTTTATATAATAAAATGATGATGACATTTAATAATAACGTTGATTCATCAAACCAAACATACCAGCAAACAAACAATACATTAAAAGAAAAAAAAACATTTAAATTACATCACTAATGTGTGTGGATTTAAAAAAAATTTATGTTTTTGTTCAAGTTGGTATTCATTTTTAAATTATATCCTTTTTATCGGATTAGCAGGACAAGTTGTATAAAACAGAAATGATTTTCTTGTTATTAAAGCGTTCTCGATGCTGTGCTTAGTTTTTCCACCAACTGTTATCGATTGCGGAGTGCTTAAAATGTGTGATTTTTATAACTTAAGAATTTATTGAGCTAAATGATGCATAATGTAAACATAAAAGAGATGTCTTTTTATTCCATGGCTTTTATAATTATCACAAAATCATTAATAAAATTGACAAGGTTCTCATACGTGACACGTGAAGGCGTTGTCGGTATACATGTTACAGGAAAAGTTGATCCGTTAGTAAGAATTGACTCTTCCTAGATAAAGTAGACTGTTAATGGTCTTTAGAGTAAAAGTTTTTTAAAACTGAAAAGTGTTGAAATTTGATCAACATGTACTAGTCAGAGTTAACTTTAGCTAGGTAAAGTAACACTCTCATTGTCTTGAGATAGTAAAAGTTGACTTTTTGCAAGAAAACGGTCTACCAACTTATAAACAACAAGTAAGAAAGGCAAAACCTTTATTAATAAATGTAAATGGGAAAGTTTGAAAAAAAACTATAAAAAAATTACTATAATTAGGTAATTCTAATACGTAGTAATACGTAAACATAGAAAACTTAAAAAAAAACTAATAAAAAATATATAATAAAAAAAACTATGAGGTTATACGGACACTATCGTGTGTTTAGTAATTTATGTTTTGTAATTTGGAGTAGATGATTTGCGCGAACAGAATAATATAAGTTTTTTGAAGTTTTCTCAGTTTTTCTGAGAATCAGTGAAAGAACATAATCACAATGTTTACAAAAAACCCGCAGGCCCTTGCTAACTCGACCCCACTAACGGTATGACCAATGACGAAATACACATTTCTAAAAAATTCAAATCAATTGGAATAGTTACACATCAATTGGCACTAAAAGATCGATTCTTGGACGAAAATCAGAATCTGTCTTTTTTGAATACGTGTTATCACCATAATCACAAAGTTAACGAAAAAACTCGCAGGTCCTTGCTAACTCGACCCCATTAAAGGTATGGCCAATTTGTCGATCATAGAATAAACGCACTGATAAGGGAAAATATTATGTCCATGCTAATTATCTCTACTCCAAATTATCTTCACGGGAGACTCATGATAAACACACGATAGTGTCTGTATATCCTTACCGTAAAAGCATACTAATAGATATGTAAACTATCATTTGTTACAGCAAGGAATCTGAGATATTTATTACACTTAAATTATAATTACTTTCATCAACTTTTACAAAACCACAGCAGGCATACTCATTTTCAATTAACTGTTACTAATGTCTTCAATAATAGTTTACTCTGCCCAGAGAGAGCGAAGTCTTACTTACAATCTACTTTTCCTGTAACACACATACTTGTTAATAAAAAAAGAATTATTAAATTATAATACTTCCCTAAAAAATTCTGAGACTTTCAAACAAAATGACTTAAGATATATGACTGGTGTTAGAAGTAATAATTAAAGTTTTACCAACAAAAAGCGATAATCCCGCCAAGAATGTAAAAAAAGCTACAAGAAAAATGTATCTAAATGATTTGAAAAGTTTGTGGTACCATTTTTATAAACCACACGGTATTTTTTCCTGTTAAAACATGAAAAATATTATGTCATACACACTAACCATAATATGTAATCATAAAAAAAAGTGGATAAATTGGAATTTCTTTTTTTTTTTTGTTCGTATTTAAAAAGCATTTAGTTATTACTCTTCCATTCATAAAAATATTATATACCCAACATATATGAACATTGTGCATTGGTTGACTCTTTTACAAAAAAACTTGTATATAATTTTCTTCAAAGGAGGTTTTTGTACACACACAAAAGAAGTAGTACCTAATGAAAAAAAGGAGAAAATATCGATAGAGTGAAGTCGTATCAAATTGAAAATTATTATATATTATGTATAAAAGTAATATTTTAATAAATAAAAAGTAATGATCATTGAATATTCCGAGTTTGTATAATTAGATGAGTAAATAATTTTTTTTTAAATATATTTGCGTCATATCTCCTATCTCTATCTCTATATATTATAAATGCGAAAGCAAGTATGTTTGTTTGTTTGTTTGTTTGTTTCTTACGCTTTCACGCTAAAACTAGCGAATGATTTTTTATGAAACTGTACAGCAATATAGTCCATACTTCAGAATAACACATGAGATATAATTAAAAAACATATATATCTCATGTGGTTATTCGGAATATTTGGATCGATTTTAGCCCGTATCTCAAAAACTATTCGACTAGTCATCAAATGCACCCAATTTTTGTACTTTTTGGGTCAAAATTACCTTATATACTGAGTTTTATCGAAATTGGAGTTAAAAAATTTTTCGATTTTTTGCAATTTTTTTAAGGATACCCTTTTGATAAAATCGAAAATAAAATGTTTGTTTTGGAATTTGATGAAACTCAGTGGATGGGGTAATTTTGACCCAAAGAGTATAAAAATCAGGTTGATTTAATGAAGTTGCAACCTATAGAAGAAGTTGCAATGCCAGCGAGTATAATGGCAAAACTTCATTTTCAAAAAAGTTGGAGTTCCCCACCAAAAAATTAAAATCCATAAAATTGTGAACAGAAGGAAGGATAAGTGAGGGCTATAACGCGATAGTCTTTGATTTTAAAGAAGAAATTGCCCACTAAAGTGGGGGGAAATGTTATCGATCTATATATAATTCTGATTGTTTATAAACTCCAGTTTTTTTGGGATTTATTTTCTAAGAACGAAAGTTACGACCGTTTTAATGCAACAGTGTTTGTGTAAGGATATTGCAACAATGTCAGAAGAGAAACAATTTAAACATAGTTTAGAATTTTGAACAGAATAGATGCACGTACATCAAATGAGGTATTTATAAGGTATAAAGAATAGATTTAAATTTTAATGGCAGGAAAATTGTTATAACTTGACTTGAATCGACGTTATATATATGTTTAAATATGGCGATTTACCTGCTAAAATTACATTGCTTTACAACTATTGCAGTAATTTGCTTGTAGTTAGTTATATTTATATGGGTATTTATATGTACAAAAAGTTTTAGAAACTATGAAGGGTACATTGCAAAGTATACACAATTGCACAAAAAATGCATCAGAGTATCCTTTATCCCAAATAAACTGTTTAAATTCATTCAGCTTTCAAAAAGATTCTTCAAATATATTTGCCATCACCAGAGCACTAAGACTGGTCTTCAGTACAAGGCTGGCCCAGGAAGGAAAATAATTATAATGTCTTTAGTGAGATTTTGTCAATTATAACTAAAAGAATATCTAATTGATTGATTTGCCGTTGTAAAGATAAGAACGAAGTAACGAAGTAACTGGAACGCACAAAATTTTAGTTCTAGGGATTGTGTAATTTTCCTGATCTACTCAAAACATAATTAAGCAAGCATGTTAGCTTTTACAGATGAAACTTTTTAATTCCTCACGGGTCGAGCTAGTATTCCTTATTGAATAGAAAATGTACATAATAATTTATAGAACAGAATTAGTTGCATTATTTTATTGTAACATTATCATACTGAATGATTTATGGGGTAACAGGTAGCTCTGGTAAACTTTTATACACACACTTCTTAAAAATTCAAGTCAATTGGAATAGTTACAGATCAATTTGCACTAAAAGATCGATTCTTGGAACTAAAAGTTGACAAATATTCGAAAGATAATTTGATCGAGTATTCATAGCTGTGTTTCGGGTTCGAGTTAGGGATTCGATAACAACTAGAAAACAGGTAATGATCTTCAAACGGCTGACATCGGTTCATCCGTTTAGGAGCTATGATGCCACAATAATATCGGTCAGACCGGATTCTGTACCGGGGGTTTTTAATCTTTTAAGTTATTATAATATGGTAATATTTTAATAATTTAAAATTTTTTTTAATAACAATAAACCTTTTTTGCGTGTATATCGGATCAATTTTTTCATTTATAAAAATTCACGAAAAATTATGTTAGAAGTTACTATAATATATAAAGCAAAAGATTTGAAGAAAATTGATTGCTTCATTGAATAAAAGTCTTTTTTTAGTAGAAATATGATGTCAAAAATATTAAATTCATTCTGATACCTTCTATTTAAGTCATTTCATTTGAAATTCCTAAATCGCTCGACAAATTTTAAAGATAGATCGAGTATTTATTTTGGTCTTAGAATTTCAATATACAGTGCAACCTCGATATAACGAATCTGAAGGGAACCAGTAAATATTCGTTATATCAAGTAATTCGTTAAACTGAGGTTTGTTATATTGAGGTTAAGTTGGTCTAAAATTCGTTATAAAGAGGAAAAAAGTGTCGGAACCTCTCGCGACATGAATTACATACTATGGAGTATACTAACTGTCATATATTGGTGGGACTTTATACGTTATATAAAGGTTTTGAATTGACGAATTTCGTTATTTAGAGGTATTTAAATTTTTTATGTAGTTGAAAATTCGTTATAAAGAGGCTGTTCGCAAAAAATATTCGTAATGTATAGGTATATTTTATATTGACTCTTATGGGCAATTCAAGGGGATTGCGAAAAATTTGTTAAATCGAGGAATTCGTTATATTGAGGTTCGTTATATTAAGGTTGCACTGTATATATAAAAACTTCTTTTTAAAATATTTATAAAATTAAATTTGGCGCCTCACAGCCTGATTACTCCAGGGCAACAACTGAAAACATCATTCAGGTACATAAAATCAATTTTACTGTAGATATAAAAATAAATTTTCAAAAATGTGGTTTTCACAGAAGCATTTAACTGATTGTTAAAGCTACCCACTATGCAATGTAGATACTTATGAGCCATGAATACAACATAGTCTATACTTATTACTTACTATACTACTTAAACGAGCTACTTAAAGTTGTTTTAATACAAGTATAAATATATTAATAACAAGATGTTGCAGGATTTTTAAAGCAAAAATATATTTTTCAACCACGTTATTTCGATCTTAAAACTTACTAATAAAAATTCGTAGAGCAGGAGCTGCGTTAGCTAAGCGAATTCCCTCAAATATTGAGGAAAAAAAACACGTTTTTCTTAAAATCAAATATTGAATTTTAATTTTTCAAGAATTTTTATTTCGAAAACTAAGCGCCTAGAGAAAAAAATCACAAGAGTATTTTTTTTGCTTAAAACTGATTAAAAAATACAACAAAAAATTTTATTTTGAAAAAATTTAAAATTTTGTACTATGATATTTCTGGTGTAAAATTACTCAACTCTGGAATGTCTGTTTTGCAAATTGATTCAAGTGAAAGAAAATATGTTTTTAATAGCTTACCATATATCCAATAAATATGTTAATCAATCTGGATTTAGACTTACCTAAAACAATAGAGAAATAAAACATTAGTATAGTCTTTTAAAAAAAAATTAATATAAATAAATTTTCAAATATAACCATCTATTAGTTACGAAAGGAATCTAATAAATGAAGATCAAGAAATGTATGGCATTTACTACAATGCTGGTTTGGTATAGAGACAGATACTATAGTATCTATGCTAGCATAAGTATTGAATAGGGATATCCATAAGGGTATTAAATAGGAATATCCATCAGAAGTATTACGGTATAGCCAACCAGTAAGGGCTTGATGCCATTAGTGCATTGGCTCGTCCACCATGACCATTACTAATGTTACTATTCCCTAAATGACATATTGATAGAAAATTTCTTACCGTATATTATTTCTTCAAGCTATAATACTAGCCAACTTTGCAAATTTAAAAAAATATGCTAAACTGAAACGTTAAAATTCGTTGGCAAATGAAAATTGTCGCTATGGTAGCAGGCTACGTTAGTGGACGGACATTCATTTTTAAGAATATTTAGAATTGCTATACAGGGGTAGGGCCCACTTAGACTATAGGCTCCGTTATCGAAAAGAGGGTTGGTGCATCCCGTTCATTTGTCTGTAAACAATTTGAAGCTGTTAAAGAAGAATGCATTGACGTGAACAGACTTTTGGTTCGAGAGATCATTAAAAAAAGACTGAATGAGACAATTAACTATAAATATTTTCTCATTCTCCTCACTGTGGCAGTTTCTGCAATAATCGTGATACACTGATAGGTCCAGTCGGTTGGAGTTCCAGCCGAATAGCCAGTGTCAATGTCAGAAAACTTGAAAATTTGACCGTCAAAAGAATAACCCTTAGTACTGCTGATTTAATCGCAAATAGACTAACGTTATCCCCATTCCTGGGGCAATGAATGCTAAACTTGCAATTTTTCTTATATCTAGAAAAGTTTTCCACGCTTTCCCATCTATTAGTTTTATTACTTGGACCACGCTGTACATTTAAAGGTAGGTATTATTACAAAATATATATAATAACCCTTTAATATTATAATACAACTATTAGAACTGACTTGCAATTCAAAGTACAAATTACATACTTACGGTACAACCATACAACTGAACTCTTTACAATTTAATAATCCCACCTTTAATGTGTATATACGTATATACGTTTAAAATATATACGTACATATTAATATATAAACGACAAGTAGTTACATACCTATGTATTAAATATTTTAATCATTACTCTATTTTATTTTAATATATTATTTATATGTATACTTGGATCTTTATTTAACATTATGCACTTTTAATATATTTGTTATTTTATATTATGATATATTAATAAAAGATATAGATACATATTGGTGTAGGCGCAGGGTAGTGTAAATGTATAGGGTTTATAATATATGTTATAAGAGTTATTTGCACTTCCACCAATTATGTTCATTAATTATAGACCAATTTCAATTTCTACCATTTGAAACTTTGTAAATTAGAAAGCGGTTAATAATTTCGCTTGTTTCAAACTTCAAATATTAGTTTGAAACATTTCCGTTATGAATGTTTTAACTAACGCAAAAGATGTTCATTTGTTCTACAGAAATTACATTTCTGTAAGTGTAAATGTGTTTAGATCTTAACAAGAAGATTATGAACAATTTAATCGTCCTAGTGAGGGAATAATTCGCATCATTGTACAAAAATTCGAAGAAACAGTAAGCATAGGAGATAAAGTAAGGCGTTAAGCCAAGAAAACGTCATTGGATTTCTTTTTATGAGATTTCCTTAAGAGTTGCATCTATATCAACAAATCTGTAGTATTTTAGCACCTAAAAGATAAAATCCGCCAAGTTATAGCCGAAATAACCCATCGAAACTTGCGAAAAGTGCTATAAAATTATCTCAAACAAATAAACTACTACAGAAGGTCCAAAAGCGGCCATTTGGCTGACATCATTTTCGTATTAAATGGAGTATACTGACTATTCGGTTAATAGAAATATAACTAAAATAATATTACATTTTGTGTGTTTTAAATGAAATTCAAGTTAGTGTTTCATTCCTCCTTGGTTGTGTTAACTATTGTCAGATGGGAGATAGTAAGAAAACCAAATTTTTGTCTGGTAAACGATGGAAACCGATTGTGGTCTGGTATTAATAATATTTTTAAATATTTGAATTTAAAATAATTTTCTTTTTACTCAAAAAGCTTCCATACGTTCTATAAAATATCATTTTTGTGTTTAATCTGCATAGCAAATATTTATAACAAAAATAAACTGCTTTCTTAAGTGCTTGACTTGAGGGTAATTAATTATCATATAATTTTTTAAAGTTTTAATTAAAATAAGTCTAATATACATTTTATATTATTAGATCGGATTGTTATATAATTAAGGTAATATGCTCATTTTGCTTCTTGATATATTTATACCATGTATATATGAAATATACATAGTATATTAAGTTTAGTCCCAAGTTTGTAACGCTTAAAAATAATCATGCTAGGAAAAAAATTTTGTCATAGGTGTTCATAAAATCACCTAATTAGTCCATTTCCGGTTGTCCGTCCGTCCTTCCGTCGTCTGTGGACACGATAACTCAAAAACGAAAAAAGATATCGAGCTGAAATTTTTACAACGTACTCAGGACGTAAAAAGTGAGGTCAAGTTCGTAAATGAGCATCATAGGTCGTAGGTCTGGGGTCCGTAGGACCCATCTTGTAAACCGTTAGAGATAGAACAAAAGTTTAAATGTAAAAAATGTTCCTTATCAAAAAAAAACCACTTTTGTTTGAAACATTTTTTGATAAACATGACTGTTTACCCGCGAGGGCGCCAATTAGGCGGAAATTTTATAATATGTACTATACTTGATTATCAGTTATGTATGTGTCACATGTTTGTATGTGTAATGTGATAAAGAAATCAACACTGACTATGCATGGTATTTCAACAATTAACTCAGTCAATTGTTTGTTTTCACTTGTTATATTTAAAATTCGATTTTTCAAATAAACTCATCTGTATTTCTAAATAAAATGACCATCTTAAACGAAATAACCTCTTTTCCATCCTTTACACCACGGTTGAGACTATCGCCTTTTTTAGTTTTCGTAAATCTATCTGGGATCTCCAACAGGATAATTTTGACAAAAGATTTGCCTCCTTCCATTTACTTTCTTTCTATTTATACACTCTTTTAAGCTCTGGTACATATACCTGGGGATCCACAGGGAAGCAATTTGCCGCCCTTTTTATATGCCGCCAAGAGGCCATAACGTTATTAACGCTAGATCTGTTCTGCGTTTTATGACCATTTTAATAATTGACAATTTTGATTTTTACATGTTGTACAAAAATAATAAACATTTAATTTTCGTAAAGTAATTGGAATATTGTTTTTTGTTGTTTTATAAATGTATATATTTACTTTTAATTACTATAAAACTGTTTCAACATTAACAACCCCGAACCGTTGAACGCAAACAACCAACATTTTCATTTATACCTATATTTACTTTTATTTTATCTCAAGTAGATGCTTTAGGTAATTACTAGAAAAAGGTGAATCCAAATAGTTCCGTTGAAATGAAAGAAACATAGTGAAAAGTACACTTATTGAATTAAATACTACCAAACCATATTCGAAATAAAATTGTATATTAAATAATTTTATTTAAAAAAAATATAATTAATTAAACATAGAGCAGACTTAAATATCGCTAAACATCGATATTTCAAACACATAACACATTACAAACATTTTTTACAAAGTTAAAAATAAATATGTCAAACTCTCACAAAAATAAAAATAAACAAGTGAAAACAAACAATTGACTGAGTTAATTGTTGAAATACCATGTATAGACAGTGTTGATGCGCAATCGTTTGTTTTTTTGATGTCACGTAAATAACAAAAGATATTCACTTTTAAATAGACTCACACACAACTGATATTCCTATATTAATACATACTATAAAATTTGCACCTAATTAACGCCCTCGTGGGTAAACAGTGATGTTTACAAAAAAATGTTTCAAACAAAAGTTTTATATTTTTTTATAAGCAACATTTTTTACATTTAAACTTTTGTTCTATCTCTAACGGTTTACAAGATGGGTCCTACGGACCCAAGACCCAATTGACCTATGATGCTCATTTACGAACTTGACCTCACTTTTTACGTCCTGAGTACGCTGTAAAAAATTTCAGCTCGATATCTTTTTTCGTTTTTGAGTTATCGTGTCCACAGACGGACGGACGGACGGACGGACAACCGGAAATGGATTAATTAGGTGATTCTATGAACACCTATACCAAAATTTTTTTCGTAGCATCAATATTTTTAAGCGTTACAAACTTGGGACGAAACTTAATATACTATATATATTTCATATATACATGGTATAAAAATTATCACAAAATCGAAAAAATAAATCTTTCAATACCACCAAACTTTTTGTAACAATTTTTGAAGGTAGATGACTAATTGTCTTCTGATATGATTTCAATAGATTTTCAATATTCGTATTTTCTTGGCGTTTAAAAATTGTATGGTCGCAAGGAGGCCACAAATATGGATAGAGTTCTTATAGAAGATTCGTATTACATTTCTGGTTAAATAAATATTTCCAAGCATGAATATAAGATGAATGTAATATAATTCTAAAAGTGGTATAATTTCTAATAATATATATCCAAAGTTTCACTTCATTTAGGACCCTTATTTTATATACATAAAAACTTGAACATAAAAGTAGCCTCAAATATATGTATAAATAGTTAGTTACCTGAGTGGTCTATTTGATACAACTGGAAATAGCATTTCGTAACAATGCTCTACAGAATGTTTCATCAAGTTCTCTCAAGCTTAACTAAATTTGTTACAGGGCAAGTTATATAAAGAAACATTTTCCAAAGAAAATTCAATTAAAGTCAGCTAAGTCAATTCTTTGAAAACGTTGATATACTTCAGCGTTTATTGCAAAGACACATTCATTATTCCACACAAAATCAATTTACAATCTTGATTCCCAAATATATTGACTTCAACACACAATATAAAACAAAGTCATGTCCCTATATATGCTTAAATCTTTAAAACTACGTAACGGATATTGATGCGGTTTTATCTTATAGGTAGAGTGATTCAAGAGGAAGGAGTTGAAATAGGGGTTGAAAAGGATGTGTTTCAAAAACTTAAAAAGTTAAGCATCGATTAAGCTCAAGTATTTACATGGTATACAACTAGCTTCAAGGATTGTTTTTATCTATTTTTAAACTTCGAGAGGTGGAAAGGTGGAGCGAGAAAGAGGGGATGAATAATAGAATATTTTCAAATATACTCAAGTGGGGTATCAAACAAAAGAGCATGACGTGCACATTACAAAACTGTAATCCCTACACAAGAGGATATGGAGGAGGGGATGAAAGTAAGAATGTTGCCCAGCAAAGCGCATAGTTCACAGCTAGTTTTAATATTGACCCTTTCCATGGAAAGCAAATACTATTTTTGGTACTCTTTTTTTGAAATGACTTTCACAGTTACGAAATGTTAGTTTATTCACGTTTTTTGATATACTTTCATTAATAAAACATTAAATATCCCAAAAATCAGATACTTTGAAGGCGATTTTTGTTGATTCTCAAGGTCCTTGCACCCGTTTTACAGGACTGTTAGACTCAACTAGACCTCGGGACATGTAAACATGTTTTTACAAAAAATGTACTCGATTCATTTCTATTGTAAAATATAAGTGTTTTCATTTGAAACTCTCAAGCTACGTAAAAAAATTTGGAAGGTAAGGAGATAAGGAGAACTATCTTAAATAGCGGTTGAAGTAAAAATTGTCCAACTGAAAACGGAAAATTACAGTTCTAACCAGAATGGAACTTGTGTAGCCAAAGATATTTGCTGTGAACTTCTCTATCCCTCTCTCACAATTTGTTTAAATTTTTATCTTACCCTTATTACTTTTAAAACTAACACTCTTGCTACAGCATTGCCACAAATTTTCTGCTTTTCGGTGATTTTTTTTATATACAGAGATGATTCTCCTTATCTCTACCCTCCATAGCAAGAAACAACCTTGAAAGTTGACTTCAAGATCAAGGTCAACGTCAGAACCTAGTAAATTTGAATCCTTCAACTTTTGTATATAAAGTTTTTTCTATATTCATGATTTTTCAAGTAATTTTAGGGTAACAGTATTTCTTATACACTCTGTATAATATTACATAGTGTTGGAATTTGATGTGGTCAAATAAATTTAACACTCTCTGGTGGTGGTTTTGTTGTATATGATGTTGGGTGCTACTACTGCCCTGCTTCTTATACAATTTATATGAACTTCATACAAAATTTATGATTATTGTATAACATAGAAACCATAGAAAGTACCCAGCAAGTTAGTAGTCAGATCATTATGTAATCACAGCCTCTTTTTTTCTGGTGGGTTTTCAAGTTTACCTTATATTAACTACTATACTACACAAAGAAACAGAGAATATTGTAAGAAATATGTAGAGGTCAACAGTTTGTATGGTTTTAGCTAGTTAATTTACTGACAGTGAATATAAACCGTTAGCTTATACAGGGTGGTCCAAGTTACAACAGCACGACTTTATGAAATGGTAGATAACGTTAAAATAATTACATGAAATAATGCGTCATTATTATAAACTTATCTACAATTTGACGAAGTCCTGTTGTTATAGCTTGGCACACCCTGTACAATATAAAAGTTCTGTTTGTACTCGTGTACGCCAAAATTAGCTTGTGTTAAGAATGGCTGATTTTCTTTGACAGCGGCCAGAGAATTTTCAAGTTATTCAAGCTTAATTTAATGAAAGTTTCCAAAAAACAAATATTGATTAACAAATGTAAAAATTATTCTGTCCAACGCTTGACAAAACGAAGTGTCAGCGCTTAACTTATTACAATCATCCAGGTAGCGTACGTTCTTTATTTTTATTTTCGATTTAAGATTCTTATCTCTCTGTCTTTCGGAAAATTTTGAATTACACTACCAATAGTTAAAAGAACTCGATTTGGATAATTGCTAATTGTCAAAATTACCATAAATACTAAATTTTATCGAAAAATACCAAATCTATCCTAATTACCAAATTTCAGGGAACGAAAATAATACTAGGTAGCTTTTTAAACACTTGTCTAAAAGAAAACGGTACCCTAAACTCGCAATCGAACGAGTTTTTTATACCATGTATATATGAAATATACATAGTATATTAAGTTTAGTCCCAAGTTTGTAATGCTTAAAAATAATGATGCTAGGAAAAAAATTTTGTCATAGGTGTTCATAAAATCACCTAACTAGTCCATTTCCGGTTGTCCGTCCGTCCGTCCGTCCATCCGTCCGTCTGTGGACACGATAACTCAAAAACGAAAAAAGATATCGAGCTGAAATTTTTACAGCGTACTAAGGACGTCAAAAGTGAGGTCAAGTTCGTAAATGAGCATCATAGGTCAATTGGGTCTTAACGGATCTTGTAAACCGTTAGAGATAGAACAAAAGTTTAAATGTAAAAAATGTTCCTTATCAAAAAAAAACCACTTTTGTTTGAAACATTTTTTGATAAACATGACTGTTTACCCGCGAGGGCGCCAATTAGGCGGAAATTTTATAATATGTACTATACTTGATTATCAGTTATGTATGTGTCACATGTTTGTATGTGTAATGTGATAAAGAAATCAACACTGACTATGCATGGTATTTCAACAATTAACTCAGTCAATTGTTTGTTTTCACATGTTATTTTATGGTTCCAAGAGTTTTGCATTCAAATAAGCCATTTAGACATCATTCTCATCAACTATCATTGTAAAGTCGTCTATGAATATTTTTGCCCTTGCATAATTTAATTTTTTTTGGCTTTGCATTTTTTATTTATTATTATTTTATTATAATACAGACAAGTAGACAGCGGAGTCTGATTAACAGGATCCGTTGGTAACTCTTCGAGAACAGAGAACCTTAAAAAAATGACGTATAGACGGAATGTATATTTTAAAATAATTGAACCATCCTGTATTATGGCAGTAAAAAACTTTTGAACATTATTTTTCCAAAATATATTCTTCGATATAATCTTAAACTCTCATTATTTATATAAAAAGATGATTTAAACAAATTTGTATAATTTTTTTTCTTCCCCATGAAAGTTTAACGACCGTACATTAACTAGAGAAAAAAAAACACGACGTATAAAAAAGGAAAAACTTTTTTTTTTCTGTGCACAAGCAAGTACAGACCAATACATTATCTGATATCTATTTGAACCTAAAAACCAATCTATTATCGAGAGAGAGGTAAACGAGATACCTTTCGCCTTTTTTTTTTGCTGGTTGGGGATAGGAACATGAATAACCTGTTCAATATGTTTCGTTTTGGTAATAAATATTCGAAACGATTAAACGTCCGTTATCGGAATCACGCGTTTCTCTTTTCTATATATTCAGTCAACCATAAAATATACGATCAAATACAAACCCCAATCGATTCATCCAATATTACTATAGTGTACAGTGTGATTTATAAAAAAGTTTCCATCCTTATATTTCGAAAACGGGATGAACAATAAAAAAAAAACGTGAAAATACTTATGGGCTTATTTTGAGGAGGAATGAAAATATAGTATACAGTTTTTTATGCGGAGATAAATTTTGAATTTTGTTCCAATTTCTTACATCGATTTTTATATAAATACGTATTTCTACTACCAAGTAGTCATCATCAGTAGGAATGAGCTAATCAAATTACTCTCATTTTGTATGTTTTTTGGTCCTTATTTGGTGACGGTCTGCACATTGATGGTTTCATGTGCCTACAATTTATACTATTCCAATTACATATCAAGTTGTGACGTCGTTGTGAAGTGTTTATTCCTGTTTAAACAGTAAGGCGACTCTATACGAAAGAAAAGCCAGTACTATATTTTCGTTCCCCTAAAAATAAGCCGATACGTGTTTTTACGTTTTATGTTTATTCCGATTTTAAAATAAAAGGGTGGGATTTTTTTAAAATCACCTTGTATGTATATCGTAGTAGCCCATCACAATATTAGAATTATACTATACCTACCCCATAATCCGGATTCGTCTCTCACCATTTTATTCAACCCATAACATTTCGTTTAGTTTTACCATCATTTGAATGTATCATATCCTAAAATATTTTCTCTTGTAAAATGATAGAGCCAATATTCGAATTTGGATACTGTTCCAGAAAATTACCAAAAAAGATGAATTGTCATTGAAGGTCTTTGTTAGCTGCTATAAAGTTGTCAATATTGAATACGTAAAAGATAGGAATACATTTATATTTTTTGAACTTTCCCACCTTGAAAAATTTCAAAGATAGTGGGACCCTGGTACCGATATTTCGCAAAAAGGTGAATTTTAGCTAAAAGATAACATCAAAAATGAAAAGTTTCACCCAAAATTAGTGGGTTTCAAAAAAACTTTTCTTCAGATTGGATAAAATTTGGGTGTATTATGAAAAAAATTGATTTTTTGAACTTTATGACGTCATCAAAATCACAAAATTGAATTTTGCACTATCGCATCCAAATTATATCCAATTTTCATAAACCAAGTATAGAATTATACTAATTTTGGGTCATACATTTCAAATTTGTGGTCAAATTTAACATATCTCTAAAAGTTTTAAAGATAGGGAAGTCCTGGTACCGATATTTCGCATAAAGGTGAATGTTAGCTAAAAGATAACATCGAAAATGGAAAGATTGATCCAAAATTAGTGAGTTTCAAAAAAACTTTCCTTCAGATCGGATAAAATGCGGGTGTATTATGAAAAAAATTGATTTTTTGAACTTTATGACGTCATCAAAATCCAAAAAATTTAATTTTGTATTATCACATCCAAATTATATTCAATTTTAATAACTTAAGTATGGAATTGTACTAATTTTGGGTCATAATTTTCAAATTTGTGGTCAAATTTAACCTATCTCTGGAGATTTTAAAGAGAGTGAAGTCCTGGTACCGATCTTTCGCACAAAGTTGAATGTAAGCTAAAAGATAACATCAAAAATGAGAAGATTGATCCAAAATTAGTGCATTTCAAAAAAATTTCATTCAAATCGGATCAAATTTGGCTAAATAATGAAAAAAATTGATTTTTTTAACTTTATGACATCATCAAAATCCAAAAAATTGAATTTTGCACCATCACATTCAAATTATATCCAATTTTAATAAACAAAGTATTAGAGTATACTAATTTTAGGTCATACTTCTCAAATTTTTGGACAAATTTAACTTTGAAATTTATAACTCGACTTCATTCTATAACTAATTTTTCACATTTTTAAAAGAGAAGTATCTATTTTCGAGTATTTCGACCAACATGTGTATATTTACAGATGGTATTTATATTGGAAAACATCATCAAATGTGTATAACTAATTGAAGTTTAGTGAGATTATCATAAAAGGCCACATTGTTTCAATTACAATCGGGTATTTGATTGCATCGAACAATAAAATAAATAAAAAAAATACAAAAATACGTTCATATAGATAGACCACTTAAATTGTTAGCAACATATACCATAAATTTTAATTAAATAACTTCTTTTTTTTTCCAAACAAGTTTCATACAAATTTAATTCAGTTTTAATTCATAATATTGGACCGTATGTATGATTCACACACGCAGGCCATTTTATACTTAGGAGGAATAAGTGAAATTTACAAAAATTTGAAAAACACCCAAGAAATTTTTCGGGTACGGAATCCTAATCTTGCACTTGAAACGTATCTAAGAACACTGCGTTAAATTAAATTTTTCCTTAGAGCCTTCTCCAAACAAAACCGAATTTGAGAATCATCGACTGTTTTTTAATTGTCCCTGGTACGGAATCCTAAACTCGCACTTGAAACATAGCTAAGAACACTCCTCATTAAATTACAATTCAAACGAAACAAACAAAATCTTAATCGGATCATCCGTTTAGGCGCTACGATGCTACAGGCAGATATACAGATAGACAATCACTTATAGCATTTCCTTTTTGGTTCGGGAGTTGAAAATTAGCTCAATTCATTTCACCTTAGTATTATTCTCAAAAACTTTGCTATTTTGGATCTTACGATAAGAGCAGAAATATGATTTTAGTGAAAATGTGCGATTTTTTGCAATTTACGGCTTTGATAGTCGAAAAAATAAACAAGGCAATGATTTTCAGGCTCTTTATAAGTTGAGGCAACAATCCATATTAAGAACCTGCCAATTTGACATGTGATTTTGATTTGATGCACTTTCTTTCACAGTTTAACATTATAAATTATTACTCGAAAAATTCATTATTCAATCCGTCAGTACCGGCGTAAATTTATTGGTAATCTTAAGTGGTGTGATGAGAGATTTGCTCACACGTTCGTTACATGCGTCAAATATTTCGCCATAACCTCTACATAATTTTATATAAATTAATTTTTTCATGCACTAGCTAATTAAAAATAGTTTGTTTGATACAATATTATTGAATGATATTTGATAGTGAAAATATTAGAGCAGAGAATTGTTCTAAATAATGAAATTCATTTTAACTGATTTTACCATATTTCTATCACGAGTTCTTTAATTTACTTGAGTACGGCTTATATTATACTAACGAAAGTAACACGAACAGACCCGAAAATTTCCGAAGTTACTAAAGGTGTAAGTAAAGTTTTCACAATTTTTGAAGGACTTGAAAAAAATTAATTTTTAATAACTGTAGATAGGTCGAAAAAATCTGAAAAATTCAACTCCAAAATAGATAAAAAAATTCAACCACATATATCATTTGAAAAGTAAAAGTTATTTATGCTTTAAATCGAGCGTAATCAAAATGCTCATAACGCGAGTGCTGACGGGTTAATAATCTGGTAATGTTACACATTTTTCCAAATGCTCCGCTTCAGAAATAAAGATAATAAAATGAATAAATGATGCAATGTCATTTTTTTATACCATGTATATATGAAATATACATAGTATATTAAGTTTAGTCCCAAGTTTGTAACGCTTAAAAATAATGATGCTAGGAAAAAAATTTTGTCATAGGTGTTCATAAATTCACCTAATTAGTCCATTTCCGGTTCTCCGTCCGTCCGTCCGTCCGTCTGTGGACACGATAACTCAAAAACGAAAAAAGGATATCGAGCTGAAATTTTTACAGCGTACTCAGGACGTAAAAAGTGAGGTCAAGTTCGTAAATGAGCATCATAGGTCAATTGGGTCTTGGGTCCGTAGGACCCATCTTGTAAACCGTTAGAGATAGAACAAAAGTTTAAATGTAAAAAATGTTCCTTATCAAAAATTAAACAACTTTTGTTTGATACATTTTTTCGTAAACATCACTGTTTACCCGTGAGGGCGCCAATTAGGCGGAAATTTTATAATGTACTATACTTGATTATCAGTTATGTATGTGTCACATGTTTGTATGTGTTATGTGATAAAGAAATCAACACTGACTATGCATGGTATTTCAACAATGAACTCAGTCAATTGTTTGTTTTCACTTGTTTTTCATAATTCGCTATTTCGAAAACAATTGTAATACAAAACTACAGCAATATTATAATAAAAAACTTCTTCCAAAATGTAATAAAAAACTATTTCAATCTTCTCAAATAACACAATTAGTATTAAAATAATGACGCGAAATTCCATTTAAAATAAATTAAATGTACCTAAATATTTATTTGTAACTAAAATGAATGGAAAACTTTATTTATCTATTTATTTTATTTTATTTTTTTTTTTTTTTTTGTAATACTGGCTTTTTGAGCATATTAAAGGTATTAATATACATTTATATAGGATTGATAGATAATATTATATGGTGGTGATAGTACTGACTAGGTAGGTATGAGTGCATACGGGTAGGTTACGGATTATGCAAATGTGGTTCTATCTCATCTGAAGTGAAACGGAAGAAATCTTGTAACAGGATGAACACAGATGAGACAACATTCACTGTATATCTACAGGGTGAGCCATTTTAATCTATACATCTGAATCTCTCGTATGGTAGTTAACCAATCAAAAAATAACTTAGACAAAAGTTGTAGTGTTTGATGGGGGACATCATGTTCTCTGACATCAGATTGGAACTAGTTCTTCGTGTTTCTTAAATAGCTAATTTAAATTCTCAACGGTAAGAGGTAGAATAGCAATAATAATAATAATAATAATGGGGTTTTAACCTCCGTTTCTCTGACATATACGCCTATAACAGAGGCCACTCACATCATTTATTTAATTAATTACAAACATATTTACAATTACATTTTGATGTGGGTGGAGTCGGTTACTTCGTTCTTATCCAAGCGACGACAATGTGATCAATTCTGCACTCCCATTAATTATAAATTGTTCACACTGCCGCTGCCTGGATTCGAACCCGCAACCTAAGTCTAAATGGACAAACAGTCGAAGACAAACGCCTTAGACCGCTCGGCCATTTAGGCTCTTAAGAGTAGCAATAATAAAGGGTTTATATTTTACCGCATATTACAAAATGGTAGCCACTAAAGATGCCAAATTTGTAATTGAAATGAAAATGGGGTGGGCAGAGGGCTTTTAAGTAAAAACAAACTCAAGTGAGCGAAGTGAAGATCAAGGAGAAATGAAGGAGTGTTAATAGAATTGATCAAAGACGTAGGCATATGGTAAGAATTTTTTTTGTGGACATTCACACCAATACTATGAAAGTATTGGTGTGAATGCCTTACTGATTTGACAATTTAGGGAATAGTAACATTAGCATTATTTATGGCGGATGAGTCAATGAGGCAGTGTGAGCGTCAGCCCCATGCTGACTATTCAATACTGTAATATTAATTATGCTAACATAGATAAACGACATACGTTTCCTACCGTGCAGGTGCGAAAAGAGGTATTAGGATAGTCAAAGAGGAACAAGATGGGGAGGAGAAATGTTTATATAATTAATTAGCGCTGTGGGCGAGTAACAGCTAGTACTAGATATAGATAGTACCTATAATAGTATATACTATGGCAATGTTAGTAAGTAATAACAACACCATTTGCATATAGTATTCATTGCGACAGTGAAAAAATAATATGCATATATGAAAAAATTTATATAGGGTGATTCAATTAAAAAAAAAACAAACTATTTTTGAAAATTGATAAATAAAGACGGCTTAAAAATTTTCTGATTCGTAGAAAACGCTAACTTGTTAGAACGGTATTCCCTATACATTATAAATTTCTGTAAAAATTTAAAATAGTAAGTGTAAAACAATTCATGACCATCTTTTGCACAATGAGTTATGACTATTTTAACCCTTCAAAAATTGAAAACTGTGCATTTATTTAGCTGTGTAAAACAATCCCTTCGAGTGTTATGGAAGTAGGATAAGTGGGGTATCAAGCTAGTTAAAACATATTTGCTAATAATTACTTAGTTTCAATGTTTCAATAAAACTTTAATATTATTTCCCATAAAATTATTACTTTTCTGTCTTACAGCCATTTGCAATGTACCCTTTGAATATTATTTATTATATGTACATAGGGTATAAACAGCATATTTATTAAATAGAGCAACAAAAAAAGCCTTTTAACTACCATAGTTTTTTATTTTTAACATTCATAGACATTAAAAATATTTTCACTTAACAATCCATATAACAATCTTAACAGAATGAATATTTTTTAAGTTTATGGATATAAGTTTAATGAATATCATATAAGTTTGTTTGAAATGTTTTTTAAATGGAAGGATTTTCAATGAAAATTTATTATATTTACTAAACTATTTTCTTTTATTTGATCATAGAATATACACATTTTTTTTTACTGTAATATTTTTAATCTAATTTTTTCTATTTTGTTAGTCTCTATTTTACAGAGCCATTTAAACATTTTAATGAAGATTATGTAATAAATTTTATTTATTACCTTAATATTCAGATTGTACATTCGGTAGACAGAAAACAGTAGTTTTCAACCTTTTTGGCTAGCAGTTTTATGATTGAAGTTATACCGCGATTCAATGTCAAATAATATACGCGAATATTCATTATTGTTTGAGTTATATATGAGAACTGTCTTAGAGACCTGAAAGAGATGAATTACTAGAGACAGTAGTAAGCTGAGATCAATGGGACCATTGCAAATTAGCCTGAAATCGACCTCCAGGCTATAAGAATTTCGGCTAATGAGTGAATTTCTCTTCTCGAACTGTTCATAAAATTTTTTGAAATTCGTCTATGATATTTATTTACGGCTAAATGTACATTACCTAAAATAATTTAACATTTAATTTGACAGCAAGTCTTCGTTAAAATTGAAGAAAGCGAAATGAAAAAATTACAGAATGGCTAGAAATAGAACCACAAAATTTTACTTTGAGTGTCTATGACACTATTAGATTACCGTGGTAGTCAGTAAATTTCTTTATCATGGTGATTGGTGAAGGTTAACTGTGTTAACTATGTATCACGATCAATAATATAGTTATACTGGACCAATAGTACAGGATAATGTTTTGATTCATGGAGCATGATGCAGCGTGTTTCTTAACTTACCCATGCCAATATTTGGATTATGTTTCAAATCAAAATATGGCATAAGAAATTATTCATCAAAAAGCAGTGGCTTATCTAATATATGATTAAAAACACAAAGCACAATAATACTCTGTTCTGATGAAAAGATGTATCTCTAAAAAGAATTGCAGACAATTAAAGAGAGTAGAAAAAAACCTTTTTTAGAGATGCGGCTTTTGAACAGAACACGGTAGTATTGGGTTGATAAATAAAAAATAATAATCAATTCTTGGTCACAAAATAATATCGAACTTCGCCGAGAAGTTTTTATACCATCTATATATGAAATATACATAGTATATTAAGTTAAGTCCCAAGTTTGTAACGCTTAAAAATAATCATGCTAGGAAAAAAATTTTGTCATAGGTGTTCATAAAATCACCTAATTAGTCCATTTCCGGTTGTCCGTCCGTCCGTCCGTTCATCCGTCTGTGGACACAATAACTCCAATAACTCCAATTGGGTCTTGGGTCCGTAGGACCCATCTTGTAAACCGTTAGAGATAGAACAAAAGTTGAAATGTAAAAAATGTTCCTTATCAAAAATTAAACAATTTTGTTTGAAACATTTTTTCGTAAACATCACTGTTTACCCGTGAGGGCGCTAATTAGGCGGAAACTTTATAATATGTACTATACTTGATTATCAGTTATGTATGTGTCACATGTTTGTTTGTGTAATGTGATAAAGAAATCAACACTGACTATGCATGGTATTTCAACAATTTACTCAGTCAATTGTTTGTTTTCACTTGTTTATGAAACAATACAAAATAAAAACAGTTTTGTTATATTTATATTCCATTTATGCCAAAAAAATTGTTTTTAAACAACTTAATTGACCACTCTTAAATAATTAAATTTATTTTTATTTTTTTTTCAATTTTAATATAAAATAAAAACACATACTTTCTCGCTTGCTAACCTTATGATGAGCAAACACTGTTATATAGGCTTAAGAGGCTCCTCTTTTGCAGAATACGTTAAGTGATGTTTATTGGAGGTGTTTCGGAATAAAAATTTTGTTTCTACATGTCAGTTTCATTGTTCGTATGTGATCATCCTGGATCATACTGTATTTTGTAAAAAAAAACCTTTCAAAAAAATAATATTACATTGAATCATTAATTTTAGAATAAAAAAGATTGTATGATTTTCATCATCATCAAAAAAGGCTTATAATACAAAAAAAGAGATGTATATGTGTTTTTTTTATTTTTTTCTAACTAACATAAAGATAAACTATGTCCGTAAATCAATGAGTTTAATCATAATGATACCGTATCAATCTTCGACAATCACCATTTAGTAACACACAGTTGTAGTCAGTCACTCATTCATTTCGAATGGGGTTTTGAGAAAATCTTACACACAATAAATTCCTTTTCACTAAGATAATCCGTTGTTTAACTTTCATATACATGAGTGCTACTTAAAAAAATTGCATTTTTTATAGCGATTCTTGAAAAACTTAAAAATATCGGTGAATATGTTTGATTTTTTTAATTAGTGATTAAAAAAATGTTATTTGAGCATAAAAATTGTGAAAAAGCGTAGATAAGATTTTTCACTGATTAAAAACCCAAAACTTTTTTTAATACATTATAGTAAAACTTATTTTCTACAATTTTGATTATGGTAATTATATTCCCACTAAACATGAAAACATGAAAATTTGTTGGGGAGAAAAATAGTATACACTCTATGGGAGCAAGTAAAAAATGTCTCAGATCTTATGTTTGAAACCCTCGACTTTGCCTCGGCCGGCAATGAACAGGAGATCAGATACATATTTTACTTTTGCTCCCTAGGTGGATAATAAGTGTACTTTTTTGTACTCATGTCCAAACTTGCAGTCTTTTTCTGCGTTGTTTTTCATGGTAATGATAGTGCAGCGAGTTTATTTCGCGCAGTCATTGTGTAATTAGATATTTTTCATTTAAGGAGAGATTCAATCAAATGCATTCGTTGAAGTACGAACGTCCCAGTGGCGAAAAAAGGCTTTTATTGCACTCTACTTTTTAGTAAAATCATCTAGCAATATTGTAATACGAGAATCAATGCATTTAAATAAAACTACGGTAACAGGCTTGAACTGAATGGACGGCTTATCCGTTCCAGTTTTTCGTAAACAACCAATGGTTTTTTGTAAAAGATTTTCCATTCACGAAAGGATGTAAAATGTTTCTGTATTTCGATGTATTCATTTAATAAGAACATGTGTAATAGGTAAAGCTTAGGCTAAGTACTATAAATTCTAACACGTATTGTATTTTAACTTTGTAAACTGACGATAATAGCAAATAATATTGATTTTGAATTTCTTTGAACTGGTTTTTCCCTGGCGTTGAATAAATAGATGAATATTAAGTAAACATAATAATTTACAAGAATACTGTTGAAATTTATGAATGAAATGTGATTTTCTCAATACTATTCCATTTTATGAATACTAGTTTCAGAAAATTTTCAAACATTGTATCTCCTTTTTCTCGTAGTCCTTTACCCTACCAATATCAAAATTCGAAGGCACCTCCATAAGCCAGAATTTTTTTACTATCGCATTATTTTGTTCATTAGATGTTACATGACTAAAATTTGAGGCACAAACAAACTGACATGAATACACGAAGGTGATATGATCATTTAGCCTCCTAATAAGTAGATAGGTTTTTTTTTCAAGTGTCCTCTTTCTTTCTTTTTCTACTCTTTTTTTTTATAATGTATATAAAAATGTTATGCTTTAGTATGAGATCTACTTTATATATATATAGATATTTTTTTTTGTTTTTTATGAGTTCATTAGTTTACTTCAATTATACTTCATTCGTGTGTACCATGTACTCCTGCTCCAATGTCTGTCCAATATATACAGGTTGTTTACTTTATGTTGGCTACATATATGGAAAACTTTTTTATTATATGGTTTACGAAAAAAAGGTATTCCCTATAAAATTCGCTGCTTTCGAAAATATTAACATTCAGCTATTCACTTTTGACATCGAATTTACAGGTTGTCCACAAATTGAGAAAGTTTGATAAGAATGTTAATGGTCGTTTAGAAATATAGACCATTTTGAACAGATAATAAAAGAAACGATTCAAGAAATTACCTCCGGGATATGTAGGAGTATATTTAAAGAATTTTGTAAAAGAAAAATTGCAAGTATGGATCAAACACAAAGATGGATCTTTCCCTTATTATCTGTTCAAAGTGGTCTACATTTCTAAAGAACCATTAAAATTCTTATCGACGTTTCACAATTAATGAAAATCCTGTACACTCGATGCAGTGACGGATTTGGGCTTGCTGCCGCCCTAGGCCCCGTTCGATGCGCCGCCCTTTTTGATAGAATGAATTTCATTAATTTTGATCCAGTTTTTTTATTTTAAAGTAACTTAATTTATTGAAATGTAATTTTTTAAATATTACTGATAAACAAGACAGATAAATATATATATAAATTTTAGACAGATAAATAATTCATATTTCTTTTTATATTAATCAATTTGAAAATTTCTTTTGCCTAGCTTTGGTCCGTGCAAAAACGTCAATTATGTCATCGTAATTAATTTCTTGGACTAGTTGGGCTTCAATAGACAGTAATGCAAATGCATTAAGTCTATCTTGGCCCATGCTTGCGCGTAAATAAATTGAGAAGTCACACTAAAAACAAGTTGAGAAGTCATTTGGATTAAATAATGTCAAAATGCTTCATACACGTGAGATTAATCTCACTAAAGGAACAGAAAGTAAAGAACATTACTCGATAAAGAATATCATTGATCGATTAAAAAATCAACATCTTACCCACACAGATTGAGAAGTAGATTAATGAATTGGATTATAAAATTTCTATCGAAAATTTTTTATAAAAACTATTCTGAACCAATTTTTATAATTGATTGTCTTTACTTTTTTGTGACTCTAAAATTTTGGTATTTCATAAATTTTGCCGCCCTTCTTATTCTGCCGCCCTAGGCCCGGGCCTAACGGGCCTAGGCCTAAATCCATCACTGACTCGATGTCAAAAGAGAATAGAGTAAACCTTATAATAAAAAATTTTTCCATATGTAGCCAACTTAAGATAGTCATCCTGTATATATAGTTTTAACATTATTACGTATTTATTTACTGTGTAAGAGAAAAATTATTGAGTTGAGATTACTTCACTTCACTTTATTTTTATTTCATTTGAGCATTTTATATTTTTTTTTACGTTTTCAAGACGAGTGATTTCACTTAATGATGGAAAATAAATATTTTTCAATCGATTGATGTGATACGAGATGCACGATTTGTATCTTTTATATTAGGGTAGGTTACTCGATCATTTAATTTTCTTCGTTTAGAATGAAATATAGTATCGTTAAGGTATCGATTATACACCGACAAATGCCAGGATATATTAGGGAATATTCTTGTATTAAGATATCTCTATCAGAGTAAGAGAGAACGCCTCATCTTGGAAAAAGAGAAAAAAATGTTATCTAAGTAGTTGTTGTATTAGTGCAATAAATCTGTCAACGCTACAAAAAATACTATTATATATTGCTCATCTGTGTAATATTTCAGCAAGCATCACCTCGTCACAGTACATACACTTCACAGTAAATTGAACTTAGGCTCAAATCATCCCTAAGTTGTTTATTTACATATATTCGGTTTTGTTTGATATATATTTACATATATCTAGTTATAATAGCTGATATGCTTTATTTGGATAATAGCTGATATGCTTTATTTGTAAATCCGACTGTCACGAGGGAATAACCTTAATATAATGAAAAATAAATATTTTTCAATCAATCGAATGCCATGTGTATCCCGTATATTAATAAGGACTGTAAGTATCCATAAATATGTTATCTTTGTTTGTTTTTTTTTTCGATCATCAAGTTCATTAATTCCTATTTGAAAAGTAATTGTTTTTTATTTGAATAAATTTCAATTGAATTTTTATTTTTTATACCTTATGGCTAATTTAGGAAATTGAAAAAGTAATATAATAGTAGCGATAAAAATTATTTTAAATCGGAAGATCTTGCCCGCATAAAAAAATGATACTCTCTCCTTTAAAATCATTCTTTAATAGCATAGCATGGGGTTAACCAGGCAAACACTCGATCGGCCACAAAACGAGTTACGCCTAGTGGAAATTAAAAATTTTGAAACACAAAGAAAATAATAAATAAAAAGTAATGCTTTTGTAGTTAAATTTGTATTTGAATTACAGTTTGAGATAATTTACGGTTAAAAGAATTCTGTTCTAGAAAGATTTTAATTTAATTTTAGATTTTTTTTAAAAACGTTTTTTAATATTTTTCTTTTTAGATTGTTTCATAAAAGTAAAAAGAAAAATTGTAAAAAAATATTTACCTGTAATGAAATGTAAACAAATGAGAAGCATTCAAAGTCGTTTCACTACATAAGATGCGAAAAGTTGTACAAGAAAATATAAAAAGTAGACCGTAACATGATGAGAAAAAGGAAATTTTTGTACAATAAAAGGAAATTTGCAGGTTTTTTTCTTCGTGGCTAGCATTCTAAATTATATTATACATGCGAAAGTAACCCTGCCAGTCAGTTATGTGCTAAAAGGTACCCTTACAAAACCACCCCTAAAATTACTCTGGTCATTTCTATTCACTCTAGAATGATGGGATCAAAGTCAAATTAATAGAATACTTCCCAACTCCCCAAAAATTTGAAAAACATTCCTCATAATTACATTTTTTTCTATGAATTCCAAAAAGATTTTTACATTCTACATAAAATTCGAAGAAAAATATCTTAAAAATCGGATACTTTTAAGTTTTCAATGCAAAGAGAACTCCCTCCCCCCGTCCGGAAAATCGAAATACCAATACTTCTTTAAATTACTTGTACCAATTAAATTATTTATAATCAATGTACTTATTTTCACCTTATCTAATCAATATAGAAGGCCGTCTTATTGTCGACGGGATGGAAGAAAACATGGGGTTGAAGTATAGCAAGTGATTGATTTGTGTTTCTCTTATACTACTAGTACCTTATACCGGGAATGAGTAAGGGAAAGTAGGTTTTCTAAATGATCAATAATTTTTTTAACGAATCAATGAATCACTAAACGAATTACTAAGAGAATTCATGAGGTGCGGGAAAAAACTTGTTTGCTATATTTGCAAAATGAAGTAATTTTATAATAGAAAAAATCATCGTTAAACAATAAACATAATAGTTGAAAGACGCAACAAATCGTTGATAAAAGAACATAATCTTAAGAAACCATAGTATCTTACAATAACACTGTTGTATTCATTTCAAACACCACCTTGAAATCCGATTTTTCTAAAATTTAAGCCTTTTTATGAATGCTAATGCTTTATTATTCCTGTAGAGAGCCTACAAAACTTGCAACTATCAAACGATCTTAGAGTATTTATTCCAAGTGGAAAACATTTTTATAATATATGAAAAATAAGAGCAGATGATCGCCTACATCTTAAATATTACAACACATCTTTTTCAACTAAGCTCTTTTTTTATTTTTATTAACACATACTATGTACCAGTCGTCTTTATCACAGTCATCAAACGAAACGAGAGAAATACGAAACTTTGTACAAATAAAACTGGATTTTACACTCAATAAATGAATAAAAGTGCCGAAAGCATTTACAAATATCTTTTACTTATTGTAAAAGTATTGGATGTACAGAAAGCAAATAGCAAAGATACTTCTTTGAACTTTATTTCAGAGAAATGCTCGAATTTAACATCGAACACTTTTCCAAACACTGTTTAACTTAACCCCTCGATCATACTCTTGGGGAATATATTCGCAGCACTCTCGTCATGCGAGTATCTCAGCGAGTATCTCATTGCTGTCACATCCAAGTGGCAACAGTAGCTATCTGTGCATTATCACCAAATTTTGGAGCAACAATGTTGAATACAAGCCACAATAGCTACTAAAAAGTACATAAGTAATCGAAAAAAAGAGGAGTTGCTTTTGACTCGGCCACAAAAAAATCGCATTTTAGCGAAGTCGGGCAAGGTGAGATGAGGACAGGCAAGACTTCCCAAGTATCTCCTCTACATTCTTATTCCTCATCCGACTTCGTAGTACTTCGTGAAAGTATTGAAGAGGCTTACTACGAAGAATCTTTTTAGCCTAGTATTTAGCTCAAAAAAGCCATCTAAACGCCAGTTATGACAATTCTAAACTGAAAGCGTTTGATAAATCTTTTATAGGTTAGTTATTTAACATAAATTAGAAACTGATTTGGAAAAAGGTCGATAATTTGATATACATGCTTCATAGTCTATCTGGCCCTAAAATATGTAGAAAGAAATCGACGAAATCGCCACAAAAGTACTTGTCGACAGATTTGGCCTATTTTTTTTTTCAGACTCGCAGAATAATGTTAGCTATGATATCTCGAAGTTGGAGAATTTTTGGTCGTTTAAGTCGTGTCCTCCAAGCTATTTTTAAATAGAAAGTATGGAAGTTGAAAGGAATGTTTTTAGAATTAAAAAAGGAATAGTAGCACGTCGTTTTTTTCGAGATATTAATTTTGACGTTAATTGTCAAAATTAGAAACTTAGGTATTAATTATCTCGTGAAAAAAAAAATTCGTTAAATTCTGTCGAAAAAGTGGGTTTTACCACAGCTTTAGCATAGCAACTACAAATACCATGCTGGAATACATTAACTTAATTTCGAGTAAATAAAATTACAGCACATTCGTTTCACTAACAGATTATTTTGTTGATTCAAATTGAACGATTTGGTTTGTTTTACGGAACCATTTCATCTACATATTCCAATTACATAAATAGTTTTGTAAACATTTTCTATAAATGTAATCACAATCATACCCAAATGTGCGTAATAATATAGATAATACTCCCCAAAATATATTAGGAAATCACCGCATATAAATGTATATTTTTTGGTATATTTCCAAGAAAGCTTCTATTTTAAACATTGTTGATGAAATTTATTTACACATCTGTGTAACTGTGCAACAACACCACCATCAAAATAAAATGAGAATATTTATTTATTTATTTTTTTATACTTTTTATTTTTTGTTAAATGTAAATATCTTATTTTAAACATGATTGTACTGTGTGAGATAAGTTCAGATCGAAACATCTTCAGCGGAAATGAATAAAATACATCTTAACTGATTTCCTTCGTTGAAGGCAAAGAAAAAGCCAAAATTTAAATTTCAGTTTCGGTTGAACATGTAATTTCGGTCGGGTAAGACTGGTCATTTTAATATATTATGGCTAACAAGTCGTTTTGTAGCTAACCAATCAAAAAATAACTTAATCAAAAGTTGGTGTCTTTAATGGGGGACATTATGTTCTGACATTAGATTTAACTTTGTTCTCCAAGTTGCTTTAATAGTTAAATAAGATCCTAAAAGGTAAGAAATAAAGTAACATTTTAAATTAGAAAGTTTATCCTAATTTCCCATATCCATTTTTTTGAAAATCAAGAGACAATAAAAGTCATTCGTCTGTATGAATAACCTTTAAGCCTAGGCAAATTTCGAAGGTCATTCGAAAATCAAGGTCAAATGACCTTGAAATTAGAATTTCAGATCAAAGTCATGGGCACAGGCGGTTGCTCTTGACTACTTTTGGCTAAGGTATTTTTTTGTAGCTAGCGTGTTTTCTTTTGATTAAAATTGGCATATTTTTCCGAAAGCTAACGATTTAAAAAAAAAATTGTCTAAATATAAAATGTTAATTTCAGGATCAAAGGAAACCTGGAGTCCAACCTGATGCCAGAACATGGTGTCCAAACTCAAATTTTATTTTTATGTTATTTTTTTATTGGTTTAAACTGCAAACACAGCTATTAGCCATAATAAATCAAAATGGTCCACTCTTTATTGTCGTACCTATAGTTTTTTTTATGAAAAATATTTCAATTTTAATAATTTTGGTTGAAAACTACTGAATTTGGCGAAAAACGTTTTGAAAATGAAGAAAAGCATATGTGATACAGACTGTTTGTCTGACATACTTAACTTCAAAGAGCCGATGATAGTGGGCAGAAAGTATGCCAGGAGGTAAACTCGACTTGTTTTGTTCGAGACCGGTCGAAAACCTTTTCTAAATGATCTCCACAAGCAGTGGTGGATTTACACTAGGGGCAATCGGGGCTAGTGCCCAGAGCGGCAAATTTTCTAGGGCGGCAAAATTTGGAATGTGAGAAAATATTTTCTATACAATATATAATTAACTAATTCTTTTAAATAAACATTTAATTTTTCAAGAAATATAATTTATGCATTATGTATCAAATCAAAATTTTGTATATTATAATATGGGAAATTTAAGTGAAAACTATTAAAATAGTTTAATTAATTTATTTCCATAAAGGTTTGCAAAAATAAAATTTGATATTTTTATTTTCTGGAATTGATAAATTAATATACTTTTTTTGAAGAATTAAAAATATTTTCAAATTATGTATGTCTTTTTGATAACAGAAACTTTAATTGATCAATGAATTTTCCTAAAATTGGAGAATTATCAAATAATACTAATTAATTTTAATTTAAAAGAACAGTAACAAATAATATGTAATACATAATAAATTTTCTGCAATTAATTAGTTATTCTATTTTAAAAAAAATAAGATATCAAAACTATTAAAATAAAATTTCAGTCATAGGGCGGCATTTTCTAAAGTGCCCCAGGGCGGCAGAAAATTCAATCCGGCTCTGTACCACAAGGACTTTTACACTTTCTTGGCCAAGAGTATTTAATCACGAATGATTGAATTCAAGTTCAGAAGATTTTTACTGTAGTAATAGAAATTTACTGCAGTCTTAGATTATCTAATTTAGTATCTGTAGTTCTTTCTATCTTTTTTTCTGTAGTTGTTGAATTTTAATACTGTTTTGCACATGTTTAGGTTCGGATCACCTCTAAATCTTACCTAGGCAGTTTTCAAACGTGTAAACATAGAAAAAAGGATATCTTGAAGAATAAAATATGAGAACAATAGATATTCTTGGTGCAGACGTTATTCTTTTGTCAAGAGTGTTTTCGTTTTTCTTTTTTCGTCTTGAATCCAAAAAATGGCTTTTTCTGTGTTTAATATTATACAAACAGTAAAGAGTGTTTTTTTAGAAACTTGGTTATTATAAAGGTCTATTTTAAAAAGCTATGGCCCTAACATGAGTCCTTGAGGTACATCTTTCTTGATTTTCTGATATTATGATTTAAATTTATGAATGTAGCTTTGAATAACAAAATCTTACCAATCCAGGTGATAGGTATGACTCAAGAAAGAAACGGTCATGTCCATACATCTCGCATGTTCGAAAAGATATCGAAACATTCGTATCAATAACTTTCACCAACTTATTAAGCCATCCTGTAAATTTTATCGTCTCAATTTCAATATAAGGTTTTTTTTTTTACTTTTATTTAAAAACAAACTAAAATCTTGACGATATAACTTTGATAGCAGTAAACAGTAAGCAGTAGTAGACACTTATATAACAGAAATCTGAAAATCTTCCTCGTACATTATTATACAACAAACACACTTAAAGCAATGAGAAACAAAATGAGAATATCTATATATATATATATATATCTGGTATATAAATACACTTTTAACTTGAATTATTTATCATTCGCATTAACCTTCGACACTTATTTTACCTCTAGACGACCGACCGACGAATACATTTAGTCTAAGCAGGTATCCATCTAAAGAGGTGTTGGTAGCTTTGTATATACCCACAAAATTTACATATATAGATACTTTATATTTATCTGATAAAATATTTTTTTTAAGAGGGTCGTTGGTTGGCGTTCGTTGTACGATGTTGCCGTTGTTCGTTTGTTGATATGGTGTTTTTCTCACATACGCAGGCATACACAATGAGAAAATATATCTATCTAGTGAGAATTGGAATTGGATGTGTATGAGAAAATATTTAAATTATCTAGCTTTAAATACAGGAAAGTTTGAATATATTCAATGAAATAGGTAATATGCCATCATCCACACAGTTATAAAAATGATTAAAAAAATAAAAATGATTTTAAAGTATTGACTCCAATCAATTACTTCTATGAGATCAATTATAGTTTTTTGTGTATTCTTCGCCGGATCTATTTTTATACTCCGTATATTTGAAATATATATCAAGGTGTACTAATTTTAGTCTCAAGTTTGTAACGCTTAAAAATATTGATGTTACAAAAAACGCAATCACGATAGCTCAAAACGCAGACGCAAATGTAAAAACGTAAATTAAGACAAAATTTTGATGACCTTTGTATCCAAAACCATAATACATAGGGAGCTGAAAATTTGAAGATTCTAGAAAAACGAAAAGTTTTTCAAAATACTTTCAAATAGTTTCGGAATTACGAAAAACCAAAACAAATGGCAGCAGAAAAGCCGTCATAATTGAATTGATTTTTTGAATCCTTGAACAAAAGCATTGACGGTTAACCCTTTCTACACAGGATATTTCAACAATTAGCTCAGTCAGTTGTTTGTTCTCTCTTGTTTTTATTTTTATTTTATACTTTTTACTGAGTTAAGGCCTATCTTCGTACGTAAGCTTCTTAAAAGACAAAATGCAAGATTTTCTATGGATATTTCATGAATTCTTTGTACAACTTGATAAGAGAACTTGAGTTTAACTCATTTGAAACTTTATTTTTTTTTTAATATCATTATTTGTTTTATACAGCATTGATTATTGTATCTTGATAAAAATTCGATTTGAATTATGTCACACTATGAATATTATATCGACTTTATATATATTTTGTGTGTGTAGAGAAATCTATAGACAAGAGAATTTAAATGACATCTCTAATATCGTATATCGATTTTGTTCTTTGAAATGTGTATTTGAATATATCCTAAACATATTATGTATGTTTCTGCCAATAATGCGGAATCGTTTTAAAGAATAGTTGGCACTAAAAATAATGTCTGATTATCAATAACGGAGAGTTTTATTCTTTATAACAGGACATCATCGTTATAAGAAGAAAACTCAAAGAAAATGTGTTTTATGAAACGGGCTATTTTTTTCAAAACATCAACTTTGAAAATAAAATGAGTGGTAAAAGAAAAGGTGCCAAATCAAATTAGTTGGTCCTGATAAGGGTACAATCCATTCCAGCTTAAAACTGGGATTGGTTTGTCAAGATCATATCCACAAGATGTGTCAATGTGGTTCTGTTTTCAATCCCCATGGATGGAGACCATGCAAACTTTGACAGTAGATACGGTTGAATAAAAAGAACATTAGACGCGGGAAAATATAGCCTAAATGTCCTTACTTTCCCTTCTCTACCATTCTTACAATTATTTTGAATTTAAGTAAAAGTGCGGGTTTCGGGAATTAGGAATACGGTTTGGGCTGCGCAAATCTTAGACTGAAGTGTACTTTAGTTTATCAGGAAAGTGGTAATTAAAGAGACTCGTGAGTCGATAAGTTAAGAAGATAAAGTAGACGAAAACTGCAAAATTTAGAGACATAAACGTAACTACCAGGATCGTTCCAAACTTTGTAACTTGATTGGTAGGTATAGTCCTGCTAGCACTCGTGTTATGGACTATATAAGACATAAATAACTTGGTATATGTGGCTGAAACTTTTCCTATCTTCATATAATTTTATCTATCTACAGAAATTGTGACAATTTCTATCTTTACGGGAGTAAAGATGAAATCAAAAAAATATTAAACTCCGTAATTTTCGAGCCTTTCGTTAGTTTAATATAAGTCGTACTCAGTAAATTAAAAAAAACATGTGATAGAATTATGGTGAAATTAGTTAAAATGAATTTAATTATTTAGATTATTTCTCCGTTTTAGTATTTTCATTCTCAAACATCATATTTAATTAGCTAGTGTATTAAAAAATAAATAGAAGTAATAAGTAGAAGTTATAATTAACAAAGTTACAGAATATTTGACGTAAGTACAGAACGCATGAGCAAATCTCTCATCACGCGATTCAAGATTTCCGAACGGGTTAATAAGTCAAATTTACCTGTATAGATATATAAGAAATAAACTGCTTATATTTCACGAATGATCCAGAATTACTGACAGGAATAAAGACAAACAAATATAAAATAAATCAAAATCCAAATAAAAAAAATACGAAAATAAAATTCCAATTCCGTTCAGTCTTTTTGTTCGTGATTTGAATTACTTTTTAATTACATTCAAATAATATGAAATTTCTTTCCTTTTTTTTCGCATATTATTTACAATTCCCTCCAGGTATTTAAATTAAGTAAGTAATCTACAATATACAAAAAAAAGTTTTTCGTGTATGTATGTATAATATAATTCAAAACCGTAATATAATTATATATTTGTTATTCACAAAAATAAAAAAATAAAAACCTTACTTACTGCTCCTGAAAAAAAATATATATTATAAAAAATAATTTAAAATTCGAATCACACAATCATAAAGTGTTCATCACACCAATGGTAATATATGTATAATATAAATGTATGTCTGATGTATGTCGTACATGGCGAAAATTTATGCTAAGAATCTTTTTAACCCCCGACTAAAAAGGGTGTTATAAACTTTTATGTGTCTGTGTATCTGTCTATCTGTGTGTGCCTGTCTGTGGAATCGTAGCTTCTAAACAGATGAACCGATTTTGATTTCTTTTGAAGAGGTGATAAAAACTTAAAAAGAGGTCTTTTAACGGGTGTACAGATTTTCTGAAACATGAACACTTTTGATCAAATTACCTTTCCGATGGCACCTTTTTTGATCATTTCCTTTGATAATGTGATCAAAATTTAGTTTCTTAACTTTTTTATAAGAGATCGGGTAAAAATAAACAATTTGCTGAGTTAATTGTTGAAATACCTTGCATAGAAAATGTTGAATGTCAGTGCTATAATTATTTTTAGTTATTTCGAAAAGGTTTGAAAACCAGCAGAGTTATGGTGGTCTTTTGACCGCCATTTGTTTTAGTTCGAAATTTTTGAAGGTATCTTCAATAATTTTTTTGGTTTTTCTAGATTCTTTCACACTAAGACCACTAGTTACCTGCAAATTTTCAACTGCCTATTTTGTATAGCTTTTTAATTTGCACCCTCAAGGGTAAACAGCGATTTTTACGAAATAATGTTTCAAACAAAAGTTGTTTATTTTTTTACATTTTTTATATTAAAACTTTTGTTCTAACTCTAAAGGCTTACAAGATTAGTCTTACGAATCCAAGAACTATTGATACTTATTTTTCGAACTCAAACTCACTTTGTACGTCCTGAACAAGCTATGAGAACTTTAGCTTGATATCTCTTTCCGTTTTTGAGTTATCGTGTCGACGGACAGACGAGCAGAAAACTACAAATGGGCTAATTAGGTGATTTTATGAACACCAATAAATACTTTTCTTCGTAGCATAAATATTTAAAGGTTACACACTTAGAACTAAACTAAGTATACCTTGATATATAATCGAACATTAAGTATACTCCATTTAATATGAAAAACGATGTCAATCAAATGACCGCCTCTGAAAACATAGGAACTAAAATTGGACCATCCTTTAGTTTTAAAACAAAAACGCAGAAAATTGCCATGTTTACATAGACAATCAGGTCCTTTCATTTCAACTCTTTTGAAACTTGCAGCTTGTATGCTGGTCATTTTCCGATTCTTAGTTCTATCATCGAAATCTCAGAAAACCAACAAAATCATAGATTTCTTAATTTTAGTCAAAACTTAAACGTTAGCGAGGTGGTCCAACGATATGTCTAATTACTTTTATTATATTTGTCTATTATTGGTGCAAGTAAAAATTTCTCCGTTTACCCACCACTACCGCCACCGTCACTGCTCCCAAACTGTCTACTATCATTTGTTTTAAAACATACGTTCTTGGCATGAGGTGAGGTAGATAAAGAAACAGGCCATGATGATGAGTATTAAAAAATAAATTTTAAACGTATAAAAAAAATAAATGAATATATGAATTTTTTTCAAATAAAATTATTAAAAAAAAAACTATACTTCTACCAACCGGTAAAAATGTTTTTCGTGTTCGTTTGTTTCTATAATACGAATATTTAAAGTTTCGTACATAGTACGAACATTTTTAAGTAGAATATTTTAAGTGTTGATACTTGAAAATAATGACGTAACAGTTGAGAAAATTATAAATAATGACGTATAATTAAATTTTCAACATGGCAATAGATGACTGACTTTAGGGCTCTGTTGTTTAAACTGTCTCGTAATATTTATACGACGTAACAAGTATTTCTTCTCTGTTGTAGTATATTTTAAGAAAATTACTAGAAAGAGTTATTTTGTTGTACAAAATGGTACAGAAGTGACATCGTCTTTTATTCGAGATCCAAATTTTTAATCCTAATCGTTCCCTGTAATTGATTTTCTTGGAAATATTAGTTTCTGTATAATAAAAATGGAATTTTAACTTTCTTTTGGATGACATTTGTGAGATGGAGCCCAAACATCGCTCTAATTTACAGTGGCTAAAAAGTTCCTCTCTTAATCTCCGTATCAGCCGTACAAAACAAAACAAAAAAAACGCATCTTTCTGGCTTGTAAAGAAAAAATGGGGTACTTTAAGGAGTGTTTTCCCATTTTCGGTGAGTTATGATGTATGCAGTGAAATTTTTCGAAGTATTCTGATAATATGACTTTATTTCGAGTCGATTGGTGAAAATCTGATCTTTCTAATGTTTTCCCAATATTCCAGGGTGTTGCAATGAGAAAGTGTAGTTTTTCCTAAGTATATTTATTTATATGCCTAGTGACTTCGAATATGTATATCGGTAAGTGAGTGAGGGAGTCAGGTAGTCAGCTTCAAATGGGGCTATTTATTATTCTAGACTAAATCGTTCTAAATTTAACAATTAAAAGAAAATTTCAGGTAGTGGAACCACTAATGGCCCGGGTCGTATCATAGCCCACATGAAAAAAAAAAGTTTTCCATAACTAATTCATTTCATAATTCTTGGGTGGTAACGTGTAAAAAGTATCACAGGCAGAAAGGCAATCCTACCTAATACAAATACGTCGCCATTTTTTTACGTCGGGTTTTAGTTTTCAGTGACATAACAAAATGATTGCTTGCTTTGTAACTTCAAATGTGAAATATAATAAAAGAAAAATAGCTAAAATAGTTAAAATTATTTTGTTATACACAGTATATTTTCATACCAAAACGTTTAGACATTGAATGAAAGGCAAGTTTCAGTTTTTTATTGGACAATCACATTTTTACCAGGAATTTATTACATTTGATTAAGGTTTCGTATGATGGTCCGATAGGTGATTTGCTAAGAAGTAAGTATGTTTTTATTTGTGATATTCATTACAAAATTATTTATAAGTATTTTTCTGCACAGTTAGGTTAGCTTAGGTTATATTGGCATGTCCACGATGGACACACTTAAGCTAAAGAGCCTATTGTGATGCCATAAATGTGTTTTACCTTTCCGCAGATAATTTCATTTATCAGCTCTTCAATTTCACAAGCTGAGTGCACCACCTTCATGCATATACCATGCACTACACCCATATTACTATTAATTAAAATAATTTTTTTGCGACGGCGGGAATCAAACCCGTTACCCTAAGCATACCGCGTACGGATTTGGTTACGCCTTAACCAACTGAGTTAATAGGGCGACTTTTGCACAGTTAAATATTTTGAATTTTTTTAATAAGCTCTTTAAAGTTTTCCTCCTCAATTACGTTCTGTTACACCTTGTAAGATAGAGAAAAGTTAATAAGATAATCTTCTCCAACACATTACAGCAAATACAAAGAATTATTTTTTTCTTTCGTTAAGTATTTTAAACAACACAATTAAAAGTGTAAAATGTAATTTTCAAATGCATTTATTCTCTCTTCTCTTCAAATGAGTTGTAACTTGTGTGTGTTAAAAACAATGAATTAGATTTCCTATATGAATGGTGGAACATTTATTAAGTGTTTAAATAAGGCGTTTATGTATTGTTGTAGGAAAAGGGTTTCGTTGTTTAATGTTAATTATGGATATCTTAGAAATGTAGAATTAATTTCTTTAGAATATATAAACAGTAGAATATATCTTTTATAGCAAACAAGGGTACTACTATTCGTTAATTACAAATTAATTACAAAACCATGTTTATATAAGGTTTGGTATTCTCGTAGTTTGTTAATTCAACAACCCAAGAGGTTTTCTTATAATTTTTACGGATGCAAAGATAATGTACGAAACGCACGCCGTTACAAGTTTAATTTTTACCTAGAATAGGATACATTCGTGAACTTTTTTTTTTCGCATATCTTAACCAAATATGAAAATACCGTAATAGAGATAACAAAAAGTAAAATTAAAATAAAATAAACCAAGAAATATCGATATAAGTAATTTAAACAACTAAATAGTTAGATCGGGCATATTATTTAACAGTCTGCCTCATAAGAATCCTTTTTAAATACTGTTCTGCAAGAAACAGATACAAAGAAATTTTTGATGGCCTTTATGTTGGTTGTGTTTTTAGTTTATCGAAAAAATTATTAAATATTCCCTAATAACAACTTTTAAATGGCCTAAAGATATCACTTATTAGTTTTATAAAAAAAAAACATGACCTAATTATCTTAAAGTTTCAACATTACGACATGTTTTGAAGACTGGTCAAATATTTTGTTTCATTCTTCTCACATCAGTCATATTCTTGATTAAAATCGCAAAACGCAACTGCTATATTGGTATAAAATTTGGACCCCTTAGAGGAGTGTGAAACTACGTTTTGCGAGTTGAATGATACCAAAAAAAAAAAGTGATGCTACCTGTGTACTACGTGAAAAATTTTTTCCAAAAGCTCTGTAGCTGAAGTTATCTAAAGCTTTTCATTTTTCATCTTTTATATTTCGGAGAAAATTGACATCAAAGTTTTAGCATAATTTGCTACCTTACGAGAATGATTTTTACGAAAAATTGTTTCAAACAAAAGTTGTTTATTTTTTTATAAGGAAAATTTTTACCTTTGACTTTTATTCTACATTTTTACGGCTTAGCAAAACTCAAAATTTTAATATTTCTGAAAATCAAATAAATTTTTCAAAAACTAGTAGACATACGGAGCTGTGGGTCGGCTTCAATTGCTTCAAATTTAACATACTTTCAAAATGATAGTCGCACTAAAGTAAAAAGCTCATATTTATTGAATTAAACTGCAAAAACTGAAATATGTGTGAACATTTTGTAGTTTTTTAAGCGAAAAGTTTGTGCAGTAGCACCACTTTTTTTTTCTTGCAAAACATAGTGTGAACTCCCCTTAGAGGTCCAAATAAGCATCTTTCGTGTTTTGCGATTTTAGTTTTTTTTTTTTGAAAGATTTTACTAGCGTCTCCAGGAATTACATATTTTTTGTTGAAAATATACAAAGTGGGAAATTTAAGAACTTTAAACCTCAAGTGTAAGTAAACAAAAACTTAACAACTTCAGTCTTTTCATTTCTACGAATATTTTATCGGGGAGTCATAGCGTACATATGACTTCCGCTATTAAATTAACCAAAATATATTCAGTAACTATCTCTGAATGGGTAGTTTACATTCTATTACTCATTGTTTTGTACGAAACAAGCTCAAAATATTTTGATATCTTATAGATTATTATACCATGTATATATGAAATATACATAGTATATTAAGTTTAGTCCCAAGATTGTAACGCTTAAAAATAATGATGCTAGGAAAAAAATTTTGGTATAGGTGTTCATAGAATCACCTAATTAATCCATTTCCGGTTGTCCGTCCGTCCGTCTGTGGACACGATAACTCAAAAACGAAAAAAGATATCGAGCTGAAATTTTACAGCGTACTCAGGACGTAAAAAGTGAGGTCAAGTTCGTAAATGAGCATCATAGGTCAATTGGGTCTTGGGTCCGTAGGACCCATCTTGTAAACCGTTAGAGATAGAACAAAAGTTTAAATGTAAAAAATGTTCCTTATCAAAAATTAAACAACTTTTGTTTGAAACATTTTTTCGTAAACATCACTGTTTACCCGTGATGGCGCACATTAGGCGGAAATTTAATAATATGTACTATACTTGATTATCAGTTATGTATGTGTCACATGTTTGTATGTGTAATGTGATAAAGAAATCAACACTGACTATGCATGGTATTTCAACAATTAACTCAGTCAATTGTTTGTTTTCACTTGTTTTTACATTATTTTAGTTTTCGAAAACTCAATTTTTAGTGATTTCATTATTTTCGTCATTTACAAGGAGGTTATACCAGAAAACAGGGGCTTATTTTTCTACTTATTGTAGCCGTTTTTTTTCATTTTTTTCGGTGCGTTATTCATGTATCTTCGATTACCTACCACGTCTGCGAAGTTACTTGTCCCCGATGTAGCTTTTATAAAGATTGAGACTGCTTACAATCAAATCAAATCATTATTTTGGTAAGCAAATTAACACTTTTGATCAGTAGTGTATATAACTTTTTCAAGGATTACAAATTATTATTCCTATTAATACGGATTCCTATAAACGAATTAAACTATATATTATATAAGTAAAGTTTTAAATATGCCATTATTATTAGTTAAACTTTAAGTAGGTATGTAAGTTATATAAAAGAATTATACTTCATATAATACAAACAAAACACACACAAGATTTTACACATCAAATAAATTAGATCACATTTTTTTTTTTAAACTAGCATCAAGCATACAATATGACTCGCTCGTATCTCGTATCGCATATCATATACGTTATGTTACGTACAACGTAACTATAACATTTAAAAAACACAAATTGTTCGTAATTTAAATTTCTCTTCATCCAAATACATTTTTCATGTCTTCATTTATTTTATGTGATTTATTAAACTACCAGATGAAGAAAAGTTATACAAACAAAATAAAAAATTTCTTCATTGAATGTACTTAGATAAAAAATATTAGCAAAAAAAAGAAGCATTATGTTGAAGATGTTTTTAAACAACTTCTGGTATTTAATTCTGAAATACAATTAGAGTTTTTAAGTTTCGAAAAAAATATATAAAATTGGGAAAGGGACGATTTGTCATTCAATCTTATCTATTCAAAAAAAAAAAAAAACTTTTAACAAAAAGAAAAGCGACTTCAAAAGAAAAACTTTTCCAAAACAAATTAATATGCACTAAAAAGTAAAAAAATAACCATAATATAATGTAGTTAAAATTATTGTTATTTTTGGAGTCGGTGTCAGCCAAGGAAACAACTCTGACGGAACCAGTTTTCTACATGAGCTTGACTGGAACCGACTCCAAAAATAACAATAATTTTAACTACATTTTATTATGGTTATTTTTTTACTTTTTAGTGCATATTAATTTGTTTTGGAAAAGTTTTTCTTTTGAAGTCGGTTTTCTTTTTGTTTTGTGATTTTTAGTGAATGTGAACTGCACTAACTAATTTGTCCTAAAAAAAGAATCATCGAAATCGATTGGTGTGATATTGAGTTATTCGTCCTCTTGTCATGCATACTTAATGAAAATTTAATACTTTTGTGGTTTTCTCATGGATGCCGTTGTCGGAACTGGACCAAAATGAAATGAGACCACACGGGAAGCATCAGCTTTCAAATATATAAAAAATCATCAAAATCGGTTCACCCAGTCGAAAGTTCTGAGGTAACAAACATAAACAAAACAAAAACAAAAAAAATACAGTCGAATTTATAACCTCCTCCGTTTTTGTTTGAAGTCGGTTAAAAAGGAATAAAAATTATTTAGCTTTTGATTTACTCTCCTAATTTTAACGTGATCTCATTTATACTTGAATTCGAAAATTTTTCATTTAATTTAACAATTTCATGCTTTTGATTTAACGTATAAATACCCTTACTATTACCTACGAAATAAGTATTCAAAGAAGACTGAATATAACTATTTTGTTTATTTATTGGTGGAAGCGCAAGGAACTACTTATGAGATATGATTTACAAATTAGAGTATCCATTTCTCGTCTCTTCCACCAAAAAAATTCATTTATGATTTATAAAAATTATGAGACAAACATAAAAAATAAAAATAAAAAATTCTGACAATTCGTCCAAAACGAAAAAAATTTTTATACTGTCTGAGTAAAGAAAAATGTACCAAAATAGCCAAGAAAATTTGAAGATTTTATCTTATTTTGATCAATATATCTGTCAGCTTTCGGTGCGAATGTGACTTAAAAATATGTCATTATTGCATTTAATCGAAAGAAAACACAGTTAATAAGGAAAAATGCTTCAGCCAAAAGTTGTCAAGGGTAATAGAGGACATTTCTGTGTAAATAACTTTAACCTACAATTATCGATAAACTTAAAGCGTATTTGTTGTGTCATTTCTTCCGAAAGCAAAAATTTTTCGAAAAAATGTTTTGATCAAAAAAGTTTTTTATGAGATTCAACTTTCTAATTTAACGTGTTATTCCATCTCTAATTACCGTTTAGGATCTAAATTGGCTATTAAAGATACCTGAACAAATGGGTCAAATCTGATGTTAGAACATGATGTCCACCATCAAACTCTGCAACTTTTATTTGAGTTATTTTTTGATCCAATGACTTAAAAAAGACATTTTAAGTTATTGACTTCTTTTAAGACCAAAAACTGATTTTCCAACCCTTATTATACCAGACATAAATAATATTCCCTGTTTCTGGCTCATCTAGATTTGTTTGCCTTTGATTGCAAAAAAGTTAACAAACAATAAAAAAAACTTTTAACAAAAAGAAAACCGACTTCAAAAGGAAAACTTTTCCAAAATATATTAAAATGGACTAAAAAGTAAAAAAATAACGATAATATAATGTAGTTAAAATTATTGTTATTTTTGGAGTTCGTGTCAGCCAAGGAAACAACTCTGACAGAACAGTTTTCTACTTTAGCTTGGCTGACACCGACTCCAAAAATAACAATAATTTTAACTACATTATATTATCGTTATTTTTTTACTTTTTAGTGCATTTTGGAAAAGTTTTCCTTTTGAAGTCGGCTTTCGTTTTGTTAAAAGTTTTTTTTATTTTTGGATTTTTAGTGAATCTGAAGTACACTAACTAATTTTTCACTAAAAAAAGAATCATCGAAGTGATATTGAGTTATTCATCTTCTTGTCGTGCATACTTAATGCAAATTTAATACTTTTATGATTTTCTCATGGATGCCGTTGTCAGAACTAAACCAAAATGAAATGGGACCAAACGGGAAGCACCAGCTTTCAAACAGATAAAGAATCATCAAAATCGGTTCACCTAGTCAAAAGTTCTGAGGTAACAAACATTAAAAAAAAAAAAAAATACAGTCGAATTGATAACCTCCTCCGTTTTTGTTTGAAGTCGGTTAAAAAATCAGTTAATAACCAAATTCCATGAAAACATAAAAATTTTCATTTCGTTCTAGATGAATCGACCTAACTTACTTTATCTTTAAATTTATATTATATATAGTCGAGTCTTTTTATTCTAATGAATTATTTTGATTTAAAATCATAACATGATACAAAGATTAAATTAAATATGAACTTAAATCCACAAATTCATATTTAATATAAAATTTATAAATTTAATTCATTAAACTCAAATTGCACGTACATTTACTAAAAATATTATATTTGCGTATAATGAATATCCTTTCGTAATATACGTGCAAACGTTATTTGTGTGTAGGCAGGCGGTTATAGTGTATACAAACATACAAACACATTTGATGTTTGCTATAGAAAGAACGTGAAACGAATTTAATTTATCAACAACAACAAAAAAACAACACATAACCTCACAACACCAAGTCGTGTTGGGTACAACTATTAGCGGTTGTACCAACAAATTTTCCGTTAAGTAAATCAAGAGCCTAAATTGCCGAGCGGTCTAAGGCGTCGTCTTAGAACGTTGGACTATTTAGACTTAGGTTGCGGGTTCGAATCTAGGCAGCGGCAGTGTGAACAATTTATAATTAATGGGAGTGCACAATTGATCACATTGTCGTCGCTTGGATAAGAACTAAGTAACCAACTCCAACCACATCAAAAATGTAATTGTAAATATGTTTGTAATTAAATAAATAAAGATTAACAAATAATGGTGTGGGTGGCTTTTGTGATAAGGCGTATGTCACAAATACGGAGGTTAAAACCCCATTATTATTATTATTATTATAAGTAAATCATTGGGAAAATCACGAATGGCGTGAAGAAGTTAAAATGATAGTCATCGGTAGGAAGACAGACTAAAGGAATTAATGTACGACAAAATTTTCATCACAAAAACACATAAGTTTTATCCAATTATGTATAACTAGATTTCAAGAAACTTTTGATTTCTGGAAATATAATAACTATATATCAGAGAGTTAACAAATATACCAAAAAATATTACTCACAATTTTTTTTGTTCATGTTACGAATCACAAATAACTGGCTGACTGACAATGACATCACATCACTATCGGAGTTGAAGCGCGTCAACCCGGAAATATATACAACAATAACACAATAATGAAATACAAAAAGATTGTTAGCTGTGAAATATGTTCAGGATATTGTAATATATATTTTATTGTTATAAAGGGATGCATATTGTTATAGTTGTATATTTTCGACCCAATAAATTGAATTTTCTTAACGATGTTTGAAGGAATCATCTTTCAAATAAGGTATTCGTTTTTTTTTTTAAAGTGAAACTTTTTATGGGACGTTTTGTCATGAGAGTTAACTCGTAGAGTTTAACAACATTGTTAAACTCCTTGTCTCTTTCTTATTACCATTTACTCCAGCAGAGTGAGAGAGGCCGTGGGACTTGATAACTGTACATATACCATTTATTTATTAAACAAGGATAGTTCAAACCTACTTACATTTAAATCTTATATGTCGATCTTTATTTATTAAATGTTATTAAAGTACATATACCATTATAAAGTACTGTACATATACCATTTATTTATTAAACAAGGATAGTTCAAATCTACTTACATTTAAATCTTATATGTCGATCTTTATTTATTAAATGTTTTTACAATAAATTGTAAATGTTTGTATCTACTATCTTTTTTACTTATATAGTTCTTTTCTTAATGTAGAATGTTTATGTATATGTAATATATATATATATATATATATGTATATGTCTATTAAATTATTTCCTATTAAAAATTTTTTAATATTGTTTTTATTCTCAGTTATTGTCAATGAAGATACAAAAAATGTATGCGTCAGTCCAAAACTAACAGCGTCAAAAGTGAAACTTTTTATGTAATTCAAAAACTGTCAATGAGTGTACAAAAAAATACATTGCAGCAAAGAAAAATTGACTGGAAATTATAATAAAAATGATTTATAATAAAAATCAAGAAAAATCTACAGACTATCCCGAATTAATTACTACGGAAGTTTCACTTGTACGTATATGTATATAGTTTTATGTATATGTAAATAATAGTACGTACGAGTGAAACTTCCGTAGTAATTAATTCGGGATAGTCTGTAGATTTTTCTTGATTTTTATTATAAATCATTTTTATTATAATTTCCAGTCAATTTTTCTTTGCTGCAATGTATTTTTTTGTACACTCATTGACAGTTTTTGAATTACATAAAAAGTTTCACTTTTGACGCTGTTAGTTTTGGACTGACGCATACATTTTTACGCTTTTAATTCGTTTAACGCAAATATTTTTCTGTTCTATCCGATTAATAAGACAATAGAGAAGTTACATGTTTTTTTATTTTATTACTGAAAATTACTAAGAAAAATTAAAAAAACAATTTTTTGTAAAACGATTTCTCAGGTAATTTTACAATTGAAAATTTCTAAACTATAAATTCAAACACTCGCTACGTAACGCCATCGCACGGAGAAATGATAAAATAACATGAATAATGATAAATGGTTTGTCTTTCAGCTTGCTGTCACTACGCAAATTTCCATAGAAATCGGTTGTCTCACAGCCTCAACAAAGGTTAGTACGTCACTGCCGTTCCATTTATTCTCTCATATCAATACAATTATTATTGACTATCAACTAAAGATACGATGATAGTTACGAGTCTTTCGAAGTATTCTATAATATTGTAATAACAATATAATTGATTGTAAGAACATTAAATTCTAGGAAAATATATATTTGTTGATTGATTTGATAGAACTACTCCTTTAGCGAACAATATTTTCAAATAACATAAATTTAAAATTTCCCGAAATTCGATCTTCAAGCTGAACTTTTCTCGAAGGTATTAAAAACAAATTCATATGAAACGAAATCTTATTTTGAGTTGTTCATAAAAACTGCGTTAGATAAACGAATTTCTTAAAAATTGAATATTGAATTTTTCATTTTTGAAGAATTTTATTTCGAAATTTAAGCGTCTAGAGAACAAATCAGAAAGAGTACTTTTTTGCTTAAAACTGATTTAAAAAAATATTTTCTATTGTGAAAAATTTCAAAATTTTGTACATTTCGCGAACTTTATGTGTACTTTGACATAAATGGTTTTTAACCCCCGAACTAAAAACAAGGGGTGTAACAAGTTTGACCGCTACGTGTGTATGTCTGTCTGTGGCATCATAGCGTTTAAATGGATGAACCGATTTTGATTTTTTTGGTTTTGTTTGAAAAGTAATTTAATGGAGAGTGATCTTAGCTATGTTTCATCGGAGTTTAGGGTTCCGAACCCGAAAATTTTGTAGGGAGTTTTTTAAATTTTGTAAATTTCTCTTCTAGAGATAACACGTAGACAAATCCAAAGGTATCAAAATTTTCAACGCAAGATATGGGCTTGCAAAACGTAAAATCAGATTTAGGGTCTCTAAACAACCTCCTATCGAATGAATGAATAAAAAAATCTAGTGTCACAAACTTTTGGATCACAGTAACTGTGATCCAAACACAAGTTAGCAATGTGTAAAATTTTAATAAAGCCTATTAGTCGGAAACTAATGTTTAAAATTAACACATCTGTAAAATTTAGCTCTTCAAGAAAAAGTATGGTTGAAATAATGAAACAGAAAATATTTATGTCATTTTAACAAAATAAGTTCGAGGGTTGTTTATTAAAAGTTTTGATGGAAACATATGTGGATTATTTATATAATAAGTATGTGTATAATGTACACACGTTATAGCACACTTGTTTATTATTTATTAAATATACTGATGATGTCACTTCATAGAAATACATAGAATTACATAGAATTATTATTATCATCATAATTATTTCTATGCAATGAGTAAAATACTTTGAATATTATCATTTCTCACTGAAAATAATATAAAATAAAATTATATTTGCACGATAAAATGAATACATTGGAAAAAACACGATCCCTTAAAAATCCACGAGTAGGCAATACGTGTTTGACATTCATTTCAGAACAATTGAAAATATGAAAGAGTTAAAAGTTTTTAATTGCGCGGTAATCTTTAAATTAATAAATATTCATTGAGGACGTATTTTTAAACAAAAAGTCTAAAGCAAAAATGGCTCCTTTTGTTTAATCGGTGAGGACTTTTGTGTACATTTTTAAGCTCCCTAAAAAAGAGGTGGTATAAGTTTGACCGCTATATGTACCTGCCTGTCTGTTTGTGTGTCTGTCTGTGACATCGTAGCTCCTAATCGGATGAACTGATTTGGATTTTTTTGTTTCGTTTGAAATGTAATATACCGAGGAGTATTTTAAGCGATGTTTAAAGTATGAATTTGGGATTCCGTACCAGGAACAACTAAAAATAGGCGATTATCCTCTAAATCGGTTCAGTTTGGAGAAGGCTCTAAGGAAAAAGGTTCTAAGATAAGTTTCAAGTGCAAGTTTAAACTTCCGTACCCTAAAAATTTCTCGAGGGTTTTTTAAATTTTGTAAATTTCATTTTTTTTCAGCTTCATTATTTAAGATTTACTCGACAAGTTATTGGTCTTTATAGTTTACGTCATTGTATCATAATAAACGTCAATCATAATCGAAAGACTTTGACGTTTAAAATTTGTATACCAAATTTAGTAAACAAACATATATAATAAACGAGGTAAGTTTTACGTTGTTCGACATATTAAAAATTTCAATTTCCAAGGCATCGGATTTTTATTTGAATTTCGTCCTCAATAAATATTCAAGCTAGCCGCGCAATTGAAAATTTCCCAGGATCTCTGAACAAAGCGTCCATAAATAAAAATTTTCATAGATAAAAAAAGTTGTTAGGCAGGACCTTGAAGGCAGTCTCACACAATCTGTCAAAACTTCAATTTTCTATCGAAATATGACCAATTGTTATTGGGTTTTGTTAGCAATAAAAAATAAAAAGAATCTTTTTGACTGATTTATATGCGAACTAGCAAAACATAATATTATGGTGTCTAAAACATATTTCTATATAGAATATACTATACGGATATTGCCTGATGCCGATGTTATAGTTTTAATAATAAAAACATTACTAGTATAATATCTATAATAAATACAACATAAAAATACTCTCAAATGAATAAAAATAAAAACAAGATGAAAATTTTATTATAGGAAAATAAAACTATCTTTCATTTAATTAAAATAATAATATTCATATTTTTATCTTACGTTTTATAATACAAGATACATTTCAGATTTGTTACTGTAGGAAATTAATCAAGAGCCAGGTTAGCTAAATTTTTATCGTATACGTCAATTCTTTCTCTTAGTGTTTGTCGATAAAGAATGTGGTGTATATATATATTATATTCGCTCCATGCATGAGTTTTTTTCAGGAAGTTTTCATAGTAACGACAAACTACTTTATTAATATATTTGTATCGAAAGACAAATAAGTCAATGATTTTATACATATTTATATATGTTTTCCATTGAAAATTTAATACTATTTTCTGAGAAATTTAAATAAGTAAGTAGTTTCAGTACAGTTACAAATTTGAAGATGATAAGTTTCAAGTTGATGAAGTTGAAGTTCAAAACCATGGTAACCATTTTGTAAAACCACATTTTGAGTAAAATGCGTTTAAAGACCATATATGTAATACTAAAGGTATATGGGCAGTTGGTACGGGAAAGAATGTCCAAACTTTACGGTACGGTGCCGACAATATTTGTTTTCTCTCTCGTTCGAGACATTTTATCTATACTGCGCATGCTTGAGAATTCTCTAAAATATGGTAACCATGGTTACCATTTAAAAATTTTAAATAGTGCATGCGCAGAGCTGACAAATGCGATCGGAAGAGTGAGAGAACGATACACTATCTGTTTCACTTAGTCCGAACGCCTTCCACTTATAGGAACTGCCCATATACCTTTAGTATTACATATATGTTAAAGACACACATTTACAGATAAAGACACAGACACATTGATTCACAGGCTTGTTAAACTTTTGTTAGTCGGATACTCGCTTTATCTTTAATTGTAATTACATACGAGTACTTAAAACGTGATGGAGTTTCATATAAACGTTCACCCCCTATTTTACCACTTTGAAGAATGCTTTTTTTGAAAATAGTTATAAAGTAAAGGTTTATTTTAAACCATGATTTCATGATTTCATATCTCATTTTTTACATTTCTAACTTCAAAATTGTAAAAGTTTCATACAAATTTTCAACCATCATTTTAGCCCCTTAGAATCAGTGGTTTTAGCTGTGCGTTGATCAATCAGTCAGTCAGTTTCTTATATATTTATAGACTATATAAATTTGCCTGGCTCGTGGTGTATTATGTTTTATATGTGAATACATTTCAGATTTGTTATCACCATTCCATAGTATTATGGCACACTCACAATGTTTTTCATACATCATAAATATGCCTTTGCAACATTAAAATTTTTTTATTATTTATATTTTTGTTCCAAAAGAAAACAGTTTTTTTAAAACAAGTAAATTAATATTCAAGACTCGCATTGTATTACTGAAAATTTTTTAGCAAAAAAAATGCTACATAAATTTTTTTATAAAAGAAAAATGGTTCTGTGTGTTGAAAATTTTTATGTATATGACGATCAAAGAAAAACGTGAAAGTAATATAAATTTTGTAATTAGTGTGTAATAATTAATAATTTATAATTAAAATAAAATCAAAGGTTTTTCATAGAAAAAAAAGGAAAATTGGAAATGATTTTAAATTATTTGTCAATTTTTTTTTTCGAAATGTACAAACAAAATCGAAATCTTTAGTAAAAACTCGATGGAATAGTTCATTTACTTTTGAAAAATCTGATATAAGATTTTCTAAATCCAATTTTTTGTTGGTATATTTTAATGAAAATTAATTATTGATACCTTACCATATTTTTAATAATTATGAAAATCTCGAATGACACTTACCTAAAACAGAAAATAAAAAAGGAATATAAGTTTTAGATTTGGAACATTATATAATTATTATAAACTTCCATAAAATATTTTTATACTTCATCGACCCTACCTTGTTCAGATATGTATTAAATGTTTTAGAAATTTTGATGCATATGGCACTTTTTTGAGCTAACGCTTAGCTGCCTTCCTTTGATAATAATTTTATACAAATAATTATTTATAATATTAAAATATATTTTTAATAATATATTGTATCTATAATATATAACTATGACCGATAAATAAAAAATAAAATTATCAATTAATAATGAATGACAATTTTTCAATTCAAGATTGAATAAATACAATTAAAATTCAAAGGTACCACTACTAATGTGAATATAGATTGCCTTCTATCCTATTAGGGTGGGTCATTTTAATCTATAATGGCTAATAGCTCGTTTTGTTGTTAACCAATAAAAAAATGACTTGAACGAAAGCTGCAAATTTTGATGGGAGACATCATGTTCTTCGAGTTTCAGTGTGATAGGGGATATCAATTGGACCTAGCTCTTTGAGTTTCTTTCATAGCCAATTAAGATCCTAAACAGTAAAAAAGAAGTTTAGATCCTTAAAGAAAAGACGGTTGATCCTCATAAAAAACTAACATTTTTCATATCAACCATTTTTGGGAAAACCGTTTTCTTTCGGAGGAAATGTGACTTAACAATTTGTGATTATTGCATTTAGTCGAAAGAAAATACGCTAAAAAGTTGTCAAAGCCATTTGCCGGTATCCATGACCTATAATTATTTATAAACTTTAAGCTTATTTTCCTTCTATTAAATGCAAATATTGACATATTTTTAGTCAAATTTTCTCCACAAAGCTAAAGTTTTTGAAAATAAAAGTTTAAAACAAAAATTGTTCATTCTTTTATGAGGATCAAGTTTGTATTTGAAAGTTTTATTCTATCCCTTACCGTTTAAAATCTAAATTGGCTATTAAAGCAACCCGAAGAATCAGAACCAATCTGAGGTCCGAACATGATGTGCTCCACCAAACTGTACAATTTTTATTTAAGTTATCTTTTGATTGAACCTAACCTAACCTAACCTAACCATATGAGATAAGTTCTTATTCATGTACGGAATCCTATCAAAAAATTATTATTAATAATAATTCATAATGACAGTATTATCATTATAGATAATAATAATTATCATTATCAGCATTAAATGACAGATGAAAAACAAATGAGTAGTACTCTACTACTACATATAATCAAAGAGTAAAGAATATACAAATGTTATACATCAAGTTTTTGGAAGTCTGAACGGAATGAGTAATTATTGCATATACTTTATGTATATTCTAGATGTTATTTTTGTTATGTTATGTGTCTATATTCAAAACTTTTGTTATATTCTTATATATACAACAAGCAAGCAAAATAACAAAAACAACAACAATAACAAAAACAACAACCGTGAAGTGTATATATATACAAGAATACTACTCACTCGTATACAATATTCTCTTACCCACTTATTTATTTATTTATTTGTGTGTGAATGTGTATCGTTTTAATTTGAATTGTTGTCTTGGTGCCAAAACAATCGTTTGTTTCTAGTGTTTGTACTCTGTGTGTGTGAGTATATTCTCCTCTTTATCACTTTGTACAAGATGGTTCATGTTGTTGAAAGGATATGCAGATTTATTGGTTAATTATTTAAGGGCTTAGAATCGGGAACATTGTACTACATACACTTTTGCTCTGTTTTGTATCTCAGTTCTTTCGGGTATAGACTTCTGCTCTGTTTCTTAATACGATTTGATTCTTTCTTGATGCGTTCGATAATCATAAGCCCCGAAATCTAGAGTAGAAATTTTTATTGTGTGGACAAAGAGAAATTATGATTTGACTTTGAGTTGATTTTTTGTTGAGACTTACTAGTACACGGTAAGAAATTGTTTGTGGATATTACTATGTCAGTATCGGTGTGAATAACAGACGAGTCAGTGCAGTATGGGCGTCAAGTCCATGCAGGTTGAAGATATCACAATACTTCTGGTGGATAGCCCCATTCGATAGGGTAATATTACTTATGCTAACCTAGATACTGTAGTAAATAAATATGTTCTATACACCATACCATACATTTCTTACCGTGTATAGTCTTGTTTAGTTGTGAAACGGCTATCTTTCATCTATATTTATAAAAAGTCATCTTACTGAGTGCCGAATCACAATTGGTGTTATCAAAAGTTTACGATAGTGTTTCGAATCAAATTTGTCTCCGTCAGTAAATTCAACAAACTGAGCAACTACACGTTTATTTTATGCGAAGATATTTGTGAAAAATTTGAGATGAGTGACGCGAGTTGAAGAGGCTAGATCTCTCGATGGACATCAATTAGTGTTCTTCAAACACTAGTTTCAACAGAAAGTCTGAAATTTCTTATAAAAATGATTTACATAATTATTAGGATGAGAGCTACCAATTTTCAAAAAAGAATCATTGTCTATTCAAATTACAAATTTCCGATACTTTTTACAATCTAACTTCGGGGCTATGGGTAGCTCCAAAGCTGGTGCTACCTGTTAACCAATCTTAAAAGTTCAAAGAGAAATAAATTTGTGTGAAATAATGAAGTATAATCGATAGAAGACATTTTGGGGAAAATACAAAAATTATTTTATAAGATGGAAAAATTGAATATTCGTCTCGATATCGTGTGGAAAAAAAGAAGAAAACATTCATTTGTTTCAAGTTCTTTATTCTTAGAATCTGTAAAAATGTACTAACACTTGTATAAATCTCGAGAATACATCGTTTCTAACATAATTGAAATTCTATTCTTCAGTGCTCAAATTGATCTTCTTGCTTAAAAACGACAGTTTACTGTAAAAATTGCATTACAATTCTCCCTTCAAAAGAGAAGTTCAACCTTCTATAATTACTAGATATACTGCCACTCTGAATGTTTCCCGCCAGATAATAAACAAGTAATGTCTTAGACAGATTCATATGCTATGATCTTTCCACATCTTTTCCGTGCCCGTTTCATATCCTTCGACTTTCGAGAGTTCCAAGACTTGTTGTTTGTTCATTTTTATTATAATTTTCCCTTTTTGCAGAAATTATATGAATTTGAACTGTCATGCATTTGAAAAACTGTTCAAATGTCAATATCAACGGACTGTGATTTTTTCCATACTCAGTCACACAATTAATTTTAAGTTGGTATCAAACTTTGTAACTCCTTTGCTCCTTTGTAACCTTGCGCCTCTAAGCACGCGCTTGCTTTGCCCTATGGATAATCTGCCTCTGTGTCTTAGCACTCATGAATCCCACCGTACACACTCCAAATGAATGAATAAGTATTGAAAATAGAATACTATATCACACACATTGTCATTAGTGAATATGTGTACGTATTTTATTTCGTTGTTTTCCTTGGTTTTAATCCATTCCTCTTCATCATCATCATCATCAGCATCAACATCTATGCTCAATATTTGTTTGTTTGTTTGTATATGTTTTGTTTCAATGATGTGGTATGTTTTGTTTGGTTTTAGTATTTTCATCATGTTCTTCTGTATGGAACTAACTCATTCTGTTCGTTACTTTCAAATATTTCCTATGTGTTCTCAATTAATTTGCAAAAGTTTATATATGGTTGTTATTGTGTGTCAACAACTAACGTCTTGTGTCATTTAAAGTATGTGTGAAGACGATGTGTGTGGTTGGTAATCAAGAAAATTTTATTTTAAGATAAACAAAAACAGAAAAATAAACTTGTATTTGAGAAAGTTTAGGTTGAATTAAAAGTTTATGCAAATACTTATGCAAAGCATTTTTCGTTTTTGACTGGTTGCTGAAATATTTATAGAGCCCATATAAAGTGTTTACTTTTATTTATTTTTAGCCCCCGAACCAAGAAAACGAATGTTATCAGTTTGACCGCTATGTGTGTCTGTCTTTGGCATGTTAGCGTCTAAACAGATGAACCGATTTTAATATACTAAAACTAAAACTTGTGGTATCCAATCGCCATTTTTTTTCGACTGTCGCCATTTTTAGTCAAATAGGTCCGCTGGCTATGGTAGTATGAAAGTTTGTAGATTTATGATCACTATATTTATTGTTGCGATAAAAATTATATTCTATTGACTAAACTCTCTTGATCAATTCTATATTTACACATTTTGTATTTTGATTATTTTGATACAACGAAAGCTTACCCAAATCGTTTTTGCTCACGAGATAGCGATTCAAAAAATAACAACATTTTATCATTATAATAAGAAAAAAAATGTTTTTTTTTCCCTAAAAAATGCACCATTATTTAGAACACACAATTATCGGATCACAAAGATGGCAAATGATTTGTTTCTCATCAAACTGTATTTACATATCACCAATCACGAAAACTTCTCGAAATAAAACATATCTTATTTAAAGAGAATGATGATAGTATCACAAAGTATCATTACAGTCGATACATCTTGACAAAATACTTTACAGATATATTCTTCTTAATATTCTTCTACATAGAACTCGTCAAAAATTCATCAAAATTGTAATAATACAGTTATTTTGTCGTTTGAAAGTACGGGGTTGTCTGCCTCAAATCCGGTGTTTCGATTTATAGCAGACTTGTTTATGATGTTGGTATAATGAATAACTCAAGTTCCTGACCCCGGGTGCTGAACGCAACTTTGTCAAAAATAGTAAAATCCGTGAAAATTTAGGATTTTGACGATTATAACACGAAAGGACTAGTTATTTTTATGGAAGTTTTTCAGAACGTTTTTAAAGTAGACTAAATTTGCTATAATATGAGACGAGAATGGAATCTGCAGACTCAATACTTTCCGAGGTAAAGCCTTTCATCATTTCGATCATTTTACCATTCTCAATACAGTTTTCGAGATATTTATTTCATAGTATGGCAGATAAATGATAACAGTGGATCTTACTTACTTATTAGGAATATTTTCTGTCTCAAAATTTTACAAACTCCTTTTACATCTATCCTTAATTCTCTCTATCAATTCCACTAGTATATATCTATTTTAATTCCCTTTCCTTCTAATTCCTTACGATTGTTTACTTCGAAACTTATAGTGTTGTTTGTACGATTGTAATATATTCGGTTCGTAAATGTCTTTATCTTTTCTAACATAAATATATTGTTTATATATTGTTCCTTACATCGTGTGTATATATAGGGATCCAAAGGATAAGAAAAAAGGATATTTGTTCTTATAAATCTACACAAAATGGGACACAGAAGTGTGCAATTTTGAAAACACTGTCTGATAAGAACGCATCAATTTTTCTAAAACATTTTTTTACTTTATTATATTATAAATATAATAAAGTATTGTGATCGAAAAAAAATTCGATATCGGGGCTTCAACGGAAATACACGTTTTGATGGACCCTGATTCCAAAAAAAATGTTGCGGTTTTTAAAAAATGTTGCGTCCGTCGGTATATCGGTATGTCGGTATGTCTGTTACCAAGTTGGAGCCTTCAATTTTCAACTAATTAATCTCAAACTCGGTACATAAGTTCAGTTTGGTCATAATCCCAGACGATTTTTTCCCTAGGTCTTTTTTTAAGGGTACTTCCCTCTAGGCCAAAACATGATTTTTGGGGTTTTCTCAAAAACGGCTATAACGATTTCGATTAAACTGGGCACAAGGCTAGACCTTAAGGTGTTCCTAGGATTGGTATAAGCCACATATCCGGGAAAATTCGAGAAGGTCCACATTCTTGGGAAAAACTTTTTTTTTGGGTTTTCTCAAAGATGGCTCTAACGATATCGATTAAACTGGGCACAAGGCTAGACCTTAAGGTGTCCCTAGGATTGGTATAGGCTACATATCCAGGAAAATTCGAGAAGGCCCACACCCTAAGGAAAATTTTTTGGGCTTGTTTTCAAATAATTCTTACAATTGGCTGCTTTCAATCAAAATATTACAATAAAAATATATCAATTTTATAATATAATAAAGTCTTGTCCGATGATTCGGCCCGTTTATTACCATTTTTAAATACAGCCTATAAATAAACTTAGTTAAGCCAATTAATCGGATTCTTCTTTTTTAATCTTGTAAGTTAACTCGAAAAGAACTTTTTCGTTTCAGAAAAGGGCTAAACTATACCAGAATAATCGACTTTCAACAGTTTAAATATTGAAAGAATGAACTGATAATGGATGGTTCTACGGAATGCGATGAATAACTTGGTCGTCTAGAAGAATATTTACGCCTAAAATGGATGTTATATTACTGGAATAATTTCTTGATTATTTTGAGAAACATTTAATTAATTTTCTTGAATGCTCGTTTATATAATTTTAGTAATGAAAAATACAATAATCATAATTTAGTGAAAAATACAATTTACAATCCATTTGAAAATACAATATTTTTGTAACTTTCTAAAACGCTTTTTATGAATTTGAAGATTGTTAAAAAAAAATTTGGAAAAACTATTTAACAGTGTTTCAAAATCACACTTTCCTCTGACACATACTGTATAAACATTGCAAAAATATATTTATTATTTTTGGACAAGTATTAAATAAATATTTTTGTATATTATATAAATAAATATTTGATTCCGGGATCCTTTTCCTAAATTTTGTTTTTCTGTTTTTATTTTTGTTTTACAAAATAATAAATATATAATATTAAATGGTTATCCCTAAATTTTTCGGAATTTCATTGTGTACGCCAGAGGCGTTAGACATGATTTTATTTATAGTAAGAGATATCTACATATTAAGAAAAATATGCGTAAAATTTCTTTCACCAACTATGGGTGCATTTTTATATTCCATGCAAGGTTTTTTTTAATTGAAAATGTAAATAAATTTAAATAATTTATATAAGTCTGTCTTTCTGCTTAGGTATGTAAAATCTCAAAAATCAAGTAAGAATAATGCAAAAAGTTTAGCGGTAAAAATAAAATTTTGTGTTATTTGAAAAATAAAAAAATTACAAAATTGTTGTTATAAATTCACAAAAAAAGAAAAATAGTTTTGCTAAACTCCATCCCGCTTTCCTCTTTATCGGGTCTACAACGGAATTTGTAAATATGCTACGAAAAAAAACTAAAACTAAATTTTTATGAATCAAAAAGTATAAATTAAATTTTATTTTCTAGTTTGGTCATAAAAGATCCTCGAATATATAATCTTTCTTCCAAATATTTGCATACAAAAATTATGTATAAAAAAAGAATAAATAATACTTCTCAGTTTTTTATTACTGCTTAATATTATCGACTAATTAGCCAATTATGATAATAAATACATCGTAGATTGTAATTCATGAACGCAATGAATACCACATCCATTAAGCTTTTTTGTTTCTGTTAAACTCAACAACAATTAATTATCGATTAAATACTAATTACATGCATACACAATATGTCTAAAAAAAGATTTCCACCAATTAGAATCATTTTTGGTTTTAAGGTTTTTTTTTCTTCATGTTAAGAAGTGTCTTGTTAAATGTCAATGATTAAATCAAACTACTCAACCAACCTCTTTTTTCAGTCAAAAACTTACATATGTTTTTCTTTGTTTAAGAAAAATCGCAAGAAAATGAATTATAAACAGCATGCAAGAAAAAAAAAAAAAACAAGTCGTTATTATGAATATATGGCTTAAAATTTTTAACTCTCGTTATAAAATAAAAAAAAAGGCAATTTTAAAAGAACTTTTCAAAAAAGAAACAAAACCGCCCGACAAAAAAATGTTCGTTAAAGATCGTGTGACGTCATAATGTTAATTCATAATTGTATATAGTGTATACTATTCAGTTAACACTATAACGCCACAACGATGATTTACGAACATTTTTTTTTGTCAAGCGTATTCGTTTCTCTTTTGAAAAGTTCTTTTAAAACTGTCTGTAACTTTAAAATTATCATTAAAAGTGTTTTAAAGATTTATAATTTTTTATTATTGAGGTTAAAATTTACATATATTGGGTTCAGCTATGTTTTTCGTTTTTTTGCGCTATCTTTGTCCATGGACAGAATCTTGGTATTAAAACTATATAATATTCTTGAATATATTTCGTAACCTTATCTAGGATATAATAAATCATATTTCATTATTAATGTATGCATAAATTTAGTATAGTATTTAACTATAAAGGTATATAATTTAGTATTCAATCACGCTTTTGTAAGTGCAATTAACTTTAACTTGAATTTAATAACATATGTACAATACTAAAGGTTCTTTAAAAGTTTAGAGCCAGGCGTAGTATTTGACATAATCATTTTCAGAAAGGTGAGAAATCTTCGTCATATAAAATTTAAAGTATCGGAAAACAAACCCATCTTTTTTTTTGAGTGTCGAATAAAATATGTTATTTGATTCAAGTGGTATTTATAGAGCTCACAAAAAGTGTTTACTTTTATCTATTTTATGAAGCTTTTACTCGATTATGGTAGTATAAAAGCTTCAGCCCACAATCTAAGTAGATATCAATAATTATGATCACTTATTTGTATAGCTTCGTTTTAAGGTATGTATTAAATAAATATTGCCTTCAATGAAATATATTTTAGAAGATAAAATTGTTACAAAAGCTTCTCGAATTTCCAAAAATGAAATGACTGCCAAATGCTACGTCTGACACTTGACCTAATATATGTATGTCAAAATTGGTATATGAATTTAATTAACTCCAAGTACTTCAAAATCAAAATTCAATACAACTATAATGGTGGTATGTAGACACTATAAATCAAGTTTAATTGTATTGGTAATATTAATAGTGTTTTTGGAGTTTGGGTTTTAAATACGTTAGTTACCACAATTTTCCACTTGTTGACATTACAGAGTGGAACTTAATATTCTTATATTTGTTTTAATCGAAGTAAATTGATTTCGTTACACCAAAAATATACATCCATTTGGATTTCTAAGAAGACGTAAGGTACTTACGGCATTTAAGGCTCACCTTAATTAACAATCCTATAAAAAGCATAACCCAGTCATCTTAGTAAAAAAAAGGATCAAACCTCGAAACCAAACGGAATAAGCCACAAAAGTGAAAACTTTTAGAAATATTTTAGAAAATCGTTAACTTTCAATCAGAATTTAATTGAAAGAAAATACGCTAGCTTTAGAAAAATTTTTTTGACAAAAGTTATACAGTAACAAGTGAAAACAAACAATTGACTGAGTTAATTGTTGAAATACCATGTATAGGCAGTGTTGATAACTCTGTCACATTTCACATACATACATATCTGACATATTTAACTGATATTCTCATATAATGTGCAAGTGTTGATGCGCAATCGTTTGTTTTTTTTGACGTCATGTAAATAACAAAAGATATTCACTTTGATATTCCTATATTAATACATACTATAAAATTTGTACCTAATTAACGTCCTCGTGGGTAAACAGTGATGTTTACAAAAAAATGTTTCAAACAAAAGTTGTTTATTTTTTTGTAAGAAACATTTTTTACATTTAAACTTTTATTCTATCTCTAACGGTTTACAAGATGGGTACTACGGACCCATGACCCAATTGACCCATGTTGCTCATTTACGAACTTGACCTCACCTTTTACGTCCTAAGCACGCTGTAAAAATTTCAGCTTGATATCTCTTTTTGTTTTTGAGTAATCGTGACCACAGACGGACGGACGGACGGACGGACAACCGGAAATGGATTAATTAGGTGATTTTATGAACACCTATACCAATTTTTTTTTGTAGCATCAATATTTTTAGGCGTTACAAACTTGGGACTAAACTTATAATACTATGTATATTTCATATATACATGGTATAAAAGTCATTTGTCTGTGTTAATAACTGTTAAACCCAATTAAATTTTCAAAACCATTTGAAGTTCTTGGTCAAATGACCTTGAAACTAGAATTTCAGGTTTAATTTATGGACATATAGGCGAATGTTTTCTACTATTTTCGATAGCTACTGCGATTTCGTTCGATTAAATCCATTGCTTTGTACACGCTATATTATGAGAAAACAAAACGTGTAAATGCTACGATATTGGTCCGATGTCGCTCACGCTGCCATCATGTATGCTATGAACGAGGCTTTATTGAAGCAATAGGTATAGGTTTTACTGCATAGTTTTATAATTTCTCGTCCTAAAAAGTTTTGTTTTATTCGTATAGTTACGTGGAACGTATGACAAGATGACAGCATGAGCGACTGTGGGTCAATACCATTGCATTTTCACCGACCAGGCACATATGTGTGTAAAGAGTGAAGCGGGAGGATATTATGTTACTGCGAAATTCTAGGTGTAGGCCTTATTTTCCCCAAGTTCGATACTCAATGGCGAATTTTTTATAAAAAACAACTTTTTTAGGACATTCATGTTTTAACAGCTGCAAAATCAAGTTAATTTTTGTTTAGATCTCTTGGATGTGCACAGTATGAACGCTTGATACTTTCGTACTCCCAGTGCAGAACATCTATTCTACGACCTCATTTTTGGCCGTACAAACTACGAAGATTACTTTATTTTCCAAATGTTTTATTTTAAATCGTTATTTATTTATAAATAAAAGTATGCCATAATGAATTAAAAACTAATTATAATTAAGTGAAGAAAATGCATTATCCATTTATATTTTTAACACTTTAACAGAACAGAAATGAGTTTATTTTTCAGTTGACGTAGTTTGATATTTTAATATGAAAATTATGAAAAAAAAAATGTTTAAAATATTAATGAAAAATGGTGGCAAAAAAACAACTCCTTGAAATGTAAATTGTCTACGTAATATAAATTCATACATGCTGTATTACTTCAAACACCCAACAAACATCACTCGAGAATATTTTAGATTATAAAATAAAATGAAAATAAAATGTTTAAAATTATTACATGCATAGAAGGTTTTGTAGCAAGTGTAATAAAACTCGAATTGTCCTTCGTAATATGTCAAGAAGAATTTTGTAATTTAGAATTTAGAGTAATGCTTCATATAGTTTTGTTAATTATTTTTATGGTTATTATTTTGTTTTATGCGATAAAGCATTGCAGCTGTTTTTACAACCTTTGTCAGCTTTATTTCCCTTGTTATATTTCGTGTTCACTAACGTAGATTAAAAGTTGATTGTCAATTTTACTTGTCCACTCTTTTCTGTGTTCAAACTTTGCTGCCAATTTAATGAAATTTTCAAGATTTTATGTTTTTACGGTTAGAAAATTCAGATCTTCAAGCCCAGCCAACCGGCTATATAATAGTTTTGGAAAAGGTACCGACGTCCATATCGAAAAGAAATCAGTATCGAGAGAACGCCAATGGAACCTGATGTGGATCTCTATTAAGGAGTTTTCGACACCCAAAAGCCGTTTAGACTGAAGAGTAGTTCCTGTATACCACATGTGACAAAGGCAGTAGTGATAGACCACTGATGTTTATTATAAACTAGTTAGCTAGCCAGGCTGAAATAAAATGCATACCATCAAAGGTGAGAAGGCCAATAAGCTTTCGAGAAAAAGTTTTTCGACCCCAAAGATTTGAAGGGAAACTTGGAGACCGCAGACTGATAAAGCCTACAGCTGGAAAGTCTTGCTTGGATATTTTGCCTCACCAAATATGGTCAAAAGAAACTAAAAGAAACTATCGAGGAAAGTACAAATAAAAGGGCGAGGCAAGGCGGAATTGAGATGGTTTTATCACAGCTCGAATTTGTGGACGAAGAATAATACCAGTGGGGTAAAAAGACTCCGGAATCAGAAAAAGAACCTAATATATATAGCGACTAGTTACAACCAGTGTTTTCTACTATGCTTTCAGGATTAACTTGAAAAACTAAAAGAAAAATAAGAATAAGAAATGACAACTGCTATGGAGAAGGCAATGTAGAACATGAAATGATAGAATACCTGGAATACCTGGAAAATCCAGCTTTGAAATTTTATACTAATCAATTCCACTGGTCAAAAGAAACTAGTGGAAATTATCGAGAGTACAAATAAAAAGCAAAGCGTAGCAAGACAGAAATGAGATGGTTTTATCATTGCTGAAACTTATGGAAAAAGATTGATATCAGTGAGGCAAAAAGACTCCGGAATCAAAAAAAAGAACTTCTACGTCTACATAACGACTTGTTACAACAAATGTCTCAACTTTGCTTTTGAAAAAAGAAGAATAAAAAATGACAACTACTGTGAAGAAGGCAATGGAGAACATGAAATGACAGATTACCTATTTTTGTGAATGTTTAACACTTGAAAACCGATGTTCAAAAACTTAGGGATAAGGTTTGCCAAACAGTCTGGAACAAGCGGTAGAGATCAACATCAATAAATGATGCTTCTACTACCGGACAAAACACTTTCGTGTGAGTGTCAGCACTTTCGAACGAGTTCCTTAACATAACCTAACTTCGTTCATCTTAAATGAGTATTAGTGGAGAACCCTTGATGTTCCATCATCCATTCCTACTTAACCGAATTTTTTATACTGTAGGAAGAAGAAGTTATTACCCTGTTATTAGTGAATAAATAATATATAAAGCAAATGTTAAAGTAAGACGTAATGAGTTGTTCATGACAGTCGTCGTAATTAAGAAATAACGAAACAATTTTCTTGCTATTACAAATGAAGTGAGATAGATATACAGCTAACATAAGTATGCTATTTATATACATCAAATTTATATTTAAATAAATTTTACATCATCCACAAGGTGTACCTATATTCATTACTTTTTTTTATTTTTATAACCAACTGCTTCTGTAAATATTATAATATTTTTATAATGTATGAATATGATAAATATATCTGTCAAGTCAAGAAAGTGTTAAAAGCTTTCATAGCTTTTAAAGTAAAGCATTAAAAATGAATTCTTTTGAAAAATGGTCATTCTAAAATCAGAATTTCTTCTTTACTGATGAAACATATACGCTCATAGTGATAGTAGTTTGTGTATTTAGTCAGGAAAGGATATCCATTCCCGGCCGACTATGAAGGCACACATAGAAATCCAGAAATGTGCTTTTCCTAGGGTACCCCTTTTCCTTACAAACAGAGTTTTATCGAAATTGGAGATTAAAAAAATTTCTTGATTTTTTGCAATTTTTTTCCCCTTTGAAAAAATCGAGAAAATCGCAAAAAAATTTTTGTTTTGGAATTTGATGGAACTCGGTGGATGGGGTAATTTTGACTAAAAAACTATGAAAATCCGGTTAATTTAATGGTTGGATGCAGAGTTTCTCAGATATCGTAATATTTGGAACGATTTTGGCCCGTATCTCAAAAACTATTCGACCAGTCATCAAATGCACCCGATTTTTGTACTTTTTGGGCCAAAATTACCTTATATACTCAGTTTTATCGAAATTGGAGATAAACAAAATTTCTCGATTTTTTGCAATTTTTTTAAGGGTAAGGTACCCCTTAGAAAAAATCGAGAAAAACGCAAAAAAATTTTTGTTTTGGAATTTGATGAAACTCGGTGGATGGGGTGATTTTGATCCAAAAAGTTTAAAAATCAGGTAAATTTAATGATTGATGATTTCTTTGTCAAATCGAATTTTTACTGTCAAATAAAAAAGTATGGTACTGCTTGATGGTAAAGAAACTTGGATTATAAGAGAAAAAAAAAAGAACTTTCAGTTTGTTTGTAAATAAAACCACATTATGTAAATTTTTTGTGATAAAACTAAACTTAAAATTTAAATAATTAATTAATTTTCTATAGAGTTAAAATACATCCAATTATTCAGTTGTACACTAGTTTTGGGGTTGGTAAAATACTTTCATGTTCTGTGTGTTTTTTTCTCATGTTGTTTTACTACAATGAATTGCATGTTAGTCGAAAATTTTCGAACAAAAACACATGAAACTATAAATGTATTTTCAATGTGAATAGAAATCATTACCAAAACCCGAATTTACCTTTAATCAAAACTCTAGATTAGTTGTTGTTATAAGAATTTACTTAAAAATATAACGACAATAACAAAAAATAAATTGATTTTTAAATTCTATAGGGTAAGACATAGTATCTAGATTCTAAAACACAATGTACCTTGAATCACTCTATAATTTCTCGACAATAAGAGTATTTTATCAAAATTCAGGAAATTCGAGTAGGCTGAAGAGTGTTTGTCAACATGGTTTTCGAATAAACTAAAAAAAAATTTGTTTGCGAAAAAAGTAAAAATTTTGATTCTTCTTACTAGTGGGTAGAGGAAACAATAAACAACTTCGAAAACGAGGAGCGAGAGTTTAAACGTTTCGCTGGTTTGTATGTATGTATACGTGTAGAAAGGGGCGAATATCCGTGCATTGGATCAAAAAATGGAGGAGGATTTTTTGATGCAAGGACGTCCGCTCCTCCTGAGGCATCCCTATTTTAAAAACTACACCTTCTTATTTATTTTGATGTCATTTCACTTTTAACAAAAATTTTTAAAAAATTAACATATCTACATCAAAAAACGTGCAAGACCGGAGTACTTCGAAATAATTTCGGATTTTGAATATGACAGCATACAGATGTGGTTAAAATATCATATATAATAGATGGATGTTGTTAATTTACATGTTTATTGTTAATTCATCAGAATATCTCTGCTACTCCACCAAAAGTTGAATATATATCGTATACCTATGTATAGGTTGTTGACTGACTTTAACATAAATATATAGGTAAAATGATTTACCACCATGGTTGGTTCTTCTTTAACTTTTGAATTAAACATATTCAAATAATATAATTTTGTTTAAACTATATAACAACTATGTATTTTAAAGGGATCTGGAACAACTGTTAACATGTTAACTTTTACTAGTGGATTCCAGTAAAATACATGAAGGTGAAACATGATGAAAAGTTTAATAATTGATTTAGTTTATTTATTTAAGTTTTATTTGTCTGATGAACGAGCGCCAGCCAGGCCAATTTTGGATAAAAGGTTTAAGTTTTTTTTTAAAATATATAGTTGGACTAAGTTTAAATCAATTCTGAAAATTTTCATGGGGGGGGGCTATCCGTGGTAATAGATATATCTTAACTTAAAACTATTCAAGGCTATGAGAGATGAGAATCCTTATTTGTAATATTTCTACTTTATAAATAATTCAATCAGAAGTAGAATGAAAACAAGTGAAAACAAACAATTGACTGAGTTAATTGTTAAAATATCATGCATAAACGGTGTTGATTACCCTATGAGATTACACATACATAAATGTCACACAAACATAACTAATATAACTGATATTCCCATATAATACATACTATACAATTTACGCCTGATTTACGCCTTCACGAGTAAACAGTAATGTTTACAAAAAGATGTATCAATTAAAGTTGTTTATTTTTTGATAAGGAACATTTTTTACGTTTAAACTTTTGTTCTATCTCTAACGGTTTACAATATGGGTCCTACGGATCCAAGATCCACTTGACCTATGTTGCTCATTTAGGAACTTTTTACGTCGTGAGTACGCTGTACAAATTTCAGCTTGATATCTTTTATCGTTTTTGAGTTATCGTGTTGACAGACTTATTTTATGAACACGTATACCAAAATTTTGTGCGTAGCATCAATATTTATAAGCGTTTCAAACTTGGGACTAAACTTAGTATACCTTGCATATTACATATATGCATGGCATAATAATTCGTAACATTTAAATATAAAAACTTGTTTGATTTCAATACAAATCATTTAAATTATTTGGTGGAAGCGACGATAAACTGTTACTGTATTGTATATAGGATATCGTATACCTAATTCCTTGCACTTCCACCAATAATGAAATAACTTATATAACTTAATAACTTATATAGTGTACACATATCATGTTTATTATGATATACAAAGATTAATAAAATTATTATAAACTAAATCAAAACAAGTGAAAACAAACAATTGACTGAGTTAATTGTTGAAATACCATGTATAGTCAGTGTTGATTTCTTTATCACATTACATATACCAACATGTGACACATACATAACTGATAATCAAGTATAGTACATATTATAAAATTTCCGCCTAATTGGCGCCCTCACGGGTAAACAGTGATGTTTACGAAAAAATGTTTCGAACAAAAGTTGTTTAATTTTTAATAAGGAACATTTTTTACATTTACACTTTTGTTCTATCTCTAACGGTTTACAAGATGGGTCCTACGGACCCAAGACCCAATTGACCTATGCTGCTCATTTACGAACATGACCTCACTTTTTACGTCCTGAATACGCTGTAAAAATTTCAGCTCGATATCTTTTTTCGTTTTTGAGTTATCGTGTCCACAGACGGATGGACGGACGGACAACCGGAAATGGACTTATTAGGTGATTTTATGAACACCTATGACAAATTTTTTTTCCTAGCATCATTATTTTTAAGCGTTACAAACTTGGGACTAAACTTAATATACTATGTATATTTCATATATACATGGTATAAAAGGCGACGTATTGAATTTTTTTAAGAGCAGAAACTAACTCTGGCTTTTTAAGTAAAATGAATTCACGAATTTCGCCAAATAATTTACCTGTTATTCGTAGTGTAAATAATTGGAAAACTTTTTATAGATTTTGGTTTTTACAATCTGTTAAAACTCAAATTTAATTGATCAAATAATAATCTAACTATGATGTATCCTCTTATAACATTTCTAAGAAAATATATACAAAAATTCAAAATTTGAAAAATATTTATACGAATAGAAATTTGATTGCATAATATATTTTTGAACTTACTTTGTGTGTGTAGAACAATAACTATAAGGAACAGCAACGATGTAGAATGTTTAAAATGTTGAAATAACAACCCGAGTAGATTCCCAAATGAATTACTACTACGAGTATTATTATTATGATTATTATGATACATCACAATCCGTCTTCTTCTTCTGTTGTTACTATGTTGTTGTTCTTCTGTTTTATGCCATATATTGTCTTTGGCCACCGACACCGATGGCGTTGTCGTCGTCAACATCGTCATCATCATCATATCCCACCGTACCAACAACAACAATGAACGTAACCAACAAAACTGCCAAGTTTTGTTGGTTGTAAATATTTGTTGTTATATTGCGCTACTATCTTTCAAAAGCTTTACACTGCTGCAGCTTATAGTAGAACGATCTATAACTATTACCAGTTGTTGTTGGCTTACCAGCAGGGATATATGTGAAGGAATTTTATCTGTAAACAAAAGAAATGAAAAGAATTAATATTGAGAGAAAATTGTTTTTAATATGTACACAGACATTTTTAAAAATAAATTTTATTCTAGACGATTACAAGATGCAATATATAAAACGCGAAAAAAACGAGATATATGAGATAGATTAAGGCACAATGCTTCTAAACTTGGACCAAGTAGATAATGGGTTCAAATCTTGGTGACACAAGGCCCTCATTGATAGAGGTTGATGAAAGTTCGTCAAAGGGCATGTAACGGTTTTGAAGAAAAAATATATTTTTGTGAATATTGCCAAAACCTTTGCCTAAAAAAAGTCATAACAAGTGAAAACATACAATTGACTGAGTTAAGTGTTGAAATACCTTATATAGACAATATGGATTACGCAATCGTTTGTTTTTTACGACATGTAAGTAAAGAAAGATAGCCACTTTTACACGCAATGTTATAAGAGAATCTTTTTTCTCACTTCCTCAGTGGAGATAGTAAATGCTATAAACAAACAAACACATACATAATATATCTAACGTATTATAACATATTATATAATGTTTCTAACTGTTTACCTTTATGGGTAAACAGTGATGTTTATGAAAAAATGCTTCTTACAAAAGTTGTTTTTTATTTTATAAGTAACATTTTTTATAATTAAATTTATATTCAATCTCTACCAAGATTGATCCTACGGAGCCAAGACCCAATTGACCTATGTTGCTCCTTTTCGAAGTCCACCTCACTTTTTACGTCCTTACAAAGCTATGAAAATTTCAGCTTGATATATCTTTTCGTTTTTGAGTTATCATGTCGACAGGCAGACAGTCAAACAGACGGACAGATAATCGAAATTGGATTAATAAGGTGATTTTATGAACAAGTAGAGCAAAATTTTGTTCGTAGAATCAATATTTTTAAGCTTTACGAACTTGAGACTTGGTAACTTAGTAAAACTTGATACATTTCATATATACAGGGTATAAAAATACATTTTATATTGAATCAAAAAGCTGCCATTTCATGGAACATGACATAGTAACCTGAGATTTTTGATCGCCGGGAATAGACTTGAAAACACTGACACTCAATTTCGAAACTATCTTTCAATTTTGACGATTCCAAATAGTCACCATATCGGAAAAAGGTACCCTTTTCGGCCGTTTAGAACGGAAAGTTTGAAATGATTAGTTTATTTTCCGTAACTTTATTTTCCATAGACAAAAAATCTATGGAAAATAAAGTTACGCCTCTAACTCACGCTTTCTCTTGTCTGTAATACAAATTTAGAAAAAGATACGAAATAATTCAAAATGACCGGTGAAAGGTTAGACTTGACCATTATCACAATTTTCCACGTTGTCTAAAATTTCGTATGTAATTTTCATTATAACAGAAATTTTATACATTTAAATGTATCATAGACTTACAAAATATACATTAAATACAGTGAAATTTCTCTCAAACCATATTGAATATTATTGAGTGAATTTTCTAGAAGAACCAAAAGAAAATAAATAAAGAATCAACATCAGTTAGATAAAGTTTTATTCACCGAAAAGGTCCAATCAATGAAATATATATTTTGTAAGTCTATAATCATATGAGTACCTATATTTTAATCCTTTTTTTACATTGTCCTTCGTATATCTCGTACGTAATTAAACACAATAAAAAAATATGTTTTCTGATATATAAAAATATTTTTTTTAAACCCAATCTGATTTAAGGATTATAATAATAGTAAAAGGTTTTATAAATATGGCTTTTTGCCCTTTAATCTTTAATTTGTAACATTATATAAAAGGATAATGATTCAGAAAAAAAACTCATCAATTAACCAGATTAAAGAACTTGAATTTTTATTTATATGGGCCCGTTACTGTGTCTCTCTAACTATTCGAATCCATATAACAAACCCTTTATAAAATTTCTATATACATGGATTTTTTTTTCATTTAAAATAAAAACTTAATTAAAAAAATCAACACACCCGACTACTTTAAATAAAAACTGAAAAGAAAAAAGTTCGGCTCAAGTCTTCCCAAAAATGGATCTCTACGGTACTGAACTCGTTATGTAAACTATTAGAATTGTTTTTTTCTTTTCAGTTTCTATTCTACACTTTTTAGTTTTTATTCTACACTTTTTAGTTAAGATTTTCGTCTAGAAGTCGCCATATTGAATTATCATAACTGCCATATCTTTGTGAAACTCACAATATTAAGACAAATTGATTGACGATAGAATAATCAATATCGGGCCAGCTATTTGATCTATAGTGTGCCAGAAAGGAATACACATGCATACAATGCGTCGAATTTAAGATGAAAAAGTCCTCATATTTTCGTTATTTATAGGTATATCGATTTGAAATTTTGCACAGTACTACAGGGTGATGGGACACATTTTTTAAGATACTCAACCGATACCTGGACTTAAACTCAGTCTTCTACAAATTGATATGATATGGTTATTACAAATTGATATGCTACGGTCAGAGATATGGTTATATCGAAAAAAACTATAAGAAAAAGTTCCTTAGAATATTTGTTTATACCTATATACCGAAATTCGCATTTTTAATTTTTTTCATTATTTTGGTCCACACTGATAATATTATTGAAATATTTAAATACATAAAAATTTTTTGAAGATCAAAATTTTTATAACGCGAGTACTTATGGGTTAAGATTATTGTACTAAATCCCGTACAGATTTGTTTGAAATACCCTGTATACATTCACATAATGAATGTTGACTCATAATATGTAATTATATTCTCATGTTTATACATATAGTAATACTGATGATGACTGACTTTCAATTTATACAACCTTCCATGTGTTCATTAACTCAGTAACGTAAAACAGGAGCTTACAAATTTAAGTTAACACAGAAAACTTAACATTAAATTTGAAAGAGAATGCCTGATGTTATAGTTTCACAAACCAATTCAAATATTTTCGTGTTAATGTATAATAATAGAGCCACCAATCTATGTGAGGGATATTTAAACTCTATGCAAGACATGGTGTCCACTTGACATAATTATATCATAATTGTGTTACGTAAATATTTACAGCGTGATTCATCTCTGGATGTACAAACTAATTGAGTAGTTGAACAAAATTTTTTTTGGACTAAACTGGAGAGATCATATTTAAGTTTTATAACAAAACTGTTCTTATTTTTACATAATAATTTTCAAGTTACATACAGTTTTAAAAAACCTTTCAAAAGTGAAACGATAATTATTCAACGAATGGAGTTACAGTAAACCGGTAAATTTACAACCAGAAACATTTTAATTTAAATAAAATTATTGTCAGTTTTCCAAATAAAAAAATAATTGTCAGTTTTTCGAAGGGAAAATCGACGAGAACAAATTAAAATTTATGCATTTAAATCCGCTAAAATAAAATACTAGGAGAAGCAGTATTTTCCAGTAAACGACGATTAAATCTTTAAATTATTTCCTATAGCTCCGATTGACATGACAATTTGACGGTAAGTAAACAAGGCACCAAGAAACCCCAAAAACAAGGTGCCTTGTGTGATGCTTTTGCCTAGGGGGTGGAAAAATATAGGTTGAAAATGACTACAGGAATCGATAGAGTGATGAAATTTAAGCAAAAAATGTCAGCCAAGTATACTTCAAAAAGTCCATACTTTCCGACTTATTTTCGATTGAAATTCAAAGTAATAAACGTCAAAAATAGAACAATTGGATGATTTTGGAAAAAAGTATATCGTACACTTTTTAAAGTACTATAAAAAACCTTAACTCTGATCTGATCAGCGACCCCCAAAACCCTTTTATACGTCATAAAAATTTTGAATTTGCAAAAAATATGAAAGCGGGGGGGGAAGGGGTGGATGTTGTAAAAAGTGCTATATTAATAAAAACATCTAAAATTTTGGGTTACTTTAGCATTTTAAACTATTTTGCCATCTTTTTAAAATCTTTTAAGATACATTTATTTCATACACCCCTTCCCCCTTACAGCGCGGGGGTTAAAACTTAAAAATTTTGCTTTAAACCATATAGACCTCTTTTAAAAATAGTTTTCTCATGCCAAAGCAAAAAACACCCCCCCAAAGCCAGTCCATACACCCCCCAAACAATTATTTCCAGAAAGTGTTAAATTTTCCGTTTTTTGCAAAAATATGGATCAAGGAGTCATTTTGCGGGTAAGCCACTTATTATAAAATCGAAAGATAATAAAAAATGCTACAATTTAAAAAAAAATTTAACCTCGTAGGACAAAATGGCATAAAATGGCAGCCATTTTAAACAATTCCCTAAATTGGAAATTTTGGCCGAACTATTTCGGTATATCGAACGGATTTCGCTAAAATTTTAACCGAAAGTTGTAAGTAATAAAACCTACTATTGATATTAGTTTCATTAAAATCAATCGAATATTTTTCAAGTTATAGTCAAATGAACTGTTTTACCATATGTATGTATACATATATATATAACTGGGAGGGGAAGGGACGAAACCCCACCAAAAAATTATGAGGAGTAGTTCTTAACATGGACTACAAACCTACCAAATTTGGATATGCACCGATGCCTCCTTTTGCGAATATAAAATAAAAATGATAAAATTTCTGAAAAAAATTTCATTTTTAACGCCATTTTGTTTTTTAAACATGTTGCACCACTCCGGGAAAGTAAAAAATTTCAAAAAATACTTATTTTGATGTGAAAAGAAAAACCCCAAAGTTTCGCTGCTCGAACTTTTAATCCATATAACAGCCTTTTTTTGCTTAGATTTACTCCAGTAGTTTTGAATAAATAGTTTTCAAAATATAAGAAAGCTACAACATAAACTGTTTGAAAAATAAAAGTTATATATGTTTTTAATCAAGCGTGAGCAAAATTCTCAAAACGGAATTTCATGTTTTTCGAGATCTCATGTAAAAGGCATACCAATTGTTTTTCGAAATACTTGGTATAGACAACATACATGCAATATTCATATAGTTTACTCAATAATACCACCATACTATACCGTAGCCATGTGGTTGTTGGCTAGTAATTTTAACGTAAAGTTTTCAAAACCAACAAATTACTAGCCACATAGCATCGAATAAAAGCAAATTTTACAATGAGTTTAATAATAATACTATAAACCGAACTGTACAGTAGTGTATGTATACCTACTGATATTCAAACTCAAACCAAACTCTATATAAACTCAACTTTCTATACATATGAGACTATTCAACAACATTTTAATAAAACTTTCACATTTATGTATGTGAAATGTAACATTTTCCCAAAAAACCATATCCAATGTGACCTGACCTATTATTGTTATAAACTAAATAAGGGTCGGATTATATGTGTTTGAGGTTAACTCGAAAATTAATTTAACAAGAAAAATTTTTAAAAAAATTTTAAATAAATTTTGAACAAGCGCGGTTCCGGTAAATATTTTGGAGGAGATAATATAAACATTTCATGGGCAATTCTTGATAAGTTTGCACTAAATCAATTTACTTGACTGTTCATGTTCTTATAACAAGTAAAATTGTCTTGGGTCAATTTTCTCAATACTTTTTTGAAGAAAATAATTATGACTGTATTTTACTGAAACTTTCTTGAATACAGAAATTATGTACCTGCTTTCTTCTAAAGAAAAAATTTACTTGCAAGTAGTGCTATTTTTTTTACAGTATATACTTTTCCTGCTCTTACGTTTTAATCTATTTTATTGCGCATTTTGCGATTAAAGCACAGATTTCTGAAGAGATATGGAATGAATTTGCCCTAAGATTTTGCCGCTTGTATATACGTTTTTAAGCAATATACCAAAAACTGTAAAGCTAACCGTCATATCGACTTCATTTTTTGAACAAGAATTTTTCGAAAATCACGAATCTTTCTTTGTTTTGATATCTTATGGATGTTTTATGTAGAAAGTACAAAAAAGTTTCTGAGATACTTTTAAGACACAATATTCTCCGGGATATCGCTTTGAGTATATACAATTTTAGTTGAAATGTTAAAAACTACAAATTCAATCGATAAATGGCCTCAAATTTAACACTTTTTCATTTGATATATTTGAAAAATTGAGAAAACCTCAAAAAATTGTTTGCTTCTAAATTTTATAAAACAATGGTACCTATATTTTAACCCAAAAAAATACAGAAAACGGGTTCATCTAACCATTGAGTGAGTTTAATATTGATTCGATTCGAATTACTCTAAATAATCTATAGAAAAAGTGTCTGTGTGTAAGAACGCAATTCTAACAAAGGCAGGAAAAAATGCGTATCTTGATATGTGCAAAAATATTTCTAGGATACGCCCATAAACACAATTAACCCATTTTTATGCTTGTGAAGAATCCCAGCTCTAGTTATCGTAAATAAATAAGTTCATTATGGGTACCATTCAACTGCAGAATGGATAATCTGTCCATGTATGTAAATTTTAATTATATAATTTAGTTGCAATGACGCTGGTAACATATTCATATAAAGTAAGGTATAAAATATAATTATTGTTATTATTAGGTATGTGAGAGCAAACTAGGTAGGTATTTTGTATTGAAGAGTGGCAAAACTTGGAAAACTAATTTAAAAAATTTATATTATTTTGATTTCAAAAGTGTTATGAAATCTGCGTCAGCAGTTTATGTTCATATTTACACTTAGGAACAAATAAGACATTTTGCACCTAAATTCTGAAACCAGCAGTTCTTTAACGTAAAGTTATAAGATTTTAATTTATAAAAAAGATTTTACCAAATATTTTTTATTTTGAAAATTGCGCACCTCCCCCTTGTTTATCTGTCGATTTTTCTCATTAACGAACTTGACCTTTCAAATAGAAAAACCATTCTTGATACCAAATTTTACTCAAATCGGACTTAAATTACAACCGCTAGAGAGTTTACAGACAAATAAAGATATGTATGAATAGATACATACATATAAATTTTAACGATGGTCATCTATTAGGTAGGATCGATGAACATTCGAAGAAATTTTTTCGAAATTCCATCATCAGTACAAAAGCAATAGCTCCATTTCCTTCGACAATCCGCTAAAAATATAAACTGCAATAAGGGATTAAAACTTCTGGGTCATTGTTTTACTTGGATTTTGTTATTTTGTCAAAACTTTACATAACTATGGCAAAAAACAAAAAAAAGATACGTAGCTTTCATAAATTTCAAATTAATCATAAATTTTTTTAAATTATTTTATCTGTAAACTGCTTCAGATTTAATTAATCTAGTTCATATACAATGAAGAGGAGATGGATATTGGATATAATTCATAAAAAATGGCACATGCCGAGCGATATTCATTAGCTCGTCATTTATGTTTTATTTCATATTTAGTATCCAACTGCGCATAAATAGTGGACTAATACCTATTTAAAAATGGGATATAAATTTTTGAAAAGAAGCTTTTTAGTTGAACCAATAATTATTTTAATATATATATAAAAAATATAAAAAAAAAAAAAAAACTCAATTTCTCTACGCCAAGTTTTAAAGACATTAAATGTTTAAAAATAAATCACAAAAAAGATTAAAAAAAATTGCAATAAACAAAGTATAACTAAATTATTTAGTAAAATAAATACTATAGTATCTCCATGTAGCCTCCATGATTGAGGTATGATCTCACACCTTTGGATTATTTTCTGTAGGGAATACCTACACTCAGAATCCAAAATTTGCCGTAATATTGTCGATATTCGCTTCGTGCATGAGTTTTATTTCAGGAAGTTACGATAATAACGACACCCTGCTTTATTAATATAATTGTATTGATGGACATATAAGTCGATAGACTGTATAAATGTTTTACATTGCAAATTTAATACTATTTTCAAACAAATATAAATAAGCAAATATGTTATTTATGCAATTTTTGTTCTTATTTTCACAATTTCTAACACAACAAGTTAATTAATTATTATTTTTTAAATAATTTTAATTTGACATTCCTATTCGCACCGTGCGTGAGTTTTAAAGGAGGCGTTTCCATGGTAACGGTACACTAATTTAATTATAGAACTATATGGATGCATATATAATTGTATGGATTACATTTAAGACTTACATTGAAAATTTAATATTATTGTCTCACAAATTTAAATAAATAATTATGATAATTTACATTTGAAAAATAATATTTGTGCAATTTGATTTCTTATTTTCACAATTTTTAATGCATTAAGTTTAATTAATTAGTGTTTTTCAATAATTTTAATTTGACATTTTCTATAAGATTAACATGTAAAGAATTGCAAATTAATCATAACAGCCTCCTTTATCGCCAAAATTTTTCACTGGAAGCGCTAGCATCGATTTTATTGTCCCTACCATGACTACGCACACAACGAATACCATTTACTTAGTAAACAATTGAAAATTAGTCATATTTTAAATAAAAAGCATTAGTTATTGAAAATTTTATAAAATAACAGCGCTGTAATCGATTTAGCATATGTAGAATCAGTCATTTATCTTAAAGCTCTCTCCAAATTTTTGCTCCACAAACCTTGGTGAGCACAGAGGCCAAAATAAAAAACACTTTTATGTAATAAATTATTAAATAATGTTATGTATGTTATGAATAGGGAAGTTTTAATGTTATACAATATTACATATATTAGTTAGTATATTCAAATAAAAATTATTGTTAGTGAGATTTTCTTAACGACCATCGTAATGTAATGTTACATCAACGACCATTGTATGTATACCTACTAACTACTAGTTTCCTACACATAAAAATATAACATGAACACCACATGACTTCCTAGTATGATAAAAAACAAGTTAAAATCGATTCAAGGAAAGTAATTCTATCAAATTCAACATGAAAAGGGGATGAACCTTGCATCAAATCAGGTATGCTTGTCTCTTTGATATGTGGTATACCATGTTAATGCAATTAAAATCCAAGTTTTTGACCTCGGCAAACCTTGTTTTTGACCTCAGTATTAGACCTTATTTCAGTTTTTGCCGATTTTACAAAAACGGTATTATTTATTTTTTAAGAAGGTTAAATTTGCAACAATTTGAGATCAAGCTCATTTTTGTAGGTCAGATAGTTTCGGAGCTTTTGAAAGTTTGTCTATTTCTTCAAGTTATACGATTTTTTGCAAAATTTGATCTTGTAAACCGTTATAGATAAAGGCGCAAATTTCGAAAAAATTTTGGTGTTCATTTTCTCCAAAACCGTAAAAGATAGGGAGTTGTAAATTTGCAGGTAACTTCAACTAGTGGCTTTTTGAAACACTCTGGAAAAACAATAAAAAAATTCTAGAAAATTCTTGTTCGCAAATTTTCGAAATTGTCGAGAAAACCAGTGATGTTTACGAAAAAATGTTTACAAAAGTTGTTCATCTTTTATAAGAAACATTTATTATATTTAAACTTTAGTTCTATCTCTAACGGTTTACAAGATGGAATTTTGCGTAGAATCGTATATAACTTGAAAAAACAGAAAACTTTGAAAAGCTGTATCTCTGAAACTGTTGGTTCTAAATATTGAGTCCTTCCAGGTCAAAATCGAAACTAAAATAAAGTCAAAATTTTCTAGTGTTTTATTATTTTTCGGCATGATTCGGTCGTTTGCCAAGGTCGGGAACTTGGATTTAACATTGCCTTTACATTGCAAACAACATATCAAAAAAAACAAAAATACCTGATTTGATGCAAAGTCTGTTGTTTAATTTGATTGAATCACTGTGTAGCTGCCACACTGAAACTATGCCAAAATGGATTCAGTGCAAAATAAATATTACTATAACTCCTTTCCGTCTGTGGACACGATAACTCAAAAACAAAAAAAGATATCAAGCTGAAAGTTTTACCGTAGGACCCATATTGAAAACCGTTAGAGATAGAACAAAAGTTTAAACGTAAAAAATATTCTTTATCAAAAAATAAACATCTTTTATTTGAAATATTTTTTCGTGAACATCACTGTTTACCCATGAGGGCGCAAATTAAGCGAAAATTGTATAGTATGTATTATATGGGATTATCAGTTATGTATGTGTGACATGTATGTATGTGTCATATGATGCAGTAATCAACACTGTCTATGCATGGTATTTCAACAATTAACAAGTCAATTATCACAAAATTCATCACCAAAGTTGAAAATAGGGTACAAATTATTTCAATCACAAGACTAAACTTTCCTTGGCGCTCGTACTGACTTTAATATTCATCGGTTTACGGGTTTGGAGTAATGCGAGAGTTTCTCAATAAAAATGGCAGACACACAATAGAAGATATTTTTTATCCCCCGACTAACAAAGAGGGGTGTTATAAGTTGATTGTATCTTTGTATCTGTCCATCTGCGTAGGTGTGTGGTTGTATATCTGTGTTTCTGTCTGTTACATAGAGAAAATAAATATTACAATAACTCCTTTACTTTTTGCACAAGGGCGTGAAAGCACAGAGAGTTATAGTACAGTGTATATGGACACGGTAGGAACCATACATATACAATACTACATGTGTTGTTTAATTGCCTAAATATAATAGCTGACTAAAGTCTAATTTACATTAGTTTTATTTACCTAAATTTTTATTTTATTTAACGTGCATTGCACTTAACGTAATTAGGTTACCATGGGATGAATTCTACTAATGCTAAGTGGTCATTTGATATGTATGTAATCTTATTATGTCTGTTTTACCAAAATAAACATGTTTATTTATAAAAATTTGTATGTCGAACCGAAATTAGACACATCTCTTATATTAAATAAATTTTAAAAAAATCAAGAAATTGGACTGATTAAAAGTGAAAAGAAAAAATTGAGGCAGTACGAGCTTCGAGGCAATTTTAGAATTAGGGTTGAAAATATTTGAACCTTATTTTCAACTTTGATGCTGAATTTTGTTATAACTTCATGAATGTAAACGAAAAATAATAATATCATTTGTTCGATATCAGCCTTGGTTTTCGAAATATCGAAACATTAATAATTATTAATATTATCAATTGGTCATAGTGCCTGACAAATTCTCTGCTACATTTTTTTGGGCCGATACCTTACATACGGCGTAATCATACTCTTTTGAAAACGCAGCACTTTCCAAAAAAAATCGTAGAGAGAAGTTTGGTAGACTCGCCAAGAGGGTGGAACTAACGGGACAAACAAATGTGAAAGTGTAAACAAATATAAAATATTTTTACTACATGTAAGAAAATTAATGAACTAGTTAGTAAGGCATTGTTTAAAATGTTTTTAATGGCCCTATAAAAAACTATTGTTATTTTTATACCATGCATATATGTAATATGCAAGGTATACTAAGTTTAGTCCCAAGTTTGTAACGCTTAAAAATATTGATGCCACGCACAAAATTTTGCTATAGGTGTTCATAGAATCACCTAATTAGTCCATTTCCGGCTGTCCGTCCGTCCGTCCGTCACGATAACTTAAAAACGAAAAAAGATATCGAGCTGAAACTTTTACAGCGTACTCAGGACGTAAAAAGTGAGGTCGAGTTCGTAAATGAGCATCATAAGTCAATTGGGTCTTTGTTTGAAACATTTTTTCGTAAACATCACTGTTTACCCGTGAGGACGCAATTAGACGAAAATTTTATAGAATGTACCATACTTGAATATCAGTTTTGTATGTGTCACATGTATGTATGTGTTATGTGATAAAGAAATCAACACTGACTATGCATGGTATTTCAACAATTAATTCAGTCAATTGTTTGTTTTCACTTGTTTTTAAATAAAATTCAGTTTTATATACGTACAATTAAAACTGTCAAAGAGATCCTAATCGAAAGAAAATTTCCGCAGGAATATTTATCCTGAAATTCTTTTTATACCAATTCAACACTTAAGTGAAAATAAGACAAAATTTTTGAGTCCGAGAGTTAGAATCTTTCTTTATTTTTATTCTACAAAAATTTGTCTTGACAATTCACGGTGAGTTTTATAACAAAAAATCTGATCCTAGTTTCTTCTGTGCTCATTAAATTTAAAATGCATTCGAGAAAAGATCGAAAATTTTATATACATAGACCATCTTACTCGCCCTAAAATATATAAAATCTTGAAGCCATTTACAGTTTTGTTTCCGCTCGCAATTTTAATCGATGGTATAAATGGCGACAAGATCCAATTTACGTAAAAAAAAAAATTCGTTCAATCATAATCTTTCGAGGTAATAATAATAATAATGGGGTTTAACCTCCGTTTCTCTAACATATACGCCTATAACAGAGGCTACCCACACCATTATTTGTTAATCTTTATTTATTTAATTACAAACATATCTACAAGTATATTGGATGTGGGTGGAGTCGGTTCTTATCCAAGCGACGACAATGTGATCAATTCTACCGCCCTCATTAATCATAATTGTTCACACTGCCGCTGCCTGGATTCGAACCCGCAACCTAAGTCTACATGGACAAACAGCCGAAGACAAACGCCTTAGACCGCTCGGCCATTTAGGCTCTTTCTTTCGAGATAATGATATATCATGGTGAAATTTTATTATATTCAATTTGTCATAGACTATGTGCATAATTTCGGTAAAATTTTATATTGCGTATATAAACATTAATATTCGAAAAATAATCTTAAGTTATCCTAAATCATTTCTTTCTAACAAGGAATAAAAAACCAAAAAAAGAAGCATTTTTATCCATCCGAACAAAATCTATAATAAATTATCCAAACCAAAAAGTAAAAATATTATTTTACATAAATTATACAGAAAAATGTGTTAAGTCTGTTGAAATTTTTTACATAAAAAAATATCACACACAAAAAAAAAATTACACATCCAAAACGATTTATAAGATTTAAATTCGACACTATTTTTTTATTTTCTTATGCTCTTCGACATCTTCTTATTGGATCATTTCTGAATGTAGGAATGTGTGTGTACTCTTTCTAATACAATATATTTCTATGTATCTCAATATTGACTTGATTCGATTTATTTCTAGTATTATAAATATGGTTATATATTACCAAGGAATATATAAACTCCATATTTCTTGATAATATTGTATAACAGTTACAAAATATACTGCGTTTAGGTATTGGATGATTCATTTAGCTTGTAGCGGACGCATCTTTCCGTTGGTTATTAATTATTCAAGTAATTAATGGACGAGGAAGGCTGTGACGTTACATTTACTATAACAACATAATTTGTATAAATATCATTAATAAATTCTAAACTTTGAAGTTAGATTTATTATTTGCGCATCAACTTATCTTTCAGAAGAAGGTTCTAGTGAAGACTTCATATTTGGTTCCGATACCGGGAATCGAACCCGAGCCTCCTGGGTGAAAGCCAGGTATCACACAAGTATACACAATTCACAGCACCTGACTATTCATCACTAGTTTTGCTAACTCATTATAAATTAGCTTGTTACTGTAAATGAAATAATTTTATTTTTAGCAAGAAATAACTTTTACTTGAATTTTTTATCGTAAATAGGCTAATTTCAAGATGAAATTCAATATGAACATTTTTATACTTCAATCGTTTCTGATAGTTGAAAGATGATAATTTTAAAGGAAACATATGAACTGATTATACCCAGTCAGTAACTACACATTTTGAATTCAAATCACACTCTAAAAAAATAAATATAAGTTTTGTCGAGAGAAATGCTCCAACTAAAAAATAAAAAGGTCTTATAAGTTTGGCTTCGCCTTCAGGTTACTTTAAAAGTCTACTAACTAAAATTTAATTTGTATGGGTGGTCTCTGTTAAGGCATATGTCAGAGAAACGGAGGTTAAAATAAATTTATTTAGTTGGAGATAAGAAATGACAAAACCTGAAGGATTTGAAGGTTTCTTTACATAAAGGGTTTTGGTGCTAAACTTCCGTATTACATGTTTACGAAAAAATGTTTCGAACAAAAGTTATTTTTTTATAAGGAACATTTTTTACGTTTGAACGTTCTATATCTAACACTTTACAAGACCCATTTGGCCTATGTTGCTCAATTCAGCTTCCTTTTTATGCCCTGAAGACGCTAAAAAAATTTCAACTTCAGATCTCTTTACGTTTTGAGTTATCGGTTTTACTTCGGGACAGACTAATTCAGTGATTTTATGAACAACTTTACCGAAATTTTGTTCGTAGCATCATAGCATTATTTGGGACTAAAATGAGCATACCTTGACATATATTTCATACAAATGCAGGGTATATAAATAGGACACTCTTTCAATGGTCTAGTCTCTTTGGTCTAAATTTAAGCCTGCTTATGACTGCTATCATATTGACTACTTGATATCAATAGTGATTTTTCAATACTAACCTGTGTTTACATTTTATCAATATGATTAAATCACCTTATCCTCATGATATATACAATATATACCGATATATATTTTATGTATGTTTGTGTAATGTCATATATAATTTGATCAATGAACCATAGGGGATGATTTCATAAATCAATTGATAAAATATTCAGGCATTTTGACATCTTTATTCATATTATTATGTTTGAATACGTATGCATAATATTATATTATATATATTATATTATAGATATATATGTTGAAGAAATAATACACGTACATATATTTAAATGTTGGGATGTTTCTTCAACTATAATCACTATTAGGTACGGGCAAGCAAAATGGCTATGCTGTAGTTAGGTTAAAAACAAGTGAAAACAAACAATTGGCTGAGTTAATCATTGAAATACCATGTATAGACAGTGTTGATGACGCAATCGTTTGTTTTTTGACGACACGTAAGTAAAGAAAGATATCGACTTTAAGATAGCCACATATTCATACCTGATATTCCCATAGAATATATACTATAAAATTTGCATCTAATTTGTGCCCTCGAGGGTAAACAGTATTGTTTACAAAAAAATGTTTCAACCAAAGTTGTTTATTTTTTTATAAGAAATATTTTTTACATTTGAACTTTTGTTCTATCTCTCATGGTTTACGAGATGGGTCCTACGAACTCAAGACTCAATTGACCTATGTTGTTCATTTACGAACTTGACCTCACTTTTTACGTCCTGAGCACACTGTATAAATATCTTTTTTTGTTTTTGAGTAATCGTGATGACAGACGAACAGACGACAGACAGACCGGCAGACAACTGGAAATGGACTAATTAAGTGATTTTATGAACACCTATACCTAAATTTTGTTCGTACCATCAATATTTTTAAGCGTCACAAACTTGAGACTAAACTTAGTATACCTTGATATATTTCATATACATGGTATAATAACGACAGCTTTTGGCTTCCAAAGAATATTTCCATCAATTCCATCAATATTTCAAAAACTATTCGCCATGGGAACTGATTCTAGCGCTGTCTGGTGGTAGAAAATAAAAGCTGCCTATGACAAGTCAAATTTCAACAGAAATAAGAGTACGAACGTGTCAAAAGTTTAGATAATTTATTTATTTTTATTTCACTCATTATCAAAATATAAATAAACAATTCAATCTCAATTCAGCACTAGACAGCCTTGAAATCAGTTCCCATGGCGAATGGTATATATAAAAAAATTGTATTATTAATTTCCGTCTTATCTTCTGAAGTTCTCACAGAATCCATTCTCAAAATTCGAATCGTAAGTCTCAAGTATTTTCATATTCTTTCATTTTTTTGGGAACGTTTTTGAATGGCTTGTATTTGTTTTCTTCTTAATGAAAATCAATCATTTAACGTAGTATCTCTGTTGTTTCGAGCATGGTATAATAAAAACCCGATGCGCTAATGTTATTAAATTGTTTTGACTTCACCATTTTGCCAGACCGTTAGCTTCCTTATACTCTTTGTAATCATACATACACACAAACTAGTGAAACGTAAACGTTTGTTATTCTTTGTGTCGTTATACGCTTGATCACAATAAAATATCAATCTGAATTGATGTGAAATAAATCATGAATAAAATAAATTCACAACCGTTTTTCAATATTTAACATAAATTTTAATTTTTTAGTTGTCTTGTCATGATCGGAGAAACGGAAAACGTAAAATTTACATTAAAGAAACTTAAACTGTTGCTACATTAAACACTTGTGTTTAATGTAGCTATCAAGTTAGATCATGTAAATGTAAGAAATTTTATATGTAATCTTGGAAATATTCAGACATGCTTATTTTCTTTTCTCAAGTTTATCTAAGAATCGTTAGTTTTTCGTACAAGGCTTTAGGCGATATCCAAGAAACAATTCACGTATTGGGTAAAAATCATCGAATATATCAAGTTAGATCCTTAACCCGTCAGCAATCGCGTCAATCGTTCGATAATCTCTAATCGAATGATGAGGGACCCGATCTACATATGCGTCAAATATCTCGTGCGTTAAATATTCTTTAAATCATAACCTCTACATAATTTTATATTAATATATTTTTTTAATGCACTATAGCTAATTAAAAATAATTTGATTGCGTGATTATTGAATGATATTTGAGTGTGAAAATATTAGAGCAGAGAATTAATTTAAATAAATAAATCCATCTTAATTTATTTCATCATATTTCCATCACAATTTTATTAATTTACCAAGTTCGACTTATATTATACTAAACGTATACAAACAGGTCCAAAAATTTCCGAAGTTAATATTATTGTGATGAGAGAAATTCTCAGAATTTCTGAAAGACTTGAGGAAAATATATTTTTAAAAACTGCAGATATATGTCTGAAAAATTCATATATCGAAAATTGATAAAATATGAAGATAGAAAAGTTTCGAAAATAGATAAAATTATATAGAAAAAGTTTCAACCTCGTATTATATTTAAAAAATGTTCGTTAAATGATCCCGAAATTAATTTTCATCAAATACAAAACTTATTTTTGTGTGATTTTTGTAGTTTTTCATGAGAATCTTGAGAACATTTCTAAAAACTGAGAAACATTATTTTGTCTTCTGTTTGAATGAAAAATCATTTTTTCTAGTAATTTTGCTCCCAAAAATGTAGAAATAAGATTCGATTCTGATATACTGAACACAAGGGATATGATATCCAGCATCAATTACTTCTGTGGGTACTCGATTACCTATAAACGCTCAAAAAACACAAAAATACAGATCCTTTGATTGAATAACAGCTTTTCGTACATTTATATTGAATAACAGTACTTTGATTGAATAACAGCTTTTCATAATTTAAGATCATATATCAAAAACCATTCATCTAATCGTTACCAAATTTACCCGAAACAACATATTAATAATACAACAACATATACAACAACATAATAAACAACATATTCATAATTTCAGAGTTGTATTAACGAATTGAAGTTAGACAAACTTTGTTGGACGTTTTAATCCAGATTAGATTTTACCTAGAAAAAGAAAAATAACAGAAAGTTCAAAAGAAAACCAGATCAAGAACATACACACACACACACACACACACACACACACACACACACACACACACACACAAATAAAATACATTTAGCTTTAATTAACTTATTTTTGATGTTAAGATCTACTTGACAAAATAAGATACAAAACATGTTACATAAACGGTTTGAGGTTGTATATTATTAAACAGATTAAAATACATCAACTCAATCTAAAAACCACTATCTAAAGTTGGTACAAAATCCACTTGTGTCTCCTCTCATTCCCAATGAATATCAAATAAGGAAGCAAGCAAGTAAGCAAGCAAACAAGCTGCGTCGTATAGGCAGGGGGATGTGCTTCTCTAGTCATCATGTTTTATTCTAAACATTAAAGTTCTGTACTAATATAAACCTACTTCAAGCCCATGTAGTCAACTAATAATATATATACAACAATATGCCTCTTCTGTCTATCTGGTTTCATCTTTTTATCGAATATGTATTATAGTATATTTAGAAATACTAACAAATTTATAATATTCAATCAAAAAATATATTTTTTACACGTACATCACAAAATATCTCACACTAAATTTACAGAACCGAAAAATCTGAAGTAAGTCCATGAAAGAAAAAATTCAAAATTTCAATTAAATGGGAGTACTTGGATGACCGAGCTTTGCTTGGTATTTTTTTGGTAAAAAAGACACAAATTTTATCACTAATATAAGAACCGTTATATGTCGCTACACAAAAACTAATTTAAATGCCCCGATAATGTATTTCGTTAATTACGATATATCACAACAGCTATCTATCAACCTAAACTGACAAAGCCACGCAGAGTTCACACCATACAATAAATATGAAGCAAGCCACGTACAATGTATATACTTGCCAATAGATTTCAGGAAGAGTCATATTTTGAAGTTGATGCTTCAGTTTTTCCTGAAAACACTAAAAATCCTGCATACAAAATTTCATGAAAATCGTTGGAGCCATTTCCGAGATTATTATTCCGATCAAGATATGTTCACCAAATAAAAACTTCTATAAAAAATGTTTGTATTACCAATTCAATTTACGTTTCTATAAAGTTTGAAAAAAAATTGTAGAAGCATTGAGCGTTTCACGCAAAGGACAGTAAACCATACTAATTAGAAGATATTTTCGAACACTTTTAGTTCGCGTTCTTGCAAAAGAAAGTAACTTTGCAAACGAAACTAGAAATATACAGGGTGCTTTTTTAAGTTGGCATATGCTTGAATATTCGAAAATAAGTTGTATCGAAAAAAATGCTTCAGACAAAAAAAGTTGGATCTATAGGCGCTCATCTTACGCTTACAATAAACTTCACCCAGGTTTTCAGGCCCAATGAAAACTCACTATATCCCTTACCTAATAATAGATAAATGAACACGTTAAATTTGAAAGTTGTTATCAATTAAAAAGGTTTTCTGCAAATCGTACAGTTCAAGCAAAAAACCGAGTGGTTCGTACAGTTCAGACAAAAAAAGTTTTACCTAAAATTGTTTTTATGTATGTCTTCTGCGAAATTTAGGCACTCTCCGAAAAAAATTTTCCAATAAAAGTGGTTTGTTTCTCTATAAAGAACATTTTTGTTCAAACTGAATGAAAAAACGCGCAAAAGCTAATGATATGAAGTTTATTATTAGGTCTTATAGGGTATTTTTGTTATCAATCACCGAAGAAATATCTACATCTGTAGATATTTCTTTGTTTCAAAAAGTTGGTAATGAATTAAGAAAGCTAGACGCATTAAGTTTTACCAGTTTAGAGTTCGATAGCAAGGCTAGAATTTCCACTTAAACCGACATGTCTTTTCTAAGGCCTGCGCGAAAATTTTGGTAATTTCGAAAGAAGTATATGAATTAAACAACATCCATAATATATACGGTACAAAGGAGCACATTGCTTACGACCGTAAAATTCACTAGAGCGTTAAATTTTTTTTTTATACTGATGTTTGGTGTAACGTGTAAGGCACACTGGCAAACACACACACACCCACCCACCCATCTATTGACATACACACACACTTTACGTTTCTTAAACCTTATCTTAATGATGGTACATTTAATGAAGATTTTTATATTGACAATTTTATCGTAGGCACTAAAAAAAAGAAAAATATTTTTTGCTGTCAGTAATTTAATTAATTTTAAATTGGATTTGTACACGTTTAGCATAGAACAAGGCACTGTGCAAACTTTATTATAATTTATTAATTATTGTCTTTTCTAATGATAGGTATAAAGTAAGCGTATATTTTTTTTGCCTTATTTGCAACAAGCATTAAATTTCGAAGCATAAAAGAAATCCGGCATATTTGAATATGTATGTGTTACCAATCGGCGAAACAAATGCTAATGTCAGGACAGGTATGTAAAGTTCGTAAAGTGATTCAAAAAATCTTTGTGTGGGCATTCATAAAATGATAAATCAATACACAATCTGTAAGAGCCGCCACTGAAATGAATGTTCATAACAACCAACCGAATCAATCAATAGTCATTACATGTCAGAGAATGACAAACATTTCCTTACAAAGATATTTATCTTTTTCGATATAGGTTTTTTCTTTACGATATTGAGAATTATTCTAATAACAAGGTAATTGACTCTTCAAAACTGTTAGCTTTGGCCCGCTACTCAACAAAGACGGACGGTCGAGTAGCTTTGTTGTCAGTCGACACTGTCGAAATTCGACAGTGTAGAAAAGTCGATTACCTTATTAGAACAAGAAAACCAAGTTTAAACTGATACTGTGATCAAATTAAAAAAAAATGGCGTCAATTTTTAGATAATTCTGAGTTCGGAGAAAAAAATTGAATTTAGTAGATCATTGTGACACAAATTGAGGAAACTAAAATCTAACATTTTTTGATGGTCGGAAGGGGTCCAAAAAAAATGGTAAAGTGGCCTAATCCGGTCTTTCGCGTCAGACACCGTCGGATTGAATTAAAAATAAAAAAGTGTTTAATAAGCTTAGGCGCCGTAAAAAGGCGAAAAGAATGAGCTGCGAATGAACCCGATTGGTCCATCGATGTCCCCACAAATTGCAAAAAACCATCGATTTTGCTCGAAATTTCAAAACTTCATAGCTCTTGTTGTTTTAAAGATTCAAACCTGAGATTTAAATGGATTGTAGCTTTTGTACCCATGAAGTATCACACACAATTTCAGCAAGATCGAATGTATACTTTTTGCAAACCGCAGCTGAATGCAAAAAACAGGACTTTTGTAAAATGGCCCTAAAAAAGTTGTGGTGCGGTAACGCGCTATTTTTTTTACGCGAGCATATGCTTCAATAGTTAAAGTAATACCTACTAAAGTGCCAACCTCTCATCTTTAGTAAAAGTTACTAAAATATTAATTTTAAATTACTATTATTTTAAATTATAACATTAAAAATAGGATGGAAGTAATGGGAGCAATTATTAAGACTATAATGTCACATAACTTCTGTCTCTTAATAATTGCTCCCATTACTTCCATCCTATTTTTAATGTTATAATTTAAAATAATAGTAATTTAAAATTAATATTTTAGTAACTTTTACTAAAGATGAGAGGTTGGCACTTTAGTAGGTATTACTTTAACTATTGAAGCATATGCTCGCGTAAAAAAAATAGCGCGTTACCGCACCACAACTTTTTTAGGGCCATTTTACAAAAGTCCTGTTTTTTGCATTCAGCTGCGGTTTGCAAAAAGTATACATTCGATCTTGCTGAAATTGTGTGTGATACTTCATGGGTACAAAAGCTACAATCCATTTAAATCTCAGCTTTAAATCTTTAAAACAACAAGAGCTATGAAGTTTTGAAATTTCGAGCAAAATCGATGGTTTTTTGCAATTTGTGGGGACATCGATGGACCAATCGGGTTCATTCGCAGCTCATTCTTTTCGCCTTTTTACGGCGCCTAAGCTTATTAAACACTTTTTTATTTTTAACTCAATCCGACGGTGTCTGACGCGAAAGACCGGATTAGGCCACTTTACCATTTTTTTTGGACCCCTTCCGACCATCAAAAAATGTTAGATTTTAGTTTCCTCAATTTGTATCATAATGATCTACTAAATTCAATTTTTTTCTCCGAACTCAGAATTAAATTATTCAAAAAGTTAATTTGATCACACTATGACGGGGCAAAGTTTGACGCGTTTTTAAATTAAAAAAGGATAGTTCTCTCAATATCGCACTAACAAAGAGTGTTATTGAACTGTCTCAGGCCTATACCCACACAAATTTTTGACTTATTAGAAACAAGTTCAAGAAATGTTTGATAGCTTTACAGCTATGACAAGAAAACTAATTTCATTAGACGAGTATTGTATTCTAGGAACAAAAAGAAAGTTATGAATAAAAAATATGTTCGTATGCATATATACCTTCCGATTAAATTTAATTTCCGTTGACAATTTGTTAATAAACCAGATACAGAGTTGATATTTAATCATTAGAGTAAAGTTTTCAGAATAACTGGTCAAAAATTTCAAGATGGTAAAAAAAGATAAGGTATTTTCTTCATTTATGTGATCCTCTCTTCAAATCACATTTCACATAAAAAAAAACTTTTAACAAAAAGAAATCCGACTTCAAAAGAAAAACTTTTCCAAAACAAATTAATATGCACTAAAAAGTAAAAAAATAACGAAAATATAATTAAAATTATTGTTATTTTTGGAGTCGGTGTCAGCCAAGGAAACAACTCTGGCAGAACAGTTTGCTACATTAGCTTGGCTGACTACCGACTCCAAAAATAACAATAATTTTAACTACATTATATTTTCGTTATTTTTTTACTTTTTAGTACATATTAATTTGTTTTGGAAAAGTTTTTCTTTTGAAATCGGTTTTCTTTTGGTTAAAAGTTTTTTTTAATTTTGTGATTTTTAGTGAATCTGAAGTACACTAACTAGTTTATCACTAAAAAAAGAATCATCGAAATCGGTTGGCGTGATATTGATTATTTCGTCCTCTTGTCGTGCATTCTTAATGCAAATTTAAGACTTTTATGGTTTTCTCATGGATGCCGTTGTCAGAACTCGATCAAAATAAAATGGGACCACACGGGAAGCACTAGCTTTCAAATAGACAAAGAATCATCAAAATCGGTTCACCCAGTCGAAAGATCTGAGGTAACAAACATTAACCAAAAAAAAAAAAAAATACAGTCGAATTTCATAACCTCCTCCTGTTTTGTTTGAAGTCGGTTAAAAAAGCCTCAAATTTTTTAAAAATATGAACTGAGATAACTGAGGGAATTTTTTAAAAAGATATTTTAACGAACAATCTTTGTATTAGTCACAATTTTTGTGAATCTATCAACAAATTAATTTAAATCATATTCTATCGTAAGAAACGCTTAGAGGTCTCTGGAAGGAAACATTCGAATTATAAGAGTTCATATCAACTATGAAATGAAAAAGCGGAAAAAGACGTGGTTAGACTTCAATATTTTATCCGTTAACCTTAAAAATAATAATAGTTCTGGATTACTTTTCGATTGATAAAGTCCGATTGAATTGAAAATCTAATGGCATCGAAGTCAAGGAGCTTCATTAATGATCAGATTTTGAAATTTTTCACAATAATGTCTCTCAAAATTATGACTATAATTACACAATTTCTTAAAAAGTAACAAAACTTTTTAAATTTCGATTTCCGGAAACGAAATAACGCGTAAGGAACCTTCGTCACGAAATTTCAAATAATTTCTCGAAAAATGAAGGTTTGTTAGTTTAGAAAAAATTTATATGTTCTCATAACGATTTATCTATTCTAAAAAATATATTAAGCAACAACTTTTTTTGTTCCCTTATCGGCAAGGAAAATTTTTGATAAATTTTTTATAATAATTACATATGAACAAAAAATATATTATGGACAATTTATCTTCGTTTTTAATAAAATATAAATTTCCGGTCCATATCAACTTTACAAAACATCTGAAAACCTCCACGCATATAAACGTAAAAAATATATATGTGTTATCATATCAGTAGTTATGATGCGAAAGACGCACATGCCGCCTGTTATCATAACCACACATAATATTCCGTTTGTGATTGATGACGGAACATTTATTCCATCTATACATCATATAATATAATAATAAAAGCGTATTATTAATATTCAATAGACTGGGAGCAGTTGGAAAGAACGCAGAAAATAGGTTAGGAACTGCTCAAATCCACAGCGACATCAAATAACGTAATCCGATGATATTGATCCACGCCATTCAACGACAGCATTTTACGTCATTTGACGTCACTTTGAAGATCGAGACCAGAGCCTGTAAAATAGGGACAGATTTTCATGGTGCATTTTCTCGTTCCCGCTTTGGACTGGTCTGAAAAATATATTAGTGTTGCATTGAATAAAGAATAATTTTCTAGGTGGCCGCCTGAAAAACATATCGAAAAGACTGTTTTCCGTATTGCTTACACAAAGAACACCTTTAGAATATGAAAATGCTGGCGATAGAATCGAAGCTGAGCCACCATCAGCCCAGTCTTAGTCATAGCCTGAGGCTTGGTTTGTCAAGTCTTGACCAGGACTAATCAATTAAGGCTTGAATAACCCATCTTTGTTCAAGGTTCGGTCAGCATTGATTTGCCAAGCGTTGGAATGCCAAACTTTGCCCAAGTCATAGCCAAGGCTAATGAACTAGCTTTGCTGCTAATTTATTTAATTAGAAACGCATGTAAAATCCAGATAAAAATCAACCAGATTAACATGGCAAAAGCGAAAATAGAATTTTTTACTTGACTTGCTAGGTTGGATCAATATCTGGCATCCGGACTATGTTTTATCAATCGTTTTAGATACGAGATTGGGCCAGTCTAAGGTTCTAAGCCAAGACTCGATGTTCAACAGACTCCAGCCAGTCTTGAGCTAATATAGGCTCGGTTATTTTTTTACAGGTGAACTAACTGTGATATTATAGATGCCTTTTTGTCATTAGAAAATGTTCTTTACTTACAAAAAAAAAAAAACATAAATAAAGCTATTTTTAGAAGATTCATGAACTAATTTGACCGGCCCACAGATTACTTTATATTCAATCTTAAACAATTTATTTTATTTTCGATTCCTTTTAAAATTTATACCGTGCTCGAGTATTATTTTAGGAGTTTCCATGTTAATTCATAGACATAGGTCTATGAAACAAAATATGTAATATTAATTTACATATTATTTATCTAAAATTTCGCCTTTTATTTACCATTTCTACTGCGACAAGTTTAAGTAATTGTTATTATTCAATAATTTACTATACTAATTACATGTAAACAATTGAAAAATAGTCATATTTGTAATAAAACGTGTGATTTATTGGAAATTTCATCAGAGAGTAGCGCTCCGATTGATTCAGGGGTCCCCTCCACTTAAATTCAGACAACGAATACACAATAAATTTAAGTAATTCTTTTTTATTAAACAAATTTTTCTTAAGGAAAAAAAGTCCATACAACAATAACTAAGAATAATAAATACAATTTAAAACTGATTAAACAATTCATAATAATTTAAATTAATAATTAATTCAACAATTATACGACACACACAAAATAAAGACAATACAATTAAACAGAAAAACAAAAAACGCAAATTTTGATTAAAAATATATGTCCTTAATTCATATAAAAATTAGGATCAAAATCTGGTCATAACGACACATTGGATTCACATGATAAACGATTCAACATTGCATAATGTAATGCATCATTGATAATTTTTTCCGCATAAATTTTTTGATCATCAGCTAATCGCTTTAAACGATTTGCAACAATTGAACCAAATAAACATTCATCTGGGCAACAAAAGTCAAATGGTCTTGTCATTTGAAAAACTCCAGCATTATCATGTTTACCTTCCTTCTTCCGATCCTGTTGCAAAGAAAGTAAAAATGGCATGTGAGTTAAACAACGTGGGCATACTAAATCTATAGGTGTGCTCACAGCCTAAAAGAGAAAAAAAATTTTAGTGAAAAATACTTGTTCAAGTACAAGCTTTTATTGTACTAAAAAGTAGAAAATACAATTTTGTCTATAAGTAAATAATTATACAAGGTGTTAAAAAAGTTCGAAACTCTCCCTGAATTATAGAAAATAATGACTAGAAAAAATGTTGTAGGAGTTCGGTCATACAATCTAATGGTGGCTCTATATTTACCCCTAACTTTTCCCATGAAGGTCAGTCACTTCAAGATCAAGTCGATTATGATTATTTATTTAGTTCTTGAGTTTTTACAAAATTTTTGATTAAACTAATGAAAAAGCAACACGCAATGTTCCAGAAATAAGTTTCGACGCGAGCAGTGACGTAAAAACGTCAGATTGTTAAATGTATTTAGTTTTTTATGTTTATCAAAGTTATGAAAACCATTCAGCAAGTTCATTCAAATACTTTTATTATCTTTCGACCTTGAAGAGGCTTTCGTAGGCAAGGTTAAGATTAAATTCAAGACCATCATTAGATTGTTGGAGCAAAAGTCCTACAACTTATGTTTGGGTCATTTTCAAAATTCGGGAGGAGGTGTTACGAGCTTTTGAACACGCGGTTTATAAATAACTATAAAAGCTTGGGGCACTTAGCTGCTTAAGTATTTTTTACTTAAATTTTAATTTATGACTACACAACAGTAAAGTCATTTCAAAGAATATACATCCAAAATTTTAAAAAACCGATTCAAAGCATTATTGTTAGGTTTGGGACGGAACATTTTTTCCGAAATTGAATTTGGCCTTGTTTTTTTATACTTAGTAGTCTTAGTCAGCTCAGACTTGAAATACGAATATTTTTACTTTAATCGCTCCAATATTTACCTTACAACATTTTTCATCACAATCTGAATCTGACCCGCATGTTGGTGGTTCTGCCATTTGTCGTTTACATGATACAGTTTTTATCATTAATTGATCATTTAGGCTTGGACTGTAAAAGACTTCTTCAATTTTACGTTTTAATGACGTTTCGTTAGACATCCTTGACGTTTTATTTATTTGCAGAGTTTGTCGTGGTCGAAATTTATTTAAAACATTCAATTTATTTCTTACACCGAAATTTTTCATTTAAAAATAAAAATAAATTTCTAGTATATTCACTGTGTCAAATTTTATGTTTATATTTATACCAATTGTTTATTTTTCCGTAGCAACCATTTTGAATTAATGTTTGAATAATATTTCGTGTCTCAAGAGTCAAAAATGATAATATCCGTTACTGAATCAAATTATACCTCATTTTTAAAAATCGAGAAATTGGCTGGCAAAGCATTTGCGTAGGTCCTCAAAAGAAGCGAACATCAGACACTTTCCCCATGCTTCATCCTTCTCTATTGACCTTTGATAAAATGTATAAGTCTATATTTTTGACTCATAGTACAGTTAAAGATGTTGCAAAATCGGTTAATAAAGGAAAATGAAAGAAACCGCTCACATTTTGCTAAAACCTCATAGAATATGTTTCTTAGGTGTCCAAAAACATTGGTAACGCCTGAGTTAGTGTTAGAAAATGTTTCTAATTGTTAATCAACAATAAATTTTTAATTCAACGAAACGATCGGCTCAATGTTAAAATTCACTTAAAAAATTAGTCATTAGGCAACATGTATGACATAAATGTTAAGTATTTGTCAAATAATCGAAAACTAACATACATATTATATAACGTATACGTCATTCAAGTTGCCTATTTATTAATTTTGTTTATCCACTTTAACATTAACCGTTCCATTTAATTAACAATTTATTGTTTATAAACAATTAGAAACATTTGCGCCACTAACTCATGCGTTACTAATGATATTTGACACCTAAGAAACATATTCCTTGAGGTTTTATCAAACTGCGAGTAGTATCTTTGATTTTACTTTCTTTTTAACATCTTTAACTGTAATATAACAAGTGAAAACAAACAATTGACTGAGTTAATTGTTGGAATACCACGCATAGTCAGTGTTGATTTCTTTATCACATTACACACACAAACATGTGACACATACATAACTGATAATCAAGTATAGTACATATTATAAAATTTCCGCCTAATTAGCGCCCTCACGGGTAAACAGTGATGTTTACGAAAAAATGTTTCAAACAAAAGTTGTTTATGTTTTGATAAAGAACATTTTTTACATTTAAACTTTTGTTCTATCTCTAACTACCTATGATTCTCATTTACGAACTTGACCTCACTTTTTACGTCCTGAGTACGCTGTAAAAATTTCAGCTCGATATCTTTTGTCGTTTTTGAGTTCGTGTCCACAGACGGACGAACGGACAACCGGAAATTCACTAATTAGCTGATTTTAGGAACACCTATGACAAAATTTTTTTCCTAGCATCATTATTTTTAAGCGTTACAAACTTGGGACTTAACTTAATATACTATGTATATTTCATATGCATGGTATAAAAATACAGTCAATTGGAGAACCTCCTTATTTTTTCGGTATTAAGTCGGTTAAAAATAAAAATCCATTAGGGAAGAAAATACGCATTTACTAAAATATTGAATCATTCCAAGAAATAAAATCGACATCTTAATATACAATATTTTGACAGGTCACATAAATCTCAATATTATTTTTATCTCCGCATACATTTTTTTTTTAATAAATTAAAATATTAAATAATGTGGAACTAACTTCATTAGTATTGGAAGAAAAGAAAACTCAGTTTGGAAATGATAAAAAATAGATGGTAGGTACATTATAATAAACAAGAATCGCTGGTAAAATCCTTAAAAGTCAGACCAACATCTTTCTGATCAGGTATCCGAAAATACTTTTAAGATCTCGGCAGTTCATTTTTTTTTATCAGGTCTCCAGCTGATCATTTTCATTGAAAAAAAATATTATAGAACGATTAAAGATAGAATGCATTGATATATATAATTACTCTAGCAAGTTTTTTTCTGTCCTATCCTTATCTTCCTTACTCCTTTATCAAAAATATACTGACGGTCTAAAAATGTACCGCTTAGGAAAAAAACAGGATAGACAAATAATTTGATCGAAAAAATATCATAAATTTAAATAATAAGTTCTTAGGCAAACATGTTAGTTTTTACAGATGCTCTCCTAAGATTCTAGGCATATAATACTCAAAACATTATTAGGCAAACATGTTAGTTTTTACAGATGCTCTTCTAATACTGTAGACATATAATTACTATTTTTAATAAATGTTCTTCTAATATTAATTTAAGAAGAATTTTTTTCACCACTTTTCTACGAAATTTTTACTTTGTTGTTTTTAGCCACGGATACAGGGTAGCCACGGGTTACGGCTAGCTACGGGAGCGGAATTCTGCACGGATCGAGTAAGTAATTATTTATTTTGTAGAAATTTTGTGTTCTAGTATTTGAAGCCTGATTTTTCTTTGATTACCTACATATTCTTAACTACCGGACTAAAAAAAAAGGGCTGTTATAAGTTTGACCGCTAAGTGCATGTGTCTGTCTATCTGTGGCATCGTAGCGCCTAAACGACTGAACCAATTTAGTTTTTTCTTGTTTTTGTTGTAAGGTAATTTGATGGAGAGTGTTCTTAGCTACGATAATATTCCAAATTGGCTCAGTTTGGAAAAGGCTTTAAGGAAAATGGCAATTTAATGGTGAGTGTTGTTAGATATGTTTCAAATACGAGTTTAGGGTTCCGTAGCCGAAAAATTAGACGGGGGTTTTTCAAATTTTGTAAATTTCCCTTGTTAATAATAAATCATCTTTTTATTTCTGGCCGAATTTATTAACTTTCTATTTAAAACTTGAAAAATGTGCTCTACCATTATAATATAACGTAGAGTGTTGTAATATGTTAAAGAAAATTGCCAACTTGAAATATTTTCCTTGTAATGATAATGACAACAGATAAGGACAACGTACAGTACAGTCTGTCTGTATGTATATACAAGCATCAGGCTCTTAGGCTCATAATAAAAAAATATAAAATAGAATAAAAAAAAGAAAAAAACGTTGAACAGAATGAAATAAATGTTTTAGACATTTGTATCAGATTCATCATCATTTGTGTCAGTTACAAAGACATGTATACACGCACTCTCCCATACATATAATACTGACATAAATTAAGAGAAAAATGTGTTGAAAAAAGAATAGAAAATAATTTTGTGTTCAAGATAATTACTATTAGTGCTTTGGTTTTTAGGTAATATTTTTTTATCAACTTTGATTAAAATTTATTAAAATTGTTATTCGTATAAAATAAATATTGAAACACTACTAATTGACTATTCCTTAGTTCGAAAAATGAACTAGGACTTTAATTTAAATGCCACTCATATCAATTCAACGCTTATAGCCAACTTTGCTTAATCTCAATCACGTTTACTTCGAAAAATTACGACTTATCGATTCTAATTCTCGATCGTTTTATGAATGGTTTCCTTTAAATTAAATTTAATGACTTACCTATATGCGGTTTATGAAGTACTTTCAGTTTTGGATTGACAGAAATGGCGTACTTTCATCAGTTTTGTATGGACATTAACAAACGTCAATGAAAATAACATTGAGATCATCTACCAGAGTATGCCAGAAAAGTTTTTAGAGGTATTCCCGACCCCTTTTTGTGGCTAAGAGACCTACCTATGATTATGACAACTGTATATAGCTTGGCTTTCTTAAAGAAGCTGTATCCTTTGTTAATAAAAGCTTCATTGTTCCAAATTCGAGCGAATCCATGTCGACCTGATTCAATTATATGTATAAAGGCGTGGAAATCTTATATAAGGTTTGAATCCTTGAGAAATAAGTCAAAAATTCATAGACAAAATCTAGTCTATGAATGCTTCGAGGAGCTGAATTGCTTGACACTAAACAGCAAAGTCAGACCGATTTTTGTAGCATGCCACTTTGGCGTTAGAGAATGAAGGAGCGTATACGCATTGGCACGATAAATGTTCCTTTCAACTGAGCCTGTCATTTTCATAGCAAAGATGTTCCGTAATTTACCGAATCAAGCATTGGCTACGGCAATCAAATCTTGATTACTTCAACTTTGTTCAAGGCATGTAACTGGCCAAACTGTCTACAACCACAGCTAGGCCATTCGAAACTTACAAGAGCACAGTCGGGAGGGTGGTAGGGCCCTTGACAGGAGAATGCCGATTGAACTATCACCTTCATAACATCCACACATGTTACTTACACCTGCAGAAATCTGCAGAGCATCAGATTCTGAATGTTGGAATCTTGGAAGAGATTCTGGCGAAGAAGTTGTTAGCTTTCTGCGTGGTTTCTGGCCTCAACAGAATAATAAACCTTCATCTGATTTTAATAGCACCTCTTATCTGACGACGCCTCGTCTTTAGGTGACAGGCGAGCCCTTGGTCTAGTTGCTAGGGATCCTTTTGCGTTATCCCCTCTTATGTTTTATTATTATTATTAATAGATAAAAACCGTTTCTTTTTTAACAATCATTTTGTTTGTTTTTTTAATTTGTTTGCAACATTTGTTCATATACGGAAGAATTTCAGTTCAATATTTTCCACTTTAGCTACAAATATTACGTTTACGAATTAAACATTTACTAAAAATAATAATAATAAATATTTAAGAATAGGAAATATTATTAATACCATTTCATGCCAAATTCATACCTGTCTTAAAGTAAATACACCAAAAACAAGAACTAATTATTCATTCACCTTTTTATCCATTCCTTTCCGCCTTTAATACCTGACGTAAATACAAATAAATACTTATACTTACGTTAATCTGTCACAACCTCACAAAATAACAATTTCAATGCGTCTCGTATAACTCATCGCTCCCCCCCCCCACCGTTCCTTAATCCTATACCCTTCGAAATAATATTTTCAAATAAATAAAATACTCGTTTGTTATTGTTTATCGTTAAGTATATTAATTTCGCATGTAATTAATTATTATCAAAAACATAAAAGATTAAGAGGGGGATTTTTTTTTCGGTGGGTATAGAAGGTTTAGGGATTGGGTTTAAGGAAGAATGAGGATTGTTAATATGTATAAAGAATGGAGATGACATATATAACAAATAATAATAAAAACAAAACAATAATAAACAACAATAGTTGTAGGAGTGTACGTAGTAGGAGCGTAGAATGAGCGTAGTAGCGTAGAGCAAAACAAATGAAATGTATAATGGAATATAAAACAATATAAATAATTTAGTTTTTCTTTTTCGTTGTTTGTACGGAGTGTTAGGATAAAACCGAAACAGCAGAATAATTTTTGTAGAATAGGTTAGGTTATATTGGCTGTCCACGAAGGACATACTTAGGCTATAGAGCCCATTGTGATACCATATATGTATTTTATCACCTTTTCCGCTAATAATTGTATTTATCAGTCCCTCAATTATTTTCAGAGGCTGAGTGTACCTCCTTCATGCATATACCATGCACTACACCAGCCCATCACAACTATTTATTAAATTAATTTTTGTTGCGATGGCGGGAATCGAGCCCGCTACCCAAGACATACCGCAAACGGAATTGGTTACGCCTTAACCAACTGAGCAACTAGGGTTGGCATAATTTTTGTAAGGACTAGTTAGTTTTCGATTACGTATTCTATAAAATGTATTTTTACCATTATACAAATTAACTTTCCCTGTATCTTTCTATGATTAAAATTTTAACGTTAGAATAACTAAAATTTCGAATCAATTTCATTTAAATCTATTGAATTCTCAAAAAAGTTTCGAACAAATGTTGTTGGAACTTTTTAATTTAAAGTTGTCCTTTTTCTCTTAACAGTTAAGTTTTCTCTTCACATTTCAGTGCCCTAGAAAGTTAAGGTCACCCTCAAGCTCATAGCTTATAAAACTCTTTTAGTTTTACAACTTTTGTATGAAACTTTCTTTTAAAACCATTATTTTCTGAGCTGGGTTATTGTTCTGGAACATTTCTAACACCCGGTATAGAGAGTGTTCTACAATTATTTCTTATGACTTGTAAATGTGATTTTGTATTTGCCGCTGGGAAATAATATTACGAAATAAGTAAACAAATGATATGTAATTATTTAAAGGATAATTCAATATAAAAGTAACTAAAAAAAGCTACCAATTTTAAATCTTCCTGAAAGCTGCAACTTTTTACCTCATTCACTTTTATCGAGGCAGCCAGTTGAAATATATGTAATCAGATAGTAATTTTAAAAAAAACTTCCATACCTAAGTTATATCTCTCTGTTTTCTTTCGGACAGCCTGTATATTCTTTATATGGTATATAATAATTGTGTATTTTTTGTGATAACACATGAATGAGTTTACTTTTCCTTATCCTTATAATCGTTAAATATAATCATAATTTTTAGTAAACATTAAATTACAAATGAAAAAGAAAAGCAAAAAAATTGATTCTTATTGTTTTTAGCTTGATAGTTAATAAAAAGATATTTTCATTATCTTTGTTTATAAAAATTTTAGATACCTAATGTTTTATTAATAATATCTTAAGAAGATTGTTTTTGTAAGCATTCTTTTAAAAATTTAACATTTTTAACGGAAATCTTATTGATTCAGTAAAACTGCAACACTTTCTTCCTTTTAGATAGTTAGTTTTATTGTACTATAAAGTAAAAATTAAAATAGGGTATTATCGTTAGTCAAAAATAAATAATGAAATTTGAAGAAAAAAGTTAAAATTTATGTAAAAATATACTTAAATATTTCGAGTCATAAAAGCACATTTTTCTTTTAAAATATTAAAATTAAAAAATAGTAATTTTTAAACTGTATATCATGTGACCTAAAACGCGGGCAAGCCTTGCTATAATGTCATATCGGTATGAGCTATAGACTCATATCTGTATGAGCTATAGACCTTCAGTTAGTTCAGTGTAGACAGCTGGGTATAATATATCCATAGATAATAAATATTTATATTTATTATAATCAGATGTCTATGAATATATCTGTCAAACTTATTTGTGTTATTTCGTGCAATGATACCGATATGACGTCATCAAATTGGATTCCCGCGTTTTTGACAGTTTAAAAAAGGTTTAAAATTTAATTTAAGTTTTTGGTAAGAAAGCGTGTGTATTTTTCCAATATAAATTTTTGGTATTTTGAAGTATTTTTTCAAAAATAGTAGAATACCCTATTATGGATTTATAATAAGGCACACTAGGCACTGGCCCACAGCATTTAAAAATCAAGTAAATAGTACATTTCAGCCAACTAAAGAATATTTTTAAAATTTTAATCAAAAACCAATATAATATGAAAAACAAGGTAATTCAAACTGTTTGCTATAAAAACCTAGGGCGCCGAAAAGTTAAATCCGGCGCTGTATGTACCTAATATTTTTGATATAAACACTGAGATCAAAATTCAAAAAAGAAAAAACAATAGAAAAAAATGTTTTTGAGAAAATACATAAAAAAAAAAGTTTTGAAACATTGAAAATTGTAAATTTAAAGTTTAATTTTTCAATCATACATCAAAATATAAAAATCTATATACAGAATAATACGATTGAGTAAATTTTCAATTTTCGATATCCAAAAAAAAAAAAATATATATATATATATAGAAATAAAAAACACGAAAAACAATTTATACAGTTTTTGTTTTTCTGTTTTTTGTTGTTGTCGAGGATTGGAAAATGAAGATACGAGAAGCGAAGAGTGAAAAAAAGAACCAGTTATATGTACACAGAAACTTTTTTTTTTTTGTATATACATTTTTGTGATCATAGATTGTTTCAGTAAATTTTTTGACATTCTATATTTGTTTGGCGTTTGTTTCTTGTTGTTTCAATCAAAAAACATTATTTGATAGAAATCTAGAAACAAAGATAAATTTAAAATAAATTCATACACCGTGATCCAAATGTATGATTTTGAAAACTTAGGTGTATTAGTTCCAGAAAATACTATATTTAAGAAAACGCTGTTCAAATTAGAAACAATCCAGGAGGAAAAATTGAGAAAATTACAAAAGACGTCAAGCAGTCAAAATCGCCGCTTGTCCTTTCCTTATTCGTTGTGTGCGTAGTCATGGTAGGGACAATAAAATCGATACCAACGCTTCCAGTGAAAAATTTTGGCGTTAAAGAAGGCTGTTATGACTAATTTGCAATTCTTTACATCTTAATATTATAGAAAATGTCAAATTAAAATTATTGAAAAACACTAATTAATTAAACTTAATGCAATAAAAATTGTGAAAATGAGAAATCAAATTGCACAAATATTATTTTTCAAATGTAAATTATCATAATTATTTATTTAAATTTAAGAGACAAAAATATTATAAATTTTCAATGTAAGTCATAAATGCAATCCATACAATTATATTTGCATCCATACAATCCTATAATTAAGTAATGTATCGTTACCATGGAAACGCCTCCAAAAAAACTCACGCACAGTGCGAATAAGTCTATCCTTTCCTTAGAAGTATTTGAAAATAGTTTCTCAATTGTATGCAGACCATTCTGTAAATAGATGTACAATGTTGAAAATATACTCAGAAAGAGATTTTCAATAAATAGTCGAATTCGAAATACTGTGTTCGCTTCGCCAATTCAATGTTGTGAATGAATAGCGTACTTAAATTAAATTGTTTTATGGTACCTTAACCTATATGTACCCGACTTGGCAACAATAATACAATATCGAAGACCGAAATTTAATGAAACCTTTATAGTCTATAAATTAAAAAACAATTAAAAATAAATTGATTTGTATTAATTACTTTATAGACCGTGCGCGTTTTGCCTGCTTTTTAAATAATTGATAAAGGTGAGTGATTAAAAAAAAGGTTTAATTGTGTTCGGTCGAGTGCCGAATTTGGGGAAATTGAATTATTTAATTTTCGTGCTTTCTGAAAATTGTTTTTTGTCTACTATGTTAAAAGCAAGTTATAGGCAATTTTCCAAATAATATTTCTCAATTTTTTTTTTCAGAAAAAAACCAATTTAAATGTATTTTCAAATGGCCTTGAAAACCGTCTGGAAGGAAAAACGAGAAGCTTTTACGTGCCAAAAATATTTTATATTACCTTGCATTCTTGTAATAGTGCAAGGTAAATTCTGTTCGCTTTTACTCAAATGTTTGGTCAAAGAGCATCCATATGGAGAACAGGGTACATATGAAAAAGTGTCCAAATAGAAGGAATTATGTAAGATTTACGAGAAAAAAAAGGATAAAGTATACAAATAGAAAGAAATAGTTTTTGGGAAAAAAGCTCCCAAAAAAGCGACAGGGTTTACCGTGTCGCAGAGGCGGAAAAAAGCTTAACCCGCCTTTGCGTGCTGGTTATTTGCTTTTTACGTCCATTAATATAAGCTATTTACAGCGGGAAAAAAAACTTTCTCAAGAGGATTATTTCGACTATACCTATATTATATATTATATATTTTCTATTTTTTACTTTCTAAGATACCACATTCCCCAAACTTGCATGGAATGAGTGGAATGATCCAATAATGTACTAGCTCACGATTGTACTATTCGGACTTTGAATATAAATAATAAATTGTGGACTATAATATTTTTATTGAAACAAGTAAAGATGGAAAGATATGTTATTTCATTACGAAAATCACAAACTTGGCAAATATGACAAAGCAAATTATTTAGATAAGATAAGTATTTAACAACATCTGCTAGAAGGTTGTTGTTACAAGCTGACATGTTCAACACTACTGTCACTGGTGGTGTTTGTTCTAACTAAAGCACGATTTTTGCCTTAAGGTCACACAAAGTGTTGTTGTGAAGACTTTGGTCGATTATTAGTATTGCTAACGGCCACTATATCCCTTAACTTCTTTTCTGCTCTTTGCTTTCCAGAAATTTATTTCTATGGTTTCTTCTCTAGACCAAATAAAACCCAAACACAAAAGATAATCCATCGTTCGAAATTTTGAGTTTTTTTTATCCTTGTAATTGCGGTTTGTTGATTTCTAGGGTGAAAGTGGTCAGGAAAGCTGCCTCTCCCCGTAGACCTAAATTTGCATTGCTTCAGTTGGATAAGTGTGTCTTTTTGTTTTTTCAAATTAACGGTCCTAGTCCAAAAATTTTCTATTTTGCCTCCCCCACTTGGATTAAAAGCATGGAATCAACAGCCAGAAAAAGTCTTTAATTACTGCTAGTGTGGACACTAATAAATTTAGAAGTCTATGGAAAATAATAAACTCGAAAAAGATAATTTTATCGTTGTTGTGTATTCGGTCACGAATTTGAGGTGTTTTCAATTATCTCACGGGATATTGGGAAATGTTTAACTAGAGTGTAGCTACTAAACTATACTATTTTATATAAATTTCTATCTATTTCCTCAAGTACACAATGTTTTAAAAGTTATCACTCCAATTTGTTTATATATTTTTGTATTTATGATTTTGATACATTATAAATTCTGTTATTAATTGCACCAGATGGCTAAATTCAATATGGTATCTGCAAAAACGTTTGACACAACTGAAACTCTGTAGCCCCAGGTCACAAAAATCGCTTGGCGGTTACCAAGTCAACTCAATTAGGTCTTTTATATACTTTTAACTTTTATTAATGACTGCTATTTATCTGTACTTGAAGACTGGTAAAGAAGTGTTAAATACAAGCAATGCTTACAAAACTGTCGCCATGAGAAAGAAAAGTTTCAGTTACAACTAATTCTAATTCATATTGGTTATTTACTTATGAGCATAACTAGTCGTGAAACGTTGTACTTCCCAAAAATTACTGACTTTTTAAAATCATTAGCAGAAACTTTTCCCTTCCAAGAATAACTGTTTTCCAAAATAGGTTCATTATTTTTGGGATCTCTTGAATGTATATACATAATTTTATCTATATCAGTATGTTATATATGGTCGAGACCCAGAGTATTATGTAGTCTACATATATATCTAAACCGAACCAGATCATTGAGTGTACGTAGCTTTACTGGTAAACCGAACTAACTAGTTATTCCCTTCAAATAAAATCCCTTACAATATATATATCCAATAAATTATTTTGTGGAACATTACATGAACGATTTTCACTATCCAAAAGTGGTTACTTGTTAGGTAATACGCTTCTAATTTTTGACTTCTTTGTCGGGTGTTTTGGATTTTACGGGGGTTATTTTTTCTTTCGATCAATTTCGCCAGTTTTTTATTAAGGTATTTCTATCGGAGTGAGCGAGAACGTGATATCTTAGAAAGAGAAAAAAATATTGTTTTCTAAATATTAGTTGTATTAGGGTAGTAACTTTGTCAACACTACAACGAATATTCTCATATATTGCTCATCTGTGCACACAGTATAGTAAGCAGCACATGGTTACCGAATATAGGTAAATTGAACATCGTTGCCGCTTGTACAATTAACTTTTGGAGTCAATTTTATCCTATTTGGGCTCAATGTATCATCCCTCAATTAATTATCTAGATATAATTTACATATATCTAGTTTTGTTTGCAAAGTTACGTTGTGTAGCAAACATACGAACTAAAAATGTTCAAAAATGTTTTCAAAATAGTATGAAAAATATCATTTACATGTAAAATATCGACAACTTTGAAAATTTATAGCGGTTAACATATCCGGTCAATAACTATAAAATTTTGTTTACAAGTTTATGTCGTTGAAAACTGCCTCTTTGCACAATTTCGTGCAAAACTGCTTTGAACCTCATGCTTTTGGAATAGTTACGTTGCTAAAGCAACTTTCTATTAAATTTCAGAATAAATAATTCCAAAATTTTGAAAACTAAGTATACGTTTTAGAAAAAACTGAAGTAAATGAAATTATATAGTATTGCAAGCTTGATGAGATAAAACAACTGTTGATTTTTCAACGAGGTTTCCGTTCGTTTCGTATAAATGTCTACAGTATCACCATTTACTGAACTGCACACAAAATTGAGTTTATATGTATTTATTTTTTGATTTTTTTTCTATTGTATAAATTTCTCCACAATTTTATTACCTACACGATATTTTATTTTGGAATGCAATTTTAATTTTCGGATTAAAAAGTAATTTTCTTTTTTTTTTCTCGGTTACTGTTATTTAGTTAATCCTAATTGATATTCTTTTCAAAATCGAATTTTATTTTGTGGTTCAATTTAGTTCGACGTTGGATCGTTTCATTTTAATTTAAAGCAATAAAATTGGGTTATTTAGCACAGAATAAATCAATATTAGGTAATTTATTTAAAATGAAACATAATTATTCCATGATACACTCATCCAAGTGCCCCTTTCATCATTTTCTTTGAAAATTTCAATCTCTGAATGAAAAATTGATTTGAAATGTGTTACAACCAGCAAAAATCATTAATATCCTTACATTTTAAAACGGATTTTTCTTTAATTTTCTTTAAGTATAAAAATGTTACTTGAATTACTATGATTATATCGTCCCTACAGTATAGAGTCAACCAGATTTTTTCTTAAAAGCAATCGAAATAAGAAAATTTTGTCATAATGTTGTTAGAACTTACCAATTTACGAAACTAAATCATTTTAACTTGCTTACTAACCTGAAACAAATGAAATAAAAGACATTAATAAAAAATTCATTTCAATTTCTAAAAACTTTTATTATAACAAAATATCTTAAAAAAGGAAAATTTTACGAAATTCATTTGTATTGATTAGATTGTCCACATGACGATAATCCATAAAATTGAATGTAAAATTCGCCACACAAGACTATTATTAATTAAGTAAATTAAATTCCCTCGCAATAGTTAAAATTAAAATTGTCTCTTGTCGAAAAAATAAACGGTCCGAAACATCGAACAAGACTTATTATATTATAAAATTGATATATTATTTTTGTAATATTTTTATTGAAAGCAGCCAATTGTAAGAATTATTTAAAAAGGAAAAGCTTCAGTGAGGTTAAGCAAAGATTACCAAGTTACAAGAGTTACTTAAAAAGACATTTTAAATGATATTTGATCAATTTGGGTAGGGGTGATTTGAATACTTTTGACAATTGCATCCCCTCCAGCTCCACAGCTACAGGGGGAGGGGTCCCAGAGGGGAGTTATATCAAAACTAGGACCTTGTTAATATAAACCCTGATACGAAGTTTCACTGCCTTCCCCTCAGGCTCTCCCTAGATAATCCCATTTTCCTGTATTTGGAAAGGTTTTCCCTAGGGTGTAGGCCTTCTCGAATTTTTCCGGATATGTGGCTTATACCAATCATAGGAACATCTTAAGGTCTAGCCTTGTGCCAATTTTAATCGAAATCGTTAGAGCCGTTTTTGAGAAAACCCCAAAAATCTTGCTTTGGTCTAGAGGGAAGTACCCTTGAAAAAAGGCCTAGCGAAAAATGAAAAAGCTTCTGGAATTATGACCAAACTGAACCTATGTACCGAATTTGAGAAAAGTCGGTTAAAAATTGAAGGCTCCAGCATGGTAACAGACACAGCGACATACCGACGGACGCAACATTTTTTAAAAACCACTATTTTGGAATCAGGACCCTCAAAACGTGTATTTTCGTTGAAACCCCGATATCGATTTTTTTGTTCGATCGCAATACTTTATTATATTTATAGTATAACAAAGCAATATATTATAAATATAATAAAGTAAAAAGATGATAAAATCTATTTTAAGAACCTATTTAAGAAACTATTTTTTTAAGTCATTATGACAAAAAAAAATTCATAAAAGAAATTGGAAGGATTCGAACAATATTTTTTCCATTTGCTATTTCAACCGAAGAATAATATGGGTACAAAATTCGAGAAAACTAAGACTTGAGTAAACTCTAAGCTGTGGTGCCAAGTATCAAAATGATAAACAGATTCTCTGAATTGCTGAAGATTCCACAATAACAAAAATTCATTTATTGCAAATATTAAATTCATCAAAGTTTATAATTCTTCAAATCATCAATAATAATAAAACTTACAATAATAAAAAATATTATTGAAGTTATTAAATTAAAAATAATAAATAAACAAGTGAAAACAAACATTTGACTGAGTTAATTGTTGAAATACCATGCATAGTCAGTGTTGATTTCTTTATCACATTACACATACAACATACGAAAAAATGTTTCAAACAAAAGTTGTTTAATTTTTGATAAAGAACATTTTTTACATTTAAACTTTTGTTCTATCTCTAACGGTTTACAAGATGGGTCCTACGGACCCAAGACCCAATTGACCTATGATGCTCATTTACGAACTTGACCTCACTTTTTACGTCCTGAGTACGCTGTAAAAATTTCAGCTCGATATCTTTTTTCGTTTTTGAGTTATCGTGTCCCCAGACGGACGGACGGACGGACAACCGGAAATGGACTAATTAGGTAATTTTATGAACACCTATGACAAAATTTTGTTCCTAGCATCATTATTTTTAAGCGTTACAAACTTGGGACTAAACTTAATATACTATGTATATTTCATATATGCATGGTATAAAAAGTAATTTTCTAAAAATTAGTTGGTTAATATTATTAAATAATATATAAAGGTAAATTAAATTTACGTGAAATGCATACAACTTCACTTCTTTCTAGGTATAATAAATCATATTATATCTGTCTTAGGTCGGGTATAGGTACTTTATTTATATTTTTATTCGGTTTTTCTTCTTTTTATATACATATACCCACTGAAGTTATAAACGAACTTTACGAATAATATCAATCTTCATCCGTTCCAACGATACGTTTTTATTCGATATTATACAGAAAGATATACGGACCTTCAAAGTGTGTGTTGTATTATACAACCTCGATTCAAACTTCTCATTGAAAAGCATTGGAAAAGCGTCCGAAAAATCTAATAATTAATTTTTATTAAACTGACAGCACTCGCGTTATGAGCATTTTGCTCACGCTCGATCATTTTGATCACGCTTTAAAACATAAATAATTTTTATTAGCGAATTGTCGAAGGAAATGGAGCTATTGCTTTTGTACCGATGATGGAATCGTTGACATTTATATATATATCTATACTAGCTGTGAACTACCCGCTTTGCTGGGCAACATTCCCACTTTCACCCCTCCCCCCATATTCCATATCCTTTTCTAGGTTACTATCTATCACCTAACTAAATTTCATCAAAATCCGTTCAGCCGTTTAGGCATGATAGAGCAAAACACCCAGCAAAAACCATAAAAAAATCACTAACTCAATTCAGTTTTCTGCCTACTTCCTACCCCCTAAGTACGATGACGTGATCATTTTGATCTTATATCCGTTTTTAGGTAACCATCTATTACCTTATTAAATTTCATCAAAATCTGTTCAGCCGTTTAGACGTGAAAGAGCAAAAGTCCCAACAAAAACGACTAAGAATCACTAACTCAATTTAGTTATCTGCCTACTGCCTACCCCCTAAGAACGATGGCGTGATTATTTATAGCCTATGACCATTTCTAGGTTATCATCTATCACCATACCAAATTTCATCAAAATCCGTTCAGCCGTTTAGGCGTGAAAGAGTAACAGACAGACAGACAGACAGAGTTACTTTCGCATTTATAATATTAGTATGGATATGTATGTAGATGTATGTATGTATGTATGTATATACATATGTATCTATACCTACGTTTATGTACCTGTCAACTCTCTAGCGGCCGCATTTTAAGTCCGCTTTGAATTTGGTAACAAGAAAGGTTTTGGTATTTAAAGGTTAAGTTCGTTAATGAGAAAAATCGACTCATAAACAAGGTGTAGAGGAGTGCGCAAAGTACAAAATTTTGATTTTTTTCAACAAAAATTTTTGTATTTTTTAATCAGTTTTAAAATTCTGGAAAAATTTAAAAATGCAATATTCGATTGCAAAATGTGTTAATTTTCAATGTCTGAGTGAATTTTGCTACAAATTTTTTTTAAAATGTTATATGTGGTTGAAACTTTTCCTATCTTCATATAATTTTATCTATTTTCGAATTATTCAGATTTACTTCAACCTGTCTACAGTTTTTTAAACATATTTTTTTTCCAAATTCTTCAGAAATTGTGAGAATTTCTCTCATTACGAAAGTAAAGGTGTACGGGAAAAAATAGTAACATCGGAAATTTTCGGGCCTGCCCGTGTACTTTCGTTAGTTTAATATAAGTCGTACTCAGTAAATTAAAACAAACTTGTGAAAGATATATGTGAAAATTAGTTAAAATGCATTTAATAATTTAAACTATTTCTCTGCTATAATATTTTCACTCTCAAAAATCATTCAATATTCACGTAATCAAACTATTTTTAATTAGCTAGTGAATTAAAAAATAAATTTTTACAAAATTATGTAGAGGTTATGGTTTACAAAGTTTAAGAATATTTAACGCGCGAAATACTTGATTTATATGCAGAACGCGACTAAAGTTTGTCGAACGGTTAATGGGAGTACTGACGGATTAAATGTGGGTTATGAAAGGCCATCATTGACCACACTATCTAATTCAACGAAGAAAAAATTCATTTTAATGTTTTCTAGGACGATTCTGAATCAGTTCTTCTTCAATACATCACTATTTCTTTCAAAGATCACAGACTGATAGACAGACATACTACATTTTAGTTGCACATGTATACCTAGAAATCCAAATAGAAGAATATCACAGATGATATATTTCTTTTGATATTTGTAGTAAACTTGATCCTTTAGTATATGATTTAATATAGAGTGGGTCTTAGAATGCGAGAGGATCTGAGAAAATCTAATACCTACTAAAATATTTTATTTAAATTCATATAAATCATTCTTTATATCATTTTCCATTAAATATATTGAATATACTTTTCCTGTTTGAAATTATGGAATTTCATTCGATTTATTTTCTTAGAATTATTTTAAAGACTTAGAAAATATGTTATCTATAAAATTTATTACTAGTAAAAATTTAGTAAAACCCTTTAATTTTAAATTTTTTAATTAACAATGAAATATTTGAGTCAATAAATATATTGATTTAAATCTAGTCGATTCATAATACAAAACTAACAAGTGAAAACAAACAATTGACTGAGTTAATTGTTGAAATACCATGCATAGTCAGTGTTGATTTCTTTATCACATAATACATACAAACATGTGACACATACATAACTGTATGTACAAGTATAGTACATATTATAAAATTTCCGCCTAATTGGCGCCCTCACGGGTAAACAGTGATGTTTATGAAAAATGTTTCAAACAAAAGTTGTTTAATTTTTGATAAGGAACATTTTTTACATTTAAACTTTTGTTCTATCTCTAACGGTTTACAAGATGGGTCCTACGGACCCAAGACCCAATTGACCTATGATGCTCATTTACGAACTTGACCTCACAGACGGACGGACGGACGGACAACCGGAAATGAACTAATTAGGTGATTTTATGAACACCTATGACCAAATTTTTTTCCTAGCATCATTATTTTTAAGCGTTACAAACTTGGGACTTAACTTAATATACTATGTATATTTCATATATACATGGTATAAAAATTTAATCGAATAACTTAACAGTTCAGGCTCTATTTCAGCCCAGTTCAGAACTTGTTCAGGCATAGTTCTTGCCTAGCTCAAACCACCTTCCGGCCTAATTCAGGCCAAGTTCGAGCCTGATCCAGACTACCAAAAAAGAAGCTAATCTTTCGTAATAGCGCTATATAGATACTTATTCCAGTAAATTTTCAACTTCCGATATCATAAAAAGAGTCGAAAAGGAGAAAAATAAGAAAATGTTGTCAGAAATAATTTTGCGTAATTTGCACTTAAAGTAGAATAATTGGTGTTTGGCTTAAATATAAAAATTGATGCAATATATAAAAAAAAATATTGTGATGAATTTTTAATATCTTGGATTTGCTTGGAACTTTTCCGAATTGCTTAAAAGTCACCATTAAAAGAAATGTTTTTGTTTTAATTCAGTTTATTTGACCTAAAAAAGGTATTTTTGACTTCAAAAACGCCAAATTCGTGAATCATTTAATAATGAAGGGAGTAATGATCAGAAAAGAGCGCGGCATATCTGCCTAGCTAAATTTGGATATGTTTTTATCTTAACGAATCTTGAAAAATCAAAAATCGAACGTCAACTGTTTTTCGGATATTTTTAAATCATTTAATTTGCAATCGCCGACAATGGCTACGGTATATGGTCCACTTTATTCTGCACAAATACTTTATGCCCACTTTATAATAATTCTTCTTGTGATGTTTTCATAAATAAATATATAAGCCTTTAGATTTTCTTTTATATTTTTCTGAACAATATCCTTGGATAACAAAAGACTTGTATTTTTCTTACATATAAAACGATTAGATAATATACTTAACAGTGGGTATTAACAAAAAAAACATGAATATATTAAAAGAAAAACATATTTCAAACTATAAACATACAGGGTGATCAAAGTAAAACAAGAGGACTTTATCAAATGGTACATAACATAAAGATACTGATAATTTCATGAAGAATCCTTAGCTCATACTGCCACATTTCCAATTTTTATATACTTTTAGTAATTTCCACAATATTATACTGGCCTTTTCCTCCAAAGGGAAGAACGCTTAGTACATAATATAATTCCTTATTATACCATGTATATATGAAATATACATAGTATATTAAGTTTAGTCCCAAGTTTGTAACGCTTAAAAATAATGATGCTAGGAAAAAAATTTTGTCATAGGTGTTCACTAAATCACCTAATTAGTCCATTTCCGGTTGTCCGTCCGTCCGTCCGTCCGTCTGTGGACACGATAACTCAAAAACGAAAAAAGATATCGAGCTGAAATTTTTACAGCGTACTCAGGACGTAAAAAGTGAGGTCAAGTTCGTAAATGAGCATCATAGGTCAATTGGGTCTTGGGTCCGTAGGACCCATCTTGTAAACCGTTAAAGATAGAACAAAAGTTCAAATGTAAAAAATATTCCTTATCAAAAATTAAACAACTTTTGTTTAAACATTTTTTCGTAAACATCACTGTTTACCCGTAAGGGCGCCAATTAGGCGGAAATTTTATAATATGTACTATACTTGATTATCAGTTATGTATGTGTCACATGTTTGTATGTGTAATGTGATAAAGAAATGAACACTGACTATGCATGGTATTTCAACAATTAACTCAGTCAATTGTTTGTTATCACTTGTTAGTTATTTTATTTTATTTTTTTAATTTCTACATTAGTAGGGAATAATTATTTCTTTATAATAATTTGTGCAAACAAATTTGCTTAGTGCACCTGGCTCCTAAGGCAGGCACGTTCCGAAGTAGATTTAAACGTGAACTTATGTGCCTAAGTTGACCTTAAAACGGTCCATGAAAGACGAATTGAAAATTGTATTCAAAATTAACTGACTGAAAGAAATCAAAGTTAACTTGTCTTTCGAAAGCCAAATAAATTCGGCAAGAATTTCATTCAAAAATCATTTGAACATTCATGAAAGTAAATCATTACTACCAATAGAAAAAAAATCTTAAGTCAATTTAAGTTAATAGAGAGTTTATTATTTAGGTTCACAAAGTTAAAGATAATAATTATGATAAGTTTTATAACTAGTTTTCCATCTCCAATTTTCCACTCTGTATAATAATAGTTGGTGGAAAATACTTTTGTTTTCAAAATCTGTGACAAAAAAAAGGTTTTATTAAGAAAATGTATTTAAGAGGTTAGCAACGTAATGAAAAATGTGATTTCAAGACACTCGGATATTAGAAATTCCATTTTTTAAATTTTTCCTAAATTTTATTCAAACCTACAAAAAAAATTTAAATTAGAATAGTCGTAGATTTATATTCTAAAAGAAAAGTGTCACTTTCAATATTCCAGTCTGGTCTTACAATACTCAGAACCCATAAAAATTACAAAACGATAAAAATTTTAATCAACGGGATAACCGTTCCACATCCGATCTCATGGCTGGATAATATTGTTCGAATTCCATAATTGTCAAACTTATTCTTCCAATTGTTTGTAAAATCTATGGTAAAAAGAAACTTTTATTAAAACAATCTGGAAGAAAATCATGTTTTGAAATTTGCATTTCATGTAAATAAAATGAGTCTTCGTTTTTTGGGGATATCACTTTCGTAGGCATATATGGATCTTTCTTTTTTTAGATTTTCAAAAAGAATAAAATTTAGTGTTTAATAAAACTCAGATCCCAAAAAAATATAGCTACAAAAACATCCACAAGATATTAAATTTGGGAAGATTTCAAAATTCATTAAATATGCAAATTGTGGTACTATTTCCGAAAAGTCTGGTTACTTTCTTCAGTTATATCAGAAGTATCGCGATCAACGTCATCGAAACATAGAGATAGGCTAAAAATAAATTAGTAATTTAAAATGTTACCATTATAAACAAGCAAAAGTCAATTTTTAAATTAAAAACTTTGAATTCACTTTGTCGGTGTTTTAACAATAAAACTGGTATAATAGATTTGGGAAATTCATTTATTAAATTTTGATTCATTAATTTATGTAACACTAAAATCGTGCCATTTGCCTAGAAAAAAAAACAAATTCAATTAAAACAACTATAAACATAAGTTTAAAGCGTTTCGATACCAAAACGATAGTCTTACTAAAATTAGGTACATGGATGACCGAACCTTGCTCGGTATTTTTTGAGTTAAAAGAGGCGCAAATTTTATCACTAATATAAGAACCATTTAAAAAGTCTCAACACACAGGCAAATTTGAATGTCCCGGTAATGTACTTTATTTCGTCGCCAATAGATGTCAGGAAGAGTCATATTTTGAGTCATTGTTTCAATTTTCATGAAAACACCGATAAAACGATGTTTTCTAAAGATAAAACCAAGCTAGATCGATTTTTAACCCCGAAAAATCCCGGCATACAAAAAAAAAACCTTGTAGCCGTTTCCAAATTTGGAAAAAAGTTTTTGTTGCTCTTGATTAGCTTATTTTTGGTAAGCTAGGCTTCTACAGTCAATAACAGCACACGGTGTATAAGATTTTAAAAGATTTACAAGCATATAAACTTAATACATAGCACATCAATACCTCATCACAAACTGCAACATATATTTTAATTAAATACAATACTTTGCACAATTTGAATAAACCCAAAGATATAAAATTCCCAACCAAAAGTGTACCTTCTTTTGGAATTTTTTTAAATGCAATCAAATTTTCTTTGGCAAACACCATCGATGAAGCGATATCAAGTGTATTCCATATTAACCAGTGTAAAAATATAATTGAATATGTTTCTTGAAATAATTTTATAATATTTACAAAATGCTCATGAATTTTAGATAATTTTTTAATTGTATAATTTTTATTAATGATATTTTTATTAAACATTTTTAATTCTTGATTTAATATATTTAAAATTAAAAAAATAAATAAAAAATAAATTATTTCTAAAATTATTGGAAAAAAATATGGTATCATTACTTTGTTGTATTTTAAAGCAAAAATATTATTAGAAATAATTATAGAAAATAGAAATAAAATAAAAAATGTAATTATACAGTAAACGTTTTTATCATTTTGATGTTTTATCAACTTAAAATAAACATTTAAGAATTTAAAAATTTTCTTTAAATTTTTTTCACCGCTTCTTACAATTTTGATTTGTATTACCATATATAGAAAATCTAAAATTTTTACAAGGAAAATTAAACATGCAGACATTAATGGCGTATACGCTTGCCGGGTTCGAAGTATTTCATCCAACATATTAATAAAATATAGTAAATAAAATATAATAATTATAAGTTGATAAGAAAAATAGATTTTGTTAATAATTTTATTTTTTATTAAATATTTTGGAGCTAAACCAAATATCTTTAAAAAAATTATTGTTACTTTTAAACTTTTTTCAATTTTATTCATAATTGTGATATAAGTTAAATGGGTTATCGTTGCGTTATGAACATAAATAATTTAGTTAAGTGTGTTTTAATTTGACTAATTAGTTAATAACCTTCGTTTTATTAATTGCTCCTATTAGGAAAATTAAAAACTATAAAAATATTAAAGCATTACACTACCAACCAAGTGGAATTTAGAAAATAAAACGAACATTTTTTTTTGTCAGGCATTTTCGTTTCTCTTTTGAAAAGTTTTTTTAAAAATGTCTGTAACTTTAAAATTATCATGAAAAAATAAAAAAAATTTTGTTATAAAACTTGGTGTCATTAGGAGCGTCGATTAAAATTCATACTGAACCCCACTTTTAATTGAACTATTTTTTAGATTAATGATGTTTAACAGGGCTCGCTTCTCACTTTAACTGACTATATTGCTAAAAAAATTAATCGGAAGCGTAAAACACAAATCGAGCGTACTTCAAACGCATTCTTAATTTTTGTCGCTTATAACTTTTGTGGCCAATGGAAACTTGTATACCTTGGAGATATTGTAAAATAATCAATAACCCATTATATACTTTGTTTATGAACATCAATTTAATTAATTTGAATATGCATTTATTATTGAGACCACTTTATATTTATTTATTAGTTTAGTTCAGTTTTACCACCAATAATTACTCATTAATTTGTAACATACTACAACAAGTCTTGTGGCGCAGTATATAGAGAGTCCGACTTATATCACAAAGGTCTTGGGTTCAAACCCGGCCAAAGAAAATTTTTATTTTTTTTCTAAATATCATGTTACGATTTATTTAAAATAATTTAATTGATTTGAATTTGTATTATAATCTCGCGCTTATTTTTGGGTGTTCGTCATTCAAAATTATTCATTGGGTAGGTACATTTTTATCACCGATAATGTCTGTTGATATTGTATTGTCATATAATAAGTGTCGTTGCTCGGTTTATAGCGAGTACGACTTGTAAGTAGAAGATCAATGGTTCGAACCTCGGCCAAATAAAAATTTTAAATTTTTTCTTTGCCTTTCATGTTTTGACTAATTCAAATTAATTTCATTAATTTTAATGCGTGTTACATTCCTGCGTTTTTCTAGGGTGTGGCTACTCAACTTTTCTTGGGCGTGGCCACCGTGGCTTTCTTGGGTGTGGTTATTCATTAGGTCAGAAACCCACCCTCTTCACTGGTTTTTAAAGTAAAAATCTCGGCTTTATAACCTCCATCTCTCGTGATATCACTTGTCTCCCTTCCATAACCCTCGAAGGCATTGTTTTACGTAGGGCATTTGTCTATCACCTTCATTTGATTTCCAAATGTTAAATTTCATTTTCGGATTTGTTTCTAAAGGACTAGTTTTTTTATGAAAAAAATCTAGGACTGAAGTGAGAAAAATATTTACTTTAATGCTAACTATTTTATTTCCTTTCATTTTCCATTTCAATAAAAGAATTCAAACAAAATTAATTATTCCTAGAGGATATTATTGGTGGATAATACTTTTCAAAATCAATTAATGTAAAATTTATTGTTCCAATTGATTCCAAAATCTGAAAAACAAAAATTTTAAAAATAATTTTTGTTTAAATAAATAAATTATTAATATCTTATTAATGTTTTTACCGTTATCAATATGAGAAAATCGATTTTTAAACTATAAATTTTAAATTCACTTTTACGATGTTTTAGCAATAATGTTGGTAAAATAGATTTAGGAAACTCTATAATTTTTCCTTCATTTACTAATTTATGTATCATTAAAATCGTACGATTTGCCTTCAAAAAATAATTTACATTAAATTTTTTTCTATTTTTAATATAAAAAATGTAATATTAAAATACGTTTTTAAGACAGGTAAAAATGTTGTTCAATAAATTATGATGGAAAGAAATTTATTTTTGCCAAGACAACTGTTTTATAATATTACAGGCAGGAAAGAAAGCAAAATTCTTTAAATATGGTTTCAAAAAAAAGCAAAATAACCTGGCTATGAGTTTCAGTACAAACTTGTATTAAATAAAATAATTTTAATAATAAATATAAACTCCATAATATCATGGTAAAACCATACTTTTTTGCTACGCCATTTGGAAAAACTTGTGGAAATGAAAAAACTTGTTTTGCCAGCAATAACATTGAAGCTATACCAATTGTATTCCATAAAAAGCAGTAGAAAATAATTAATGAAAATGTATTTTGAATTAATTCTGAAATATTTATAAAATGATTATGAATTTTTATTATTTTTTTAATTGTATAACTATTTTTATCCAATATAATTTTATTAAACATTTTTAATTCTTGATTTAATAAATCCAAAATTAAAAAAATTAAAATAAAGTAAGTTAGTTCCATTATTAATGGAATATAATATATAAGATTTAATAAATTTACTTTCATAATGTACGGATAATCAAAACAAAAAATAAGAATAAATAAAAAAATTAAAAATATAATTTTTGGGTGAAATCGATTATCATTATATTTTATAAATTTATAATAAAGATTTATTAATTTAAAAATTTTTTAAAAATTTTGTTCAGTTGTTCTTACAAACATGATTTGTATGCAAACATAGAATAAATCTAGAAGCTTTAAAGCTAAAAAGAAATAAGTATGTATTAATGGTAAAATTTCTTCATGAGCTTTATCAAAAATAAATGGTGATAATTTGAAAAACGTATTTATGAACAAAATTATTATAAACATAAATTGATATAAAATATAAATATGATTGATGAATTTATTTGTTATTAAATATTTTGGTGATAAACCAAATATTTTTAGAAAAACTATTGCTGCTTTTAATTTTTTCTCAACTTTATTCATTATTTTGATGAGTTTATCGCTATCAAACTCAACGGGTCTAGGTAGAAATAAAAGAACTAATTGCAAATAATTATTATTATGAAATATGCAAAAATGGAATTTTTGTTAAAATTATCATATGTAATCTACTATAATAATTTTTAATGACTTCCATTACTAAAATTAAAAACCAATGAGACTATGGAATATTTAGACTCCTCACTTAATAGACCAGGTGCCTGTAATTTAAAAAAAAGTACTTACCTAACAATATTAAGGAAGTACGAGTGTTTGGGTAAAAAGCTTGATTTTTTTTAAATGTGATAGTTGGACTAAGTCTAAATGAATTCAAAAAATTTTAGGGGGGATTGCCTGATTATTTAAATAATTAAATGACTTACTAAAGTAGGCATATTTAACATTGGTCTTATAAGAAAAGGGTAGATGGATGATATATTTTCATAGATTTCTCCAAAACTAGTCGGTGGAAAAATTTTAAAATTATCGAAAGTTTTGTTTAATTATTTAGCTTTCGATATTTTTTGAAAACCAAGATATATATCGAACAATTTTATTCTTATTTTTCGTCTACATTCATGAAGTTATAACAAAATCATCATCAAAGTTGAAAATAAGGTACAAATAATTTCAACCACAAGTCTAAACTTCCCTTGGCGCTCAAATTAGCTTAACTTAATTTTATAATTTTTTTCTATAAAAATAAAACGAACTAAACGTTCTAGGTAGAAATAAAAATAAACTCATTAAGTGGAAAAAATTATTTTTATCATTATGTTTTTTAAAATTATCAAGCATAATGTGAAATAATAATTTTTAATTGTTTCCATTAGCAAAATTATAAACTAATGAGACTTTGGAATATTAAGGCTTTTCATGATATAATATTCTCAGTGTCTGGCATTAAAAAATACCTGACATTCTTAATCTGATTTAATAATTTTTCCTTTCAAATATTGTCTCTTTTAGCACACCAGGAAAATTTCTTATTGCGTGACAAGCTTCAATTATTTTAACGGAAAAATAATTGAATATTACCCATCCGTATGGCACTCACTCAGAAAATGCTCACGTTTTTTTGAAATTTTTAAAATCTGTCTAGAAAGTAATCTAGCATATCTTCTAGGGTACATTTCTTACCCTGCTCGTTAGTAGAGAAGAATATTCTTATAACATTTTAGTATTACTATCCATTTCTACTCATTTGCTCAGTTTATTTCATCGTAGTAAAAAGAACAAATTTCCGAGTAGAATCTATACTTTCTGTATCCCAAAATAAACAAAATACACTCTAAGTACTCAACCTTAAACCCACTAAAACATTCTTGCATGCGTTATTATATAATATACTGATTGAATATGTTACCGGCAATCGTAAAGTCAGAATTTTATTGAACGGAAGTGAAAACTTAAAACGTTCAAATAACCTGCGTTTGGCCTGATCTTCAGTCTGGCTGAAGCCTTCAACAGTGGAGCTCGCTGTACTCGCATACTGCTCTAATAAATACCTATTCACAATACCTGAATAATAATAAATAATGTCTCACATACCCGCTCAATAATACTATTCAAATAGCTATTCACAATTCTAGATAAATATGGTGGGAGCGCAAATAAATACATTTGAATAGTAAAATATAATGTAGTATATGATTTATATGCGTTTCCACCATTTATTTCCTGGGTTTAATTTTTTCGTGCGAAACCCTCAAAAACATTTTGTAGTGGACCGATTTGTGAATCAAAACCATTCTCGCTTCCACTAAAACACACACAAAATTTTAACCAAAATCGGTTCATCCGTTTAGGAGGAGTTCAATTGCAAATACCGACGATGCAAGTTTTATGATTTTTGTTCACCCAAAAAGTCCTGAACGTGCCAAAAGAAGTATTCACTTCAAAAAAAGTTAAATAAGAAAGTTGCAGTGAATAAAAAAACCTATCGAATGACAAAGGGTGGATACGATTTCGTTTGTTATTCAACAAGAAAATAAAAACTTCATCGAAATTGTTGTTTTTTGAAAATATAATGAAATATGTACAAAATACATTTTACCAGTAACATATCACTACATATTATAAAACAAAGTCGCTTTTTCTGTCCTTATGTCAGTATGTCCCTATGTACGCTTAAATCTTTGAAACTACGCAACGGATTTTGATGCGGTTTTTTTAATAGATAGAGTGATTCAAGAGGAAGGTTTTTATGTATAATACATCCATATTATAGTAGAGTAAGGGGTTGAAAGGGATATGCTTCAAAAAATAAAAAAGTTGTGCATCAATTAAGCTGAAATATTGACACGATATACAACCAGCTTCAAAGATCTATTGTTTTTATCTACTTTTAACCTTCGGAGGGTAGAAAGGTGTAGCGAGAAAGTGGGAAGGAATTATCGAATATTTACAAATAAACCTAAGTGGGGTACCATTTAAAAGAGCATGACGTGTACATTACAAAACTGTTATCCAACGCAAGGAAATGTGGAGAGAGGGGTGCAAGTGGGGATGTTGCCCAGCAAAGCGGGTAGTTCACAGCTAGTATACATTAAAATATGGTAGATGTACATTAAAAGTTGATGGTTAAAAGTAACTTTTGTTATTATTAGTATTATTAAAAGAGCTTTTCTTAATATAACGTTAATTTTAAATTAGTTACAACATACATGTATCTAGTACTACAAGAGAATGAATATAACTCCTTCATACATATGTACATACAGAGTTAGTTCATTAATCATCAAAGAAAACAATTTATATTATAATAAAAAGATAGTGGCTTTATTCTATTCATTATTATTATATTAAATAATGTATGAATTTTAGGGTAGATGTTACGTTAGGTAAAAAGCTAGCCTACTTTTTTTGGAAATTTTTGTTTATCTTCAAATACACCACAAGCATAAAATAACGGATATTAATTTTTTTTTTTGTAATTTTAACAAAATAAATCAAAATAAATGCAAATTTTTTTTTGGCAAACACTCGAGAAAGGTGATTTGTAGTCGGATTACGCAATCCGTTGAGTCGGCTAAGTATACGTAAGTATGTAATATATATCAAGGTATACTAAGTTTAGTCCCAAGTTTGTAACGCCTAAAAATATTGATGTTACGAATAAAATTTTGGTCTAGGTGTTCATAAAATCACCTAATTAGTCCATTTCCGGTTTTCTGTCGGTCCGACTGTGGACACAATAGCTCAAAAACGAAAAGAGATATTTTATGGCATGCTCAGGACGTAAAAAATGAGGCTAGGTTCGTAAATGAGCAACATAGTTCAATTGAGTCTTTGGTTTGTAGGATCCATCTTATAAACCGTTAGAGATAGAACAAAAGTTTTAGTGTAAAAAATGTTTTTTATAAAAAAATGAACAACTTTTGTTTGAAACATTTTTTTTTTAGTAGACGTCAATGTTTATCCGTCAAGGCGCAAATTAGGACAAAATTTTGTTGTCTATTTTGTTCGAAACTTTAATACATAGAGAGTTGAAAATTTGGAGGTAGTTTCAACTAGTCGTCTTGTGAAACTTTTTAAAATAGTGAAATACTTTGTAAAAAAATAATGCTAGCACTGATATTCCACACTTTCTTTACGGGCTTTTTCAATAATTAACTCAGTTTCAACAGTTATTTTAAGAAAACGCAGGTATTTTATAAGTTATAAGCTAGCGGCACAATTAAAATTTTGTCAAAATATTTGCTCTTAATAACGCTCTTGCTCAATGTATTTAAGCAACCTAAGGACTACGCCTACACAAATATTTGATTTATTTGTAACTAATTCCAAAATATGTAGATATACTAGCTTTATACCTACACGTTGTAAGATATTTTTAGTTAATAGAGGAAAATTTCTTTGAGTTATATTTTGTTTCTATGGAATAATAAATATAAATAGGGCTTAAGTTAGATAATAATAATAATAATAAAAGACCTACATCAATGTCCGGAAATTATTAAATGAAAATTCATGTTTCTTTACGTATGCAGGGTCCATTTTGCTTCAGGATTAGGTATTGAAGATAATTTTAAAATAAAAATGTGTATTTAAGAGCTATTTTCAATTTTTTAGATAATACAATTTTTAAGATCTTTTTCGGATTGATTTTTTTGAAACAATTTATTACTTATGAAAAAGTATAACAAAATTTTCTAGTCCTTAAATGTCAAAATTAGTCATAATAAGAAACAAAAAGAAAATTACACATGTTTTCGTGAAAATCAACAAAAAAAAGCGGGTGTTTTGGTCAAAAATTGATATAAAAATAGCACTAAAAAAACTATTTACTTTTTTGACAGATTTTTGGACATTTGGAGAATGGTTTTGAGTACTTTCAATTCGATACATAAAGGTTTAAATCTATTGGTCATAGAGTTATTTTAGAATCGTGGGAATCGTATTGTAAAATTACTTTTGTTTGTAGTTCATAAGATAATATTTTCTATAAAGTAATTGGTTCACTTAATACTGTGATAATAATTTATATTATTGTCAGAAAATATTTTTAAATAAAATAATGCCAAAGATAAAAAAAATAAATCCCTCCACCAAAAAAAAAAGATTAATAGCTAAATATTAACCATTCGTAACTAATTTACGGAAAAACTTTTTGATGGTGGAAAAAAGAAAACACTTAATGACGCGTAATAAATTTATACAAACAGATTATATCTTTATATAAAAATATATATAAATATGGTACGAGGGCTGGCAACGTTTTCGAAATAATAATCACCCACCATGGCTTGATCCCAATATCCTTTTTCTAAAAATGAAACATAAATGCGGCTGTAATTAAAATGTAATGATAACTCGATTCTTTGAATCAAATATATATTTGAATTTAGTTATTACCACTAAATAAATCCACTAGAACAAGATAAAACTTATTTTGTTTTGTAAACTAGTGAATTAAGGATGTATGAGCATGACAACAATGTTTGATTTAAAGGCTCAAAATTTGTTTGTAGGTAGTCTTTTACTCAAAGAATATGTGGTTAAAATTTCAGCTTAGGTAACCGTGCAAATTTTTAAGAAAAAAGTCATAAAAAATCGATATAAAATACATTGGCTCTTATGGAGGAATCTCAAAAAACGACATATTTGGAATGAATAAAAACAAATTTAAAAAAAACTTAACTTAATAGAAAGTAAACATATTAGCAATGAATTAGAAAAGAAAAAAAGTAAGTGTCACCGTTCATATAAGGGATGTAAGAGCAGGGTAGATTAAGGGTTGAAATTATTTTTATCTTATTTTCAACTTTGATGATGAATTTTGTTATAACTTCATGAATGTAGACGAAAAATAAGAATAAAATTTTTCGATATGTGTCTTGGTTTTCGAAATATCGAAAGCTAAATAATTAAACAAAATTTTCGATATTTTGAAAATTAAGCCAGATATCGAAAAATTGTATTCTTACTTTTCGTCTTATATCGTCAAGTAATAATATAAATTTATCATCAAAATTGAAAATATCTATTTTTAAATTTGTGCCCCCACTACCATGCTCATACATCCTTAATAGAATAATATCTGGCAAGGTATATTAGCAACGGCAAAACTATCTGGCAATTATAATTCTTTCTGTTAAAAGAACATGAAAAACGATTTAAAAAAAATTGTTTAAAACTGTTTTTAAAATCAGTAGCCAAGCAAAACTTCATCCTTGTCTAATTTCAAGTAAAAAAAATAAAATAAATACAGAATCCAGCCGTCTGAAAATCAACTTTCTCTTGACGTTGCCAGCTCTTTATAACAATTCCATACACACCCGAAACTTTTTCAAACACAATTATTTTGCGTATTCATACCCTGTGTCCAATTTAATATAATTATATACTTTTATAATGTGTTTTTTTAAACGTGTTAGTTATGGTAATTAAGGCATTAAGGGATATTCCTATATGAGTATAATTATATAATTTTAGTCTAGGAGACGGTATAAAATCGACCTTCATCCATTTGATAAGCAAATGGGACATATTTTTACTCGACTGGTTTATTTCTTTTCACATTTTATTTAACGTAGTCGTGTTTTTCATTACCTTCGATGTAATATAAAAACTTTTAAAATAAATGTATGATAGGCGTATTTATCAATTAATAAAATTTCTTAATAATATGGGTCCATCTGCTTGTTATTGGTGAAGGTTGACCTAATACTGTCACCTGCTTTATCTAAAATTAACATATATTAAGTTATAAGCTTTAAATAAAAGTTATTTGTTGTTGATTTATAACGCAATGAAATTAAATACTCTCAAGTTTCTATATTAATTACTGGAGAAATCTCATGTTTCGAAAATACTAATGTGGAAATTTGATTAATTAAAAGTTTAAGTTTGTTTTTCATTTAAGGATGTAGGAAAGGTTTAATTTTTTTTATATGTAGTTGTAGTAAATTACTGAAAGTGAAACATCCATTGGGCCCGACTAATTAAGGATGTATGAGCACGGTAGTGGTGGCACAAATTTAAAAAAAATTTATTTTCAATTTTGATGGTAAATTGTTGTTATAACTTGACAAAATAAGACGAAAAGTAAGAATAAAATTTTTCCATATCTGGAGTAATTTTCAAAATATCGAAAATTTTGTTGAATTTATATCGATATTTCGAAAACCAAGGCAGTTTTAGGAGGAAATAAGGTACAAATAAGTTTAACCACAAGTCTAAACTTGCGTTGGCGCTCGTACTACCTTAATAAAAATATTTACTTTTTTTTTGCTAAGAGTTTTGAACGAGTTTCAAAGCTTCATTATCGAGTATCCAAAATAATTTTTATTATTTTATTTTAATGTTATCAGGAACCATACTCTTCAACATAGCATAGTTTTGGAACAATCCCAAAAATGGATTGCGAGTTTTGGTTAGAATAAGGGCATGTTTTATAAGAATTGACTGTAACGACATTAATACTAACACTTATATATGTATAAAAAAATCAAGTTGACATCCATTTTAGAAACTGATAAAATTATTATCTGTTCGTGAAAATTGATGGAAAACCTTTGAGATATAAAAATATCAGTTTAATCTCATGATATTTATTTACGTCGAAAGTAACAGAAAAAGTACCACTTACCCATTCCAGTAAACAGAAAAAACTTTCTTTAAGAATAGTATACTGAAAGGAAATTAGTTAATAACCAAGGGATTTTTAAGAAATAGATCGTTTTTATTTTTATTTCCATATTCTTAATGTGTTTAGGATGTTCTCAACAAATACAAAAGTCGTAGCGTAGGAGCTACGTTTGATAAGTGAATTCCCTCAGAGATTGAAAACACAATCGAACATTGCGTGTCTTACAACCCAAAAATTAAAAATTTCCGTAATATCAAACAAGAAACATGTTTTGGTGAGTATTTCGAGTAAATTAGTATACACAAGAAAATTTTCATTTTATCAGGAAATTGTAAAATATGTAGTAGCATAGCCCACGCGCGTCCCAATTTCTATGCCATTCACTTTAATTTATAAATAAACCAAATCGGATTATTTCTACCGAAAAATATGATTTATTTTTAGTTATTAACTTTGTTAATATTTTCATATTTAGTTTTCAAAATAAATAGTCGTATAGTAAACAGTTATTTTAGTCAAAAGGTTTTAATGTAATTATGTATCATTTTAGGTTATAATGTAATGTTATACGATCACTACTGCCATAATCATAAAATATACCAGAAGTTGTAGCGATATTTTCTAGTATATTTTCGACAAAAAATAAAAGACTATATGTTTGTTGAAACGGAATAGTTGTTATAAAAACGAATTATGGCAATAGCGTAAAGGAATTAAAAATACGACCTCTTTTGAGAAAATTTCCAAAAAGAAAATTGTGTTTCTGAATAATATCGTATTTATTTCAATAGGAACTAACCGTTATCTATCCGATAATATTTCCCATTTTTCACCCACCCTCAGAAAGCTATTATGATTTTCTTAGCTCCTTAAAAATCTAATAGCAATTTAGTCTGGCTTGGATTCTACAGCTGTAAGAAGAGATCAAAGAAACAAGGAGAATAGATCAGAGAGCCTGAACTTCCTTAGCTCGAAAATAATCCCACTAGAGGGAGCAGAGATCAGTGAAGAAGGCGTAATATACAATGAACCATCGTCTCTAGAAATTAAATATATAACGTAGATATGGCCTGAATCGACCTAGAGCTTACACGATTACAAGCAGATGCACCAAGATTACAAGCCCATGCGAAAATTTTTCGAGTGAAATGACCCGCCAAGAATCATGTTAAAAAAGATGCTTCTATATGTAAAAGTAAGTTTAAGCACCGTCAGTTTTGCGCGGTGAGGTGGAAATTTGAATATCACACCTCTTGATGTCTCACCCCTTCGCCATCAAATATGTACGGCGTTGCTGGATTGTGGAGTTAATATCCGTTAATATTTATTTAATTCGCTTCAAATACTTTATGCAGTGTTAGCAACGCCGTACATATTTACTGGTTCAGTGGTGAAACATCAAGGGGATGAGTGACATTCATATTCTCACCCGTACTTTATGTAACGCACAAAACTGACGCCATGGGATTAAACTTAGTTTTACATATAGTGAAATCTTTTTCAACATTTTTCTTGGTTTCAAATTTTGCATGGGATTATCGTAGGTTTGAAATTTTTGTTGATTTGGTAGGATTTTAAGTTATGTAAATCTCATTTACGTAATTTGATGGCAGAAGCGAAAAGTAACATGTTTCAAAAAGAACACAATAAAGCATGTTTCAAAAATTATAAAGCATAAAATTTTACTTGTTTTTTTTTTCGACAATTTTTTAACCGTGATATTTTTTGCTACTGTCATCGTCATAATCTTTGATGGTGGTAGTGTCCGTATCACCTTAACATATTTATTTTTCAAATTAAATACATATACAGTATTTATTTATCCATAATTTAAGTCAAACAGTTTAATTTTTTAAATACAAAATTTATTTATCGTTTTAAAACTAAAACTATTTGATTCATTTCATTCATGAATATTATCATCCCCAACACAGTAATTAAACTAAAATTTAAAATACTACTCAATATTAACTAAACCATAAACTCTATTCAAATATTATGTACCCATAAAGTTTACTAAAATTATACAGGATGTTCGACGATAAACATTTATATGCTTTGATCGTTTTCATACAGATCAAAACAACGACAAATGACAAATCAAAACCATAAAGCTTTATTTTAATAAAAACAAGTTAAAACAAACAAGGGACTGAGTTACTTGTTGATATACTATGTAAAGACAGTGTTGATTACGCATTCTTTCGTTTTTTTTACGTCATATAACTAAAGAAAGATAAACAAACAAACACATACAAAGAGGTACCACACAAATTTGAAAATTATGACCCAAATTTAGTAGGATTACATACTTAGTTTATCAAAATTGGATAACATTTTGATGTGATAGAGCAAAATTAAATTTTTGGATTCTGAAGACGTCATAAAGTTAAAAAATTCGTTTTTTTTTATAACACAGGCAAATTTAATCCGATCAAATTGGAATTTTTTTTGAAACCCGCTAATTTTGGGTCATTCTTTTCAACTGTGTTGCCAGTTTTTCGCTTGCTTCCACTTATGTGCTTAATTCCGAGACAAGGACCCCACATTCTTGCAACCTATTAAAATTGGATAAAATTTGGATGTGATAGAGCAAAATTAAAGTTTTTGGATTCTGCTGACGTCATAAAGTTCAAAAATTCGATTTTTTTGTTAACACAGGCAAATTTGATCCGATCGTATTGGATGTCAGTTTTTCACTAGCTATCACTTATGTGCTTAATTCCGGAACGAGAACTCCACTTTATTGAAACCAATTAGAGCTAAGTTCATTTAGATCAGAAATTCGAAAAGTATGACCAATATTTAATAGGATTACATACTTGCTTTATCAAAATTAGATAAAATTCGGATGTCATAGTTCAAAATTAAATATTTTGGATTCCAATTACGTCATAAAGTAAAAAAATTCGATTTTTTTGATAAAACAGACAAATTTTGTCAGATCGTATTGGAAATTTTTTTGAAACTCGCTAATTTTGGGTCATTCTTTTCAGCTGTGGTGTAAGTTTTTCACTAGCTATCACTTATGTGCTTAATTCCGGGACCAAGAATCCACATTCTTGAAACCTATTAGAGATAGGTTGATTTTCATGATTTTCACAAATTTGAAAATTATAACCTAAATTTAGTAGGATTACATACTTGATTTATCAAAATTGGATTAAATTTAGATGTGATAGAGTAAATTTTAATAATTAATTTACAGATTCAAATTTTAGTTAAAAAAAAAATTATAGTGTACTGTAAAATTTCAATGTACTGTCCGTATTTCAATTTCAATATAGTTTCGAAACTGTTGACTTAGATAGTCATTAGCTTGATATTTACTGAATAGCAAATTAGCTTTGTGAATGTACTCTCTAGATATTTACATTACCTGTAATAAAATGCATTCAACTATATTGATAAACTAATGTATAAATATGGGGTATCCAAAAACAATTGCAGTAGAAAAAATGGTCTTCCCTAATGGTCTTCTAAGGGTCTTTATTTATATAGTTATAAAATAGTCAATTAAATTTTTTGTTAAAACATTTGAAATTTGAATTATATAACTTCAAACGTAAATTTCTCTGAAAACAAAAACTAAACAGGATAAATTGAAGTAATCTTTCTTTTTTAAATCCTTTTTAAAAACTCTGCTTTAACGGGCAAATATTTAATAAAAGTTCAATAAATAAGTAATAAACATTTTTATCGATTACGATTGGTTGTCTTTTACTCACTGCGGTAGGTACCTGGTTGAATGATATTGTAAATGAAGATGAAAGAGATGTTACCTGAAACAAAGAGATATGAAATTTATAATAAAATATGTTATTATCCGTGTTTCAGGTATTACTAACGTCATGAGACTAAAAGTAGTTTTGTATGATATTGTGCAAAGAACAAGGTTTCAGCGACATAAATTTAAAACAAAAAATTGTAGAAGCATTGACTGACTATCTCCATTAGCTTCCACAAATTTTCAAAGTTGTTCATTTTATTCGCGTTTATGCTACACAAAGTAACTTTGCAAACAAAATTAGATATTTTAACTTTTTTTTATTTGAATTGCGGGTTCTTTATGTACTTTCGTATAGTGCCAATGATGTTTTTTCAAAATATGTTTATGAGCCGATTAAACGGGTAATTTGCGAGGTATTATGGCCAGAAATCGATCCAAAGAACCGTTTTTCTCAAAAAATACTCGCCCATTCGTCAAATAAACCCTATTTTTGAATGTTTTGGGTCATAACTACATTATAAATTGAGGTTTATCGAATTCCAAAACAGAAAAAATTTCGTGATTTTTTTAGATTTTTTACAATGTACCCTTTAAAAAAATTGCAAAAATTCGAAAAAAATTTTTTGTTTCGGAATTTGATAAAACGCAGCTTATAAGGTAAAATTGACCCAAAAAATTGGAAAATCGGGTTCATTTAACGATTGAACGGGTATTTTTCGAGAAATCACCAGAAATCGATCCAAAGAACCTTTTTTTCTCAAGAATACTCGCCCAATCTTCAAATAAATCTATTTTTTGAATATTTGAATATTATATTTTTTTTGATCAAAATTACCTTATAAACTGAGGTTTATTGAATTCCGAGATAGCAAAAATCCCGTGAATTTTTTATTTGTTTCAATCCGATCAATAGAAGGAGAGAAATTTAAGAAGACGTCACCAAAGAAATCAATGTAGACGTAAAAACCACTTGCAGAATGTGGTGCGGATCGTTCCAAAATCGGAAACTCCCTTTCGGTATTTTTTACAACGAAAGAAACCTATTAAATTAAAATTATCCATTTTCCAAAATTTATCGAATTTATTATCAAATTCAAACTGTACATTGTCCAACTAATAAGAAATATTTAAAATCAAATCCTTATGAAAACAACTTTTTCGAGTCGTTGTTCTTTTACTTGAAATTAGAACTTTTTCTAGAAAGAAACGCCCGATATTTTTCGAATAAAATTTCTAAAATAAACCGTTTGGCAACCTGTTATATAAATTTCGAAATACATACTTTGTACATTTTAGAACATACCTCTACCTACTTTAATATCCATTGAATGGAAACTAATGGAACATTTTATAAAATTTTATTTGAATATTATGTTAAAATGGTGGATGATAATTTGTATAGTTTTTAATTAATATATAAATTAAAAAACATACCTCTAACTATTTAAAATTATTCATGTGAAATTTTGTTTCAATGTTTGCCATTAATTAGCTGCATAGTGATAAAATATTTTCCTATTTATCGCGTAAATAATCACAAATTATCTTGCTTTAATTTTATGAAAAAAAAAAATTAAAGTACTCAATTAACAATAACGTAAAGTGGACAAAAATTTTTAATTAATTGTCGATAAAATCTATAGAGAAATATAAAATTGTTCAATAGGGTATTCCACTATTTTTGAAAAAGTACTTCAAAATGTTGATTTTGCTAATAAAAAGCCAACAAAAATTTATTTCGGAAAAATACACACGCTTTCTTGCCAAAAACTTAAATTAAATTTTAAACCTTTTTTAAACTGTCAAAAACGCGGGCATCCAATTTGTTGACGTAATATGGGTATCACTATATGAAATAACACAATTAAGTTGGACAGATATATTCATAGACATCTGATTATAATAAATATAAATACTTATTATCTATGGATATATTATACCCAGCTGTCTACACTGAACTAACTGATGGTCTATGACTCATACCATATTACGATTTTTAATTTTAATATTTTAAAGGAAAAATGTGCTTTTATGCCTCGAAAACAGAATATTTAAGTATATTTTTACATAAATTTTAACTTTTTTCAAATTTCATTATTTATTTTTGACGATTTTTTAACGATAATGCCCTATTAAAATGAAATAAAAATCGTTCACTAATGGGTTAACTTTTATAAAATAATCAATATAAAAGACGCAGAGGAAAGATGATCAAAAAACATCTGCGTATCGAAAAAGAGAGAAGAAATTTCCGAAGCCCTACGTTTTATTTATGCCTTAATCCAGGGATGAGATACCAAAAGGTGTGACACCTTTATTTTTACCTGTACTAACCTGTACCGCGCAAATCTGACGCCATGGTGCTAAAACTTACTTTTACATATAGGAGAATCTTTTTCAACATGCTTCCTGATGGGTTGTTTCACCCGAAAAATTTAATCATGGGCTTATGGCGTAAATTAGAATGTTGTAAAAACTAAAGTTAAAATAGTGGCTGTTCAATTAATAGAGTAATGAAAATACTTTCTATAAAAAAAATATATAATCTTGAATGATATATACAGTGAAACTTCGTTAAGCGAGACCAGGATAAGTGAGAAGAAACCTTCATACTTGGAACCCATGCTGAGGTGTCAACACTTTGGCACATAATTTTCTCTGTTAATAGAACGAAGCAAACCTCTATATCTGGGATTTGTTCATTGGATTTTATCGTCATAGTTACCTATGGCACGCCATTTTACTATTTAATGTCCGAAAAAAAATGATCGTAATAATAATACATTATTATTAAATAGTAAAATGGCGTGCCATAGTTACCTTTATAACTGAGACAGCGAGTGAATTTTATATGTATTAACCTCTATAACTCAATGACCTTCAATTTTAGTTTTGCTTTACTATCAAACGGATATTTATTTAAAAAATGTCGAAACGAAGGCTCAAGTCGTTATCAGTACGTGAAAAACTGAAGTTCAAATCCGTTTATGAAATGGGGAGGACACGCGATAAAGTAAAGTGTGGAATTTAATGTGGCAAAATGTACTCTTTGTAGAATAATTCAGAATAAAGATAAAATTCAATCACAATGTTCTGAAGGACAAGGAAACCTAAAACGTGAACGCTTATCAGAATATCCTGAACTAGAGCAGGAACCCTTTGTGACAGATATTAATTCATAGGTGCCCAGATATCTGAGACACAGGGTCAGATCCTTTGATGTCATACTTAAATAGCTTTTACTGTAAAAAATTTAATAAGATTAATAACAAAAATAAATATTTATAACACATCCATATGTGTATAAAAATTTTTATGAACTCAAACATCATCATAATATAAATTAAACTTCGTTCGGAATAAAGAAGAAAAAGTTCAAGCCAAACAATAATAAAATAACATAGAATTTGTGTTATTTTTTTGTCGTAGTTGTTTGCTTGGTGTTGTTTGTTATAATCGAAAAGTTTTGTCCCCACACACACATACACGTGGATGAGGAAGGTAATCATAATAATAATCATATAAGACTAACAAGAAAAAGTTAATAAACCTACTTCAAAAACTTATTATATTTCTGTTTTGATGACAAATATAAAAAAAAAAAATTATTCGCCATGTGTTAATTTAAGGATGTCGTACGTGATGCTGAATTTGTTCCAAAAAAGTTACTGTGAAAAGTGTAGATAGTTTGTAAAAATTAAACAAGAAAAGAGAAAAAAGTAGGTATTGTGTTATAAAAATATAAAGTGATACGTGATAAGTATTTTTTTTAAGTCAAAAAGCGAAAAAGTTCAGTGAAATCACGCTGTTTTATGCAAAACATTTTGCGATAGGAAAATTTGACATTCAATATATATTTTTTTGACAAATATCCCTATATTCTTTTGATAAATGTATTTTTTTGATAAATGCGTCAAGCTGACCTAAGCAATTACCTCAGATACCCACCTCTCACTGTACGGAAAGATAGGCGATGCTCAGTCTATATGTAACTATAAAGTCAATGACGATAGTGGGGGACATAAATATATTTTTTCTATTTTGAATGTGAATTATGTTATAACTTTTAACAATTTAAGACGCAAAGTAAGAATAAAATTTTTTAATTCCTGAAGTAATTTTCAAAATATCGAAAATTGAAAATTTTGTTTAATTATTTATCTTTCGATATTTCGTAGACCAAGGCAGATATCAAAAAATTTTATTCGTATTTTTCGTCTACAAAATTTTAAAAAGGTAAAACATAATAAGAAAAATTGATGGATTTTTGTTTTAAAGCATTTTCAAAATCGCTTAACCCAGTACAAGACCAATTTTCCATTGCAAATTGTCTATTCAATTGCCACTTTTCTTGACGTTTTATTATCAGTTCCTCGAATGTGGACTTTATAAAGATCAAATTTTAAGATTTTTTGAGTTTATCGACATTTTTGTTTTGATCTACCGCATTAAGTGAAAGGACCGATTCATAAAAGAATAATGATGGAAGCGCCGATAAGTGATATATAAGTGATAAGTTGTATAAAAAAAGTGATATATTGGTCGTGACGGTAGGTGCACATTATACAGACGTATGATTAAAATCTCTTTCGAACAGTTTCATTTTGTTTTGAACGATCTATATTTGATATTAATATCTTATTTCTTATGCTGGTAATCAGGCGAGCGAAGCGAGTCTCTACTAGGTTAAAATGTAACTTTTTGATGGTAAACTTTACAAAAAAAATACAAAAGATTTAGACATGAAATGAAATGTTGTAGTTCCATATTTATGTCTAGATGTGTTATCAATCATTATTTTTAGAAAAAATTATATAATTAATTAATAATAAAAAACAACAGCATTTTTTATTTATTACATGTATGTATATGTATATTTATTTATTACAAGCTATATATATGTAGAGACAGTGGCACCATCTGTGAGCTACATCTAATACTAAAATATAATTGGCTACAGTTAATAATAATTTTAATTGAGTGGTCATCTGTAGATTCTTTCAAGTATTAAAAAACTTTATAATGAAAAATACAAATAACCAAACATAAACAATTAATTTTTGCAGTTCTACAGTAGAATAACTTAAAAATTTAAGTGATAATAATACAAGTAATGAAAAAATTTTAATTATAGTTATTATAATTTTAAAGTTATTTATTAATTAATTGTAATTTTAGCAACATAATGCCACGACGTCGTACGTTGACGGGTAGTAAAGAGTGTGATCGTAATCGATCATTAATGCGTGATCATCGGAAACGACGAAAACAAGATCAAGAAGAATTATATCTTTATCAAGATGATATTAATTTTAAAATGCATGCAGAAAATTTTGAGATTGCTCAAAAGAATTTGAATTTTGAAGTATGTAATGTATGTCATCGTCGTTGGTTTGATTTACAACTTAATAAAGATGGGTTTTGTTGTATTTGTCATAAATTTAAAATAAAAAATGAATTGAATATTTTCACAGCGGAAAATAACATGGATCCTGGTTTACAACCTGATGTTTTAAAGAAATTAACGTTGAGGAACAATTAAATAAAAAATATTTGTCAATAATTGAGGTATAATTTTATTTTAGAAATATCAATTTTATATGATACCATTTGCGAGCCATTACAAAGTTATACTTTTAGCTAGTTTAATATTTCCCGATGCATCAATAAAATAGTATAGTAGTTTCTGCCCGGAGTAAAAATTTATCTTGTGTTACTTGTTTCACATCTACGGATCAACAAAAAATAAAATTATGATTAAGTAGCGGTGTCACTTAACATTATAAGAACGACATTGTCGTATATATAAATTCAAATAATTTCGAAATATAATACATATTTCTTTCTTCTCTTTCCATATAAAAAAAAAAGTAATCACATCATTAACCTTTTCTATTTAAAAAGTTTTTCATTTCTTTCTCAATAATTTTCAGTAAAATGGATTAAAAATATAATATGATAAAGTTCTTTCTTCTGATGTCCCTCTGGTTTTCAGTTTAATATATCTTTTTCTTTTATCACTCGAATATATCTCTGTATCGTATAAAACTTTGACATTCAACAGTTATTGATGTTTTTCGGATTTTGCACTTTTGTATTTTATTGCAAGTTTTTTTTTTAATAAAGTAGAATTGAAAAACTTGTTGGAGGGCAAAGTAGCAGTAATAAATATGGTTTAGTAAAAAATATGCTTATGCTTCCACAATTTTTTTTTTTTTATTTCACATATTTCGTCTCTAGTAAGATTGTGTTTTTGGATTTGAAATGTTTGTTTTGAAATATTTTTATTTTTTATTCTTTAGAAAATTTTCCCCTTTATATAATTGGATGACTAACATTAACGTTAAACGAGTACCAGGATCGTTGTCAAGCAGGTATCAAAAAGAGATATTCGACTATTGACCGCATTGAAGCAGGTCTTCGAAAAGAGTGCCGATTACAAGTCGTATACTGCACATTGTTAGATTTTAATGAGGCCTTTGATTATCTGAGCCATGTTTATATACTAGACTTCTAGAATCTCTTAAGGAAGCCGAAATAGACGAATAATATATTCACATGATTAAAAATATATATGAAGGAAGCAAGATCTACATACAAACCAATCAATTTGAACAAAAACGAGGAATGCAACAAAGTCCATTATGTCCGAATATATTCAACTAGGCCCAGGAAAGGATCATAAAAAATTGAATTGAATAAATTGTACCTACTAATATGAAGCTATGTACAAATTTTGAAATACATACCTTGTCCAAAAAATAAGGTGACATTTGAATTTAAACTGCGTACGTTTGTTGTGCATTATGAATTCCTTCCGCCCGGCCAAACAGTTAACAAGGAATATTATTTGAACGTTATGCGTCATTTGCGTGACGCTATCTGCCTAAAAAGGCCGGAATTGTGGAAAGAAAATTCATGGTTTCAAAATTCATCCCATACTGCACTCATAATTCGTGATCATTTCGTCAAAACTCAATTCATATCGTTCCGCAACCGAAGGCAAGACGGGACTGAAGGCAATCCCGGAAAGTGACTACAACCAGTGTTTCGAAGATTGGAAAATCCGTTGGCATAAGTGCATTGCATCGGGAGGGGATTACTTTGAAGGGGATGAAATTGATTTGGAAGAACAAATAAAGAATTTTCAAAATAAATACAATGACACCTTATTTTCTGGGCACAGTAGTAAGTCTGCGTTCTTCAAAACGTGAAATCCGAAATCAGAACTGTAATTTTCTCAGCGAAGAACTAATGTCACCATCTCTTCTACTATAATTATATCATAATTATTTGAACAGTAAAATCAAACCAAATTTGATTAAATATTAATGGATTGTCATTCTGTGGACATATTAGTTAATTGATTGATTGAAATGTTTGATTTATAATTCTAACAAACACAGACATATAATATTGCATTATAAATGTTTTTATTTATGTGTCACTCACTCTTACTGTATGTCGACTGACTGGTCACTGTGGGTATGCTATGTTATATTTACAGTTTTAGTTTGTATAGTAGGATAAAAATCAGTCAAATCAGTCAACCAATCATTTATTTTTGTAATCAATAATATAATTATTAGTTCACTAATTACATCAAATGTTAATATATCTCTCCAAAATAGAAAAATTTATATAATCTACGATATAGTACAGTAAAAGATGTTTCAAAAATCGGATAATGAAAGAATATGAAAGAAACCGCTCGCATTTTGCTAAAACCTCATGGAATGTGTCTCTTAGGTGTCAAATATCAATAGTACGGCATGAGTTACTGGTGGTAATGTTTCTATTTGTGAATAAACAATAAATTGTTAATTCAATGAAACGATCAATGTTAAAATTTACTTAAAAAATTAGTCAAGAGGCAACTTGTATTACGTAAATGTATTATAGATATATAACTATTATACAACTGAGCTAATAGGGCGATTAGTCAAGAGGCAACTTGTATTTCGTAAATGTATTATAGATATATAACTATTATAGATATATATAACATATACGTAATTCAAGTTGCCTATTAATTTATTTTGTAAGCCAACTTTGACATTAACCAACTGAGCTAATAGGGCGACACCCTTTCTTATTTTATTAACATTTTAAAGATATTTGAAACATAAATCTGTTGTTATAAATAAATTTAATATAAAAAATATTTTTCCGCAAACATTCTTTTCGTAAAGTTTTCTGTATAATATACAGGTATTCATTTGTATTTTCTCTAATAGAAAACGAGAAATCTAAAAGCCCTTTTAGCTAAACAAGAAATAATATACCTACTCTTATAAAATACATAAAATATTTTCATAAAATTTAATATTTTCTCTATAACATATAAATTATTATACATTTAGTTTTTCTTATTTGTACAGAGAGCAACATAAGTAGGTATATAAGATAATTGTAAGTATTAAGGTGATTCTATGAACCCCTATACCAAAATTTTTTTCGTAGCATCAATATTTTTAAGCCTTACAAACTTGGGACTAAACTTAATATACTATATATATTTCATATATACATGGTTTTATGTTTTTAAATTATGCGCAAAAATTGTTTATACATATTAAACTATTTAGTCCGATCAAAATGAATACCGCTATGGTTCCATTATAATAGTTTTTAAGTGTATACCAGCCTATTCACTCACCTGTAGATAATATATAGAAAATAATAAAATGAAAATAAGTATTTTCAACCGAGTTCAATTTAAATAAATATATAAATGTTTTTAAAATTCATGAATTCTTTTTAACAATAAAAATTATTTGTATACTACTTACGAGACTACGAGAGTATTTTCTACTTGTTCTAGAGAATATCATTCTAGGAATATGGAATAAAATAAGTAAGTAGATATGTTCTTATTGTAATAGTAACGATAATGGTAGTGTTCTAACATTGCTTCTAATATTATTAAAAATATTTTTACAATATTAAAATTTTTATATACACATAATATGGTATAATATACAAGGTCTTCAATGCAAAACAATATAAATATCGATCTTTTTGTACTTCAAAAAGATCGGTATTCAGAGAGCCGAAAGCAAAAAACCTAACCCGAGATTGTTATTTAAAATTAATTTACATTTTTGAAGTGAAAACTTCTATAGACGGGCTAGAAGATATGTAATATTCGCATAATAAATAATATTTGATAAACTAAATCTCATATTTTTGTGTCATCAACATGCTGAATAAAGCTACAGCTATGGCAGCCTAACCTAAACTAAAACTTCTTACAATCAAAAAAACGACACCTATACGTAATAATAATTAAATTAAAACTATTCACTATTAGCTAAATGATTCTGATCTTTGGTAACTTCTAATTAATGATCATAGATGGCCTTTTTTTAATATTATTTTTTTCTACACACGATTATAATTTCAAATCACAAATTAAAATGTTAATTAAGTAAAAAATATAAAGCAATACAAAACACATTTGTTGTAAAATTTTAAGTTTTTTACACCCAGTATATATGTAATATATATCAAGGTATACTAAGTTTAGTACCAAGTTTGTAACGCTTAAAAATATCGATGGAACCTATTCGTGTGTCCGTCTGGGCGTCTGTGAACACGATAATTCAAAGTAAAAATTAAGGCTAAGTTCGTAGATAAGCAGCATAGGTTAATTGAATCTTGTTAGAGATAGAACAAAAGTTTAAATGTAAAAAATGTTCCTTATCAAAACATAAACAACTTTTGTTTGAAACATTTTTTTTGTAAAGGCCACTGTTTATCCCTGAGGACGCAAATTAGGATCAAATTTTGGTGCCCATTTTCTCCAAAACTATCAAAGATAGGGAGCTAAAAATTTACAGGTAGCTTCAATTAGTTGTCTTGTGAAGTATTCTCGAAAAACGAAAAAAAATTCTAGAACATTTTCGAAAATCAAATAAATGACAGCCGTAAAACCTCCATAATTGCGTGTTTTTTTAAACTCTTAATTTATCAAAATAATAATAATGCAAGCTTTTTAAGATTTTGTGACGTAAAAAGCTTAAACGGTGGAGACACTTTGATATAGTTTTGTTTATTCAAATTTACTGCATTTAACAATAATAATAGAATGTTTTTCTAATGGTAATAAAAAAAACTATCCAAAATTGTTTATTTCGATAACAAAACAGGAATGAATTCAGAAATGAATAATGATATAGTCCTTTTGGTATTTAACTTCGTATTACGTAATTTATATAATACATATAAAATCCAAAGAAATGAGTGTGTGTAATTAAAAAATAATAAATCAAAACCATAGTAGTAACTCTGTAAACTAACTACCTTCAACTTAACATTTTGAAACAAACAAAAGTTTAATTACATAAAAACATTTTAATGTAATAACATCACTTTAAACTTCCATTGTCAACATAGAATAATAAAAAGTTTTTCTTAAACCACAAAATAATTTAATCTACTACCGGGCGCACCTAATCTGGACAACTACATGTTGGCATCTGAGCTTTTTCTTTATACAGAAAAGACAAAAAATTATATTTTTAAAAGTGCTGCAAATCGCATATTCACCAATTTATTTGGAAAAATTTGTGGTTAAAATAGGTACGAATTTTCTCAAACGGCTAAACTTCAAACGGGATAATATTTTACAGCAAGTAGGAGGAAAGAACGGTTAAAACACTTAATGGATTTAAAAGTAGTCGTGGAAATTTGGTTTTTAAGATGGCTAAGATAGTTACATTTGGCCTGGTAAGGTTAAATAGTTGTAATTTTTTACAGGGAATAAAAAAGAAACGAAGTATTTTCCAAACTTGTTACATTGTTTGTTTGGATAAAATAAAACATGAAAATAGTTTTAGTGACAAGCTTTTATTGTACTGAAAAGTAGAAAATAATTTTTCTTATGAGTTACTCATACACGACTATTTGAAAAATCTGGACGCGCTCTTTTACAAATAACAATATATGAGGGACTCGTAAGATATATTATTTTCTACTTTTTAGCACAATAAAATCTAAATAAATTTAAAACTAAAAAAGATATGTTGATTAAATAGGCAGTGATGGGAAGGAAAATCAGAATTCGTATTCTTCTCAGCAAATCATTTCATTTGATACCCATAACGGAAAATTCATTAAAACGAATTACTCCGCCATCTTTGGCGGTATCCCATAAGGGATTTAAAATGACATCAGTAGCTAGCCATGCATTGTAATCCAAACGTGTAAGCAAAATTTCAGCGCAATCGATTGACAAGAACACCTTTAAAATTCAGTTGTAAGATTTGACCTGAACATACATATCCATACGAACATTGCAAGCTAAATAAAAGCTTGTAAAAAAGCATCCCATTTGATGAAAAAATTAAAGTGTCGTTTTCAATACGATGTACTTGCATAAAGGACGATTTTCGCAACGGCAAAATTCAAGAAGTTAGGATTTGAAACGGTGCCTCAAGTGACTTTTTCGTCGAATTTAGCCTGGTGAAATTACTGCCTATATTTCCTAAACTTGAATAAAAAGGTTAAATGATGAAAAATTTGTGACAAATGAAAAAGTTAAATTCGCTATTTTGAAAAGGTTTTGACCAAAGAACTGTGACTATACACTAGATACAGAATCTTTTGGTAAGTGATGGAAATCAAGGTGAAAGAAGAGTATGTTTTCTTTATTAAGGTGGATACTTTTGGTACAACTATCCTTGCCGAAAAATTGATTAATCTCACTTATTATCTTCAAGAATATCTTGCAGAAAGTATGAAAGTATTTAAATTATAGAAGTTAAATTAAAATACGGGCTAAGAAGATAAATATTTTGTTTTTCAAATGATGATTAAAGGGTTTTAGTATCTATATATAGAATGTTTATCGTTTTAAAATCTCTCATTCAAAAGTTCTTTCATGCCAAAGAGTTTATATTACCAAGCCAACCAACACAATTCGTTTTGGTTTATTTCTTTCTTCTTTTTTATTTTTATTTTTTTAATTTGCCCACAAATATAAATTGTAAATACAAAAGTTTTTATCACCCTTTCCAGTCTTTTAATAAGCACTGCGTTTGGTTACGCGCTAGAGCACTTAATATTTTCAAAAAAATTTCTTTATATTATATTAAAGGAAACATTTTTTTATACAAAGTACTACCAAACCGTTGCGTTGGAACCGCAACAGCCCAAATGAAAACTTATACTTTCTAGTTTTATTTAACCCAAAAATATCTTATAGCCAAAGTTTGCAATTTGCGGCTAGCCGTTACAATCAAGACAAAACAATCTGACAAAGATAGACGAATTTTGTAAAAAAGGGACTTACTGTCAGCGGTCTTCGGTTAATCTAGGCCCATATAAAGAAAATTGTATACAGAAAGAAAGGGTTTAATCTTAATATGATAAATGCAAGTCAGCGATTTGAAAAATAATTTCTTAAAAGCTTTTCAGACTCCGGAATGAATTGAACATTTATACGTTCATAAATATGTGATGAATGCATTCGACGTGGATGAACTAGGTAGAAATGTTGGCATGTCAAAATTCCAGTAAAAATTTAGAGAGGTATTTATCGCGTAAATCAAACCAGGAGCTCATGGTTGCAATTACTATGCCTTTTTATCTCGATAAAAAAAGGAAAAAATTATCGTGAGAAAGATCTGGTAAAATTTCTAATCTACGTAGAGGTCTACATTGCCTGGGGAAAATGATTAAACGAAAGGTTTAAAAATCTCCCTTTCCAAAGTAGGTCAGCAATGTATACGCAATGCAATTTCCGTATATCCAGGAAGAACAGGATTTGAAAGTTCATTGATAAAATAGGGCATATCACTGTCAGAAAATTACACTGTACTTATATTAATACAGCAGCGGAAGGCATAAGAAAACTTATATCGAAAAATAAATTATCTAGAAAATATTATAAAGGTATTTTCTCACGTTATCGTGTAAATAAACATTTCCTTATTTTAAAATGAATGAAAAATGTTTATATAACAGCTTAAACTTGCTTCACTCATTCTGCTTCAGCTAAAAGTGATGTTTAATGAACACAAAAATACAACGAGAAACATCTTTGTTTTTAAAATGAAGGAGTACTACCTCCGTTTATATACTACGTCAGAAGATATAACAAGTAGATTGTGTATTATTTTTTGTTTAGCAAATATATTTATTCTTTCATCCCTATCTTATTCTTTCTACGTTAAACAGGGTGGATCATTTTAATCGATATAAGTGGAAAAGTTAGACCCGGTGTTCCAACAACATTGTCATTTAGAAATCTTAATTATTTTTAACGTTTCTATTTTTTAAATTTACGAAGAGTAGGGCGTTTATTTTACGAAGATCGGAAAAGCTCTCAATCGGTACCGTATGCTATGTGTTTTAACCCTCAAAACAAAAAAAGAGTGTTATTAGTTTGATGTGCCTGTCTATGGTATCGTAGCACCTAAATGAATGAACCGATTTTGATTATTTTTCTTTCCTTTGAAAGGTAATTTATTGGAAAGTGTTCTTAGCTAAATTTCAAGTGCCAGTTTGGGGTTCCGTACTTAAAATAACTAAAAATAGGCGATGTTCTTCAAAGTCGGTTCAGCTTGGAGAAGGCTTTAAAGAAAAAGGTAATTCAATAGAGAGTATTCTAAGATATGTTCCAAGTGCAAACTTAGGGATCCGTATCCGAAAAATTTGAAAAGGGTTTTTTAAATTTTGTCAATTTCACTTGTATTATTCCACCAGGACCTTCCCGGAAACATACCACATAATTTCAGTGCCTTACTTATTTATTTTGTTTTTAAAATTTTTGAATCATTTCATGAAATAGACACTCATTTTGTCAAAAAATACAGACCCTCAAAAATAAGAACTACTCTGAAGATTAGGATTAAATTAGGAAGGTGTTTAGAAGATTAGAATTATAGATTAAAATAGTCCACTCTGTATTTTGAAACACAATAATGTTTTAAAAGAGTAAACGAACGATGTAGAAAATGATATAGAAAGTCAATATCTATTTATTTTATTCTCATTGACTTACAAAGTATTGTAATACAAGAGCGTACATTCTCTCCTATAAGATAAAAGTACTTTAAATTCTTGTAAAAATATTTTGTAAATAAATAATATATGAAACAAATAAAACTCATCACGTAGGAACAGCATGTGCTAAGTGAATACCATCGGAGTTGCATAAACAAAAGGTGTGCGTTGGTAAAAACAAATTTTGGATGATAATTTGACATGTTAATCGAGGAATTCCTGTCAACAAGCTTAGCTTTTTTTCTTTATAACAACAGCAGCTGATTTATTAAATTTTATTCCGATGGGATCACAATCATACGATTCACGCGTGATTATTATATCGTACACGGAAGTTTAAACTTACATCATTTTTTCGTTTAAATATTTTAGGACGTTTTTCTAAAACTCCTTCATTGGTACAAAACCAATAGCATTAATTTTCTTAAATAGAAAATTCCTGAATATATGAAACAAATTTAACTTGAAATATGTTTATAAATACTTGACATTCTTTGGTTAAATATGACTACTTCTTTTAAAAGTGGAAATTCCTTGCATTATTATAGCTCCGATAATATTTTTAGTATAGTCTTAAATGTTCAAACTGATAATGTCAAAATATTATTATCATATTTACAATTTTTTTTAAAATCATTTTTCATGTACTTCTAGAAATATAAATTATATAATTTCCAGACAGTTTTGTCGTTCGTTGCTAACACCACATCAGATATTACTCGATTCTGTGCAGTTGTGTCTTCCTGTGACATCGTAGCTCCTAAAAGGATGAATCGATTTTCATTTTTTGTTTGTTTGTTTGAAAGGTAATTTGAACACGGGTTCTAATTACCGCTGTGTTGGGCAACTTCAATTTTAAATACAAAGGTATTGTATTATATAACCTTCACTTCAAATGCCGTCACTTACCCACCTTTTGTTCACAATTTCGTTTAGCCTCTAAAATTATCAGTGTTTCTCTACTATATCATGCATTTATTATAAATAAAAACCTTATTCTTTAATCACTCTATCTGTTAGAAAAAACCGCATCAATATCCGTTGCGTAGTTTTAAAGATCCTAGCATACAGAGGGTCATAAGGACAGACAGCGGGAAGCGACTTTGTTTTATACTATGTATTAATACTAGCTAAAAGTATGACTTTGTAATGGCTCGCGAATGGTGTCATATAAAATATATGAAAATATATATTTATAAATAAAATATATAAAATATATTTCTAAAATAAAATTATACTTCAATTATTGACAAATATTTTTATTTTAATTGTTCCTCAACAACCGTTAATTTCTTTAAAACATCAGGTTGTAAACCAGGATCCATGTTATTTTTCGCTGTGAAAATATTCAATTCATTTTTTATTTTAAATTTATGACAAATACAACAAAACCCATCTTTATTAATTTGTAAATCAAACCAACGGCGATGACATACATTACATACTTCAAAATTCAAATTCTTTTGAGCAATCTCAAAATTTTCTGCATACATTTTAAAATTAATACCATCTTGATAAAGATATAATTCTTCTTGATCTTCTTTTCCTCGTTTCCGATCATCACCCATTAATGATCCATTACGATTGCTCTCTTTACGACCCGTCAACTTACGACGTCGTGTCATTTTATTGCTTTAATAACAATTATTAAATAACTTTAAAATTATAATCACTATATTTAAAATTTTTTCATTATTTGTATTAATATCACTTAAATTTTTAAGTTATTCTACTGTACAACTGCAAAAATTAATTGTTTATGTTATGTTATTACGTTTTTTGTATTTTTCATTATGACTTTTTTTAATACTTGAAAGAATCTACAGATGGCCACTCAATTAAAAGTAATATTAAATGTAGCCAATTATATATTAGTATTAGGTGTAGCTCACAGATGGTGCCACTGCCTCTGAATATATATTGATATAATATACATTGTAATAAATAAAAAATACTGTTGTTTTTATATTATTTATTATTTATATAATTTTTTCTAAAAATAATGATTGATAACACATCTAAACATAAATATGGAACTACAACATATCATTTCATGTCTAAATCTTTTGTATTTTATTTGGAAAATTTACCTCCAAAAAGTTACATTTTAACCTAGTAGAGTAACCTGATTATTAAATAATGTTATTAACCAGATTGAAATTCGGTTGCTTTATTATCGCGCTTTGTTTCATACTATGTATTAATATTATTAAATAATGTAATTAACTAGATTGAAATTCGGTTGCTTTATTATCACGTCTCCAGCGATATTCAATCGCTCTCAGGAGCAAGATCAACCTTTCCCCCCAACTAAGGTAGAACTTTGCCAGTTCTTCTTTCATTTATTTGTAAGTTTATATAAATCCAAAATACATATACTTCGTATACGTTATATAAGTTAATAGTAAAACTAACAGCATTAAGAAACGTAGATGAAAAGTATTATCATCGGTTTCAAAGGCTTCTTTGTAAAATTATTATTATATTCACCTACAACTTTACTACACCAGAGTAATAGCGTAGCATTTATTGTATTAGTAAGAAACACCAAATCATAACGCTAGGATACTGATGATAAGAAGTTGAGTTGAAATAGGTATAGAGAGTATTATTTTAACTTGATATTCTTTACTTTTTACTAAAGGATGATCCAATTTCAGTATTCTATGATTGCAACTCTGTAAATTAGAATTCTGTAAATACTTTCGCTTGTTTTAAACGTCAATTGAATCTTTAACAAACGCTCAACGATAAAATTTGTTATTGGTCGTACAGAAATTACAATTATGTAAGAACTGTGTATAGATTTTGAACAGGGAAATTATACCCAATTTAATTGTGCAGAAGTTTAAATAGTGAAAAACTTAATATTCGATTAATAAAAATATAGCTTAGATAATATTGCATTTTGTAGTAATAAATACCACGAAACTCTAAAAAAACTTTTATATAAAGAAATTTTATTGAAAAAATATAATTAAAAAACATACATTCCGCCGAATATCGATATTTCAATTGCAACGCAACCATCGTCAGTAGCTAAATTTATTCTTGTAACCCATTATGCAAATTTATTTTTGAATTTTTGATTTTTGTCAGTGTTGCTACAATTTGTAAGTAATATTTTATATATTTACGTTTAACTTTGTTTGTTTGTTAACTATTTATTTTCTTAATACACAATTTTATTTTTCGAGTATCGTGGTATTTATTTCAATAACTATGTCTGAATTTGAATTCAACAAAAATTCATCTTTAAATTTTGTGTTTTCTTTTTAAATAAATTTGGGAAACTCAATTTGAATCATTCTTTATAACATCTGAAAACTGAATTGTAGCAACTTAATTGAATTGATTTATGACTATAATATAAGAAGACATTACCACCAGCTTATATATACCACAATAACATTACATTGTGATTAAATTTAGAGAGTTAATGCTTAAACAAAGATAAAAAATTATGATTATATCTATTTCTCATTAACTTCTCTCTTTCTAACATATTAATTTTTTTTACATGTTGATTGTATTGAAATGCGACTGTATTCAATTAATTTTAAAAAAAAATTTATGAAGTATATAGAAAAAAATTCCCATAAGGAAATTCTAATCTTTCCAATATCAAATTGCCAAGTCAGAATAGAGAAAACAAAGTTTAAAAAAAATGTAAGATCAGGTAAAAATCATTACATAAATGCATTTAGAATGAAGAAATTTGAGCAGAAAATTCCACGCCCAAAGATCTCATTTATATAAGTTCTAATATAATACGATTTAAAAAAAATTGAATTTAAAGGTGTTCCGATACCAGAATGAAAGTGTTACCATAAAATTGAAATTTTGTGTGTCAATTTAGAAGTATTTAATACGCCTTCTGTATAAACAAGTGGATTCTCTGTACGGTTTACGATAAATTAATTATTAAAAACAGCAATTTTTACATGTTGGTATATGAAGAAGTCGTAATAAATGTTGGATTTTTAGTCAATAAGGGCTTTTAAAAATGTTTTACCATTTACATAAAAAACATTTATTGATATTCCTCAAGTTTTAAAGCTTTGAAATCATACCAAAATTAAGAACTGTGCACATAAATGAAAAACATTTTTTTGGTAAAAACACTGACTTTGATAGTTAATTTCGCCTAAACCCTACAGAGAATCGGTATGAATTTTTCGCTAAAGACGTATAAAAGGATGATTAATTGATAAATCAAATTTCAAATTTATTGGATAATTTTAATTTTTTTCGGCATCGAAATACTTTAAACAATACAATAGTTAGAAATGAAGTTTTTGGCATCTGGGACTTATATCGCTTAAGTTCGGTATAGCTTTTTTGGATTTTAAATACCTTAATGTAGCACAATCAAAAAGTATTAGGTACCACATGTTTTTGATACATATATGGGAGGGGAGGGGTCTGTTTCAAAAATAACATTTACCAGAACAATTATTTTTTTTCTAAAACCGAATTTTTTATACAAAAAGTTTTCTATATGAGTTTGAGAACGAATGGAATTTCAAACACAAAAACTTTCCTATATGAGTTTGAGAACGATTGGAATTTCAAATCTCTCCTATATAGACGAATTAAAACAAGGGGCTGAAGCAAATAAAGATTATGTGGAAAAATAGGAAAGAAAGCCTTAAAATTGCCAGGAATGAGGTTCATTAGGCTTTTTTTTTATCAAACATTACAAACATACTAATTTTGAGACTGTTAAAAATTTTTCTGTTATATGAAGAAAATAATCTATCATTCGATTCATCTACTTTATTAGTTTCGATTCTCTATTTATTTATTCGTTTTTTTTCCACAAAGAAAACAAATTTATTGAAGCAAATTTGAATGGAAACACAAAAGATTACACATCCAATATATTTTATGAAAATATACTTCAGATTTTTTTTACGTATTTTTTTTTTTTAAACCCTTATAACAAAATGTTTTACGGGTAAACACGGTACTTTGGTGCCTTTTTCGGTATCATTTATGAGGATGCATAAAAGATTTATTTGAATGTACCCGGTACAAAAAATTTCCAAAATCCACTATTGAAAAAGTTTTTAAATCGCTTAATTTCATGACAATTCAAAATTTTTTTGTAATAAATATCAAAAAAAATTTTTTTTTTTCAATCTGTAAAATAATTTTGTGACATTCTGTGCGATATATGATACCAGGCAAATGGGACTCGCAACTTTGCTGGCAGGCGCAAATAAGAGAAATCAAATTTTTCAATTACTCCACGAGATATCCTTTAGCTGTATTTACTTTTATAAGGGCGCCCGATTAAACCACACGTTTCAATGACGTTGTCTGATTATTCACTGACTTGCCAAATGAATATAAGTCCATTTATATTGACGATATTAAAGTTCGGCCATTCTTAATGGAAATCCCTTTATGCTCGTAATAAAAGCCACTATATTGATTTTTTTCAACTTTACCCTATTTAGCCTACCTACTTGTTAAATCACTCATTTCAGTAAATATTTGAACACTGATTGAATTTTTTTTTTACAAAATTTTGTGGTTAATGATCTTTTTTTTTTAAATCTCTATTGTGTTTTTTTTTTTTTTTTTTTTTCAAACAATATGTTGAAATGTGTATCCTGAAACATTATACACTTAAAATTCTTTTTTTACAGTAGAATCTCGATAACTTAAACCTCCATAACATACAAACCACGATAAATTTGTTTGTTCTCTTTTCCTCAGAGCCTAAAACCTTTTCTACTTAAAATACAAAGACTATCTAATTTACACGAATAATTTCCGCATAAGACTATAATAACTTCAAGTAATGCTTTGACGATTTCAATAATTTACAAAGCATCTGTGTTTTTATTCATAATACCATAGTTTGCCAGATGTCGAATTTGCAATATTACGCGTAAAAATGTTAAACTAGAATTGATTTTAAGAAAAATTTGAAAGAATAATTAAAATTGATTAAAAAACGAAGAAGTTACAAGCATTCGAAGATTATTGCCCATCTCCTTTTAACAAAACAAAGTTTTATATGTTTTTTATATGCATCCCTATGGTGATATGGGACAATGACGTCACTATCCTATATCTTCCTCTTTGTTTAATCAGGAACTTTCAACATTCATATTTTCCGTTCTTCAAAAGATTTTCAAAAAACAACTTCAATTTTCTGTCCATGAAGAATTCTTCACTCGAAGTCCTCGTGTCTATAATAAATAATAAATATATACTCATAACACAAAGTGAATAATTATCAATTGGAGTACATAGTCGGTGTGGTACTGAAGTCGTGTGAGTGTGACCGCTGTAGTCCCCATGACTAACTTTCCAGAGGGGGAAAAAAACATCAAGAAAAAGGTCTTGTTCGATCATTATTGTCTGGAACGATCATTATTTCCGTAGATTAATAATGTGTTATCCACTTTTCAGATTCTGTTTATTCAATTTTTTCCAGTTATTTTATAACCATTAAGAAACGGCTCAACTAATTCTCATTCAGTTCTTAAATACGCGATTATGCGTCGAATAAGTCAAGTCACGAGTTAATGTCATAACTGGTTCGCGAGATAATCGAGGCGAAAGAATCCGAACGAACATATGCATATACGTACAGACACACACAGACATCACATTGAAAAGGTTTGATTCGGATATTGCGGTCTTGAAACCGCGGAAATATGTAAAACTGGAGATTTTCACAATCGGCTCCATGACATTAACTTCCTCTGGGAAGTTAATAAACAAAGAACATATATAAACCTTACTAATTAAAAATATGAACCATCAAAAACTCCTTTCCTTAAGCAGTTAAGAGTAATTTAAAAACTCGATAACTCAAATTATTTAAAAATTTCCTTGAATTCTAACATATCGAGATTCTACTGTACACAAATATAAATTTTTTATTGAATATTAGTTTTTAACGGAAATTTTGTGTTAATTAGAAAATATATTTCGAGAGCAATTGAATTTTTTATGATATTTTAAATCATTTATTTTTTTTCCAATTTTGTACTTTATGAATGATTTAATTGAATTTAAAAAAATATTACATCTAATTGGAATGAATAAAATATATGTATAAAAAATAAAAAACGTATTGAAAATAATAGAAAAATTTTCCATTTCCCGGATACATTACTTTCAATGGAAAAAAATACTACCCATTGGCTTAGAAATGCTTTACAAGTTATTTTATGTGATTTTCAATACAAAAATTGAACAATTGTGTAATGTGTCTTGCATATAATAATAGAAATTTGAAAAATCAGGATGCTTTATTAATTTTTTCCCATTTTTTTAACTAGTAATCAACATATGCAATAATAATTACAAGGATGTATAAATTTTGTCGTGAAATATCCCTAGTTAAGGATGTACGAGCACCAAGGCAGATTTAAATAAAAAGCTTGATTTATTTTTAAATGAAGTTGAACTTAAGCTTATATCAGTTATGAAAATTTTACGAGGGGGTTGCCCGATTATTTAAATAAATAAATGACTTCAAAAGTAGGCATATTTAACATTGGCTTTATGGTAAAACGGTAGATGGATGATTCATAGATTTATTCAAACTTGTCAGTGGAAATTAAAAAGAAACTATTTAAATTAAAGTTAAAACCTTAATAAATTATTGAAAACAGAAAAAAACCGGTTCTGTCCGAGTAATTAAGGATGTATGAGCAGGAAGACGAAAAGTATGAATAAAATTTTTCGATATCTGGATTAATTTTCAAAATATCGAAAATTATGTTTATTCATTTAGCTTAGGATATTTCGAAAACCATGGCAAATATCAAAAATATTATTCTTAATTTTTCGTCTACATTCACGAAATTCATCATCAAATTTGAAAATAAGGTACAAATAATTTCAACCACAAGTCTAAAATTGCCTTAGCGCTCGTACTATTTTAAATCCAAATAAATACTCAACTTTACGTCGAGTATATTTCGAAAAAGTAGACTTTACGTTGTTACGGAGCTTTTCAATATATAAGCTAATAAATAAATTTTCTAGTCTTGTTTAAGAAAAAAAATTCATTTAGAAAAAAAAAGTCGAAAAATATTTTTATTCGCAGTATTTTAACAATGTTATAAATCATTTCAGAAATTTCGTGGAGGAATATAGAATGAATATAATATATAAAACTAATAATACATATATCATTTTCAATGAACATGAATAATTACACAGACTGTTGTGTTAAAGGAAACCTCGCGTTGTTTTCCAGCACATTACTATATATGTGTATACGTTATACGTTGTTAGTTATACAGTACTTATAATACTACAAATATATACGAATTTTGAACATTACAAGAAGTTAGTGTAAATGGTGTCATGTCATGTTAAAATTATGTATACAGAGAGTTTATAAAGCACTATGGGTGGGCAAATCTTACATATTCAGTATTAAGAGAATCATTATGCCATGTGACGATCGATACCTTGGAATAAAAATAAGTTAACAGGCATAAACTGAGTTTCAGCGGGCGTTGGCTAAATAGAAGAATATTCTAACGGTATATAATCAAATAAAGGTATCTATACTACAACAAATGCAAAAACAGAGGCCTAGGTTACAATAATAGCCCAGGAAATAAATGTTTTTCTGCTTAAAAATCAAAGTTTTTTTTCACCGGGGTAATCTTTTTTCGGATGTAATAAATGGCGTATGAAAAGTCCATTGCAAAATGAAGTGACAAAAAAAATTCAAGGTCAAAGATCGAGAAAATAGGGTTTTCCAAATATTTGCTAAACTATTAAGTTTATTGCAGTTTCAGCTATTAAAGAATTTGTTTGCGAGTTTAATAAATAGATGATTTCAAAAATAGGCATTTTTCATAGACATTGGTCTTAAGAGAAAACGGTAGATGGATGATATGTTTTCATAGATTATTCCGAAAAAACAAAATAATTCCCTAGAAATGATTCTAGTTCTTGGCAGAAGAGTATGGTTCTTTCACCTGCAAATGCATCGATCATATTGATTAAGGTATCATCCCTTTCATTGTCAAGTTCTTATAGATAACTCTGTACAATCCAGAACCAGGTAAGCAACTTCTTCATCCAAATATTCTAGTACTTTTAAAACAGAGAAGCTTATGTGGTAAGCTTTATTACGCTGAACAACTATTTCTTTAATTCAAAGCTGCAATTTTTTTTAAATTCCAATTATTTTCAGTGTTCGATATAGAGCTGGGAAATAATAAAATTATCAATTCGATATTTGATCTTGAGGGCATAATATAAGACGTATTTGAAGCGGTATTGAAAAATTATGCCATCAATATTTCATAAGCACTCTGTGTTAATAGAAATGTGTTTCTATATGTTTTAATGATAGCCCTGTTATCCGCATTAGTACTTTACTTACTTATAAACCATATAATCATAAACCACCCTTAAATTTCTCAACCCCTAATTTAGTATATAAATCAGTAATGAATTATTAAGTAATGATGACTTATACTTGTATCTACCATATAATAACAACTTTACTATACAAAATTTAATTTACACCTTTTTTTAGTAATTATTATAAATGGCTTTTATATGGACTACTGATTTGCGGGTAAATCACTGGTGTTATAATTCTTTACGAATATGAAATTTTATTTTTGTAAATTCTTTATGTTTTTTGCATGTAATCTTAGTGAAAATAAGTTTTAAAAGAATATTCCAAAGTGGTTGATCAAAGTTATATGAAAGATATGTACATTGCTTTAGTTTCAGAAAACAAGCTAAGGAGAAACGTATTACATAAATAACAAGTGAAAACAAACAATTGACTGAGTTAATTGTTGAAATACCATGCATAGTCAGTTTTGATTTTTTTATCACATAACACATACATACATGTGAAACATACATACATGTGACACATACATAACTGATATTCAAGTATAGTACATACTATAAAATTTCCGACTAATTGGGGCCCTCCCGGGTAAACAATGATGTTTACGAAAAAATGTTTCAAACAAAAATTTTGTTATAAGGAACATATTTTACTTTTAAACTTGTGTTCTATCTCTAACGGTTTACAATATGGGTCCTACGGACCCAAGACCCAATTGACCTATGATGCTCATTTACGAACTCGACCTCACTTTTTACGTCCTGAGTACGCTGAAAAAATTTCAGTTCGATATCTTTTTTCGTTTTTGAGTTATCGTGTCCACAGACGGACGGTCGGACGGACCAAAATTTTGTGCGTAGCATCAATATTTTTAAGAGTTACAAACTTGGGACTAAACTTAGTATAAATTGCATATTACATATATGCATGGTATAAAAATATCTTTTGCTATTTTATGAGCTTTATTTGCTACAGTAAATGAAGATGTTACATAAATCGGCTTATAAAGGAAAATGAATGAAACCGCTCGCATTTTGTTAAAACCTCATGGAAAATGTTTCTATCGCGTAATAAAAACTTTGACATGTAAGTTCACACCCTTTTAAATACATATTTTCAGCAAGTTAGTAAAATTTTTGAGCTTTCAATTGTTGGATATAATTAAATTGCAAAATAGCATAAAGATAAAGGCTTCGTGTCTAAAAACTTTGAGAGTAAACAGTGCTTTAAAAATTTCATATTGTGCCCCAAGACGTGTTCTGTTGACGAAAAATTTAATATTGAAATTCATGTTGCAAAGAATTCAAAGGAAACGAATTTTCATTCCATTACCATTTTTTGATAACCTTCAAGTTATTAATAATATATTTTCAATTAATATTTTAAAATACAAAAATTTGAACATTTCCTTTTAATTTTCATAATTAAATTATTATCCCACAAGGAAGTAAGAATCAGGGTAGAGTATAGTGCCTAGGAGAAAATATAGTTGACGGCAACCGTATGACGACAAACTTTAATAATCAGAGGTAGTCCAGAGAAAGGTTGCCCTGGAACTTTTATTTTGATGTGAAATAGATTTGATATTTTAAGTGCATTAAGTATGAAAATTTGTCTTTACTGTGTTTTTATTTCGAAGTTTACTTTTGTTTTGTTTAAATCACATTTTTTCTAAATCATTAAGTTTTAAACATAGCGTAGAATATTGAGGAGGTAAAGTTTGACTCATGACAATGTGCATTAGATCAAAACAACATACTGTACCAGTAATCAATTTTGATAGTTAAGCACTAAATTTTTACAATTACTTTATTAGCATTGTTAGGAGACCCAATTGATTTATGTTGCTCATTTACGAAGTTAAACTCACTTTTTACGTGCTTAGTACGCTTTCAAAATTTCAGCCTGATGTCTCTTTTTGTTTATGAGTCATTGTGTTTTCACAGAACGTTCGTACTCGAAAAATCAAATTTTTTCAATTTTCTCATGAAATTTGAGGTTTTGTTGAAAAAAGCCTCGTACAAAAGTTCTTCAATTTTCTTACTATCTACAACTTTTCTACATAACATTTCTAAGGGTCACGAGTTTAATTGATTTTTAATATGCTACTAACACCCCAAACTATAATTTCTACCAAGTCGTTGCAAGTTTTTTTAACAACTTTTGTCGTTCCGAGCTACAAGGAATAAATTGTTAATAAGTTTGCACAACTTTAAGAAAAATGTAAGAGTATATTCGTAATCAGCGACCTATAAACCTTAAGAAAACATTGCGTATATTCATCCCGGCTTTACTTCCTACGAAATCTCATATCCCACGTGAGCACTAGTAACAGAAACTTTTAAAGTTTTCGATATTTCTATCACATATCTTTTAAGAGATTATAATTTGGAAAAGTATAAAAGAGTTAAATTTGATACAAGGTACGACAAGCTGACATGCCTATAGAAGGAACTGAACACAAGAAACCTTAAATATACCAGCAAGATGATGATATTTAACATTAATTTATCTTTCAATATTTTGTAAGTTATTTAAAGTCTCATAAACATTATAAAACAACCGCGGCACACAAAAGCACCAAATATATATAGGACACCGACACATATAACCAAAAAAGTAATAACAAGAAATATCTTTTGAAAATTTTCATATCATATCTATAATATGTATGCTTTTTTACCCTCTATGAAAATTTTACCCCCAAAAAATAATTTCATATATAAATTTTGTGTTCTATATATACTTCGAAAATATTTTAATGTAGTTTTGATTAATTGAACATACAGGTTGATCCAAAATCTATTGAAATGAAAGTGAGAACGCTTAACTTCGATCCTAACAAAGTCGTACCCTAAGGTACCTTTTTAAAGGTTTGTTTGATATCAATTTTTTGAATTAGATCACCTATGCCTATATGTATGCTAGAATATAATAATTCTGGATTTTGCTAAATTCCAATCTATCGAAAAGGAAAAACGTAGAGTGGAATGTTGAGAAATTGTAAGCCTAATCACAATTGTTTAATCATGTACAGAGCACCGTTAGTTTTAACATCGTTTTGGCGAAACTTATGAAAAAATTACATTGCACCTGAAGACTTAATCTTCACCAAGTAATCGTTGTAGTTCATTTTAAGGAACAGCCAGCTCTAGCCCATAAGCAAGGTAAAGCGGAATTTTCTTTTGCCGCTATTTTGACACCCGTTGCTACCCGCCGCTTAGAACACCATCAAAGAATGTATGTGATTGAAACATTGAAAAATTTACAGGTTTCTCTTTTAGATATCCACTTCTCTTACCGCCTAGTAACAGCTTAAGCTAGCATTTCTAATACTTCGGGGGTGAAAAAAGACTTCTTTTTCTCTAATTGTCTTATACTTTGTTTATATATACTTGATAAACCATAATAAACAATAATATTCATATTCTACCTCGCTTTAAAATGATGAAAGAAAATTTTGTAATTTTTCTTTTTTTCATTTTAATGGGAGGGTTTTTTATCTGCACTGGGACTATAGAAATCTTTCTTATTCCCACTGTATTCCAATTTCCAATGTACCTGGGTGAGAAAAATGAATGTTGGGAAAATTACCAGGATTTTCACAAAATAAAAGTACCCAGGGCCCGTAGAATATGAATACCTATAACATATCCAAATTTTAAATCGATAGAGTAAAGTATAATCGCAGTGTTTGAAATTCTATTTTAACTTTAACCACTCTTATTTAGAAAACCAATTTTCTTTATACACTTTTTTCCACCAATGAATATTTAAGAGGATTCTGAAAAATGTTATAAAGTTTTACGACAGTCAAAAATTTGTACATAACAGCCTTAGGTAAGGTTATATTGGTAGTCCACGAAGGGCACACTTAGGCAATAGAGCCCATTGTAATACCATATATGTGTTTTACCACCTTTCCGCTGATAATTTCATTTATCAGCTCCTCAATTTCAGAGGCTGAGTGCACCTCCTTCATGCATATATACCATGCACTACACCAGCCCATCACAACTATTAATTAAATTAATTTTGTTGCGACGGCGGGATTCGAAACCGCTACTCTAAGCATGCCGAGGGCGGAATTGGTTACGTCTTAACCAACTGAGCTAATAGATAACAGCCTTAATTAATACTCATGTAAATGCTGCTTATTAAGCAGCTAGTTACTGCATCTATACCTTATATCCTTCCAATGAAGGGTAATTTCCACGTAAAAACTTATTTTTTACTTTCTAGTTTGTTACTTGAAGCAATTTCACTTTACTTGACTTTCAAATGCATCTTTTATTTCAAATTTTAAACAACCTATATTACCTACCATTGAACAATTCCTCTATGTATATTATTCTAACATAAAATTCATTTAATTTATGGTTAATAATAAAGTTATATATACTTTTCGCCGTTCATTCGCCTGTTCCGTTTTGTTCCCTTTCAGAGTTATGTTTTTGTAACATTGTTATGTATGAACTTTTATGCATGTATGTATCTATCTATGTATGTATGTTATTACATAACTTTCATGTTAAATAATATGTTTTAAAGTAAGCAGCTATGTTAACCACTGAATAATAAGTTATTTGTTACTAGTTAGGTATAACATATAGACATTAGTTTTGACACAAATTATATTAAGTACGATCATAAGTTTATTTTATAAGACCGTGATCCCGAAAAGAAGCGAAATTTCTAGGGAGTTCCTCTGCGGTATGCGTAGGGTAGCGGGTTCGATTTCCGCCATCGCAACAAAATTAATTTAATTAATAGTTGTGATGGGCTGGTGTAGTGCATGGTATATGCATGAAGGAGGTGCACTCAGCCTCTGAAATTAAGGAGCTGATAAATGAAATTATCAGCGAAAAGATGGTAAAACACATACATAATATCAAAATGGGCTCTATAGCCTAAGTATGTCCTTCGTGGACAGTCAATATAGCCTAACCTAACCTTACCTAGGGAGTTCTTTTGTTTGTCATTTAGAGGATCAATAAAGGTACGTTAGATTAGGAAAAGCACTAATAACTTAAAGCAGTGAATATGTCAATCATATGCAGGATTAAATCTTAATAATGTACGTACATAGCAGTGGTTGATGAGTAAAAAACAGTAGGTTAAGAATAATTTATTAACGGATCATTCATATATCTGAACAGTATTTTTATAAATTACTATGGTTTCTTAATATAAATTTATTTATTCAACGCCTGTTGGCACCCGCTTTAAGGTTGACATAGGAAAAACGGTTTTCCCAATAAAAAAGATAAATTAAATCCTTATTTTTCTAAACTTTTCAATTTTCCTGTTTCAGTACTTTTTGGTTTTTTTTGCCGTTTATGGGAAAAGATGGTCACTCACAATACAATACATACAAAAAAATAGCATGAGTTTACATATGAGGGTTGAAAACGGATGAAAAAACTTTATGAAAATGAAAAAACAAAATAATTTTTCCACTTTTTATACAGCTACAAACATGCAGGCATTAATTTGTATGCATTTAAACCTCAACAGAGCTTTTATTGAAACACGGATTGAAATATGTAATTTTGTCAAAATTTAAATCGTGGTTCGATTGTCAAATTTATGGAAACAGAATTTTTCGATTTTGGTGTTTCGTGTTTTGGCAATTTTCCCTTCCGTACATATCAAAATAGTACATAAAAACTAATACAAGAAGTTTTCAACTATCGAAAGGATGGGAAAATCTTATCGTAAATCTTAAAAAAAAAAACCATCAAAAAGACAATACTTAACACAAATAGCAAGAATTTTTAAAAAAGTAGTCTTGAAAAATGAAAAGCAATTTTAGTAAAAAACAAAAATATTGTTCAACCTCATCAACTGTCAAAGATTTGCGGCCTCTAATGACTTTATTTTTAAATACACGACAGGTGTAAAAACAAACATCGAAGCACCAAAAATGGAAAAAATTTAATTTCCATTTATTTTCTACCAAAGTAAAAATGGCAACAACAAAAAATCATTTAAATTTCACTTCATTATGGGCTCACGGTTTACTATATGTTGAATAATATTTACTCGTTGTAAGGTAGACGACATGGCAGTAGACATTTTTATAGGTTTCATTATTCTAAATGCCAGTACTAGTCTGTAATAACCATAAAAAAAGCTCATGAAATTATTGACACTATAAAATTTTATTATTTCACTTTTTAATGCATTCATTATTTTCAAATAAAATAATTGACCTGAATACAGATTTTTATTAATTTCATTATGCAAGATTATGGGTAAAATTTTAAAAAAATCAAATTTTTGAACTTTATGACGTCATCAAAATTCAAAAAATTTTATTTTGCTCTATCACATTCATATTTTAGCCAAATTTGATAAACCAAGTATCTAATCCTACTAAATTTGGGTGGTACTTTTCAAATTTTGGGACAAAATTAGCCTAGCTTTAATAAGTTTCAAGAATGTGGAGTCCTGATCTCGAGAATTAGTATAAAGGTAATAGGTAGCAAAAAACTAAGTAGAAGTATTGGAAAAAGCAATCATCAATATCTCCAAAAAATTTGTTTGTAATCAGCGATGAAAAATGCGTTCTAATTTGAACTTTGACTCTAAAATTTTGAATTATTTATAATTTTACTTATTTTTTTTTTTTACCATGCTTTTAGTTGAGAAAATGAGAACGAGAAAGAAGAGAGTGTTTATATTTATTCAAGGGAAAAAAGTCATATTTATAAATTAGTGAACCATTACCATGCTGTGTTCCCCCCTTCCATTCACTGGCAAACAATACCAAAACTCTTGAATATCTTGAAGGAATTATAAAAAAAAAAAAAATATTTAATCATGAAATAAAGGGTGATCAAATTTCAGTTTCTTATGTTGGCAATACTGAAATAACAACTCTGTAAAAATTGTAAATTTTACGGCCAGTTTATGGCCAACATTATGGACAATTTAATCGTACTAGTGAGCGAAAAATTCGCATTAGTGTCCAAAATTGTAGGGTTTACTTAAGAGTCACGTTTTAATCAACAAATATCACCTAGAAGTTAACATCCTTCAGGTTATAGTCAAAATAACCCCTCGAAACTAGAGACAAAGGTATAGGAAATTATCTCAAACGAAAAACCTGCTGCAGAAGGTTCAGAGGTGGCCACTTGGCTGACATCATTTTTCATATGAAATGAATTTTACTTCATATTCGAGTAATAACAAGTGAAAACAAACAATCGACTGAATTAATTGTTGAAATAACCTGTAGAGAAAGTATTGAATGCCACTGCTTTTAATATTTATAATAAATTAGAAAAGTTGAAAGTATTTTCTATAATTTTTTTTATTCTTATTTTCGCTCTAATTTATTGTCCTAATTTTCGCCCTCACTGATAAACAATGATGTTTAGGAAGAAATGTTTCAAATAAAAGTTGTTTATATTTTTATAAAGAAAATTTTTAACATTTAACCTATTATTCTATTGCTAATGTTTTACAATAATATAAAATAAAACTTTCAACTTCATATCCCTTTTCGTTTTTTTAGTTATCGTGTTTACAGACAAACTTGGGACTTAAAGTAGTATACCTTGATTTATATTTCATATATACAGGGTACAAAAATATAACTAAGATACCTTTTGTGTGTGTGTTTTAAATAAAAATTTAAGTTAGAAAACTCAATTTGGATCACCTTTATATATTAAGAAGTAGGTAGATACTCATTGCTACAATGACTGGAGTAAAGAAGGCAATGCCTATTTTACAAACATACATTTTATAAGGTAGCTGCTACTTCATAAACATATATTCATTGAATGAAACTTATTTCTATATAAATGTGTGTAGGTATATGTGTTCATACAAATATTTCATTTTTATTATGTTTTTTACTTTAAATGTAAAAAAATTGGAGGAAAAAACATACTGCATACAATATGTTCTAAGTTAGTGCAACTTATAAAAGTACGAGATGCAAGAAAATATGTTCGGAATTCGATTTATAACTCATAATTTCTATTTTAGTTCGCTTACAAACACAAAATTTCAGGTAATTTGTACTTTTAGGTACTTTATTTTCATCAAGCAATGATCTCTTAGTTTTTAAAGCCATAAAATTTGCATTAGCCGTACTTCTCCGGAAAAAAGTCCATTCATAAACCCACGACAATTCGTCTTTATTATTAAAAATTTTCACGGAACTTAAAACATGTTAATTGTTGGGTATATTAAATGTCAAAATTAAGCCAACATCAAAAAATGATAATAACACAAGACTAAAACTTTGTATATTTGTTTAATAACAAAAAATCTAAGAAAACTTTTGCACTCACGCGTAACCGATCAAAAACGTAACAAATAGGTTGAGTTCCTTCATATGTTCATTTTCCTAAATATTTATTTCGAAAACTGTAGGATTCTCACTTGTGTGAACAAAACAACGCTTTCTTCTTATTGTCAAAATGAATATTTCAAGGTCCTTTGCTTCGTTTATAAAATTTGTATACATGTGGATATAAATATACGGAAACCTTTTTAAGAGCGGCCACTATTTTCGCTTTTATACAGTAATTTTGTTTTAAAGTAGAATAAAATTTTATAAATCCAAGGATATTTTTAAGAAGGTATGAATAATCAACAAAATTAATCGCTGCTGAAAATCAACGAAAAAAAGTGCTGAAATAATTGAAAATAATTGTCATTCTAATATTTCCACAGAATTTGCTTCAAATATCATTCGCTTATTCTGAAATAAACCAGTAAAATGATAAAAAAAAGAACTTTTTCAATTGATTTTCTCTTATTTTAGTCAAGTTTTACGTAAAAATGTTTGTGTTGTCGAAAACCAATCAAAAACTTTCAACATTCTATAAATAATTCACTTGGACCACTCTTAAGAACATGGCTGTAGCCTTTTAGATTCATACCTACTTAAGGAATATGTATAATTTTAAAGATAATTTGTTGAGAAATAAGCCTTGAAAATGGTTGAGGCACTACAGAAAAACAAACATCATTAACTTAAAATATTGATGTTAAATAAAATGTTCTGAAACAAATTTTTGATAAAATGTTAAGAAATCAGAATTAAATTTTTTAAAAGATTTCCTGAAAATTATGCAAATTTCTCACAAAATAAATTACCGTAAATTATTTACATCAGTTCTTGAGTTCTTAATAAAATTACGATATTTCTTGAAGTATTTCGTAAATAGATATCAATTGTAATTTTCAGTAAACATTATTATTTTTTTAGTAAAAAAATTAAAGCTAAAATTAATTTTTGTTGTTTGCACAAATCGAATAATATTTTAAGAAATTAATTGTGACTTCTTAACATGTTTAAGAACATTTTCTCTAAGTTTGAATACAACGACTAAATAATTTACATTTCAAATATTTTATTTCACAACCATTAACTATATTTTATGATTTTCATTTATCTTAAAAAACTAACAATTCCTTGTTTAAAAAAATTGACGATGTAAATCATTTATGTTCAGCGTCTGGAACAAATCACACATTTTATGCTTGTTAAAAGATGTCTGTCTCTTGTGTGTAAATATCCAACCATCAAAAACGTATAAACCATCAAATTTTTTTTTTCCTTGTTTACTAAACTAAGTGGACATAAAAAAGGATAGTGTTATTGAACAATAATAAACCCATCCTTTATTTCCTACACTTTGTGTAGCACACCGTGTCAAAAAGAACAAACTTTATAACAGACAGAAAAAAATTATATGACCAACAAAATAAAAAGAAAAAATATTATGACAAAAAAAACTTTTCATATTATTGTCATTTATATGTTTTTTTTTCATTCCAGGAAATCTAATAATATGGGAACTGTTGCGTGACGGATTTTTCGTTTATAATAATTAATTGGGGGTATTTATTTTGATATTTTTGCCAACGAGGAAAAATTTAAACATGTGCATATGCGTACAGTATGTGTAATGGTCCAAGAAATGAACAAAAGTGGACTTTGAGCTTATAATGACATGACGTTATTCTTATAGTTTAGCCAAAATAAAGATTGTAGATTCTATAGCGCGTGTAAAACGAAGGTATAATATGTGTTCCGAAACTATCGCATTAGAAGAGCAGATTGAAATTATAATTCTAAGAAGATAGAATTTTCATAGTTTTCACTAAAAATGAGATAGTACTTCTCGTACGAAAATCTTGACTTTTCGGTAAATTTTTGAATACATAAAGAGATTGATTTGTAGAATCCAATAAAAAAAAAATATTCCATCTCTAATATTTCTAAAAGGCTTCATTTCTAAAATTTTCATTTTTCTTCCACCAAAATTTACATGCTTATATCTCTAGAACTATTCGAAATGAAAAATAAAGAAGGTATATTTCTTATTATTTTTTAAATAAAGTAAAATTCTCTATAAAAAAGATGCTTATCAGAATTTTCGTTTTTCTATAAGACCCAGACAAAAACACTCGTTAACAAAAATAAAAAATTCGATCTGTTAAAAAAATTAAACTCTGTGTCTAGAGCTCGTATGGCTAAATTAGTAAAGTGCTTGGCATGAATCTAAAAGATAAGGATTCGAGTCCTGGCGCGAGTGTATTCTCTTTTCATTGGCCCTAGACCTTTATGTGCTTCTTATACCTTAAAAATGGAACTTTTTTTGGAAGTTTTTAAAATATTTTGCGACAAAAACGCTTTTATCTTCAAAACGAAAACACGGGAATATGATTTAAACAAAATTCAATAAGGATAAGTGAAAACAAACAATTGACTGAGTTAATTGTTGAAATACCCTGGATAGAAAGTGTTGAATGTCAGTGCTTGCATTATATGTTTAATAAATTAGAAAAGTTTAAAAAATCAATACAATAGACCTTTTCATCATGTCATATTCTGCGCAAGTGCAGAATTTATTTTTTCGTACTGACAGCAATAAGTAGGACTAAGATAGAAGATATTTGTTATGCATTTTATCACATTGGTTATAAATCATTTATCACGAAACAAATGGCACAAAATCGAGAGATGTTTCATAAGACCACTAAATGAAGCCCTCGCGGGTTCATTTTGAAGTTTACGAAAAAGTGTTTCATAGAAAAGTTGTTTATTTGTTTATAAAGAACATTTTTTTTTACATATAAACATTAGTTGTATGTCTAACGGTTTACAAGATGTGGCTCATTTACAAACTCCAATTAACTGTTTACGTCCTGATCACGCTTTACAAATTTCAGCTTGATATGTCTTTTAATTTTTTAGTTATCGTCGGGCGGAAAGGAAGATGGACGGAACGACGGACATCCAGATATGGACTGATTAGACGATTTACCGATATGGACTGATTTTACAGATATGGACTGATTAGACGAAGAATACAAAAATTTGAATAAATAACCTCTGTTATTAATGGTGAATTGAATCACAAAAGAACATAAATTTTCGCATTTTCATCCGAAACACTCTGTCTCAGTACGTGTATGGTACCGTATATTTACAATGTGTATATTATTTATGAGTTATGACAAAAAAAACGCACGCTTTAAGAATATGTAAGATATTTTTATAAATAAAATAACAAAATACACTGGGATTTTTTTTTGTAGTTTGTATACAACGTATATATGTCTATTTTTCACAATTTCTTTTCCGTTTCGTGCGAAAATGTGTCTCTATTGTCACATTGAATTTAGTTCAAAGGACTGGTTTTTTTTTTCAGTTGTTGTTGGATTTCGAATGAGGTAATACCACAGTGCTAATTGCTAAAGCTTGCTATATATGATCGTCTTATAAAATGTATTAACAATTTGTAAGACATAGAAACAATTTGTTAAAGCAATATATTTCATCAAACAGATTACTTAAACGCCATATAATATGGTAGTATTTAGATTGAAGATGAAGAGAAATTGGTTCATGTGAAATAAGCTTTATAAAAATTTCATATGGAAAATAATATTTTCGTATGCATATTGTGTTCTGTTATTGCTATTTTCATTGTGAAGAGATAAATGAAACTCATTCATATTGAAAATATTTTTCCAGAAATTTAGTATAATTGTAAAATATTTTCATAGATACTATTGCTGGCTGGCTGGATGTAAATTGTACATTTTTCCCTAAACTAACACTGCGTCAAGGCAATATTGACGTCATATAATTTAATTTTTATTTGTTAAATACTTATTTTCTAGAAATAAGTTTGGAAATTGTTGCAAGTCAAAGGTGGCACAGGACTTCCATACATCCTTGAATAAGCTGGCGGAATGAATGTAAGCCTTGTATAGTTACCAGGACGCAAGGATATTCCAGGAAATTGATTTGAAGCCGACGAGCTTGCTAAAAATGGCACAATGCTGCCGGACTCAAGTATCAATAAATATCCAGCAGTTCCATTTGCGAACTGCAAGTTGCTCCTCAAAGAGTATATCTTAAAAAAGGCCAATCTTACATGGAGGGAGGAGCGTACTTCTGATACTAAAAGACAGATATGGTCTGAGTAAAACTGTAGGCGTTCCGAAGGTCTTATATCACTTCAAAGGGCCTCTGTTAGCAAAGTTATTGCGGCTATGCGGACACTGGTTGGGAGGCAGACATTCTGAACGCCTGGGCCTAGCAATGTATCACGACTTCTGCAGGAGCTGTCACAGTGGTAAGGAGGGGTAGACTATATCTCATCTTCTCTGCAACTGCCCAGCTCTTGCCATGAGGTAATGGACTTACTTGAGCCAGCCTCTCTTTCCGACCTTTCCGACCTAAAGTCCGTCGATGTAAACGCACTCCTGCTGTTCTCAAACAGCTCCAAATGGTTCATGAAGTAGTGGTCAAAGATGGGCCAACCCCTTTTCAGTATCACAACGGACCCTATGGCCTAAACGTGTCCCACCCCAGGACAGCCACTCTTACCTAACTAAGCCTAACCAGAGTTGCATAAGGTCTAAGAAACAATATATAGACATATTTGTATCCCGAGAAAATATATCATTTCTTTTGGAAAATCCCTCTTTATATAAATAGTTCCCAATGTCGATGTGCAATTCCTGTTAGTCTTTCTTTTACTCAAAATCGGTAAAAGCTAATTGTTATGCTTTTTTGTGAACAAAGACAGTTGGAAGGAAAGTTACATTGTCAATTTTTTTTTCCGAAAAACTATATCAACTTTTCGGAAAAACTCGTCAGATGAAGAAAAATTCCCAAAAAGATGAACAACCAAAAAATAAATCGAAATTAAGTGTACATTTACACCCCCGAAAGATTCTTACAGATTAAGAGACAAACAATAAATGAAAATCTCGCTTATTTATTCTCGATCTTTTTTTGATTAAGGTTCGATTCTCTCCCCAATACAATTTTATCAAATTACAAACATTTTTCAGAATTTAATGTAGAACAATAAACAACTTTTTAAACTCATTTACAAAAATTTTAATTATCTTACAACATACAAAAATTGATACAAAACAAATTTATAATGTAAAATTGTTTAAAAATTTGTTTATGTTTTAGATACACAAAACAAAAATATACATTTAAACGTTACAATTAATTTATTTATTGTGATTGTTTGTGTAAAATTCAATTGTTTTGTATTACAAATACAATTATTCGACCATTTTGAAGTGTAATAACATTGAATTATTCATTATTACTCACTCATACCTTTTTGGTTACATTCTAGTTACATCCATGGAGGTATTTCAATTTTTTCACCACAATATTGAATGAAAAAGTATACTACGGGAGCGAGTAATATATTTCATACGTAATTAAATTGAATTTTTAGGTACGATCGAGGTAACATAATGTATTTCAGATTGTAAAAGATATTCGTACATTTTTTGGAATTACTAATATAATAGTCCAAAATTGGTGTAGTTTTACTGCCAAATAGACCCAGAATAACGATTTATCGAAATTTTACTCCCAAATAGACATAGAATAACGAATTGTTGAAATTTTTTTTGGACAAAAATGGAAAGATCGCATTTAAGTTCTATAATAAAACTGTTTTTATATTTTCATAAACAATTTGAAAGTAACCTACATACAGTTTTAAAAAACTTTTCAAAAAGGAAACGTCCGAAGAAAAAATTTTCGTAATACATCGTTTAACATTTCTACGTCACGAATATAGCACATTGTGCCTACATCACATTTGTAATCTGTAAATTATTTTGTACATTTTATTCATTTTAATTAACTTTTATTTAATTATACATATCTTTTAATAAAGTTTTTTTGGCAAAGTTCAATATTATGTATGATAAAAATAATAATAAAAGTTGAAAAATAAAATATAAAAGTTGATTATTATTATTTTTAAAGCAACCCAATTATGGGGTACCGAAATTCAATCTCCTGATTTGATCGCGTATCGGTTAAAAAAATTTCATTTTCTCATATTTGTCTTCTTATTAGACTAACAAAAATGGATATTCGTTAATTCCTTAAGTATTATACTGAGGGCGCAATTGAAAACTGTCAAACTAATTCAATAAAAAAAAAAAATAAAAAAATAAAAAAAAAAATAAAAAAAAACAGCAATTTCTCGTTAAGATCCCTAAAACTGCTTTTAAGTAACTTAAGGACTAAAGACTATAAGCCCAAGCTTTATCCAAAATGTTCATTTTGAAGTAAATATCATTACACAGAAAAATATCTTGCTCTAAGCAATTTTTCTTCTCAAAAGTTAAATTCGTCTCGATGAAAAAATGTTGTATTCTTCTTTTTGAATTCTTATTTCAAGAAGATGTATTCTATGCTCTAGTAAAAATTTCTGGTAAATAGAGCTCCAGAAACCATTCCTGGTGAATTATTATCAAAGCTCTTTTAACATTTTTTATCTTGTAAAGCAAACATGAAAAGTGATTTTTCTTGTAATATTTTTTGTGTTAAAAATTTAAGAATATTTCATTTAAAATTTATTTCTTGAATCTGTAAGTTTCCGGCCAGTTAACCATAAACAAAGATGTTTGATAATTGAGAGAAACACGATGTATGAATTCATCCGTGGATCTCAGACTATTTATATCACAAAACAATATATTGTTTCCATTGCAAACAATTAATTTGTAATTGTTCAATTTTTGACAAATGATATAAATCCTCTACATCTATCAACATCTATCTATTCATATTTTTCATTAAAATATTTACAAATTTAAGACGATTACTTTATTGTATTGGTTCAATGAATCATTTTAAACAATCTATTGTACGTAATTTTTAAAATTAAATTGGCACATAAATATTCAAAAAAAGTTTTTATATTCGCACTGTTCATGAGTGGGTAGGTAAACAGAATTTTTCATTTCTTATGGACTCACGGTTAACTAATATGTAATATAAGAATTCGTACCCATGATTCAAGGGAAAATGTACTCGCAGGGTAATCAGGTAATTTGACCAAAAATGACGTATCAAGCACATCTTACGATTTTCTGAAACTATGAATTCGAAGTAAATATCAATTATGAAGTCATTTGCACTTTCACCATCCTGATTGATTCATTTGATAAAAAACTGAAATTTCTTATTAAACAAGTAAGAAAAAAAAACACGAATTGAATGGTCTCCATTAAAAAAACTTTTGATGCCGTTTTTAGGAAATTTTGGTTGATAATATTAAATTAAAAATTGAATGAAACCGTCAACATATAATCAGGTCTCATCGATTTTATTTTGGCACCGTAGCTCACAAAAGGGTGAACCAATTTTGATTTATTTTCTTTGTTTGAATGGTAATTTGATGGGGAGTGTTCTTAGCTATGTTTCAAGAAAATATACACAATTTTTTAGTTATTTCGGGTATGGAACCCTAAACTCGCATTCGATATATACCTAAGAAACCTATCGATTAAATAAACTTTCAAAAAAAATAAAAATATTAAAATCAGTGCATCCACTTAAGAGCTATGATGCCACTGACAGACACACTGATACATAGATACACAGGCACGTCAAACTTATAACACTCCTCTTTTTAGCCAGAGGTTAAAACAATTTTATTTCAATCGAGATATTAGGTATATATGCCATTACATGACCGACAAATAATTTGTTAGGTCTTCACACCAAAAAATAAATGAATATTGTTCATTTTTCTACGGACCCATTATACACATAAAATAAAGCACAAATAAAAATCAGTAACGAATAAATTAATTTATGAATTATGATGAAAAATTTCTCGTTTTTATCCTATTTTTCAAATAATATCATTAAAATAACCAACAATATACAGATTGATTAAAAAAAAAGGTATTATTTTCGAAAACGAAGTGAAACATTAATAAGCGCAGAAATACTCAGCTGCTCATTTTATCATTACTCATTTTACGAGTATTTGCTGGTTAAAAATTTTCTATTTAACCTAAAAGTTCTTGAAATCAATTGCCAGAAATCTAGGTGAAGGAAAAAATTTTTTAAACAAAAGTTTTTTTGTTTTGTACAAAGATTAAGATCCTGATAAGAAAATATGTAGTTTCACTTTAAAAAACAGAGTCCTCGCTGGCTGAAATATCAAAAACTTTAATTTTTAGAAACCATAACGGAAATTGAGACATTCTTCGACTTTCTATTACGTTCTATCAATGTGGAAAGTTTTTAAAAAACTGACCTATATATATATATATTTTTGAAATGTATTTGAAAAGCAATAAATTATATATTGAAAAATATATTCTCATTAATTAATAATTATATTTATTGAACAGTTTAAATATAAATACAAAAAATTATATGAATGTATTTCATTATTTAGGGATAAAAAGTTTTTTTTGTGTGTTTGATATTACAAATATCATAATAAAAATTGTTTTTAAAATGTTATATGAATTAGTTGATGACAGACAAAAAAAAAAATAAACGATTTAATGACACAGTAACACAAAAAAACAGATAATGATCATTGAAATAAAAAATCAGTCATTAAAAACTTTGTGTTAATTATTTATAAACATCAATAAAACAGTAATTTTTATATTTGGTGCGATTAGAGTTGAAGCTTGAACAAAGGCAACCAAGCTTTAGTAGCTTTGGTGACAATTTTTTACTTTGTGACACAGAAAGGTCTTTTGAACTGCATTAAATTATAATAGGGATGCTGACTAAACTATTTTATCACTTCATTGGATAATGTCTATTATATTGCTACAGATAATATATCACTTAACTGTTGTACTATGTATATCTATTTTAAGAAATTCAATTTCTTGTATCCTCTCACTAAAGGTATGTTGAAGACTTACGTATAAGTACCAGAGTTTTCAAAATGATTTGATCAAAATTGTTGGCAGAACGTTCTATTGGGGCTCGGTTAATTGAATGATTAAGCTTAATATCAGTCGCATGCATCTCTATGTCATAAATAATGCAAGAATTAAATATGGTACTATATATAATCCGTGCATTTTTTGTTACAGAGTGTACAATGTTATTGTGCAATGCTGTGCTTTATAATCACTTATTTCTGGTAGTAGCGAAAAACATACTGCGAAGTATTATGGTTATACCTTTGAACATCAGATGATTGAGTAAAAATTTTGTTTTTTGTAGTGAGTACTTAAAGCGTTATAGTTTTTGTAAGCGTTTAATAAGAGTATTGTATTTTTATATCCCGTATATTATACGGGATAAAAAGAGAGTAAAAGAGTGAGTTAAATTGTAGTAGTAGAAATGGTTCTGTTCATTTTCCAATGCCTTCAGGCATACATAAATAATTTTCTAGTAAAATTTAATTGATATACAGAGTCATTCTGGATATTGGAGTCGAGAATGTCATTTATATTTTTTTTAGTTAGTTTAACATGCCAAGAAAAGAAACAATTATCTTCAAACAGCTTAGTATTTATCCTCTAAAATTAAATTAGTGAAATTTTCACTAATTCAGCTAGTGGAATTTTTTTCACTGTAAAATTAGTGATTTTACTAGATTAATCAGTGAAACATTCACTATCTCAATTAGTGATTTCAATTTTCACTAATTCAATAGTAGTTTTCATCAATTAGCAGTTGCTTTGTCACTAATTGTATTAGTCAGTTTAGAATTCACTAATTATGCAGTTATTTTTACTTGGTTATCAGTGATTTTATGACTAATTGCATTGATGGCTTTGATTTTCACTAATTTATCAGTGATTTTTCCCCCTTTTTATTTAAAGTATGCTCTTTATTTACTTGTACGAACGGAGACATATAACATACTTGTATGAACCAAGACATAACAGTATAATAAAAGAATATTTTAGTTTTATGACCTATGATTCTTTCATTACTTCAACAGTTTCAAATGATCTTTCGTGTGAAGAAGACTGTCAAACTTTGATTTAAAAATTTTGATTTAGGGTAAGTGAAGTTTTTTCTCTTGTAATTAGTTACATTGCAATGTTTTAATCAAAGCACCGGTACACACACAAAAAGTAAGTGGAATGTGCATTTGACCGGACCTAATGTGATTTTTCAAAGTTTTTGGGTCTAAACACGTACTTAATGTATACAAAAATACAAGAAACGTAAGTAAGTAAGTAAATAAACGTAAGTTTTACTCTTTTTAATAGTAAAATATAACTTTTTTAATCCAACAGTTATTTTATATGTTTCTAGGAAGGGAGGAATTTGAAAAATTTTTTCGAATAAGTAACTGCGAACTCCAATGAAAGCATTCAATCCTACAAAATATTAGAATCGGGGCAGTCTGGAAACAGTTCATTTATTCAAGGCGATGGAAGTAGGCAAAAATCTGGAACCAATATTTGCATTTGATTGACTATACAGATGTTATTATGTATTAAATTTGGAGTATCCAAAGGAATTAATGAATTTTTATAAATTAATCGATTATTTTATTTTTAAAATGGGAGTAAAACCCAAAAATATTGTATCAGCTATTCATAAAACTATGTAATTCATTAAAATCAATAATGAAATTCATAATACTTTTAACATAAGTTCTAACAATGAAAAATGTACTCTTGCAGTTACCGATAACTTTCTTCTAGTGCTTCAACTAGAAAATTTATAATATATGATGAACAAAGACAATAAAATTTTTATTAAATGAACATAATTTTTCCTTTTCCTAATAAAAAATTATTTTACTTACAAGTACCCAATTGAATAGAATAGAATTTTTAACTGATAAATTAGTGAATTTTGCTAATTCACAACAATAAAAGAATTAGTAAATTCTGTTAATTTAATTAGCGATTTTCACTAATAGACCGTTTGATGTAACTAATGAATTAGTGAAAAGTACTGTCACCATTAAATTAGTTATTTTCACTCACAAATTAGTGATTTAAATTTTCACTTATAAATTAGTGAAATATATTTCCATTTATCAATTAGTGAATCTCATTTTAACTGATGAATTAGTGATTTCTTTTTTCACTGAATCATTCAGTGAATTTACACTAATTCTAAGTTGCTGGATTTCAACTAAAAAAATTAGTGAAATTTCACTGTGAATTAGTGAAATTTCACTAATTTAATTTTAGAGAGTAGATTTTCTTGAAACATAGCTAAAAACACTCTCGACCAAATTACCGTTCAAAAACATAAAATTGGTTCATTCGTTTAGAAACTACGATGCCATAAACGAATCAATCTTATCTGATTTTATGTTGTGGGTAAAATAAGAGATTTTGAAAACTAAAAATGTCTAAAAACTTACCTGAATTATTTTAGCTTCATGTAAATTTTAAATCTGTAACAAATAAAAAAAAGTATTAAAATTTCAAGTTATTTAGTATAAAATCATTTTCAAATATTATTGTGATTTTGTTCCGTGTTGAATATTTAAGAAGTGATACGGTTTAAGTGGTGCTATGATCTTTACATGCAAAGTGTAATAACTTTTTCTTAAAATTATCATATAATCTCCCTTCGTTGAAAAAATTTACAAAAATAATGATTGTTTAAGCCCGTGACAATCTTATAATAAACTTTATAGAAAGGCTCAACATAATTAACTTACTTAATCAGTATTTATAATAGAAAGGCCTAATAAAGCACATGGAGAAAGGGAGGGGGGTTTATTTATTAATAAACAAGGGATGAAAAATGTCAAGCAGGTAATAAGGTATCTTTTGTATACATATTTCATTATGTAAGTTTTGTTTACAATAGAACGGGTTGATGATAATGTTAAGGTAGTACCATAGACAACCAATTATAATATTACAATAGAACGGGTTGATGATAATGTTAAGGTAGTACTAGTATAATATAAATATTTATTATCTATGGGTAGTACGCCAAGGCAAGTTACAACTTGTGGTTGAAATTATTTGTACTTTGATTATGAATTTTGTTTAAACTTCATAAATGTAGACGAAAAATAAGCATAAAATTTTTCGACATCTTCCTTGGTTTTCAGAATATCAAAAGCCAAATAATTAAACAAAATTTTCAATTTCCGATATTTTGAAAATTACTCCAGATATCGAAAAATTTTATTCTTACTTTTCGTCTTATATTGTCGAGCTATAACATAATTCACTATTAAAATTGAGAAAAAAAATTTTAAGGTTATTAAGGTTTTAACTTTAATTAAAAAAAATTTTTTTGGAATTTCCACCGACTAGTTTTGAAGAAATCTATGAAAACATATCATCCATCTACTGTTTTCCCATATAAGACCAATGTTAAATATGCCTACTTTTGAAGTCATTTATTAATTTCAATAATCGGGCAGCCCCCCTAAAATTTTCAGAATTAATTTAGACTTACAATTTAGTCCAACTTCATAGTTGAAAAACAAGTCAAGCTTTTTATACAAAATTGCCCTGGCGCTCGTATATCCTTAAGGATCACATAGTTTTGGATATATAGAGATGATTTTCTACAGTTGATAGGAGTCATATGTGCTTTAAACTTATGATACATGACAACGCTGTTTTTACTATGTTGTTATAATAATTATTTTATAGTTAGATTTTATTTTAAAACTTTGTGTATCCTTTTTTAGCGTATATAAAGGATCACAAAAATTATGATATGGATTAAAATTACGAAGTTTACATAATTAGTAACCTAATTTTGAGTTTACAAAAACGTCTTGTTTCATTGTGCTTCGTAAAAAATTAATTAGTTTTCTAAAACTATTCAAAACATAATTTGACGAAAACTAACGCTAGGTAAATTGCAATTTTCGCTCTAACAACGCTTTTAGTCTTGAACTGAACAACTGAAACAAAAAAAACTACCAAAATTGTTTCATAATATCGTCTTCTAGTCTCTAAATATCAAAGGTTTTGGTTTTTTGATAAATTGTTTTTTGATAAAAACTTGATATAAAAAGTGAAAACAAACAATTGACTAAGTTAATTGTTGAAATACCATGTATAAACAGTGTTGATTGCGGAATTGTTTGTTTTTCACCTCATGTAAGAAGAGAAGCATAGCCAGGCAAACATATAAGACCCAATTGAACAATCTTGCTCATTTACGAACTCGGTCTTACTTTTTACGTCCTGAGCATCTGTAATAATTTCAGCTTGATATTTTTTTTCGTATTTCAGTTATCGTGTTGTCAGACAGACAGACGGACAGACAGACAAACAAACACTTATACCAAAATTTTCTTCGTAACATGAATATTTCTAAGCGCTACAAACTTACTATACCTTGATATATTTCATATACATGGTATAAAAATGTCATTAAAATAAACCTTTTTCTTTTTTTGATAGATTTTGGATTTGATTTTAGCAATTTTCAACAAGTTGCATAAAGATTTAAGTCGATTATTGGTGTTAAAGACATTTCAGAATCGTTCAGAATCGTTATAATGTACATTATCAATACACTTAATGAATAATGACATCTGTCATTGGTCAGCGTTAAATGACAAGCTAAAAATTGGAATTTTTCTTTTTGTACTTAAACTTATAATAATTTTAAAAATCATATAAATTTTGCTTTATAATTTTTGGAGTGTATTCTTAAAACATTAAATAATACAAAAATCCAAAAAAATTATACTTTTTTTTAAACTGAAAAAAATCTCTTAGAAGAAAATGTGAATTTAATCTGTCTGAAGACATTTTTAATTTTTCCATAATACTCGAGTTTTTTAATTTCTAAGAAAAATCATTTATTTACAAATACATTAGAGTATATAAAAAGAAGATATATTTAAAATACAATACACAATTTTGTTTAGTCTTGAAACGTATTTTTTTTTCTTAATCCTTGAAATATTTTTGTTTGAATAAAGAAAATAAAAATATAACTTTTTATACAAAAAATAAATTTTGTTGATTCTTTTTCAATGGGTATGTAAACATAATTTTAAACTATATGATTAAGTGAAATATAAATTATGAAAATTTTTATAACATGGGAAAAAAATAAGCAAAAGAGAACCATCACTTAGGTCATATTATTCGTTGTGTGCGTAGTTATGGTAGGGTGAATAATAAAAGCGATGCCAGCACTTCCAGTGAAAACAGTTGGCATTAAAGGAGGCTGTTATGACTAATTTGTAATTCTTTACATGTTAATGTTATAGAAAATGTCAAATTAAAATTATTGAAAAACACTAATTAATGAAACTTATACATTAAAAATTGTGAAAATAAGAAATAAAATTGCACAAATATTATTTTTCAAATGTAAATTATCATAATTATTTATTTAAATTTGTGAGGCAATAATATTAAATTTTCATAGTAAGTCATAAATGCAATCCATACAATTATATAGGCATCCATAAAATTCTATAATTAAAGTAGTGTATGGTTACCATGGAAACGCCTCCAATAAAACTCACGCACGGTGCGAATATCTTCATTAAAGGCTTTCCATGGGATATTTGTCTTCTCAGTTTTTTTAAACATATTTACTTCAAGAAGGGATGCTGAAGGTCAAAGTAGCTAAGTCGCTACTTCAAATTACTTTAATCATTCACCGCTTGTATAACATTGCTCTCATACCAAATTTCTGCTCATTTGAACTAAAGGGGATCGCAGGAAATGCTCAAATGTAGCGGGGGAAGAAAATGTCACACATCTCTAAAACTTCATAATTAGTTTTCTGGGGGTTAAAAAACGAATTAATAACAGCCTTTTCTGTTTACCGTCGATACAGTGCATAGGTCTATATTTTCGGAGAAAATTTGTTTAAAAACATAACAGAAAAGTAAACAAAAAAGTAAACTTTTCATATTTTTTTTTTGCTTTTTTGAATATGATATTTTTTTCGTAATATTTACATTATGAAGAACTTCATATACCCGTATACGTGTGTGTGCATCAATTACAGAATGTAACAGAAAGACTTCAAAATTAGGCTGCATATTTAACATTAATCTTTTCGGAAAACGGTAGATGGATGATATGTTTGCATAGATTTCTCCAAAACTAGTCGGTGTAAGTTAAAAAAAAAAAAACTATTTAAATTAAAGTTAAAACCTTAATAAATTATTGAAAACAAAAAAGCCCGTTGTGCTCGACTGATTAAGGATGTAAGAGCACAATAGTGGGGACACACAAAAAAAATATATTTTCAATTTTGAAGAGAAATTATGTTATAACTTAATGATATAAGACGAAAAGTAAGAATAAATTTTTGTGAAGTAATTTTCCAAATATCAAAAATTTTGTTAATTATTTAGCATTCGATATTTCGAAAACCAAGGCAGATATCGAAAATCTCTCTAAAAAAAAACACTTTTTAATAGTGACTAATTTCACTCAATGTAAAAATGACAGTTTTTGTACATTCTGTAAAATAAGTACGTTTAGAAACATGAGTTGGTAATCCCGAATGCATAGAATAATATCGATAAAAAATTACTTCAATATACAGTATTCCTATAATAGTTATAATAAAAAGTGATATAATCACGTATACATTTTAAAATTATAAGTTTTAAAACTATATTGACATATTTAACTAAACTGAAAACTCATACAAGTCGATTTAACAATGTTACTCGATAGCTATTGTGCGAGAATACACAATAACTATCGATTTTGCAATCAATTATTTATGTCAAACATAATAAATACGTCACATTTTGCGTTATATTTTCTTCGAAATATGCTCGCTTTATAAAAATATTACAATGGTCAACTCAAATTTTGTCACAGAAGCATGAATTTTCTTTTCGAAAGTGCTGAATACGAATCTGATTACAAAATTTCTTCAGGCCACCAAAAAAAATTATCAAAAAATACCATTCATCTCCCTTCAAAAGCCTTTTTGAATTTTTCCAAAATATTTTTCTCAAAAGTAGGTAATATTACTACACAAACAAAGTCACTTCTCGCTGTCTGTCTCTATGTATGCTTAGGGTTAAGGGATAGGTGTTTTCTTTAACAGAAAAAGTATGTTCACATATAAAAGAAGTGATTTTGACTGTAACTTTCATCTTTTGAGATGATATTATGGTCCAGTTTTATATTATTATTACTTTTATTTTCCGTTTAGCAAAACCTAAAGCATCTTAAAATTGTAAAATATGAGTACAGAAATTACTAGTTACGATAGGTAAAAACAATCCAAATCGCATCTTTTACAACAAACTTTTAATAAATATATTGCGAATGATAAAATCTTATAAATTGTGGTGTATATAACTAAACAAATAACTTGATATTTCCTTTATTGTTCAAAACATTTCACAATGTTCAAAAAGATATGGAAGAAGGTACCGTCGTTTATTTCTCGTAAAGGTCCATAACATTAAAACAAGCGCACTATATTCACGTATAAAACATCTCTATATACGTATAGTACGAAAATCAGAGTACCCAACTTTTTTATTTTATATTTAATGTACAAAAATAATATACTCCAAACTTACGATAGAACTTTACGTGAAAAAAAAAAAAAACATCCAATATAATATAAAATGATAAAAATTCTCTAAATACTTCCAACAAAATGTAGTATCAGCTTAAACGAATGGCATTCGAACAAAATACAGTCAATATGACAACTAACATAGAGGCGTGGCTTAATAAATATGGCTGACTTTAGGTTGCAAATTTAAAAACAATACATTTATATGAGAAATGATATTATTTACAACTTTTTATACCATGCATATATGTAATATGCAAGGTATACTAAGTTAAGTCCCAAGTTTGTAACGCTTAAAAATATTAATGCTACGCAGAAAAATTTTGATAAAGGTGTTCATAACATCACCTAATTAGTCCATTTCCGGTTCTCCGTTCACCCGTCCGCCCGTCCGTCTGTGGACACGATAACTCAAAAACGAAAAAAGATATCAAGCTGAAATTTTTACAGCGCACTGAGGAAGTAAAAAGTAAGGTGGAGTTCGTAAATGAGCAACATTGGTCAATCGGGTCTTGGGTCCTACGGACCCATCTTTCTTGTAAACCGTTAGAGATAGAACAAAAGTTTAAATGTAAAAAATATTCCTTATAAAACAATAACCAACTTCTGTTTGAAACATTTTTTCGTAAACATCACTGTTTAGCCGTGAGGGCCGCAAATAAGGCGTAAATTTTATTTATTAGATGGGAATATTAGTTATGTATGTGTGACATGTATAAGGATATGTGTAATATGATATTTCGTGGTATTTCAACATTTAACTCAGTCAATTGTTTGTTTTCACTTGTTTTGATACTTCGATTAATTTTTCTTTGATGCCGTGCTTCATTAACTTTTGATTTCGTGTCAGCTTTACTATTTTGTATATTTTGTAAGTTTTAAAAAGCATTTAATGTGAAAGGTTGGCTAAAAAAAAGTTTACTTTAGAAGTTGTGTAAGAAGTGAACTTTTACTTAAAAAAAACCTTGGTTCTGTAACATTAATTAACAAAAGTGCATTTTTCCAAGGAAATGGCGACAAAAATTACGTATAATATGTTGGAAGTAGGAAAAATATGAAAAAGAAATGTTTCAAAAACAAAATTTACTATAAAATTTAACTGTTATGTATTTTATACTCACTGATATTTCATACACAGTGTCACACGCACACGTAGATTGCAAATATGAGAATCAAATTTTTTGCTATTGCCTTAAAAATATGTTTTAAAGTCCCTAAGAAATTGTTCACAAGGTTTTATAGTGGTCTTGTGAAAGATTATCGCAAAACGAAAAACAATTCTAAAAAATACTTTCAAAAATTTACGAAATTTTCTAAATCCAAACCAAATGGCAAATTGTGTTGGTTTTTTAGAGTCTAATTTATTAAAGACAATGCAGGCACTGGGATTCAACACTTTCTATATAGGGTATTTCAACAATTAACTCAACTGTTTCCTTTTTTTGCTGTTTAACAGCTATTTATTCGAAGCCGTAATGTCGAAGGTTAGACGAAGAAATTTTAAACAAATAAAGTCAAAACCGCGAAAGTTAGAAGGATCGAGATGAGGTTTTAGCATTTTTTTTTTCGAGAAAGTATCTTATAAACTTTGTGAACATTGCCAATTATGGGGGAATAACTTTCCTTGTTTGTGCATTAAAAAATGCATTTTTTGAGATGGAAAATTTCATTTTTGGTACATATTTCTATATTTTTTGTACATATAACATAGTAAATAATAATTAAAAAAGGAATTTTATATAAAACAAGTTTTATGGAACAAAAATTGAATGTCCAGGTCTCCAGGTACTCCAAGAACTGTGGAAAACGAGGAAAATTACCTCCCCATAATTTGCAATTTTCTCAAAATTTATAAATATCTTCAAGACCCGAATGTAAAATATCGCATAACGATCCATCTTACAAAAGAAATTTTCGTGGTAAAATGTTAAATTTTCTCATCTAGGTTGCGTGTCACCTTGTGAACGCTGGATACACGACAGATTTTTACCTCATCGCATCATACACGAGTTTTATTACTTACAGTTAGCGTTAAAACTTTCGTAATATCTTCCCGGTTTTTTTTTGTTCGTAACCATCTATTGTATAATAATAGTTATATAGCCCCACAGTGTTAATAGTCGCAGAAACGAAGCATCGAAGTTCGAAAATTTGAACAGTAAGACGGATTTGAATGCAGTTTTCTGCATTGGATTCGTTCGAGTGTAAGGAAATTTATTTATAAAGAACTAAAAATATGCAATTTGCATAAATAATATGCATTTTATAATTGTTATTTAAATTGATCGTAAAAATACTAAATTCACAATTCGGTTAATAATGATGAAAAGGATTCCAAACTTTTTCTCGAGGGTTTTTGGAGTCGCTGAATACGAATATTGCGACAGAATTGGTCTTCGAGGTACATGGTGCTAGATTCTGTCGTGATACTCGTGTTCAATGACCCCAAAAATCCCTTTGTACCGAATTTGGACCGATTATATAACGAATTTTCCGAAAAATTCAGGAGACAACGTGAATACCGAATTGTAAATTTAGTATATTTACGGTTAATATAAAATGCAATTATGAAATGCATATTATTTATGCAAATTGCATATTTTTCAACGACTTCAAACAAAAAAGGAGGAGGTTCTGAAATTGACTGTATTTATTTTTTTTTTTTTAAATGTTTGTTACTTCAAAATTTTTAACTGGGTAATCCGATTTTGATGATTCTATTTGAAAGCTGGTGCTTCCCTTGTGGCCCCATTTCAATTTGGTTCAGTTCTGACAATTGCACCCATGTGAAAACCATAAAAGTCTTGAATTTGCATTAAGTATGTGCGCGACAAATTGACAAATAACTCAATATCACGCCAGCCGATTTCAATGATACTTTTTTTAGTGACAAATTAATAAGTGTACTTCAGATTCACTCAAAAACATAAAATAAAAAAACTTCTATAAAAAAAACCGACTTAAAAAAAAAAAAAAACATTTCAAAAACAAATTAATATGCACTAAAAAGTAAAAAATAACGAAAATATAATGTAGTTACAATAATCGTTATTTTTAGAGTCGGTATCAGCCAAATTAATGCAGCAAACTGTTCTGTCACAGTTGTTTCCTTGGATGACACCGACTTCCAAAATAACAATAATTGCAACTACATTATACTTTCGTTATTTTTTACTTTTTAGTGCATATTAATTTGTTTTTGAACTGATTGTCTTTTTTTTTTCATTAATTTCTTACAAAACAATTCAGGTACCAAAATTTCCTGACGCCCTAACGAATCGAATGCACAAAACCACAAACTTTGACTGTTTTTAGTGATTCGTTTCCGCGACTACACATATACATAGCTAGTAACAATTTCAAAGCACAGCTCTACTAATACTAACTTGCAACCATTTTATACTAAAAACAATATTTAATTTTCATCCTCCTTTTGTTTTTTTTTTTTTTATTTTTTTTGTTTCAACTCGTGAAACTTTTTCATATTTTCCCTCATTTCTTCTGTCTTTTAAATTATATAATAACTATAAGTTATATCAGATAATTGCCATTATCTTCTCAAATATTTATTAAGCTTATTTTACAATGTCATAAATTGTGACCTAATTTTTGTGATACTAGTTTTAAAAGAAAATAAAATAACAATAAATTATGGTTTTTAGATATATACGAATTGAATTGGTGTAATCTTTTCCACGCGAATGTATATACTTTGTTTTTAACGTGTTTCCTTTTCAGTGAACAAGAAAGATGTTGTCGATTTTTATAGAAGATATCATATTGCTGTTGCATTAAAATTGTATTATTTTTTTTATTATTCTTAGCAAATAAGATCATATGAAACGATAAGGATCATATGAAATGAAATTTTGGATTTAAAACTGATGTTACGTTTAATTTATACATTCCCTTTTTCGTACTTCTTCGTAGATAAAATATCGAAACCTTTCACAAGTGAAATTTACATAAATTAAAAAACCCCCCGACAAATACGATTTATTTTTTGTAAACCGGTTTCTGGAAATTTAGCTATAAAATGTTCTCAATCAAGTCGGTTCGACCATTTAAGGACTACGATGCCTCTGAGAAACTCAGGGACGCACAGATAAACACTTTAAACTTATAACACTCCATATATAATCAAAGTGATGGTCAAGGATATCAGATGAGATGAAAAGGATACTTGGAGAGCTATTATTTTTTGGGACAAATGTTTGGAAATATTTTAATTGAAATTGAAATATTTGAGTTGACTTTTCGAAATGAATTGAGTCATGTTTTTTGACCGTTCATTTCCATAGTAATTATTTATATGTTAAAATAATATGTCATGCCTTTTCCAAAGTGAATCGATTTTGAAGATCAACGCCAATTTTTTAGTTTTTTTTTTCGGGTACAAAACTCTAAGCTCGCACATGAAATATAGCTAGGAACACTATCCGTAAAATTACCTTTCAAATGAAACCAAAAAAATTAAAATCAGTTCATCCGTTTAGGCGCTACGATGTCACAGACAGCCAAACACACGAAGTCACGACAGCCAAAAATATTTTTTTGGAAATTAAGGATGTACGAGCGCCAGGAAAATATTGAAAAAAGGCTAATATGTTTTCATAGATTTCTCTAAAACTAGTCGGTGGAAAATAAAAACAAAACTATTAAAATTACAGTTTTAATCTTAATAAATAATTGAAGAAAAAAAAAACCGTTGTGCCCGACTAATTAAGGATGTATGAGCGCACAGAAGTTAAAAAAAATGTTTTTTCAATTTTGATGGTGAATGATTTTACAATTTGACAATATATGACGAAAAGTAAGAATACAATTTTTCGATATCTGGAGTAATTTTCAAAATATCGAACATTGAACATTTTGTTTAATTATTTAGCTCTCGATATTTTGAAAACCAAGGCAGATTTTTTTCGTCTACATTCATGAAGTTCACAAAATTCATCATCAAATTTAAAAATAAGGAACCAATAATTTCAACCATAATTCTAAACTTAATTATTTCATGTTTTTCTATGTATCTTTTTTGCTCCTTCCCTTTCGGCGGTCGTGTTAATTAGTTTATTAACAAAATATATGATATACCTACCTATTTATCAAAATTAATTTAATTTTGAAACAGTAGGTAATATAAAATCGAATATTTTTGTAAATTAATGAATATTCAATTTACAGTGAATATTGTTAATAATTTTTAATAATTAATTTAAATTTACCAATATTAAATTATTTCCATTCGTTTATACCAAAACATCATATTCTGGAAACTAAATTTGAATAATTTTATTGAATAGGTACATAATTATGTTATTATGACTCGCATGTGATAATCAAATGTCAAATGACTCGGAGCAGTTTGGTCGCATAGTACAATAGCTGTACATTCCGGGAAATTGCGAAGCCGACGAGCTTGCCAGAAATGACACATTGCTGCCGGAAACAAGCATCAATAATTATCCTGGAGTTCCATTTGCGAGCTGCAAGTTGCTCCTCAAAGAGGATATCGTAAAAAAGGTCAATCTTAGATGGAGGGAGAAACATACTTGTGGTACTACAAGACAGATATGATCTGAGTACAATCGCAGGCGTTCCGAAGATCTTATATCACTCTCAAGGGCCTCTGTTCAGAAAGTTGTTGCGGCTATTACAGGACACTGGTTCAGACTTGGTCCAGACAGTGTATCACGACTAATGCAGGAGCTGTCACAGTGGTGAGGAGGAGGAGACAATGTATCATCTTCTCTGTCACTGCCTAGCTCTTTTCATGAGGAGATGGACTTACTTGAGCCAGCCTGTCTTTGGCGACCTCTCCGACCTAAATTCCGTCGACGTCAAAGCTCTCCTGCCGTTCTTAAACAGTTCCAAATGGTTCATGGAGTAGTGGCCGGGGATGGGCCAACCTTTTTTTCGGTATCACAACGGATCCTATGGTCTAAGTGTGTCCCACCCCAGGACAGCGACTCTAACCTAACAAAAGCTGCCAGTGTTTTAAAAAGATTGAATTTCGTGGGAAGCGCCCCAATTAAGTAACCTAATTTCTGTCTAACCTAATATTTGTATATAAAAATATTAGCCAATTTAGACAGACGTAGCCTTCATATAGAAAAAAAAATCAAGCTTTTCATTGAAAATTGTCCTGATACTTTTACATCTTTAATGTGTTTTATTTCGTAATAATTACTAAGCTTTTTCAGCCATATTGTAAAGTGTACTAAGCCGGTACATTTTTTCCATGGCATGTGACGTGCTTTTAATGAAATAAACATAAATAAGCAAAGCTTATCAATATATCATGTATAATGAATTCGTAAAGTAACTATGATCATTATTAATTGATAACAGAGGAATATTTGATTTGAGTAAGCAGTATTGTAAATAAATTATGGATATGGCAGGTATAGAGAGAGGAACGTGAATATCCATCCATTGCTCGTAGGAACGTGAATATTACATACTGACAATCACATACATTACCTGTGTTACGAGTAATAATTAAATTTTAATATTTAAATTGGCATTTTAAATATTATTGATCTATAACGAATAAATATATTATATTTAACGTCACGAAAAGGTGAGTAGATGTAGAGCATTTTCTCTCATAGGACATGGTGCCTGGATGATCGAGCTTAGCTCGTTATTGTTTTTTTGGTAAATCTGAGCGTAAAGTTGCCGAGATACAAAGACGTTTTCTAAAAATGAAACCTAGCAAGATCGAGTTTTCGCCCCAAAAAACTCCTGCATTCTCAATTTCATCCAAATCGTTGGGGCCGTTTCTGAGATTGCTGAGATGGCAGAACGGTCATTTTCGAGATAGAACATTTATGTAACAAAGTAAGTAAAAATTGAAAAAAATTTCTGCCACTTGCCAAATAACTTCCATAACGATCTCATAAACCTTACACAATACTGGCAGACATTCTGGAAAATATCTGTCATTGTTTTACTGTAACTCCATCTGATCAATAATTAATTAAATTGTTAATTTTAACTGATTGCACAAAGCTTTTAAAATAAAAACAGGTAACCTTACATTTTTAAATTTCAATAATTGTAAATATTTTATAGGCAGATATTGTTGATAAGCATCCCACGCTTTTCTACGATATAATGATTTTTTTAATGTAAAGAAATTATTTCCTACCTTTTAGCGTGTAACAAAAGCGTGTTTTTTAGTTAAAGTTTTTTTTTAATATTATTTATTTTGTGTTTTTAAGACTATTATTTATTTATTAAGAATTCACTATAAAAATCAAATCAAGTTATTAAATTATTGTAATGTCATCGGTCCTTGATAAGTATGCCAAATTTTGAGTTAATCCGACGTTTGGAAGGGGGTCAAAATCATGTTTAAATTTTCCGTTAGATACCGACATACTAACATACTAACATACGTATGAAGCTAATAAAAGCATGAAAAAATAAATCAGTTTTGTTATAAAACTCATACACAATCTTTCCATTTTTGACTCGCTTATAGTAAAATAAATGACTTAATAATCACATTTATTTATTTATGATATTATACACTTTATTATAAAAGAAGATATTTTTAAGTAGATAAAAAGGTGGCAAAAAGTAATTTTGTAACTTTTTATTAAAAATTTTTGTTCATACATGCGATGACATTAAACAAAGACAGCCTAGCCTAACACACATATAATAATTATAATAAAGCTTTATATACATTTTACATTTAATGTAAATGCCCTTTTGAATTGTACAAAAACTTTGTTTACATATTATTTTCATACAATATGTTTTCGTAACGTTAATTAGGGTTTTGGTGCGAATATTCTCATGTTTACATTAATTATATATGAAAAACTTTCAACCTATTACTATTTTGTATTTAAATATAAATTTTTTTTTTTGTTCATGTGGAAAATTAAGGTTTATTGAATATGAATTTAAAATTAAGAAACTTTTTAATTTAAATTCCACAATGATATTAATTATTCGATATTTGATAATCTATGATATAAATAAAACGAAGAAAACCCTTGCCAGATTTGTGAAAATGATCAGCAAAAAAACAACTTATGAGTGTATTGAGTGTATGTACAGTTACAATGTCTTAGCATTGTACACTGTTGTTATAAATAATAATAATAATAATAATAATATTGGGGCTTTAATTCGTTTCTCAGACCACGTCTATAACTGAGGCCACCCACATCATTATTTTTATTTTTTATTTATTTGTTAAACTACACCCGATTATACAATTAATTGATTTTTTACTTTGGTTACTTTGTTCATATCCAAGCGACGATAGTGCGATCAATTTACCGCACAATCAACTGTTTTTGTTCACACTGCAGCTGCCTGGATTCGAACTCGCGACTTCCTGGTTAGTAAACTAGAACATGTAAATACGCCTTCACTCGCTCGGTTACTGAACTCTTCCACAAAAAGTGCACGAATATAACAGCATGCTTTTATGGACTTGACTTTAATGTCATTAAAACTACCTTAAAACGAAAAGAGAACGTTATTCGTAAAGCTACACTTTGTCTTCTGGCGTATCTTGTGAAAAGTAATGTGTAGCAATGAATAAACTGTCTGCCTGATCGATTTGGCCTAATTAAAAAGGCCAGTGCACCATCAGTATTCGACAGATTAGAGTCTCAGTGTAATTTAAAAAAATAAAAAGTGAAAGGCAATTTAACAATACGCGATAGTCGTGGCTAAAAACTGGCTGAATAAATAATATATTAGTGGGTAATTATTGGAAGACTTTTTTATTCATAGGCAATTTTATTACAGATATGATATACAAATTACATAATGAACAAAATTTAATCTGAACATTATTTCTCTAGCCGCTTTTACCAACAATAGCTTTAATCCTGGTATGTACTTTTCAATTATTTTTAACCCGTCTGCACTCTGACCATCCGTTCAGTAATCTTTAGTCACGTATGAGAGATTTGCTCACGCTTTCTGCACATGCGAGGAATATTTTCCACGCCTAAATACTCTTTAACTTTGTAAATCATAACCTCTACATAATTTTATAAGAATTTACTTTTGAATGCAATAGTTAATTAAAATATTGGATGATGTTTGAGAGTGCCAAATATTAGAGCAGAGAAATAATCTAAATAATTAAATTCATTTTAACAGAATTTCACCATATTTCTATCACAAGTTTTTTTAATGTACTGAGTACGACTTATATTCAACTAGCGAAAGATACACGAACATGAAAAATAAAAGTTATTTAAATTTTAAATCGAGTATGAACTAAATGCTTATAACGCGAGTACTGACGGGTTAATTAACTTTTAAGGTTTTACACCATCACATATACCGAGATGGTTTACAGGAATCAGTCAGATAGTCAATTATGAAAATCTTACTGTCATTAACCTCTAATACACCAAACTAATAATAAGTTTTTCCTGGTATTTATATAAATGAATGGATATGAATTAAATCTGTACACACCATAAATAAAATGACGAATTTAAAATGAATATATTTATTTATATGTATATTATTTTTAACTTTCATCAAAGTTAAGTTTAATTAATTAAAAAGTTATTTAACCATAAATATCTGTTCTGTTCGTTAAGTAAATATAAAATATTCAAAACACATACAACTCAACTGAAACTCAAGAATTTATACCATTCAGATTTGTACGAGAAATTGTGAAAAGTGAACATTATGTAAAGATCTTCCAATGAGAGTGTCCTATACTCTTAAATGAGTTGTGTATGAGATACCTTTATTCATTCACCGTGCAATGTTTGTATGTTTGCAATTAAAGTTTAAAGCAACAATCAGATTGACCTTCAACAGATTGACCTAAAATTTTGCACACATGTTTAATTTGGACGAAAATTCAGGGTCAGATAAGTGACGCCATTCTATATTCAAGATGGAAGGTGGATTAGTTATTTCCTATGTACTCCTAGGATATAGGTATCAAAGGAAAGGACTTACTGATGGATTACAATGCATTTTTATGGTAAGCATGACCTGACCTTCTCGATGCTTCCACCCTATTTGATAATAACATATCTTTATATACCATGTATATGAAATATACTAAGAAGGTATACTCAGTTTAGTCCCAAGTTTGTAACGCTTAAAAATATTGATACTATGAACAAAATTTTGATATAGGTGTTCATAAAATCACCTAATTAGTCCATTTTCGGTTGTCTGTCTGTCGTCGATCTGTCCGTCTGTCTGTCTGTCTGTCATCACGATTGCTCAAAAACGAAAAGAGATATCAAGCTGAAATTTTTAAAGCGTGCTTAGGATGGAAAATGTGACGTCGAGTTCGTAAATGAGCAACATAGATCAATTGGGTCTTGGATCCGTAGGACCCATCTTGTAAACCGTTCGAGATAGAACAAAAGTTTAAATGTTTTTGTTAACATGAAATAGCAGCTAAATGGCAACCGCAATTCTGTCGAGCAATTAATATTAGAGAAATCAGAAAATTACATGTCAAACAACACAACACAAATTATTGGACCTTTTTTTTCAAAATGAGGGTCTAGTTTGATCAACTTGCCACGAACTATGCCATTTTATTTGCTATCAGTCGAACATTAAGGATGGAAATTTTTTAATCAACCAGTTATTAAATTAATATAAGCTTAAAAATTAATCTTTTTTAATTATTTACAAAACGATTCAGTCAATAATCAGACAATATGCGAACTTCATCGAAGCGTGAATTCTGATCAATATACCTTAAAAGTAAGCACGATGAATCTGAGCTATAAAGTTGAGCCATCGATGAACTGTATTTTTCAGATAAACTGAGGTCTAGCGGTGAACATTTCAAAAATTTCCTATAAAACTCGTATGATTTACGATTGAAAAGTTTGGAAACTTTTGATGGAAATCCTTTTATATACCGAATTAAATAATTTATCGTATGGTATCATCGTCTTTATATAAATGTAAAAAGTCGAAAATAATTTTAAAATCAGATATAAACTAAACTAACTTTTTGATAAACCAAAGTTTGGATTTTGTTTTATAAATTTTATACGGAATTTATTTCGAACCTAAAATGTTTAATTGGTTTATGTTTTCATTTCTGAGAAATTTTCGTTTAAAAAATTGATAAAAATTTTGAATCTTGTTGAATAAATTTAAGCTTTATTTTTAATTTTTTTGCAATAGTTCACTGATAGACGAGCAGCCTATGGGACTCTTTTTCATGGGGTTTTAAATATTCGGTTTTTTTCGTTATTCTAATTAGAAAAACACCCTAAAAATCCACTGTTGGACAAAATTTATTTTCCATTTGTTATTATTAAATTCGGAAAATCGTCAAATTTGTGCTTGGCATACATATAAATATTTTCCGGGCAGGATCTGTGAAAAGGGTATCCCATATACCATAATTTTCACAGAACAGGAAGAAAGAAAGTCAAGCATAATTAGCTACATAAGAATTTTACGCAATCGAATCATATGCAATAAATTGGCAATCCATAGTTGGTGTGGTACTGAAGTCGTGTGAGTGCGACACACGACTATGTGTCGCTCATGACGCTGTAATCCACATGACTAACTTCCCAGAGGGGGAAAAAACATTAAGAAAAAGGTCTTGTTAGCCTTCTTGATTATTCTTCGAACATGTACTGCAGCTTATGTTGGAACGATCATTATCTCCAATAATAAATGACGTGTTTTATCCACTTTTCAGATTCTGTTTATTCAGTTTTTTCCAGTTTTTTTTATTACCATTAAAAAACGGCTCAACTTATTTTGCTGAAAACTCTCTCAGTTCCTAATTACGCGTTGAATAAGCCAGTCGCGTGTTAATGTCATAACTGGTTCGCGAGATAATCGAGGCGAAAGAATCCGAACGAACATTCGCACATACGTACACACACACACACACACACACGTAGACATTACATTGCAAAGGTTAGATTCGGATATTGCGGCCTTAAAACCGCGAAAATATGTTAAATTGGAGATTTTCAAAATCGGCCCCATTACATTAACTTCCTCTGGGAAGTTAATAATAAATAGATTGAAAAAAGTTATGCGCAAATGAAATCACCTCGTTTTTATCACAGAGTTGGGTAGATATTTAAACCGAAATACGGATATCTTTTTCGATAAAATTAACACCAGGCTTCGATTGATTTATTTCATGAAAACCATAAAAGATTACAATCAAAAAAACTTTATAATCTAAGTAAAGTTTTAACCAAAAAAAACTACACAATTTTGTAACAACTTTCTTCTATCACATATAAAACTTTTTTTTTTTTTGAAAATGTAATTAATTTAATAAATATCTATTATTTCATTGTCGTTAATCTTTTCGCTATCTACTAACTAACAAAAAGTTTTCTACTATATGTGAGAGTATAAAATTCATTATTGGAAAAATTTTAATTGAAAATGCAATTAAATAATGTAATGAACTATGAAAACATGTTCATAAACTTTTGTTTTGTTCATGAATTACTTATAACAGTTTACACCGTATAGTAAACTCTAGCTATTTTATACATATACTAGCTAGATACCCACCCGCTTCACCGGGCTGAAAAGTAAAAACCACCGCTTTGTAGACTCCACCTCTCTTGATATTCACAGTTTTTCAATTTTTGTTAAATGTTAAACAGTCATAATTCATTGAGTATATCAGAAAATTTGGCCATGAATTGTTGACATTTACTATTTTAATTTTTACAGAATTATTTAATTTAAGAGACAGAATTCTTTATAATCATCATTTTGAACTATAAATTAAAGATTTCTGTAAAAATTTAAAACAGTAAATGTCAGATTAAATTTTATTTATTTATTTTTTTTCATATATCATCTTTATAAATTATAGTTCATGTGTTATTCTGATGTATGAACTATATTATATTGTTAAGTTTCAATCAAATACATTCATTAGTTTTAGCGTGAAAGCGTAACAAACAAACAAACATCCTTACTTTCACATTTATAATATATAGGGATATGTATATTAACAAAATAAATATGGTTTTAAGGTTGTGCGCCCACTACTATATTTTAAAATATATAGTGTGATCATTTCAAAAGTATAAACCTTTAATAACTGTTGACATAATGTGATTATTGTTTTGAATGAAAACACGTCGATTTTGATATCGAAGGGAAAGTTCAAAAATTTTATTAAAAAATTTTTCAGTTTTACCCCCTCTCCCATAGCCACCTCAACTTATTTACGGAATCTTATTTGAAAGGGCATCATTTTCTCCCTATAAACATGATAAAAAAAAATGAAATTGATCGATTGGTTCTTAAGATAGACGCAGAAGTACTACCCAAAATCCTCTCAAGCTTTCATTATACCCTTTATATATTTAATATATATCAAGGTATACTAAGCTAAGCCCCAAGTATGTAACGTTTAAAAATATTGATCGAACGAAGAAAATTTTGATATAGGAGTTCATAGTATCACCTAAGTACTCCATTTACGGTTGTCCGCCTGTCTGCGATCACGAACTCAAAAACGAAAAGAGATATCAAGCTGAGATTTTTAAAGCGTGCTCAGAACGTAAAAAGTGACGTTCAATTCGTAAATGAGCAACATAGTCCAATTGGGTTGTAAACCGTTAGCGATAGAACAAAAGTTTAAATGTAAAATGTTCGTTATAAAAAAAAAAATAAAAACTTTTGAAACACTTTTTCGAAAACATTGAAACATTTTTTCGTTAAAGTCACTGTTTTTTAGAGAGGCGCAAATTAGGCGAAAATTTGCAGGCAACTTCAACTAGTGGTCCTGTGAAACATTCTCTAAAAATGAAGAAAACCAGATAAAGGCCGCCATAATTGTTTTGGTTTGTGAAACTCTTCTAATTTAGAAAAATTAATGTAAGGACTGATATTCAACACTTTCTATACAGAGTATTTCAACAACTAACTTAGTCCATTGTTTGTTTTCGTTTGTTTTTACAATAAATAATAAAATGCATCAAAAACTTTAAACAGTTTAATTTTTAAATCTTAACATTGTTTTTATCAACAAACTAACAGAATAAATTTCTAAGAATACCAGGGAAGTGTCAGTATAACCTTCTCAAAATAAATATGTTTTTAACAACAACACAACAACATTCATAAAATTGTAAACAAAATAAAATGAAAACTTTGAGAAGTGGTATTTTACTAATAGTTTTTCCATTCACAACATGCAAATTGGTTGAATAAGTATTTAGGTTACATAAACTAAAATTATATATTATCAATTTTTTTGTTCAAGTACTTTGTGCTCATTTCTTGTATACTGCCCGGAGTTGCAGAGCATTTACACCAACATATATTGGATTGCAGTTTTCCGAATGATTGAGGGAAAGAAGCAGATGTAAAAGTTAAAAATATAATGAACTTTGCTGAAATGAATGAATATTATTAAAGACAACTAGCTCAACCCGTATGGAATTTCGCAGTGCAAAATATAAGTGATAAATTTCGCAGTATAAAATATAAGTGATAAATATTTACAGTAATGTACGTTTTATTTATTTATAAGTAATTTTATCAAAGATATATTGTATACAAATTACATACTGAAGAAAATTAAATTTTAATATTACATTCTTGTCTGTTTTTAACCCCCGAACTAGTAAAAGGAGTGTTTTAAATTTTCCCCCCATGTGTGTGTGTCTGTGTGCTTCCCTGTCTGTGGCACCGTAGCGCCTAAACGCCACCGAGCTAAGATTTTCGTACCCGAAAAAACTAAAAAATTGGCGTTGCTCTTCAAAATCGATTCAGTTTAGAAAAGGCATGACATATAATTTTAACATATAAATAATTACTATGGAAATGAATGGTCAAATAAACGGATTTTTGGAAACTTAGCTAAAAAGTGTTTTAAATCGAGTCGATTCGATGGGTTAGGGGCTACCATGCCACTGAGAAACACATAGACGTACAGATAAACACTTTAAACTTATAACACGCCTTCTTAAATCAATATCAAAGTGATGGTCAAGGACATTAGATGAGATGAAGGGATACTTTGAGAGCTATCATTTTTCAAAAGCTCCAACGATTTTCATGAAAATTAATATGCAGTGGGTTTTTCTAGCGAAAAATTGATCTAGATGGGTTTTATTTTTAGAAAATTTCATTTTAGCCGTGTTTTCAGGAAAAACTGAAACAAACTGCAAAAGACGTCTATTCCTGACATCCATTGGCATTCAGGACATTCAAATTGATATTTGTGTGAGGATCACACAGGTACTGTATTCCTTTATGCGACTAATTAAAAGATTCACACCTTAAAAAAATTAAATGGTCTATAAATTTTTGACTGAAGTTAAGTCCTATTCTGATCGTTTTTCTCAATATCATCTTAGCCTTATTACTCGCATCAAATATTACTCAGCTTACAATATTAAATCAAAATATTTATATTAGGAAATTAGTTTTCCAATTAACTTGCGGCCAAGTTAATTGGAAAACTACCAAAGTGTAGGTTTCCGGCGAAATGCATTTCCTGTTGTTGATATTGTTTGTTATTACCTTTAGCCTCGATTCTGATTCTGAATACAAACAAAACATTTCTTCATATATAGATTAACTCAAACTTCGACCATATATTCTTAACACCCCAACCCCTAAAATTAATCAATACATATATTATTATTAAGTATGCATTATCTTGTGAGTGCATGTACTGTGTTGATGTACTCTATTTATGAGTTCGCCCACACTCTGATTATATGCAACGTGTTTCAGGAGTAATAACCCCATAGCTCCTGGAATGACTTCTTTCCGATTCTCCATTCCGACTTTAATTTTTTACCGTTCGTTCAAAAATCGATTATTTTTCAAATAGAAGCGTAATCGACTTTGTCATCCCCACTTTTATTAGAAAAATAATAAATGATCCAATTTCAGAAAGCTCAACAACGCTCATAGAAATAACAGTTCTGTGTACAACTTTGTGCAGGGTTTTATGGAAAGATTATGGCCAATTTAATCGTTCTAGTGAGTGAATAATTCACAAGATTGTGCAAAAATTCGGGGAAACCATTCGAGATAGGGCAAGGTGTGTGTATTGTTGTAGCGTGCGTTCAGTCAAGAATACACCATTGGATTGATTATGATGATTTTCCTAAGAGTAACGTCATTATCAAAAAACCTGCAACGTTGGAGCATCTAAAAACTAACATCCGCCAAGTTATAGCCGAAGTAACTCCCCGAAACTTGCCAAAAGTCATAGAAAGTACTTCGAACTGCTGCAGCAAGAGGCGGCCAGATGATATCATTTTTCATATTAAATGGAGTATACTTAACATTCGATTAGAAACATTATGCATACAGGTATATTTTAAATTTATACGTTACGTATATAATGTATGTGTTTGTTCGTTTATCACTGAGAAAGTGAGAAGAAAGATAATCTTATTACTTTGTGTGTAAGAGTGGTTTTCTTTTTTTTATTTAGGTATATGACGTAGAAAAATAAACGATTGAATAAACAAGACTGTCTATACATGGTATTTTAACAATTAAGTCATTGAGTTGCTTGTTTTTACTTGTTTTTTTTTTATATAAAATTCACTCTCGAAGTGTTATTGCTTCTGATTGATGCTGTATATAGGATTTATGTATTACTTGTGTAAAATTATTGTAATAATATACAGACAGTCCTATACAACCAACATTTGGTCTTTACAATTATTATGAAGGCTTTGTGTGTGTTGATATATTATTTGTTACGATACAGTAAGTAAACCTCAAAGACTAATCATTATATAATGGAAATTGTATTTCCGAACAAAGTAAAATTTGTACGTAATCATATTACATCGATAATACAGTGTGGGGCTAGAGAATTGAGCGATTTTGAAAACCCTGTAAAACGAAATTAAACCAAGGTATTCTTTGAAGTGAAAATTTCTATGGGAGCTTTGTCCATTTTTAGGATTGGGAAAAGCAATGTTTTGATCAACACGCAAGGTGATATTGCTTAAATAGTATTAAAAAATATATAATATTAAAAATTATTATAAAATAATACGTATTAGGAGAAAATTACATTACCATTGTGCTTTCAAGTGAGTTATAAATCGAATTTTTAACTAATAATAACATTAGAATTATAAGAAAACCAGTGAAAACAATCAGTGTTGATTACGCAGTCCTTTGTTTTTTACGTCATGTAAGTAAAGAAAAATAGCCACTTTTAGGTAGTTGCAGTCGTGAATATATTTAACGCGACTGTGGGGTCATACACACATAGCTGATATTCCCATATAATACATACTATATAGTGTTCTAACCTAATTTGCGATCTCACGGGTTAACAGTGATGTTTACGAAAAATATTTCAAACAAAAGTTGTTAATTTTCTTATAAGGAACATTACGTTAAATTTTTGTTCTATCTATGACGGTTTACAAGAAAGGCCCTACAGATCCAAGACCCAATTGACGTTTGTTGCTCATTTACGAACTAAATCTCACTTTTTACGTCCTCAGCATGCTATACAAATTTCAGCTTGATTTCTCTTTTTGTTTTTGAGATGAGTTTACGGGCAGATAGGCAGACCGATACTAAATTATGTACACCTATACCAAAATTTTTATCATAGCTTAAGTATTACAAACTTGGGACTAAACTTAGTAAACACCGATATATTTCATAAGTACATGGTACAACAAACAACACACGACTTGTTTCAGGACCCCCGGTAGGAACTAACTACCTGTCTCTACATATTATGTATTAAATAATAAGTACTATGAAATAAATTAACAACGTTTGAGAATAATATAAAAGAAAGATTTGTGACAAAAATTTGCAGCATTAGTATTAAATTAATCAAACATATTAACATCCTGCACGATTCAGCGTCATTGACGATTAGAACACCTGGCCCCTGACACAGTCACTATTAAGCAGCTTTGTCACCATATATGGTTCCAGGAAGATATGGACACATATGGCTCATATGTTTTATTCAATTATTCTCGACAATTACGTTATTGAGATATTTGTTGGAATATTTCACTCAATTAAATAGAGTAAAACGGTCACTTATACTTCACAAGAGGGGTTCTCAAATGTCTAAAATATATGACAAACAATTCAGATTACTTATATGTGTTCATCTATGTCAAAGTTTAAATGTTTAACATAATTATTGTGATACAACAAAAACGACTTTTTCAAGACTTAGAAAGATAAATTGATTATGATTTGTATTCTACGAATTTTAATGATATTAAATTTTATAAACTGTGCAATAATTTATAAATCTAGACCTACAAACTTTTCTATAAATACAATAGCTAGAAGATAATATACTTGTGAGTCGGGTAAATTGTTGTACCTCGGCAACAATGTATCTTTGATCAGACCCCAGGACCTTGAAATACACTGCTTGCTATAGACTGCAACTTATATGAAGGCAAAATTTACTAGTTATAGGAGAAGTAGGTGGGCAATTGATTATTCACACTTTTGACTATTTTACAAATTGACCATTAAATCAGCAGTAAACGAAATATATTAAGGCAGTAACCTTGAATAAATGCCTCGTCATGTACCTTGGATCAAAACAACGGTACCATTGATCAATGACATCATGTTATATGTACTAAATGTTACAATTATTTTGTGTATTTTTATATCTTAGCATGCATAGTATATACCGCGGTACAATTCGAAACTAAGAAGTTCTCTTTACTCTGAGTCAATCTAAAATGTATTTGGGTATGTATAAAACTACTTGTTTAAGAAATCAATGAAAATTGATGTACTTGTTAATCAAATCACAAAAAGTGTGCATTTACAAAATTATTTTCAGATAAAACTTATCTTTTTTCTCCTATAATAAATTAATAAAATAAGAATCACTAACTAAAAATATAGGCTTTCATTAGAAACAGTGAAGTTGGCCACCAATTAACCTAATCTATCAATTTAAAATAAACATGCATATGGAATTGATCGAGCCTTTCAAATGATGAAACTTTTTTGTATCTGCATAATTATGTCAAGTTAAAAAACGATAGCCTGTATATAAGACACTTTAAGGGCATTCAAAGTTTTAAACGCATACGCATACGAAGTTGTTTTCCAAAGTTATACTATAGATAAGTTGAAGTACAATCACTATAGCAGATCCTAGATATATTTGAGTCTGTTCCGAGGTACGTCCGTAAAATAGTGTGTAGGAATATAGATGCTAATATATGAAACCATTTCTATTCTTATATTAATTAAAAAACGGCTTTAAAGACAAATGTATTAATTGTCCTTCAAAGTTTGTCGACACTTTTCCAAATTTCCAAATTTAGTACGATATATAATAATTTGAATTCTTATATATTTGTAAAGATTTTTATAAAAAACTTGTCATTTATATTACTTTTTTCATCACTTCTTTATATTTAATATATTTTACTTTAGATTTAGATTCAACTACTTTAAATTGAATAAAAAATGAAAATATTGTCCTGAATCTAAGCTTCTATAAAATTTAACCATCGAAAATTTGGACTAGTAAAATAGAGTATATTGTCATATAAAATGCAATAAACTTCAAATAGATAAAATTAAATCAAACAAACCCACTTAAAAACGTATTATTTTATCGTAAAATGATAAATCCTTCTAATTAAAATTTACTAGGAACTTTATTATTATTACACAAAAGTTTAAGTTAAACTGATAGAGGAAAATGCAACTTTTTGTTATCTATTAAAATAACTACCTAAAATTACCCTAAAATGTTGGAAAATCATTTTCTACTAAACGGGAAATACAACAGCAAACGGAAAATATCATAAATATTTAATATTTCACAATTTATGTATAAAAGGTAGATGATATCTACTTTATTTACCATAATATGTTCTAAAATATGATATCAAACTTTACTTAATTGATATAACAATACATATAGGGAACTTACTTTTTCCCGCGGCTTTGCTCACGATAATGATTCATTTTATTGAATCTATTTTCGGGGAGTTATAATTTAGCTACAAAAATAAATATCAAAATACAGTAAAGCATATTCCTAGTTCCTATTCTAATATTTAAATATACTGCGAATAACCGTACCCATACTTGAATAATGATTGGTTCTCCATACAAATTTTCATTCCCTTCGAGTTTTATTCTAGCGGCAAAAAGTACTGTATGTCCTTTCCCAAGGTCTCATCTATTTCTAAACCGTAAATTAACAAAATAGGTTCAGCAAGTTAGGCATGAAAACAGAGACAGACTTACTTTCACATTTATAATATCAGTTAGGATAACAAAGGTAAGTTATGATTACATATCGTTAAAATTAGAAAATACAGACTTTTTAATTATATCTTACCACGAGTTTTTAAACAAATTGGATATTTTGTTATAAAAATCGCAAAATCACTTTCTCGTTTTACTGTACCCCACCTTCCTCTACAAAAGTTGTTTTTCTTAAAGTTAAATTCTTAAAATTTGTTTGTAAATTGTAAACATATTTTACAATAAAAGGGTGATGAAAATTGAGATTCCTAACTTTTATTTTATTGAAATAAAAACACCCTAAATGAAATATTATCATAATCGAATATTAAAAGTGTCAACGTTCCAAGTTTGTTAATACAGACCCAACTCTTAAGAAAATTCCACAAAAAGAAATGCAATGACGTATTCTTGGCTGAACGCTACGATCATATACACGTCTTACCCTATCTTAAATGCTACAGTTTCCTCGAAATGTTGTATAATGATGCGAATTGTTCGTTCTCGAACAAGTAAATTGGCCATAACTTTCCCGTAAAAGTCTATATGCAGCTCTTAGAGAATAATTTACAACTAATTTACAGAGTTGCAAACATAGGAAACTGAATTTTATTCTAAAAATTTTTTATAAGCAGTATAAATTTGATAGAAGAATTAAAATTTAAAGACTCAGGGTCAATTTTTATAGTTTCCTCAATGGAAGATGTGAATAAATCGTTTTCACTTTCGACATAATATTCATTGCAAACTCAAACAAAAAAATTATTAAATCTTTATATATATTTACACATAAAAACTTAAAAAATTAATTTTAAATTTTTATTTCGCAATCAGTAAAACAATAAATTCTTATACTGTTTGTAAACCATTTCGTTAGCTATAAATATTATATGAAGTAAGAAGAGTTTTTATGGACGTTCTTATGTATAAAATAAAGAGGGGTGCTATATGTGTATACATGAACACAGCCTAGCGGGCAGACTCATCACTTGAAGTTGTACACATACAATACCAATCACACAAAGTAATAACCATAACACACAGTACACATTCCTTCTTTGTTTTATACATAAGAACGTCCATAAAAACTTTTTTGACTTCATATATGTTATATGGCTAACGAGATACCTTACAATCGTCTTAAATATAAGCAAACAGTATGTAACAATCATATAATCTTATAAAATAACAGTAAAAAGAAGAAGGTGAAATTAAATTTGTAAGTATATCATTTAATATTTTCAATTGACGGTAATAAAAACGTTGTTAAGAGAATTTCATTATTTTGTTACGTTACCACCCAAAAATTTTATGAGCAATAATATAATTTTCAAATACACACACGCCAGAATGTTTACATCTATGATTTTGATTAAATTACACATCAATGTATTATATTAATTTATGTATGTACACGAAGTTTGAAATCAGAGCAGAAATGTTCCAAAACCAAACACTAGATACTTTTATAATTCTATCGCTTCTCTAAGGTAAAAATATAAGACCAAAACTAGGATATTTTAGATACCAAAAATATGAAACCTACTTTTTGAACTTCTTCATTTTACTTTTCTAGCTATAATATAATATTGTCACATACAAAACTTATCGGAAAACAAGTGAAAACAAACAATTGACTGAGCTAATTGTTGAAGTACCATGTATAGACAGTGTTGATTACTCTGTCACATTACACAAACATACATGTCACACATATATAACTGATAATCTCATATTAATACATAGGTACTATAATACATAGTGTTGATGCGCAATCGTTTGTTTTTTTGACGTCACGTAAATAACAAAAGATATTCACTTTTAAATAGACACACCCATAACTGATATTCCTATATTAATACATACTATAAAATTTGCACCTAATTAACGCCCTCGTGGGTAAACAGTGATGTTTACAAAAAAATGTTTCAAACAAAAGTTTTTTATTTTTTTATAAGGAACATTTTTTACATTTAAACTTTTGTTCTATCTCTAACGGTTTACAAAATGGGTCCTACGGACCCAAGACCCGATTGACCTATGATGCTCATTTACGAACTTGACCTCACTTTTTACGTCCTGAGTACGCTGTAAAAATTTCAGCTCGATATCTTTTTTCGTTTTTGAGTTATCGTGTCCACAGACGGACGGACGGACGGACGGACGGACAGCCGTAAATGGATTAATTAGGTGATTCTATGAACACCTATACCAAAATTTTTTTCGTAGCATCAATATTTTTAAGCGTTACAAACTTGGGACGAAACTTAATATACTATGTATATTTCATATATACATGGTATAATAAATATGTCAATTTTTGTGATTGAATTTATTAAATTGATAAAATCTAGGAGAGACATAAAAGTCAAATAGAAAGAGATATACTCTTTGAAAGAAATATAATAGACTTGACCTTGTATTGACCTTGTATTAAGCTTTTATTGAACTTTCAATGCTTGGATCAAATCTTGCAAATAAATTTTCAAGCAGTTTTGGATTACAATGCGTGTTAAAATAGTCAAGTATGCCTCCAGCTTTTAAAAATAGTCAAGTATGAGGGACTAAAAATAGAATACCCATAGTATAGAAATAGACCTTTTTCTACTATTTGGTAGGTACAATAAAAGCTTGTCCTATAAAAAATATTTAAATTTTTCTTGAATTGAGCGACTTTCAAAAACTAATATCCCACTTTTTGGCCATCATCCGGTATCTCCTAGAGAATCTAGCTCGTAGTAGATGGGTATATTCTATCAAATTATATAAATGAACATTTTATGTGTGTATATGGCGTAATTCAGTTAATTTTATAACATATCATACATTCACTCGTTCGCTCGTACATATATATATATAATATAATGCAATATAATATTAGTATAATATTTACTTTGTAAAATCAGTGAGAGATGTTATATGTTATATAATGTTATATGAATGTATCAATGGTAATATTATATTATAAACTGAACTGCAAATATATATGTAGGATGTCCATAAATCAGCGGATCAAACGAAAATCATAAATTTCTCACTGAAATCTAAGGATAAAAGTCGTTTTGCGACAAAGCGACAATTATTTGGATCTCCTTTATTTCAAATTTCAAACTTATATTAGGAAAAATAAAATTTTATAACTAGCAGAGTTGTAGAAAATAAAGTATACTATAATAGTTTACCCTCAAACTATTATTTCGCTAAGTTTAAAATTCTAAAGAAGTCGTTAACTTTATTAACCATATTATATTGGAATTATAGAGCACAAATTCGAAACGTTGATACAACACTGAGTTTTGCTCATTCTTATGGTGATATTGCTTTCACTGCGTACTGCTTCACAAGTATGCAACCTCAAGTGGTTTGGTATGTTTTAGAGTAATAGTGATACCACTTTTGTCATGGAGTTGGGTCGCTTAATCGTGGACTTAGCTGTTCAAGATGACGTACGACTTGAAGCTCGTGATTAAGGTGTTCGAACCATCGAAAATACCATGATGTATTGGGAAAAATTCTTAGAACGTTCTTCTGACATCTTTGAATTATTTCCCGGTTTGAATGAGCCGTGCACTCCCACAATTATTCTCCATAATTCCAGGCTCGTTAGTTCTCGTTAGTTTTCTCCAATTCGTTGTGTGTGTAGTCATGGTAGAGACAATAAAATCGATGCCAGCGCTTCCAGTGAAACATTTTGACGTTAAAGGAGGCTGTTATGAGTAATTTGCAATTCTTTGCATGTTAATGTTATAGAAAATGTCAAATTAAATTTACGGAAAAACACTAATTAATTAAACTTAATGCATTAAAAATTGTGAAAATAAGAAATCAAATTTCACAAATATTATTTTTCAAATGTAAATTATCATAATTATTTATTTAAATTTGTGATAATATTAAATTTTCAATGTAAGTCATAAATGCAATCCATACAATTATATATGCATCCATACAATTCTATAATTAAAGTAGTGTATCGTTACCATGGAAACGCTTCAAAACAACTCACACACGGTGCGAATATCTCTGTAGTTTTCTTAATACTGGCCGCGAAATTATTAAAATTAAAACGATATTAATAAGGCCTCAATCAAAGGACTTATTGTCTTGGACTATAGTAAGGAAGTCATGGTTTCGGTTTGATTTAATAATTTATGGCCATCCTGTATATATTTATGCATATTGCATATCTCTATATGTATGATATTCATATACATAATAATAAATTTGTTTAAATATGCAAGCGGAATATGAATCTGAAAATGTAATGAGAGGTAGCGAAAAATCTAAATACATTTAGATAAATTCAGTGTAACTTTAGAACTTTAACGAAATTTTCAAGCAAAAAACGACCGCGCAATAAAAAGATGGTTCTTTCGACACCACTAGTAAAGGTTCTTTCCAAATTTGAAACAAAAATGAGGGTTTTATTTATCAAAATGTAGATTTCAAGAAACATCATCGCATGACACAAATTTTATGGCTGTTAGCAAGAAAATCGAAAAGCATACAAAGTTCTATTTTCGACTTACTGATAAGCTCAAATGATTATCTTTAGGTACCTTTGTTATGCTTTGGTGTGAAGTTTTAATGAACTTTTTCGACTCAATTTCGAAATTTTCGGAATTATTTAATCCATCCATGCACAACATCTACATTGACCTTCGTCGTATTCAATTTGTTTAAAGATAGTGTGTGCTTCGTAAAGCAAGTAAATATTTTTTGAATCAACGATTTCAATACTTAATTAAAGAAAATTAGTATTTGACTTCCTAAATATTTGGTAAAATAAAGTATTTTCTTGAAGCAAGAAAATCATGTTTAGAACATATTTTCTGCTTATGTACTCGTAAAATAATTTAATTATTTTATCCTCAATACATACAATTTTAAAAGACTCAAAAAAACTATCCTCTCGCAATATTTCCAAACTCTCTGTATACAGATTAAAACAGTGGTGTACTATATATGTATATTATTCATTAAAATAATGTATCTGAAAATTAGAACAATGAGAACTATTATTATTATGCATGTACACCTTAATTACATAGAGTGAATGTAGGTACTAATTAATTTTATAGCATCACCAGCCAATGTATGCTATTCTATTCCATTCTTCTACACTAACTAACTTAACATTTTACAAATTTTAAATATTATATTCCCCAATGGGAGGTCCATATTTTTTTTAAATTATTCAATCCGTTAATATTCATAATCTTTGAAACATATATTAAGGTAGTTGGCGTAGAAAGGCTCATATATTCACGACTGACTTTTTAGATAAGTTATTCTTTACTATATTATCGGAAAAAGATACAATTTTGATGTTTTGTTTACGAGATAAATTGCTAATATTACAAGTTTTATTTAAAATATTCGCACCGTGAGTGAGTTTTATTGTTGGCGTTTCCATGGTAACGGTTGTATGGATTGCATTTATGACTCACGTTGAAAATTTAATATTATTGTCTCACTTTAAATAAATGATTATGATAATTTACATTTGAAAAATAATATTTGTGCAATTTGATTTCTTTTAATTAGTGTTTTTCAAAAATTTTAATTTGACATTTTCTATAACATTAACATGTAAAGAATTTTTCAGTGGAAGCGCTGGCATCGATTTTTTTACCCCTACCATGACTACACACACAACGAATAGCTTTCTTATAATATATTTAAAACACCTGTTAATAATTAATTGTTATAAAAAAATTACGAGTAGCTAAAGTCATAAAAAATGCTTTTTATTGAAAGGGTATTTCCCATTTCTTTTTCAGTTTTTGAAAGCATACAATATCAACACAAAACACCGGTAAGGGGAGATTTCCGTTTTCAAAAAAAAAAAAAAAAAATTATTGTTTGATAAATAGTAATGAAATTCTATGACATTAAATTTATTCAAGCTGTTAAAAAGCTTATGTTTAGAAATAAAAAAAAGCAAATAAAAATTCTTTGAAAATAAAAACTCTTTGATTAGAATCTAAATGGCAAACGGTATCCGTTTCATTGTAATCTGATGGCAGTGATACAAATATCTAGCATATTTGCTTGATAAAAAAATTTCGATTTTTACCATCAAGATAAAAATGATGAAAATTTAATACAGCATGTCTTACTAGGTGGTTTTTACAGGGTGGTACCTAAGTAAAATCGAATCGAAAATTTATTATATCTTTCAAGATGTTTATTATCAAATTTTATTACATTCGAAACTATTTCAGAATGATCAACTACAATCTTGGGATATTTTTTGGAAACGGTATTTTGTATAGACGGAAGTTTTTTCATAATCAAGCTTAAATCTTAAAAAAAAATTTGGAAAACGGTTGACCCTGCAGGTCATCCCTGTAACTTCCCGCTAAGTATTGACTCATAACGTATACATTTGAAATCGACCGGTAGTTCTCTGAGCTCAAAAATGAAGATGTTCGATGCTTTTGAGCTTCTAGCTCAAAAATTTCATAGACGTTTGATAAAACACTATTTTTTAAATTTTCAAATCGCGATAACTTTAGAATGAATAAACCGATTTTCACGCGGTTGGTGACATTCGACGCAGTTTTTGAAGCTTCATGAAGAATCTTTAGGTTTCAATTGATAGAACAAAAAAATTTGAGGTTATTCCGAAAAAACGCTTTTTTGGGTTTTCTTTCGTCAACGATAACTCACGAACGAATCAACCGATTTTGACCGGACTGGTGGTGATCGACGTGGTTTTTTGATGTTGAGAGCTGATTATTTTTTGGAATTGATCGATACAGCCGTTTAAAAGTTATTAAAAAAAACCACTTAAAAAAAAATTTTTTTTTTGCAGTTTTTTTGAGATTTCTCGAAATCTATCGGTTTGAATCGGTCCAAATAGGCCTCAAAATCTAAGTTTGGTCAAGCCCTTTTGGACAAGCCGTTCAAAAGTTATGAGAGGTTTACATACATCCACACACACACACACACACATTTATACATATATTTAACCAGTATTCGTGTAAATTACTTAGGTTTCTTTATATTCATCTATTTATTAAACGTCTTCTACAACCCAGTTTACAATGTACATATATTTTTAGTCGTGTGACAGAAACTTCTTAACTGGGAAAATATTTCAAGCTGGCGTATTATAAAATGGCCGCCATGCAAGTTTACAATAAAATTCGATTATGCTATCATTGACCATTACGGTTCAGCCATGTATTTTAATATCTTGTAGAATGGTACAGAACACTTCATGCAGTAGTTCGATTCGCACTTGACCGGTTTATTTTGCTCTGTGATAAAAAATATCCTATGAACGGTATGAGATAACAAGCAAGCCACATAGTTTTCAAACAAAAATCATACCTTTAGACAGTTTTAGGATATTTCTGTATCACAGATTTAAAATAGCTAACAACAAAACGATGATCGCCTCTACCCAAGTGTTTATTATACCATGTATATGAAATATATCAAGGTATACTAAGTTTAGTCCCAAGTTTGTAACGCTTAAAAATATTGATGGTATGAACAAAATTTTGGTATAGGTGGTCATAAAATCATCTAATTAGTCCATTTCCGGTTGTACGGTTGTCCGTCCGACCGATCATCCAACCGTCCGTCCGTCCGTCCGTCTGTGGACACGAGTGAGATCAAAAGTGAGATCGAGTTCGTAAATGAGCAACATAGGTCAATTGGGTCCTTGGTCCGTAGGACTCATCTTGTAAACAGTTAAAGATAGAACAAAAGTTTAAATGTAAAAAGCGTTCCTTATAAAAAACCAAACAACTTCAGTTTGATACATTTTTTCGTAAACATCACTGTTTACACGCGAGGGCGCAAATTAGGCGTAAACTGTATAGTAGGCATTATATGGGAATATCAGTTATATTAGTGATGTATGAGTGACATGCATAGGTATATGTGTAATGTGATAGAGTAATAAACACTGTCTATGCATGGTATTTCAACAATTAACTCAGTCAATTTTTTGTTTTCACTTGTTTCTTTTAAATTTAGGATAAAATGATATATAACAGAAAATTAAATATAAAATGAAAAATTTAATTAAAATAGAAAATAGTTAATTTAAATATTTGTAATAATTTAATTTATAATCATGTTTTTGTAATTTTTCCCCATTTTTGACACAAAGCATAACTGAGTTTAATTAAACAATATATACCTATCACAAAGCATATTTTCCAAGAATAATTATATTATTCTTTAAATGTTGGGTCCGTTGACTGGTGTTTAGATACCAAAATCTGTAATATGAATGGAAATACATATTTTTCATAAGAATTTACAGCACCAATCATTGTAAAACAGATCTGGTGCCATATGTGAACATTTACCAACACTATTAAAAAAAATTTCCTATTATATATAATAACTATTAAAAAGAATAGGCAATAACATTACGTAAATGGTGAAACTTTTGTGTAGGAACTCAAAATATTTTGTATATTTTTTTACTGACCAAAATATTATATTATTGTTGCCCTATTAGCTCAGTTGGTTAAGGAGTAACCAATTCCGTCCGCGGAATGCTTAGGGTAGCGAGTTCGATTCCCGCCGTCGAAACAAAATTAATTTAATTAATAGTTGTCTGAAATTAAGGAGCTGATAAATGAAATTATCAACGGAAAGGTGGTAAAACACATATATGGTATCACAATCGGCTCTATAGCCTAAGTGTGTCCTTCGTGGGCAGCCAATATAACCTAACTTAGCATAAAATATTATATTGATTTTTTCGAACTGTAACTGTTATTTTCATGCGTTCTTTTAGATTTTAAACTATTTATAATATAAGTCTAATGTTTCACGCTAAAGGTTGTTTTGACTTTTTAAACTAGAAATTCCTCTTGTAAACCCGCATATATCTTGCAATTGTACTAGTTTATTTTTCAACAAGTTTCATTCTGTTTTGCAATTAAATACTAAGTATTCAAAAACTCAGAATAATGAAAGAAATAGCCCATATTCACATTTTCAAAGAATATACAAAAAAGCATGAAAGAGGAATAGGAAAGTGAATAGATACTTTGTACAAAGAGAAATTTTCAAAATGCTCAATTTTGCGTGAAGATAATTATTTAAATATACCTACAAATTGAAATAATATTATACAAAATTCGACCTAGCTATGTGATAAATAATTATTGTTAATATTTTGTATTGTAATAGGAGCAAATTTTTCGCTAGTATTTCTTTTCACGATATTTTATTAAAAATATGAAGTATTTTATTGGAAGATTCAGAAATTTCGTCACGTTTTTTCAATGGTCATCAAGATCATAATCGATAATTCTACTTTATTTTCCTCCGAAACTTCTAAATTTATTCTCCTTTGTATGTCAATCATTGTAATTAAAATTTAAAATTGATTCTCCTGATCGAGGTCCTCCTTCCTAGAATTCCAGAGGAACATTTAACCATAAAGCACAGTTCTTGATTTGATCCCCCTGTCATCCATATTCCTTTGATACACTAGAAAAACGGCTTTTCGGCTTTCAGATTTTATAGTTTTTTCCCCTGTAAGTATATTTTATCTATTTTTCACTCGCATATCGTGTTACACTTTGTATTGAACTTTATTAAACAACAGTATTATGAAAATTTATTAATATTTTTGACATTTTATGTCAAAATTTTAATTTTAAGTTGTTTGTGTAATTATATATTAGTAAAATCATTTTTTGATGAAAATATTAGAAATTATATATTATACCTATAATTTGAAATATTAAATTCTTTAATAATAATACAGAGGGTTACAGAAATAATAGCAGGCTTTGTGCCGGATTCTATACACATAAGTTGAAAATGTTGAAAATGAAACTAGTCTTCCTGCATTCACTTATACGAAATCATTTTAAACAAAATAATCTTGATCCAATGTCAAAATTTTAAAAATAAAAACTGTTGACGGAAATTAAAACTTTTTAATAACGTTTTCTTTGTTTTTCAATTTTTTAATTAATTTAGCATCTATGATATATAAAAAACTATTATAAATAATTTATTACAAAAAAAATCCATCTATGAATAGTAATCAGAAGTAACCAAAGATCAGAATCACTTAGATCAATGGTACAGGTTTAAATATTATTACATAGGTGTCGTTTTTTTGATTGAAAAAATATTTAGATTCGTAGATTACGGTGTTATATCTTTAGCTTTATTCATAGCATGTTGATGACGAGAAACGATAATATTTTACCCTACCAAATATTATTACATATTTCTATAGAAGTTTTCATTTCAAAAAAGCATATGAAGTTTTTATTCCAATTTAAAAATATCTTATCAGTTCACTCTTTATATGAAATACCAGGTACATAACCAAATTTCACTGTACCTTTCCACATACGTAAAATAGCCGTTCTTATATGTGTGATAGCAAAAAACAATTAAAATTACAAATGAATTTTTTATCTTTTGTATATCTACATAAATAACAAAAAAACCTTTTTCGTGTGTTAAAAGATCAAAGTAGAAAGAAAAAAATTGTGAGATAAATAGGAAAATTGTATTTTCCTCTATAATATAACACAACACCGTTTTCCATTTGTCTAAAGTTTTCTTTGATGTAGAATTTCTATTTTATTACAATTTCAATGTATGATAGAAAAAAAAGAAAAATTTTTGGTATAAAAAACATTTTGTGGCGGATATCCTTAGTTTTTTTTATGATTTGATTACTTATACAAATCGAATCAAAATTTTTTTTTTTTTATTCATGTATATCTTTCATTTATGTTTTTTTTTCTGTTCAATAATGTATTTATTTTATCGAAGTATCGAAGAAGTTTTATCTTAAAGTAAATAAAAAATGGTATTTTTTTTCTAAAAGTGCCCTAGGGTGATAATTTATTTAATAGTTAGAAATAAAACTTATATAACTCAGTCTATGCACATTTTAATACCATTTAATACCAGAACATTGATTGTGTAGAGAACTTATATTAAAACAAGTGAAAAGAAACAATTTACTGAGTTAATTGTTGAAATATCATGTATAGACAGTGTTGATTACGCACTCGTTTTTACGTCATATAAGTAAAGAAAGATAGTCACTCTTAGATAGCGTTTATATATAAAACTGTGGTGTTACACGTACATAATTGATTATCCCTTATAATATATATTATATAATGTTCTAACCTAATTTTCCACGGATCAATAGTGATGTTTACGGTAAACTGTTTCCTTATAATCGAATTGAAATCCACCTTCTTGTTTTGAACTCGGCTAAAAAAAAAAGATTACTAGTTTTTTTTTCTCACAAAAAGCCTTGGGTAATGATTTCCTTGTAGAACTCAATGGCTACATGTATTTAGTTAGGTGGATGTGTAGAGTGTTTAGTGTAATGTAAAACAAATAATTAAATTTATAACATAAGTTTTAATTGGATAAACTTTCTCAAACAAATTCAAATACTCATGTATAATAATGTATAATAAAGTTTAGATCCTTGCAGGACCTAACTATTACTATTAGAGAAACTGTTATGTTGGTTATATGATAGACAAGGCCATTATTTACATATGGGAAAAGGTGAAGAAAATACAAGATAATAGTGGTCATGAGTAATGTCAAACTAGATTCATTAATTTATAGTTCTTTTTTTCTTGTTTATTAAATTTAATAAAAGTTTAAAAGGTCACTGTTGGCAGTGCCGTTTTTATGCAAATTCTTTATAGGACTTGAGCTTATATATCCACGTTGTTGGTTCACCCAGGTTCTTCATTTTTAACTTCCATAGAATTGATAATGCAATTAAACTGTGATATTATTATATATAAAAAAAAAATTCTTAGATTGGCCCCTAATTTTCTTGAGCCGAGGGACTCGCAACTATTGAAAACTGTTGGCTACTCATCGGAAATAAGTAAGTGAAAATGCCCAAAATGTTAATTCTACAATTCCTGCCAGACAAGTTAAGAAAAAATTTGATTTTAAGAGAGGGTTCATTTCGATCGCTAACTTCCTCAATTGTGTCAGCGGCGGTTCATAAATTTTCAAAAACACACAGGTATAGGTCCGTTTCTAATATCTATTAATACCAAATCGAAAACAATATCACAAATAGTACATAAAAAATGATGACCTTTTTATGCTATTAGCTTTATTTAAGTATGGAAATTCCAGAGTAGAAATATTTTGGGATAGAAAAATAAAGGATGAAATTTTTTTGCTGCCAACCTTGCGCCTTCCTTCTTAGTGATAGACAAAAAATGGACCACTTTGACCTTTCAAATTTCATTTCCAAAATTGTTACGACACTTTAATCACATAAAACAAACCACCTTTTTAGAATAGAGAACTTTTAATTTTGTTTTTTTTTTCGAATGTTTGCATAAAATTACTTAAAAAAGTTTAAAAAAAAGATTGTTTTTAATTGTTTTTCCATGTAATTTGACAATTGAAAATGATTTTTCTAAACAAAAATTCAAACGACAGTGAAATCAACACATCGTTTTTAGCAACGCCGTCGCACGGAATAATGATAAAATCACATGAAGATTGATAAATGGTTCGTTTCCACAATATATTATAACGTATTTTTCATAGAAACAAGCTGAAAATATGAATATAGCGCGATTTCGGTTGGTTCACTGCCTCAACGGGTGTGAATACGTCACTACCGTTATTTTTTATTATTTTTTTATTCAAAAATATAACTATTTTTTATTAATAATTAATTTTAAAAAAAATTACTTAAATATACTATAGATGAATTATTCTTTTATATATGAATTTAGGATTAAAAAATAATTAATGCAAGTTCTCTATTGATTGCAAGTATCGATACAAGCCAGCCAAATAATTCCTCGTTTATATTCAATATGAATAAATTAGTAAAACTCGAAATATTTCGCTATATACTTGTAAGTAATAATACATATAAGTTCAACAATATTTAACATATGTTAACCACGTGTAGAGTATCGAACTCCACAAACAACTTATATAATAACAGAGAATTTTCCTATAAAATATGATAACATTACAAGCATAAGTTTCCATATTAGATCGATCCCCTAAATATGAATGTATTTTCCACATTATATTCTCATCGAGTATGTTGGTAGCCCTCCTCATTATGTCAAGTACAAATTTGCCCTGAAAACTTTTAAAACTATTTTATCATTACCTCCTTAGGATCATATCAGACATGATTAATTTATTTTCACTTTAGTTTATCATAATTATAGTGCGAGAGTTAAGATGAATTTCATAATTTTAATGAAGATGGAAGAATAATAAATGAATAATTTTCTCGATCGTACGACAAATTTTTGCGCTGTTTATCCAAGCCGACGTTTGAAATATGTCTTTTTTAAGGAGGTTATGTTTACTTACTACCACATTTCTCACAAAAATTCTATATACAGTAAATATAATCGAGTTAAAACAACATGTTTCAAACATGTCGAAAAATTTGTTGGGCAACACGATCGACAAAAATATTTATAAACGTTTCCGAAAAAACCAGTCATGTGATCATCAGTAATTCTGTTAAATTGATCTGTTATAGACGGTGGCCTCAACCAACAAAGCATTATATCTGTCGGCAGAAAATTATCTTAACCCGCCAGCACTCGCTTTATGAGCATTTCGCTCAAATAAATTACTTTTATTTTTCAAATGGTATATGTGATTTTTCAAGCTATCTACAGTTTTTAAAAATATTTTTTTGTCAAGTCTTTCAGAAATTGTGAGAATTTCTCTCATCTCTAGATTAAAGGTGTAAGAAAAACAATATAAACTTCGGAAATTTTCAGGCCTGTTCGTGTAATTTCTTTAGTTTAATATAAGTCGTACTCAGTAAATTAAAAAAAAAAAAAACTAATGATAAAAATATGGTAAAATTAATTAAAATGAATTTACTTATTTTGATTATTTCTCTGCTCTAATAGTTTCCCTCGAAAATATAATTCAATAATCATGCCATCAAACTTTTTAATTGATTAGTGCATTAAACAAATAAATTTATATAAAACTATGTAGAGGTTATGATTTATAAAGTTAAAGAATATTTAAGGCGTGAAATAGAAGGCATGAGCACATCTCTCATCACGCGAGTAAAAATTATCAAACGTTTGACGCGAGTGTTGACGGGTTACTATTTTAACCACGTAAGCTAACATTGACATTAAGTAAGGACAATATGGTCGTCAATAATCAAAACACGGTTGAATTGACATGTTTAGAGGCGTCAAGCTCGAAAACGCACCATTTCGAAGAATCATCACATTATTTGGTCAACTCGCGTCAAAAGGAAGCCACTTACGAAGCTTGGAACGCGTGTTAGAACTGAAAAAACTATTCGATGTACTGGCTGATTAATACTTGCGTCTATCTTTTCTCATACCATCAAAATCTTAAAACAATAGTTTATGAATAGTTACAAAACAATAACTTATTGAACTTATTAAAATGAGAACCGTATTTTGTAATAACTAATAACTTTCGTATAAGTAAGTAAGTAACATGAAGTTGTGTAAATTCATCTTCTAAAAAGTTTTCTGCATATTTTAGAAGAGTAACATAACAGTAAGTAAGTAAGTGTAACTTTAAGAATAGATAACAATAGAAACAATACTACGATGATATTAGTTTTACAATTTTGTTTCATATAAGCAATTATAAACAGATGCATTGTTGTTGGCTGTTGTTTTATTTAGTTATGTACAATTTGCAAGTAATTTTATCGAAAGTTTATACATATTTATATATATTCATGAAATTATTCTGAAACATATTGTAATGAACTGTTGCAAGTTATTTTCAATAGCATATAATATTATGGATGTACAAGCGCCAGAGCAATTTTGGATAACATGCTTAATTAACTTCCCAGCGGAAGTTAATGTAATGGGAATAATTTTCAAAATATCGCAAATTGAAAATTTTGTTTAATTATTTAGCTTTCGATATTTCGAAAACCAAGGCAGATATCGAAAATTTTTATACTTATTTTTCGTCTACATTCATGAAGTTATAACAAAAATTCTTCATCAAAGTTGAAAATAAGGTACAAATAATTTCAACCACAAGTCCAAACTTGTCTTGGCGCTCGCATTACTTTAAATGCGTCCTGTACTTTGATAAAATTTGATAGTATTTATTTGGTTTTGGTAATAAATTATTTTGTGATTTTCCGAATAAACATTAAAAATAACCAGTTATAAATCACTCTTTTAACTGTGTGACATAAATAAGTATTTATAGTCTATGATTATGTCTCTAATAAAGCCTATCGAAAAATAAATATATTAAATTGACAATTATTTATTTATACCTGCTACACATGAAGAAAAAATTATACCTTGTGTATATATAGAAACTCGTAAATCAACTATCTAGGTGAAGTATTTTAATTCAAACTATTGGTAAATGGTCACCGGATAGTCTATATTGGAAGTATTGAAAACGGGTTCCTGTTATAATTAGTACGAATTATTATCGCCAGTTGGCGGGATTGTAACTCTCAATTAACAATTTTTAGCTATAAAGCTAAAATTGAAATCTTTAAACATTAAAAACCATAGAATAAACAAGCTAATCAGATAGGAGGCTGCCTCTATACAACTACCTTAAAAACCTTAAGTACCAACGTTTTATTCCATATTAAAATAAGTATTTACCATTTCATTCACATTAAACAATGGAACTTGATAAAGTGGGATCTGGATAAGTGAGAAATCTCCATTAATTACCTCTGTTAGTGGGAGGAAGCAAGCCTCTTTATCTGGGATTGGTCCTATCGATTTTATCGTTATAGTTACCTTTATAACTGGAACAGTTACCTTTATAACTGGAATACTGTATTGCTGATTGTTTTAATCAATGCTTGAGACAATCAATTTGAAAAACATAATTACAGATTCGAAATATTCAAATTAATCGAAACAAAATAAAAATTTCAAAAGACGAATAAAAATGGAAGTATGAGTGGAAAATAAGTGGAAAGAGAGAAAGAAAACAAATCAACAAGCCCTCGGGATACTATAGTTATTCTGATTATATACATTACTAGAGTGATACCCACCCGCTTCGCTGAGTTTAAAAGTAAAGATTGATAATGATTGCTCCTGCTTATCCCTTTTCTATAACACTCGAAATAATGATGGGGATTGTTTTACACAGGTAAAATATATTATTTTTTTTAATGTATAATAGTTAATTATTCATTGAGTATATCAGAGAAGATGGTCTTGAAATATTTTATATTGACTATTTTTACAGAAATCTGTAATTTATGTTAATTTCAAATGTCAAATTAAATTAAATTTTTTTATATATTTTTTTTAATATACCCTTATAAATTATATCTTATGTGTGTATTCTGATATATCAGCTATATTGCTGTACAGTTTCATTAAAAACCATTTGCTAGTTTAAGGATGTATGAGCGAGGGCGTGGGGGTAAAAATTTAAAAATAGATATTTTCAATTTTTGATAAATTTATATTATTACTTGACGATATAAGACGAAAAGTAAGAATAAAATTTTTCGATATCTGGCTTAATTTTCAAAATATCGAAAATTGAAAATTTTGTTTAATTATTTTAATTATTTTAGCTTTCGATATTTCGAAAACCAAGTCACATATCGAAAAATTTTATTCTTATTTTTCGTCTACATTCATGAAGTTATAACAAAATTCATCATCAAAGTTGAAAATAAGATAAAAATAATTTCAACCCTTAATCTACCCTGCTCTTACATCCCTTATATGGACGGTGACACTTAGTTTTTTTCTTTTCTAATTCATTGCTAATATGTTTACTTTCTATTAAAAAGTTTTTTTTAAATTTGTTTTCATTCATTCCAAATGAAAATTATCAAAAACTTCCAAAATATGTCGTTTTTTGAGATTCATCCATAAGAGCCAATGTATTTTATATCGATTTTTAATGGCTTTTCTTAAAAATTTGCCCGGTTACCTATGCTGAAATTTTAACCACATATTCTTTGAGTAAAAGACTACCTACAAACAAATTTTGAGCCTTTAAATCAAACATTGTTGTCATGCTCATTCATCCTTAAACGCGAAAGCGTAACAAACAAACAAACAAACAAACATGCTTACCTTCGGATTTATAATATATAGAGATTTATTTATTTTTTTTAATAAAAAATGGTATTTGTACATGACAAAACTACATTTCTTATTTCCTTAACGAGAAGAAGTTCTTTATTAATAATGAATATACATGATACATAATTTGTTTTTATTTTTTATTTTTTTTGTAAACTTGAGACATCTGGTATATATGTAAAATATTTTCATGTAAACATGTAATATTTTATATTTTTAATTAAATATAACAAGGAAAATTGTTGTTATACAGAAGAAGCTTGTAGAGTTGTAGCTTGTTGTAAATAAATATTACGTCAAGTGTATTTATTATACTTTAAAGCTATCTTAAATTGTAATCTTAATTTGTATCGTTTTATTTTCAATACTAATTTTTTTATTTTTTTTTTAACATGCATATAACTAAGATGTTATTATTAACAAGCTAAGATTATTCGTTTATTAAGTTAAGGTAGTTTCGAAGAAAATAAGTTTTTGAAGTGAAAACTTCTATAGGCGCGTTAGACAATATGTAATCTTATTTTAGATATTTCGAGTGTGTAGATGTTAGTGACTGGACTCCTCCTAAACGGACGGACCGATTTGGATGAAATTTTTTTTGTATGTGTACAAGTAGATCCGATGATGGTTTAGATTTATCAGTTCAATGTGACTATTGTAAGGGTTCCGAAACAAAAAATTAAATTTCATTAAATGGTGGGAGCGCATATAAATTATATATTACACTAGTAAATACCCGCCAACTTTGCTGGGCAATTTCTCCTTTAAAAAAAAAGACTATCACGTTATATCCCTCACTTATTCTCGTTTTTGTGCACAATTTTATGGATTTTAATTTTTGGTGGGGACTTTTTTGAAAATGATACTCGCTGACATTATAACTCTCTGTAGGTCCAATCATTAAATTAATCTGATTTGTATACTTTTTGGATCAAAATTACCCCATTCACTGAATTTCATCAATATTCAAAGTCAAGTCACTTTTTCAAATAGTTACCCTCAAGAATTGCAAAAAATCGATAAATTTTTTTTTAATCTCCAATTTCGATAAAACTCAGTATATAATGTAATTTTGGCCCAGAAAGTATAAAAATCGGGTTCATTTGATGACTTGTCGAATAGTTTTTGAGATACGGATTAAAATCAAACCAAACATTGCGATATCTCAAAAACTCTGCATTGTAACTTATTATAGGTGAAATAGCTTAAAAAATCGGTTAAGCAGTTAATTCAAAAATGACGAATTTTCATACAAACTATCATCCCCTTTTCACCACCAAAATTACAGAATTTCATATAAACTTTCATCAACAATTTGACCCTCTCAAAGAATGACTTTTTATGAAAAAAGTTATCGAGTTTTACATTTCTAATTTCAAAAATAACATAGTTTCATATAAATCGAAATAATTTTCTATAAAATGTATACATTATAATATAAACTTGATGAAAGACCGATGACCGCAATAAAATAAAAAAGTAAAAAAACTCAATAAACATTAAAAGAATAATTAAAATTCAAACCGTAATTGCTATAATGGTTATTTTACACAATCAAACATAAACGATAATTAAATGGCATTGTCTCGATATTTTAATATTATAAATTATTATTCAGTATCCTTTTAATTATTCATTGTTCAAGTTGTTCATTGATTTTCCGATAAAAAAAAGTATAATTATTCAGATTTGATGATTCACAGAGGTAGATAAAAAGAATTAGGTTAGGTTAGAGTGGCTGTCCTAGGGTGGGTCACACTTAGACCATAGAGTCCGTTGTGATACCGAAAAGGGGTCGGCACATCCCCGGCCACTACTCCATGTACCATTTGGAGCTGTTTAAGAACAGCCTAAGAGCTTAGACGTCGACGGACTCCAGGTCGGAGAAATCGTCAAAGAGAGGCTGGCTCAAGTAAGTCCATCTCCTCATGACAAGAGCTGGGCAGTGACAGAGAGATGAGACAGACATCCTTCCTCCTCACCACTGTGATAGCTCCTGCAGTAGTCGTGATATACTGCCAGGCCCAGGCATTCAGCATGCCTGCCGCCCAACCAGTGTCCTGTATAAGCCGCAACAATTTAGCGAACAGACGCCTTTGAAAGTGATATAAGATCTTCGGTTGTACTCCTGCGCTTGTACTCAGACTATATCTGTCTTGTAGTACCATACGTACGTTCCTCCCTCCATAAAAAGAATTAGTTGCAAAAGAAATATGTTATCTTAGCAAATAAATATATTTCTTGTTTAAAGAAAATATAGAGATTGTCGACTCAAGAAATATTTACTTGTTCAATTCATTGTTTTTTTATTACATTCGTTGTTTATAGATGAAATAATAATTTAGAATATTGGAAAATACACTGTCTTATCGATATAAAATATTAAAATTCGATTCGATAAAAATTACTGAAATTCTAAAAGCTTCAAAATCCTAAATAATTAAAATGATTTCTAATGTTCTGCGTTTACTACAACCAAACGTTACTAATTCGAGGAAAAAAGTAAATATTAAAACTACAGGCGGGACTTGATTAATTAAAAATTATAAAATTATACATTTCTTTCTTCTGATACATGAAAAAATACACACTTGGTAATTTTATTCTATAAGGAAAAAGTAGAAAGTTTAGGTAAAAACATGTTTACCGTTGATCCTTAAACATCCTCTTATACATCCTTTTATACTTCAAAAGATAAATATAAAACCAAATACAGCTTAAATCGTTTCAAGAATCGCTTCAAGGTATTAAAACCTACTTTTGAATTTCATATCAAGTATATTTTCAATGAATTACGTACTCAAGGTAAATATCGAAAAAATAACGATATTGAAATATTGGAAGTTTTTTAGATTATTTCTAATTTAATTTTGCGTTTGGAATTAGTAAAGAAATCGAAACAAAATTTACGGTGGTAGATACTTAAATTTTACTATTAGGTAGGTATTTAATCTACGTTTTGGTAAAATAAACTCGAAAATTCATTAAAAATTCGAAAAAAATTATCTATTGAAACGAAACTATCACTTTATCACCAAAAATACTATTATAATCAAGAAATTTAGTTCTTTAAAACATTTGGTTTCATAATTACTTTTGATTTAAAAACAAAGCAAGTTAAATATCGTCAAAAGCAAGCATTTTCAATAAATTTTATAAAAAAAAACTATCGCTTGTTATAATTTTCTGTGAAGAAAAATGTTTTTCATATCTAATTTCTATCAGTTAATGACTTAAAATTTTCTGAATAAATTCCCTGAGAAATACCATTTCGATATCACAAAAAACTTCCACAGAGATTGTATATTAGAAATAAAATTTGTACAGCTTAAATTAATACAAATTTTATATCATTTCCCAGATATTGAGATATTTCCAGCATACAAATATTTGTCGACAGATTTGGCCTATTTTTTCACAGGCTCAAAATATTGTTAGCTGTGAGATCCCGAAATTGCGAAATTTTTGGTCGTTTATATCGCGCGATAATCAGCTACAAAGTTAATTTAAGAAAAAAGAAGAAGAATTGAACGGGAAATGTTTTTAGAATAAAAAAAAAAGTACTACATCATTTTGTTTTCGAGATACTAATATTGGCGTAAATTTTTAAAATTGAGAACTTAGACATCAATTATATCGTGTTTTCATTGTTCAAAATTCCTGATACTATGGAATTTAATAGTTAAATTCTGTCGAAAAGTTGATTTTACCATAGCTTTAGCATAGAAACTGCAAATACCATGCCGCAAAAACCTTCAGGATATCAGTAGTATATAAGTATAGTCGAAGTTTCAAAATAAATATAGAAAAACACATACATTCTCAGAGAAATTTCATTAAATTTCAAGTTAACAAAAAGTCAAAATTTGTTCATTTACCCGTGAAAAATAAAATCTATGTTCGATGCAATAAAACAAAATTTACAATAAATTTTGTACTCCCGATAAAATTTACAAAATTTAACAAATTTCAAACCTAAACTTTTTTTCAGAGAAAATGTCTTTGTTTATTTATCCATAAAAAGTAAAGTATACGTTCATATTAACAAAATAAAATTTAAAATGAATTTTATACTTCCGAATAAAATTTACAAAATTTAATATAATTCAAAAATAAACTTACCTTTTCAATAAAAATTCACAAATCACAAAAATAATTTTTAATACACGAATAAAATTTGTTTAAAGAAACCACCCACAATTTATTTAGAATATATCGTTTTAACGATTGGAATATACGTAAAAATATTCATCAGAATAAAAAATTTAAAAAAAAAACCGAAACCGTTTCCACCGTATGTATATTTGTCACGTTGCACGTCACACTATATACAACTGTGACAACAATTTACTAGGAACTGTTTTTGGTTTTGAAAGCTTCTCTTTCGATATGCCCGTGTTGTGTTAAAGTATAAGTTTTCGAATGATATGAAACGTTATAAGCTTTTTAATGTATATTGCGCATGGGTATTCACATCTTGTTAACACAAATGTTAAATAGACACCATGAGTTTTCGAGAAAGGGATGTATGAATGCAATTGTTCGGTATTATACGTGTGGAATATATCGAAATATATGTGTATGTTGTAGTCGACATTATAGTCGAAATGTGGGGGAGAGATGTCTAGGTCGACACTTCCGCTATCTTTACGTGCTTTTCAAAAAGAAAAAATAACTATTTTCTTGCCATAAAAATGGTTTAAATTTAGCTTGACAAATTAAGGGAAAAAATCTTTTAAGGGGTCCTCCTGTAAGACGACCGACGATTTTTTAAGCATTTTTGGGGAATTTTTTTTTACTTGTTTTTGAATCATGAAATCGATAGAATTTTGAGGTTAATGCAATTAATTTTTTAATATTTTAAGACAATGTAAAATAAATCTCATATAAATTCATTATAACGTAAGTTGCGTTACTCTGCAGACACCCTCGAAAAAAAAGACGCTAACTTCCATTACAATTTCAAATGATATTTAGCTTATTTGGAAAAAAAAAAGTATTCTAATCTAAAAGTCTAAATGCATGAAATGAAGTAGACTCAGTTATAAATATTGAATCGATTTATGATGGGGGAAAGTTTAAAAAACACAGGTTTGAGAAAAATGCGCTTAAAGTTCCAAGTATTTATTTGAACATACCAACAACTGTTTCTTCTAGCTGTTGAATCTTTATAACAAGTACAAATTTTAAAACAACACTTTACCAACATATTCTGCATATATTAAGGAATCAATTTATGCAACAACAAAATCGTTTTTTGAACCCATCACACAGGAGAACCTCCTTAAAAATTTGCAATTCATGTAAGTAAAACAAAAACGAGAATCATCATGGGTTGAGTTAAAAGCTTAAAATATATGTGTATCCGTGTATCTGCCCATGGCATCGTAGCTCTTAAACGTATGAACCTATTTTTTTTATTATTAGAAAGGAAATTCCATTGAGAATGTTCTTACCTATGTTTCTAAGTCTAATTTTAGGGTTTCGTAACCGATAACACCTAGAAAAGTGGTGATGAATACCAAACGGCTCAAGCGATTTTCTTGAAATATATCTAAAAACTTTTTCGGTCAAATTACCTTTAAAAAAAAAAAAATTACAATCGGCTTATTCGTCTAGGGGCCAAGGCCAAGGCCAAGCCAATTTTTAATTTATATTTTATAAAAAATTATGCCAAGCGGATGATTCAACTCATACCGCGCTTTGTTCTTGTGACGAGTAATAATATAATGACTGGCGTCGCCAAAGATTGATTTTATAGGAAGGGCTATCACATCTGTTTCCGACGCTTTATCACAAATTTAACGTAAATTCTAAAAGACATAAGATAAAATAGTAACAGTGTGTAAGTATTTCCCAAATAAAGTTCGGAGTGTTGAAATAATCACTAGATTAAAAACGATCTAACATCTCGACCACCCATTATTTCAAAGATTTTCAGCGATGGAACTACCTAGACCATTTTCCTCTATATGTAGTCGACATTATAGTCGAAATGTATATAGTTTATGTTTGGCATACTTATTATAATCATAAGGATGAGTAAAAAATATTGTTTTTTTTATTTTTATACAATATTTGGAGAGAATATTTTAATTAACGTGTTTCCTTCTCAACACACAGTTTGTGTTTTCCTTTCATTAAAAAATTTTCTTGTCGCGTTTTTAATCGTGTTATTTACAATAATATGCTTTTTTTTGTTTGTTGTCGTTTAATGTTATTTATTAATTATATATGTTAGGATTTTGTACCTTAAAAAGGAAAAATTATAATTTAAACAAGTGAAAACAAACAATTGACTGAGTTAATTATTGAAATGCCATGCATAAATAGTGTTGATTACTCTATCACATTGCACGTACATATACAATTTATATAATACATACTATACAATTTACGCCTAATTTGCCCCCTCACGGGTAAACAATGATGTTTACAAAAAAATGTTTCAAACAAAAGTTGTTTATATTTTGATAAGGAACATTTTTTACATTTAAACATTTGTTCTATCTCTAACGGTTTACAAGATGGGTCCTACGGACCCATAGGTCAAGACCCAATTGACGAATGTTGCTCATTTACGAACTCGATCTCACTTTTTACGTCCTGAGTACGCTGTAAAAATTTCAGCTTGATATCTTTTTTCGTTTTTGAGTTATCGTGCTCACAGACGGACGGACGGACGGACAACCGGAAATGGACTAATTAGGTGATTCTATGAACACGATTACCAAAATTTTTTTCGTAACATCAATATTTTTAAGCGTTACAAACTTGAGACTTAACTTAATATACTATGTATATTTCATATATACATGGTATAAAAACTATAAAAACACGCTCTATTGCACTAAAAAGTAAAAAATAATATTACTTGTAATAAAAAATTCAAAGCATACAACAATTCATTTTTTTTAAATTCATTATTCATTTAAAAATTCAAAAAAACTATATTTGCATTCCTCCTGACCATTTATTCCAGCCATGACTCGTCACTGGGTGCACATGACAGAAATATTTGTGTCAAATTTCTTTTCAAAGAGTAGAAGTAGAGACAATACTATACGACAGACATCAGCGTCTAAGATGGACCAGCGTCTACGAGAGTGATCCTATGAGGATTGCGTTTTACTTAAGGATAATAATTATTTAAGAATTATGATTTTAAACGAAACTTTGTAATAATTTAAATCGAATTGGTGGTAAATAATGCAATCGTAAAACAACTACTAAACATCCTCAACAGTGCTTCGACGGATTCCTTAAACTTTATGTATTTCTTCTAATTCGGGAATAACAAATTTAAGAAAAACTAAAAAAGCGCTTCAGCACAAAGAACTCAACAAAAGTCAAAAACAATAAAAAAAAAGAACGATATTTATTTCATCACCTTAAATCCATTTTTTTAAATTTGACTTTAATTTTTTATCACCTTTCCGAATATTATTTAAAAAAGCCTCTCAGCCACAACCAAGTTTTCATTAATATTTTTGGACAACATTTTTTTTATACAAAAGGCATTGAGGAAGAATAACTACTCGCGGGCAATAAATCATTGCCTAATGAAGCAATAAACCGCATGCATGTGTAAAATGCGTGCCTCCAGCAAAATTTTATCATATAATAAAATGTTAAGGTTTTATGAGCATGACAACAATATTTGATATAAATGCTCAAAATTTTTTTAGGTAGACTTTTACTAAAAGAATATGCGGTTAAAATTTTTGCTCAGGTGTCCATGCAAATTTTAAGAAAAAAAGTAATTGAAAAGCGATATAAAATGCATTGTTCTTTTGGAGAAATCTCAAAAAGCGACATATTTTGAAGAATAATTTTCACTTGGAATGAATGAAAAAAAAGAGAGAAAAACCCAAGTATCTCGATTCATATTAAGCATATACGAGGAGGGTAGATTTAGGGTTAAAATTAGTTCTATCTTATTTTTAACTTCGATGATGAATTTTATTATAACTTCATGAATCTAGACGAAAAACAGGGCTAAAATGTTTCGATATCTGCCTTGGTTTTCATCTTGATAAGAGAATAACTACAGAAAATTTTAAAAAACTCATCGTGCACAGATAATTATCGCAATAAAACAGCCTTAAATAAAAAACTGTTGTTCATTTATTATGCATCAAAACATTTTTATTTATATCTACATGATTATACCTTAGTTGTACGCTCACGTATACCTGAGTATACGTGAGCGTACAACCTTAATGAAAAGATCAAATATATTTAATATAAGAACTCGTTTGTACAAGTATTATAAAACATACAATAATATTGCCAATGCATTTCTCGTATTAAAATAAATATAAAGAGAGATTCACACCAACGCAGTTATTTATATGAAACGTTTTTAAAAGTTTAGAAATTCCTAGAAACTACATAAATATATGGATTTAAGTTTCTAGAATTATTATTTTTATATATTATTATAAAAAATAAATACATTTATTATCTCTAAAAAGTTTACATTTCAATAGCATAAAATTTTTTCTATAAAAGTACGAATTGTTTAATGTTTTCGCAAAGTCGGTTCACATGTACCAAGTTTTTGGAGGGATAAGCATTTATTCGTTAGAAATATTTTTGATTGCTTGATTTACCTAACTTAGAAATATCGTTGGTGTTTTAAAAAGGAAAATCGTTGAAAAGTTCCAGGTTTGAATTTTTCAGTATTTGCGATCAATTTTAAATATTTTTTATGAGTTTTTTTTATATACTTTCTATATGACGTCTCTAGAAGAACTTAAATGAAAAATTTAGATTAAAAACGTTCCATTTTACATACCACGCTAAAACGTTATTGTTTTATTTTTTCGTAAAGCTTTAATGTTTTTCCCCCGACTAAAAAGAGAGGTGTTATAAAATAAAAGTGTTAAAAAATCGACATCGGTTTATCTGTTTAGGAGCTTCAATGTCACAAAGAAATCGATCAATCCACATTTTATGTCGGGGTTTTTTTTAAATTTTTTATTAAATATTATTAAGCTTATTATTTGTGAAAAACTAGAATGAAACATACGCCAACTATATGTCATAAAGTTTAATTAGTTTTTCCTGGAAAATGATATTAGATTGTAGCAACCGAGAAACATCTAGCAACCGATTGATTAAATCGACAAACAAAATATGACAAAATATTTACGTAGGCAACAAGAAAATCATCTAACCAACATATGATCAAGCATCTTACCTGCGCAGGATCGTTCGTTTTATAACTTGCCAATAGGAATGGAATAATTCAATATACAGTAATAGACTAACGGAATTCCTTGCCTTGCAATGCGATGACAGCAAGCCGTGTTAAATATGATTTTTGGAGTCAAGCTTAATAATTTTTCATTGGATTTTTTTTTCATTCATGAATATTAGTAAATTTTATTTTGTGCAGCTTTACGCAAGCTAAAAGTTCTATACCAAAAATAATCAATGGACAAACTTAAAGAAGGAATTCTTGCAAAATATGAATATGTTTTGAATTTTTATGAGGTTAAATGTGTTTGTACCTGGCCAAAACTTTTTGGTCGATAGTTAATTTATGCAGCATCGATAATAATATATTTTAAACAATTCATTATCATAAATGGAATAACCTGGTACAATTATGTTAATATTATTACGTATATGCATACATTAAACTTATAGGAAGTCACCACCAAAATATTTAAAAAAAATCTAGTAATAATTTTAAAGTGAATGATTGCATCTGGGATAATGCAGACTAAATTCATCTTTTACAAAATTTTGACAATAAGTTCCGAGATACTACGCAATTTTCTCGAACTTGTCATATCTCTCTAAGCTTTTCTGTTTGATTTTCTCTTGATAATATTCTTTAAAAGATTTGATCGATTGCACTTGTTATATTTGTCCGGTGACCATTAAACCAGTGCTTCTCGACTATATAGGTCCAAATTTTACTGTATATTGCTATTGTTTTTAACTAATTAACATCTTTAATTCCAGTAAATAAATTTTAAATATAGTTCGTTCTCGGTGAACGGACGCTTTGTATTACGTATATATTTAACCCCATTATAATATGATCAGTAGTAATACTTATATCATACCTACTAGCTTAGCCTATAAACTCTTCATATTTACTAAAATATTATATATATTTATAATTATTATAATATTAGCAATGAGAGACTATTTAACCTCAAAACCAGTTGAGTTTATTGGTATTTCTACCTCACATCTATATTCATATCTCTATTTACAAGGTGTTTCGGAACTATACGACACAATTTTAGATATGTTTTCTTTAGCATAAAATAGTCGGAAAAATCAAGTAGTCGTGATTTAAGAAGCTTTAAAATACGAATTGACTTCATAAAAAGCATATTTAACATTTGCCTTATGGGAAAGCGGTAGATGGATGATATGTTTTCATAGATTTCTCCAAAACAAATCGGAGGAAATTAAATAAAAACTATTTAAATTAAAGTTAAAACCTTAATAAATTATTGAAAACAAAAATAAACCTTAAAAGTAAGAATAAAATTTTTCGATATTTGGAGTAAATTTTCAAAACCAAGGCAGATATCGAAAAATTTTATTCTTTGTTTTCGTCTACATGCCTGAAGTTCATCATAAATTCATCATAGTTGAAAATAAAGTACAAATAATTTCAACCCTAAATCTAAAATTGCTTGGGCGATCGTATTACCTTAAATAAATAACTTTTTTCTTCAATAACTCTCCAGTACATTATTTTCTGACATATATTTATTACTTTATTACTTATTTTGAGCTAAAGAACACACACTCAAAAAAATGTGCCCTACCATTTTGAAACACGCTATATAAATATCGTTTATTGTTTAAGCTTATATGAAACATGAAATTTAGATTATAATAATGATCACATATCGTATTATGCGGTCATAATTAATATTAATTGATAATAGTATCACTTTATATTATAATATTTTATATACCTATAAAATATGTATAATAATTCTGATATATAATATTTAAATTAATAAAATTATATAATTAATTAATTTATAATTATACGACCTATAGCTTATTTTATTTATCAGGTAAGTGGAATCAAAAATAAATGGATATTTTTATAAAAGTGTTTTATCGATCGATTGATAAAAGCTCGCACTTAAATTAATAAAATTATATTATTAGTTAATTTATTATTATATGCACCAATACATAATTTTATTTATCCGGTAAGTGGAATAAAATAAACGAGTATATTTTTTTATGGAAGTGTTTTGTTGGTTGGTAAAATCTCATACCAATAAATTTAGGACCTAAAACATAGTCCTGTGGTACACCAAATTGAACTTTTTTACTATTACATTAATAGACACAAATGAATTTGACTGTGATTTTTGCTTGTGTTAAAGTTAAATAGATCGTAATGTGTAAGACCTGTCAGAGCGAAGCCAGTTTCAGCCATCACAGTAATATTACTTAGAAAATCATTTTTTCCCTGCGACAATTTTTGTCCCTAAAATAGAACTACGATAACTGGCTTAAAGTGGTTTTCAGCAGGAGTTAAATAAATTAATGGATATTAATCCGTCAACACTTGTGGCAACCGTTCGGTAATCTTTAGTTATTTTTGACTGCTTGCATTATAAGTGATTTTTCAATAGTCATAGTCATAGTAAAGACTGCATAGATTTTTTTATTTCTATTTTCGAAATGAATTTGAAAGTTACCTCTGAAGAATTAAACAACAACCTAATGCATTTTTCTGGTTGTTTTGCATTAATAAATATTTAAGAACTGAATACAATACGGAATATACAATATACAATAAAAATTACCAATCGATTATTTAACAGTATTTTCACTGACCTATGCGGTATTAGATGAAAAATTAATGTACTTACTGGATAATATCTATTGGTCAGCTGTTCAGATACTTTATTTTTTCACATATTTTATAACAAAAATAGTTTATAGATGAATTATTGATAACAAAAAAAAAAGAAACTCATAGATAAAATATATCTTCTACGATCATAAAAATATGTTTCATTTTTCTTGGAAATAAAAAAGAACTTGTATTTTATATTTAGTTATCGGATATAAATTATGGGTTTTCGATATACTTTTTGAAGAAAAAAAACATATCGGATGCAGCACGCCAAACCTAATTTTAAATCTAGGGTCGTCTATAGCATTTGATTCTCATTTCAGAACGCGACTGAAAAGTTTAGAGGCTGTAGTCTAGGTTGTAACTAACTTCTACTAAAATTTGTATTACAGTTTGTATTCAAATTTACAGAAAACTATTCTCATAAGAATAGATCCTCTAGCCTAAAAAAAAAGATCGGCACTCTACTTTGGATGGTATAGAAATTAGTTGAATCTGCCCAAAAAACAATTATACATACTTCGACAATTCTCTTTCATGATTACTTCGAAAAATAACGATTTTACGATTTCTTTTTTGCTATACAAATTGGATGATAAAACTTTTATCTTATCGATAAAAAATGAAAAACTGATCAATTACGTCAGGATTTACATATATAAGAGCGAGACAGATAATTAAGCAAAAGTCTATGCATATTTAATATACATAGAGTCTTGTTTAATAAAATAAGTTTTAAGTCCGCTTCACTGGGCTTAAAAGTAAAAACCACCGCTTTATAGCCTCCACCTCTCTTGATCTCACTTATTCCCTTTCCCTAACACTCGAAGGAATTGCTTTACACAGCTAAAATATTGGGACAATTTTCAATTTTTTAAAGTGTAAAATAGTCTTTATTCATTGAGTATATATGAAAAGAAGGCCATGAATTGTTTTACATTTACTATCATAAATTTTTAATTTATGGTTTTAAATGATTATCATAGATGGAGCAGTAAAATTTCAGAACAAATTTAATTTTTTTTTGTTAATATATCTTTATAAATTAGAGCTCATGTGTTATTCTTATGTATGAGCTATATTGTTGTACAGTTTCATTCAAATCCATTCGCTAGTTTTTGCGTGAAAGGCTAACTAACAAACATCCTTACTCTCACATTTAGAATATATAGGGATGAAAAGTCTAGAACTGACTTAAAAGGCATTTGAATAAAATATGCATTTCTGAAATGATTCTTAAATACCTTGTCTGGGTTTAGATTTATGAGATAACATTCAATTGAAAATTTTTTTGCTGTCGAAAAACTTGTGCTTTTTCAACGGAATTGTTGACGAAGGTGATAACTTATTTATTGCTACTTTTAATAACTTTTCAATTTTATTGTCCAAAGTTTGGTACATACAGAGAATATTTAAGTATATTTGATTTAGTTGCTAGATTTTCTTTATTATTATAAATAAACAAATCAACATAAAATTGTCTTTAAAACTATTGTTGATTTTCAAATGGGATGGTAGTTCATAAAATTTTCATTTGTTTCAACGATTTTGAAATCGTTACATATAAATCGAACGAAACAACTAACTATGTCAAACTCGTTTCTATTTCTGAAGGACTGTTACTATCAAAAGTTGTGTACATTGTTCGAATTTTATAGTCACACAAAAGCTGCTTTTTGATATTGTCGCTTTGTTCAAATAATTATCTAAAAGCTACTTACGATTCTACAACTTAGAATCGTGAACACAGTAAGATGTTTAATATTTTAGAGCTATGAATCTATGTCAAAGTTGTATCATACAAATTTTCACTCTACAAAAATGCTAAAAGCCAGCCAATTTTCAATCCGAGAACCGGTGAAGTTTATTTCAGAGAAATTTAAGCATAAATTTAATAAAAATCCATCGAGGATAATACTCAAATGAGATGATTACTTTAGAAAGTTTATCTCCTCGAAAGTCAAGGCTATGTTTATTAATACAAAAAATATGATAAAAAAATTTTCTCGCCATTAATTACCAAATTATTTTCGTTGAGCATGATTTATAAAACCCTGCGCAATGGTTAGCTTGTAAATAGACAGTCAAAAGAATCAAAATTATTTTTATTTTTAGTTTAATTGCAAACAAAACTACATTGGCTATCAGTCGTCAGGCAACCTCGATTATTATTTTAATACAAATCTTGTGCAGCAAATAGCAGAATCTGTCACATCTCACCCTAATTTATTGGAACTACGTTCCTTATCGCATGTTATCGTTCTGATTTGTTTGCTGATGAAAATCAAAAAAGTGTAACAAAAATATGACTCCAAAATTTTCACTTAGGTCACATAGGGTCAAAAATATTTTTATAATTTGTCAAACTGTATTTTTTGTTTTCATGTTTTTTCATTAATAAAAAAGAGTTATGATAGTGTGTTATTTGAAGTTATAGAGATAATTTAAGGGTGAAATGCATAAAACAAAGTAAACTTTGTCCGCCCAGAGCCCGCCACGGTATTTTAAATATTTTAGTTAAATTTATTACCCTTTCTTCTGAAAAGTATTTTTTTATTTTTGAGGAGAAATAATTTATAATAACATCAAGTAGCCAATAATGTATATATATTCATTACAGATACAATCTCCTTTCTTCTATTAACTAAACACATATTCACTTAGTCATTTCACTTTATAACAACAAAAAATACATATATACTGTCCCTCTCATTTACTTATAAACATACATTATATATCTCACTCATTACAAAATCATATAAAAAAATAAAATAACATAATATATCTACATAAATTTTATTTTTTATTTTTAAAACATTATTTTTTTGAGATTTGTATTTTTTAACTATTGAAAGAAATTAATATGTACATTGTACACTTCATTTCTTCCAGAAATAAAATGCCTGCAATTTAGGAAGCATTACATTCTTCCAAAGATCATCATCCCTAACAATTTTTTCGACTGCAATTTCTTTTCCATTATAAATTACCAAATCGCAGAATTCAAATTTGGTAATACAGTAGAATCTCGATAAGTTAAAGTTCAAGGGAAACACAAAATATTTTAAGTTATAGAGGTTTTAAGTTATCAAGTGTCTATGTTAGGTAAAGGTTAATATAGAGGTATGTACATGTTTCTATATACCCTAGTTAATATAGAGGTATGTACATGTTTCTATGTAGTTGCTGAGGGCCTATACAGAGATTATTTATTTAAGTTATAGAGGTTGCGTCTTTTAAGTTATAGAGGTTTTGGGCTCTGATGGGAAGGGAACATAGTATTTTTTGAAGTAACAGAGGTTTTTATGTTACCGAGGTTTAAGTTATCGAGATTCTACTGTATTTAACTGTCCTTGTATTTGATAATAGTAGAGATGCTTTCGTTTCAACCTGAAATGGATTTAAATGAATTTTAGTAAAATAATTTAATACATTTCTAGATTTCATTAAATAAAAAGCTTACCGTATTTGATTTCCCTCCACAGTGTAACATTTTTTTTTAATTTGTGGTCAAAATATCTTCTCCTATTAACGAAACGAGGCATTTAACCTCTACGATGCCTTCGGTCCCAACCAAACCATCGGGACTGGCCCCAAGATAAGGATTTTCAAAGTCAATAAACAGGCCGCATCTTTCAACTTCTACATTATTCTGTATTTCATACAGATTTAATGCCACCGTTTCATTGATACGACCATATTCCATTGATTTTGAAAATACTTCTCCACCATAAAGCAAATTTTTAACTAAATTATGTGGGGAAGTTGTTTCTTTACGATTAATAACCCTACCGAAGTTGGAAGCATGTTTTTGCGAAGTTCTCGCCATTTTTCGTTGTCATGCTGACCCCTTGTTTCTTCCTCGAGTTTTCGTTGGGTAATTATTGTTGGTACGTTGTTTTTCAATCGTAAAAGAACTTTTTTTGCTTCCTCCAACATGGCTTCTTCACTGATATTTGGTTGGGAGGCATGAGGCCCGTAGTTTTTATCAGGTCCAGCAAAAACTTTTCTTCTCTTAAGGCATTTAGGAGCCGAGCTTGCTTTTCTTTTCATAGCTTTATTGGCCCTTCTTATAAATACTTTACTAAATGTTTGACCAATGGTCGTGCATTTATAAGAAGATGGGCCTAAATGACAACTCGGTCCACTAATATGCAATAGAGCAGCGCCAACGCTACGCATTTCATATCCACCTCGTTTCGTTAAGTTTGTCCTCTTCCCCCCAGTAAACTTTGAAACTAAGGACATGTATCTATAAAAAAGAAAAAAGAATTAAAACCTTCCACCCAAAAGCTTTCTTATAATTATTTAGTTTTCAGTTTGGTACTATACCTCTCTGCTTCATTGGTTGTTTCGTTGAAAGCTACGCGATCTGCTTTCCCAATAATTGGATCAAATATTGCTTTAATTTCCTCTAGAACTCCAGTTTTTTTTAGCTAAGGAATAAAATCCTCTTCATTCAAAATTTTGCGTTTGCAAAATGAATCACTAAAATAAAAATTTCAAACATGGTTTAATTTTTTTTCCATTATCTATTGATTAATTTGACATAAAATTTTAAGAATGCTACATATATGGATGTTATGTGTTGTGTAGGTGGAGGTACAAATATCATACAACATTATTTTATAACACACATAAAAATATGCATTGCGCTTTGTATATGCATACAATATTGTGTGTATCCTTTTGTTATAATATTAAAAGCATTTTTCCCACTTATAATGAAAAGTAAAGAAAAATTTTGAAATTTTCTTTCACCAATTTGATAGGAATGCTATTTTCTTCCATTTAATGAAATATGAATTTTTTCGCATTTAATTATATGTATATGGCTTTTAAAAATGAAAATTGGGGAAATTAATGAAATTTTTGAAAAATCGAGATAGACAAGAGGGGTAGATTTGAAACCCCTACTACATATCCAAATTTCAAATTAAAATAATATTTGGTTCAAGAGATTGGTAGGAAAAACGATCGAATGATTTTATCAAATACAATTTATTTTCCATTATAAATAACCAAATCGCAGACTGCTTGTTTGGTAATATTTAATTGCCCTTGTATTTAATAATAGAAGAGATCCGCATCAACATGAAATGGTTTTTAGTAAAATAATTTATATACAATTCTTGATTTTATAAGCTTACCTTATTTTAGATATTAATTATAATTTTAAAATTCATGTTAGTATTTATTTCATATAAGTTACATTTTTCTTACCAATTTAAAATTTGTAAAAGAGCTCATACTGTCCTAAACTATTAAAAAAGCTTTCTATGATGACTGTTCTATTTTCGTGAAGCGACCCTCATAATTTTTGAATTATAAATGTGGTTTCATAATTTCATAGAAAACTAACCCATAAAAGCAAGTTTTTAATATACGCCTTTGCTTTATCAATTTCTAAGTAAAAGGTTCAGGAGATGCTGAAAATTTTCGTCCTCTTGCCCTAAAACTAACCGTTCTCGAGATATAGCCAATTTTCCATTTTCACATGTAAGTTAAAAAATACACATTACACCAATAAACACAATAAAATTTAAATTTAAATCCATTATGGGTATAACATTTTCCATTTTCTCGAGTTTTCCCAAAATTTTGCATTGATGTTATTTGGAAAAACATTATAAGCAAGAGGTTTAGGAGATGCCCAAGTTGTCCGTCTTACTCTATAATTTTAGAAACTGAAAAAATTTATTACCTTGAATTGGACTGAACTAAGTGGCTACTACATTTTCAGTCGAGCTAATAAATTATATTATATAAAATTTGTTTTAAAAAATTGATTTAAAAACATACCAAAAGTTTTCAGTGATCGAAACTAAACGTCTTTTTATAAAAAAAATATTATTAAATTATTATTAAAATAATTAGTTTATTAGAATAGCAGTATAATGTACATACCTTCTAGATAAAAATCCACGTCAAAATAAAACACTTTAAAATAAATTTACACAAAGCTACAAATACTTCTTTAACTCTTTAACAAACTGAAAATTTTTGTCACTAAAAAATGAAAATATCACTTAAAACTCAGTGGCACTAGGAAAAGATAAAACAAACCATATTCTATATAGACAGGCATACAAGTTTAAACAGACCTAACTAAACGAGGAGAAATTGAATACACATACACACACAACGTTTTATTGCTTATATTGTAGATAGGAAGGAGAATTGTAAAAATATATAAAATTGAAAGTATTTTTCCTACCAATAATGAAAAGTAAAGGAAAATTTTGAAATTTTTGCAAATGTATACTTTGCAAATGCTATTTGCTCCGTTAAGGCTATCTTGAATTTTTTCGAATTTAATTATATATTCGTTTTGAAAATGAAAATTGGGGAAATTAATGAAAATTTTGAAAAATCAAGCTAGACAAAACAGGTAGATTTGAAAGTAGTACAACATATCCAAATTTCAAATTGAAATAATATTTGGTTCAACAGATTGGTAGGAAAAACGATCCAAAATTTAATACATTGATAAAAAATATGTACAGAACACCCTTAAAGTAAGTACAAGGAAATTTTATGTTATGTCATAATAAATATCCTGAACAAACCAATGTATGTAATGGACGCACATATTAGAGTGACTACTAAATCAGAAGTATGTCTTTTTTAAACTAATATTACAATTATTCAAACAGTAAAAAGTGAACAAAGTTATAAAATTAAATTATATAAGAAATAAAACAAGTATTAATTTGAAAATTAATACCTTAAATTTTCAGAAAATCTTGAAAATAAAAAATTAGCCGGTACATTTATTACAAGTATTCTACGGGGTGACCCACGACACCTCTCGTAGGCTGACAGTATTAATTAGGTACAAATTTGAGCCTAGAAGGATATCCTGTATCACATCATATTGAATAGGAATTTCTTGTTTTCGAAAGTAAACTCCACTTAACCAAACATTAAGAAATGAGTATTGCACAATAATAAATTCCCAGAATAACTATAAGCCGTACTTTTGTTGATCATAGTAAAAACATATCTTGGTACATATAAGATGTTCAAACTTCATTTATGTAGTAAGTATCTAATATTGTGTGTTACATTGATTGGTTCGTTTAAAAGACATAATATAACAACACAAACATAAAACAAAAACAATAATAGAGAATGTAGTGAAGTAGTATATGTAGTATCTATAGTTTTGATTTTGAAACTATCAAGACTTTACTCTGCTGAAAACGTTATGTGACGATATCGGAGAGTTCTCTGATCGAATATACTGAAATCATGTATGATATTACTTCAAGATATGTTGTACGTTTTAATGAAAAACTATTGACTTGTATGGATGAACGAACATCGATGACATATCGATGTAAAATCGGAAACCCTAGGAGTTATCTAGACCGAAGGTCGTGGAACTGAATAATTTCGACAAGCTGAAGGATAAATGTTTGCGGAAAAGTAACCTTATATAATGAGCCTTATGAAATTAGGGATTTAAAAAAATTTATCGATTTTTTGCAATTTTTTTAAGGGGTATCCCTTTGATAAAATTGAGAAAAAAAATTTGTTTTGGAATTTGATGAAACTTAGTGGATGGAGTAATTTTGATCCAAAATGAATAAAAATCAGGTTAATTTAATGATTGGATGCAGAGTTTCTGAGATATCGCAATATTTGATTCGATTCTAGACCGTATCTCAAAAACTATTCGACCAGTCATCAAATGCACCCGATTTTTGTACTTTTTGGGTCAAAATTACCTTATATACTGAGTTTTATCGAAATTGGAGATACAAAAAATTTTTCGATTTTTTGCAAATTTTTTAAGGGGTGCCCCTTTGATAAAGTCGAGAAAATCGCAAAAAACAATATTTGTTTTGGAATTTGATGAAACTGAAGATTGTCGAGTATAAAAGGCGAAAATATTGAACAAATTCTCAAGAAATGTCTTTTTTTTACTATAAACACCTATGATATGAACATTGATTTGTTCAACAATTTTCTTTATCACTTTTGTATTTTATAAATACGTATTTCAAGTAACATGTAGTCATCATCAGTATGAACTACTATATACTCTTATATATATTGTATGTTACTCCTCGCTGATTTGACGGTGGTGTTTTATTGTGTGTACAATTTATACTTTTCCAAGTATCTAACAAATTGTGACGTCGACCAATCAGCTTCCGATGATTAATGTTTTGCCAATGAGCTTGGCATTACAAAATAATCTACAAATGGTCATACCTACATGGTATCTAGACATTTTCTGTAGATTACACAATAATTGCTCCTCTTTACAATGTTGCATCGAATCATTGTTTCTAGTATAATATTTATAGCTCAATGATTTAAAAAGAAAGCTCATTGCATACAGATAGCACTTCTAGTATTGTGAGTATGTTGTACATACTCAATGCACGTAATATATATCCATTGTAAAATAGCGCATACATATTATATAAGAACGCAATATATAAAATAACTCTTTACTTCACAAAATGTTATGAACCTTCTATCATCTATACATATATAAAGAGAGTGTTTGTTTGTATGTCCCCGATTTTCCCTAAAACTAACCATTGACCTTCGGTAGGGGATTATGTCATTGGGTAGCCCTTAGGCTCCCATTGTGAATAAGGGAGTTTGGTGTGGGTGGAATTAAAAATGATCTAGAAATTCATAGAAAATAGATTAAAAAAATAGTTCTAATAGTACAATAGGCCCCACTGTCAATAGTACAATTTTCACTAGATGGCGCTACTGGCGCAAATGTCTTTCGATTTTTCTCGAAAATTCTGGAATGTTCCATGGATTTCTATCCAATTTTCTAGAATTTTCTCGAACATTCTGGAATGTTCTATGGATTTCTATCGAATTTTCTAGAACTTTCTCGAATATTTTCGAATGTTGTATGGATTTTTATTGAATTTTATCAAACTTTCTCGAACAATCTGGAATGTTCCATGGGTTTCTGTCGAATTTTCTAGAATTTTCTCGAACATTCTGGAATGTTCTATGGATTTCTATCGAATTTTCTAGAATTTTCTCGAACATTCTGGAATGTTCCATGGATTTCTATCGAATTTTCTAGAACTTTCTCGAATATTCTGGAATGTTCCATGGGTTTCTATCGATCTTTCCTTTACTTTTCCGTACACACAGAGAGTGTAGACATAATATTGGGATCGGCCAAAAAAATCTTACTGTTCCGTACACACAGACCGAATTAAAAAAAAAGTCTCTCATTTAACAATTTTGATATTTAAATGTGCAAAAACAACCCAGCGAAGCGGGTTTAACAGCTAGTACATACATACATACCTAGTTATATAGCTCTAGCTAGCTAGCTAGCTCTAAGAGTCAGAACCGAACAGATAGATTAGATAGATGTATATGTTGTTGATGATCTAGCTTCAGGTTGTCTGATTTATACGTGATTCTTATATTAAAAAATATACAATTTTTATACAACAGTTTATGATTGTTGTCTACCAATTGTACAAGTTCAATTTTTCATAAAATAATATTGTTCGTTCGTACTAGCTTTTAAAATAAGCATACAGATTACTTCGTTGTATGTAAATAAAGTGGAGTTTTCAATTTGAAAAACTGATTCAGAATTTAAGATTTTAAAAATATCATCAATACATAAAGAGGATTTTCAACAGCATAGACTGGCTATGCTACATTCAGAAACAGCTCTGACGAATGAATCAACACTCTAGCGTGATTTCTTTCAACTAAATGCAAGAATGACATATTTTTATCTCTTAGATAGCTTTTAGGATCTAAATTGATCATTAAAGCAACTTGGAGAACTAGGTCCAATCTGATGTCAGAAAATGATGTCTCCTCTAAAACTCATAATTACGGAAAAAAACCGCATAATAGACTTGGATTAAAGATTGACAATGTCTATTATATGGTTTTTTCCATAATTATTCATACTACTCAAATAATTATTTCATACCTTATATTTATAAATATTGACTAAGCACTGAAGTACGTTAAGCTCAGAGCTCTATCTTCTGCGCCCTCTATTTCAAAAACAGTTCAATGTACAAAAAAATCCTCTAAAACTTTTATATTTAAATGTTAATACAATTGAAGGAATAAAACAAGATATTCACAAAAAACTGACTTTCTCGACCTTTGACCTTGAATATCTAAAAACGCGCATACATGACCATATTAAAATAAAGTTTTGTACAAAGATTTAAGATGATCGGGTAATAAGTGCAAAACGAGCTCTATTAGTCATAATAGATTCAAATGGGCCACCCTGTTCATAGCTTCAATTAAATAAAATTAATGAAATAATTTTACATGAAGTACATTTTATTCACACAAAATTCATAATGATGCATGGTTCAGGATTATTTATACTTATTTTAAGTAGGTAGTAAATTAATATTATAGCGTGTTACAAAAATAACAGAAAATACTTAAATAAAAGTTCACAACAAAAAAGTCCATGGGACGAAAGAAAAAATTGAGCATATATTTTATACACCCCTAAATATTTGTATTTCTGTATCAAAAATCCTTATGATATTCGATTTTGTAAGATAATTTTTCTACCGTGAAAAATTTTCTATCTGCAAATGGTTTCCTCGCGACTTTTTCTGCCAATTAGATCTTTATGTATATAGCTTCATAATCATTGTTTAAAATTTTTCGAATGATTCAGTCAATCTAGACGAAAAAACGGCCGGACCTGGAAAAAATTACAATGGTGAATCTGAGGTTATAGATCGTTAGGGGGGGCATGTAAATAACTTAAAAAAAAATAAGAGAATTTTTCGTTCCGCTGTTTTTGAGAAAATCCAAAAAAAATGGGGGAAAAAAATTTGGAATGCGTTTTTCTCGGAATCTATTTCAAATAAAAAATGTAGAAGACATTGTCGGCTACATTTTATGTCATTGAAGCAACGTCATACGAGTTAAATTACAAAAAGTAGGTGGCGCTAAAGTATCAAAAAAAGTGTTTTTCACGATTTTCATTAATAAAAAATGATTTTTTTGTAAAAGTGTAAATGAGAAAGTTACTTGACTCAAAATTAGCTTCAACTTTTATTCAAACAATTTTTATGGAAAACTTACCGTTTCCGAGCTATAGGCCAAAAATGCAACGCACCGTAGTTAACGGTTCTTTTGTCACTTTCGCCGGGCGAATCGGCATAGTACGAACAAAGGACCGGTTTCTAACATCTGCCTAACTGTCTATGAATAGTAAATTTTTCAGTTCCTATGTGAGTTTTGGAGAGTAAAGGTCTGAAAATTTTTCTCTCCAAAAATGGATATCTGTTTCGTGTGTAATAGAACTGTTGAAGTGGGTGAAAAAAGAATTGTGGATTCAAAAAGTCAGGAAAAATTAATAAGAGCTAGCACAATCAGAGATGATTTAACAATCGAAAAATTACTCAAGGATGAAAGCAAAACAATCGTGCTTCACATCAAGTGCCACGAGACATTTTTTGATATCTAGTTCATTTTGTCAATTTTGATATCAAGTTCATTTTCTATTCTTTTATTTCATGAAAATTGCAAAATTAAAATATTATGAAATAAAAAAATTTTTAATTGCAATATAAGTTATTGCAAACAATTTTTCACTTCTATATTTTGTTAAATTTATGTTTACAAAAAGTTTACAAAAATTGATAATACATTGGTAACGTTGTTAACTGTTTATTTCAATATTTGTCAAAAAAAATTTACTGCAGTTGAAAGTATTTTCGAACAATCAATTCAATTTTAAATTCTACAACAATCTCAAACACAGCACGGCATAAAATGTCCGATGTGTACTCTTCAGCAAGCTGCATTTCAAAAAAGTTTTACAAAGAAATTGTTTAAGTAAAAATTGAAGCTTATTTTGAGTCAAACAACTTTCTCATTTACACTTTTACAAAAAAATCTTTTTTTCTTAATGAAAATCGTGAAAAACACTTTTTTTGATACTTTAGCGCCACCTACTTTTTGTAATTTAACTCGTATGACGTTGCTTCAATGACATAAAATGTAGCCGACAATGTCTTCTACATTTTTTATTTGAAAAACTTTTCCCTTAAACCAATAGATTCCGAGAAAAACGCATTCCAATTTTTTTTCCCATTTTTTTGGATTTTCTCAAAAACAGCGGAACGAAAAATTCTCTTATTTTTTTTTTAGTTATTTACATGCCCCTCTAACGATCTATAACCTCAGATTCACCATTGAAATTTTTTCCAGTCAAAATGCCAGATTGACTGTACCAGAACAACGATAAAATATAGTTTCAGATTTTCGATTAATAAAGGGGTATGCCTAACATACTGCTTGTGAGAATAATAATAAGAATTATCTTTTGTAAATATATATAAATCACATAAAAAAAAAAAAAAATAAAAAAACTTAAGGACATTGGCATTAAGCAAGCATTGATCTGTATTTGTCTATAAAATTCTTTACATGGAGTTTCCATAAACCAAATTTAATCCCCTTTTCTTTTTTAGGAGTAAAACTTCAAAAATTCGTAAATCTTAGTGGGCATCTATATCGTAAAATGAGTAACTATGCTTTTCAAGTCAATCCAGTGGATATTGTCAGAAATCTCGTAATGAATCAATCAGTGGTACCGATTTCACTTAAATATATTTAGATTGGTTCTTTCCTGAATCATTTTGTAAATATAATAATAATTATTATGAATATTAAATGTTGTTATATATATTTATGTTGTATAAAATATTTATTAATTATCATTAATATGTCATTTGAACAAATTAATTATAACACATCATTCAAACTATAAATTATTTCAAAATATTTAGATGATATTTATCAATATTATATATAATAATAATTTAATACATATAACCTATATCATACCTACTTCTTGTTTAAACCTAAATTAATGGCACTTTAATTGTTTTACATTTATATTAAAAGGCATTAGTTTAAAATAGGCATAATATAGAATTTAATTTGTTAATAAATGATTTTAATTTCATTATTATAATACAATACCTATTACTTGAACAAATAAATATCATAGATATCTATAATTATAGATATAATGAGCAAATGTTATGCTTATTTGAAATATCATAGATATTGATATGAGAGTTGGCAACGCTGTCGACAGTTTATTGAAAGCCATCTAAATTTTTGATATTTCTTTCCTTTCAATTTGATTCTATTATTATTAAAATTAAATTCTTACATTATAAAACTAAGCATATTAAAATTATAGTCTAACTATAAATATCAAAAGTAATTAACTTTATTTTTATTTAAAGGCAATTTTCTTACAGTAATGATATACAAATTAAGCGGATCTTAAGCGGTACATTTTTAGGGTGTTATTTTATTTCATGTCAGGAGCCAGAACTTAAAAATGAGAGGTAAATCATGGAATTTAATTAATAGTTAAGGAAGCTATCACGTGGACAGGAAAAAACAGGTTGGAGAATTAATTAATTATTTGAATAATATATTGTAGAATCTAGGAAAAAATATCTCCGGAAAAATAGCGTCGTAAAAAATAGACCGGAAAAACTAGACTTGGAAAAAATAGCATAAAAATCCAGTTAAATTAAAATCAATTTTCTCGTAACGTTGTCAGCACCTATACCATAATTATAATGAGTTTCATATTATAATCAGTATCTGTATGGTTATTTGATAATACTATAATTAGACAGGGTGTTTGTAGAAAATTGGACCGTGAAAATTTCATAAGCTACCACTCTCTCACTGTCGCTCCCGCTTACTTGAAGCAGCAGTTGGTACTTGAGACTCGGCATAACTGAATTTTACTGTTAGGAAAAAAACTGCTTAAAATTTAACGAGTATAGTTTTATAGGATATTTCTCTCTAAAGGAAAACTCCCAGTATTTTGAAAAAAGAAACGACAAAAGAATTTGATCCAAGATATCACCCCATTTGGGGTCATAATCGTTATAGAAAATGCTTTTTATCCAAATTGGAGACAAACAATTTTTCCCGTAAATTTTACCTTAAAAATAGAAAAATCGGGTCCATTTAACAGCAGAAAGTTAACAAGTCCATTTAACAACAGAAAATTATATAGGCTAAAAGTATATACACCGTGTTCTGTTATTAACTGCAGAAACCTAACTTCTCAAAATAAGCTCATCAAGAGCAACAAAAAAACTCTTTTCCAAATTTCGATCTGAGCCTTAATTTGAGAGCTACAGGTATGACAAAAATTGATAAATTTGATTATTCACTGACTGTCATTCGATAACCAGTAGCCAATGATAATCAGAAGATATTAGTAAATTTTTTTAAAATAATATTCAACTGAGGTAGGGATTTTTAGAAATTATAACATGATTTGATTGGATTATATTATTTTGCAAAAACATGAAATTATTGTACGTAAACAAATAAACTATGTGACAATGGGTGTGGTTTGTTTGCTTAGGTCCAATGATAAATTGTTTACTTATAATTATTATTATTTTTCTCAGAATAATAGAATAATAATATTTAAATTATAAAAAGTGGGACAATTTAATAATTTTATACATTTTTTGTTTTTTATTATTCTGAGAAAATAATAATACTTATAAGTAAACAATCTATCATTGGACGTAAACAAGCAAACCACACCTATTGTCACATAGTTTGTTTGTTTAAGTACAATAATTCAATGTTTTTGCAAAATAATATAATCGAATCAAATCATGTTATAATTTCTAAAAATCCCTACCTCAGTTGAATATTATTTAAAAAAAATTTACTAATATCTTCTGATTATCATTGGCTACTGGTTATTGAATGACAGTCAATAAATAATCAAATTTATCAATTTTTGTCATGCCTGTAGCTCCCAAATTAAGGTTCAGATCGAAATTTGGAAAAGAGTTTTTTTGTTGCTCTTGATGAGCTTATTTTGAGAAGTTAGGTTTCTGCAGTTAATAACAGAACACGGTGTATAATTTGAAGTGTAATATTTCAGAATAATAACAATAATAATAATAACTACACCCTGGCTACTCAGTCAAAATGCTTGCCCTCATTATCGGTTGCCTAGGCGGAATTCGTCCCACTTTCGAGACGAATCTTTCTCAAATTCCGGTCTGCAGGTCTCATCTTCATCACCTTATCTCTTCTATGCAGAAGGCTGTCATTATAGGCATCCTTCGTACATTGAGATCGCATCAGACTGTCTTCAAGTAACAGCCCTTGAAGTTTCTTTTTCTTTTTCTATTTTTTTTTCTCTTTCTTTTAGTAGGTTCCACATCGCTGCGGTGCAGGGACGGAGCCTGCTTGACCGGGACATTAGACAGACTTACGTACCCCCGACTCGGAAGACAGACGGGCAAACGGACGTCGCGTTGACTGACGGACGTACAGACTACACGGCCACAAGTCAGAGAACTTTCTTCAAAAGACGTAGCTGACTTGTGAAGATTTATTTCTCTCAAGGAGATGGGAGGCTCTGGGGTGTAAATCCTGTATCCTCTCTCCCTCCTTGGCAGGCATGAATTCGTTAATATCAAATTTATAATAATAATAATAACAATAATAATAATAAACTCTTTTTTATTTCCAAATATTTCAGAAGAGCTTGCCTTAATTGTAATTTTTTGTGTGCTCATTTACACCCAATAAATGCCGTATACCCTGTGTATATTCTGAGTTTATTTGGTATCCTAGATAATAATTAGCTAAATTGAACAGGTATTAATATTATGATTAAAACTAGGTAAATGGAATTATGAAGATAAACAGGAATAATATGTTTGTGGTTGTTATCTATTAAAATTATATCAATGAGAGAAATAATGACGTCACACCCATAGGCATCACTTCTGGGATTAACACTTTTGGGTATTTTCGATATTTCTTATGAAACGGACAAATTTTACTGAAATTATTCGAAAATAATTAGACAAGAAATTTAAGAATCAGATGCAACTGTGATAAAAACACAAATTTTATTTACAACGTTTCGTTATTTGATTATATCTTCTTCAACCTCTACGAGTAAAAATTCATGTTAAGAATAGAGTAGTTGCGTGTTTTTTAATTTTATTTTTTTTCGAAAGATTTCTAAAATAAATTCAAACGACAGTGACGTCAATACATCGTTTAAGCAACGTAAAACGTAACCGTAATTTTCCATAGAAACAAACTGAAAAATGTAAATAATAATTTCGATTGGCTCATAACCTTCACGGGTGTAAATACGTCACTACCGTTATTCAAAAATATAACTCATATATACCAAAATTCATATATAAATGAAAGAATAATTCATCTGAAGTATATTTAAGTATTTTTTTTAAAATTAATAATTATATTTTGTTATTAATTATTAATAATTAATAACAAAATAGAATTATTAATTAAAAATATAAATTACTTAAATATACTTCCCATGAATTATTCTCTCATTTATATATGAATTTGTGGTACAGGGAAACTCACTAATGGCAGTCATAAGTAGGCTTAAATCCTTAAAAAAAACATTGGTCTATGGAAGTAGAAGGGCCTTAAAAGAGTAGGATATTTTTAGCTATTCCCAGCTAAAACTCGTAATTAAATTTTAAGGCACCGTTGTCAGATTGCAAAATGCTTTACCTAATACTAAAATAATTTATTAAAAATCTGTTTAAAAAAAATTAAAAAGTTTCCTAATTAATTATGGAAAGATACAAATTCACTTTATTCTATTATTATTATAACATAATATATAAACATTTTCAACGAAACCTCCATCATCCAAAATAATGGAATCCTTTGGGAAATTTTGTAAAGACCTTATTGATTATTAACAAACTTTTTACCATATCTTATTGTTACAAACAGAATATTAACAAACTATAAACTCCCATAGGTATATTCCATCAGGTATACAAATGGACTAACCTTTTTCGAAATCGAATTAAATATTGTTTTCTACATATACACTGATTAGCACAGAATATGGAACAAAGAGAAGGTGAAAAAAAATTACGAATGAAGCTAGAGATTTATGAATTTATAATTATTCTTAATTAAGTTTTGAAGATTTAAGCATTAAGATTGTAAAATATAAAGAATTCTTTAAAGTTTTAAAGATAGTAAGTCATCTCACCAATGTTAATACGAATTTTATAGTTATTCGATCCAAATCAAATTTTTTTAGAATAATATTATACCTCCAATGTTATCCCATTTTCAATACCAAACAAGATATAGAAGTATTATTAAAATTTTATTAATTATAATAATGTATATGTTATCGTAAGCCCTTAATGAAGCTAAAATTTCTATGAATGTTATTTTTATTTGCCTTTTTAAGGTATTTCAATCCCCAAAAAAATGAAAATGACCCAAAAAAATTTGAAATTTTAATTATCAATTAATTTTACTTTTATACGTCTTTTGTGAAAAATTCATAACGATTCTCTGAAAGGTTACGTAGAAATTAACTATGAAAATTTGTGTTTTTACCACAAAAAGTTTTACATTTTTATGCGATGTTATAAGCTTCAAACTTGATGAATATTGATAAAAGTTTTTTATGTAAATGGTAAAACATTTTTTAACGCAGTTATTGACTAAAAACCTAACATTTATGACGACTTCTTCATATATCACCATGTAAAAAGGGCTGTTTTTAATAATGAATTTATTTATAGTAAACCGTACAGAGAATCGACTTGAAATTGATACAGAAGCTTAGAAGTTAGTTTTTTTTTTTAAATTATCAATCCTTCCAAATCCAAATTATAATAATAATGGGGGTTTAACCTCCGTTTTTTGACATATACCTTATCACAGAGGCCACCCACATCATTATTTTGTTAATCTTTATTTATTCAATTACAAACATATTTACAACTACATTTTTGATGTGGGTGGAGTCGGTTACTTCGTTCTTATCCAAGCGACGACAATGTGATCAATTCTGCACTCCTATTAATTTTAAACTGTTCACACTGCCACTGCCTGGATCCGAACCCGCAACCTAAGTCTAATGGTCCAACGTTCTTAGACTAGCGCCTTAGACCGCTCGTCCATTTAGGCTCTTTAAATTTTTACTTACATGGGTTTCGAACTCAAGACCTCTATAATACGAGTCGGACTCGCTTTACAATGTGCCACACGGTTTGATAAAAATCCAAATTACAGACAAAAAAAGTGTCATAGAAATTTTGATTTGTTTAGGCTCACGATCTAAAAAACAGATCAGTCATGGGGACTGTTGATGGAAGAGAAAACTTAAAACTTTTAAATAACTGTTTTTTTTTTTTTAATTTTTAAAATTAAATTATAGTATAATAAATTAAAATTTCATAATTTGTAAAAGGAAATTATTTACGACTGTATAAAAAAACCATTATAAATAATAAAGCGATCACCCATCCTAGAACTTAGTTTGCTTAATGTTGCTAAACTTCAGTGATCGGACGATAACCACTGTTTTCAATGTTGTGGAGAGTGACGCGTGACGATGACTGGAGTTCCATGATTTTTGTTCACCCAAAAAAAGTGCTCAACGCGCCTAAAGAAATTTCACTTCAAAATTTTTTTTTTTTTTTAAATCGATGATTCCTTTCTAAGCCAACTTTCAACAGCCATTCATACCTAAATTACCGTCCTCCATAAAATAACAAAAAAAAAAGAATCTATAAAGTTGATAGCATGTTCAAATAGTTTTACCTTTTTGTGTTTATGTTCTTTCGCATTCCTTCCTCTATATATGTACAACAATGTAAGAGTTAAGTTAACAAAAAGTGATCGTAAAATGTCATAAATTCTTATATTATTCTCAAATATCCTTCCAAAATTTTCACTCATAAATGTGAACCACTACCAAAGGTTTTATAACTCCTAAAAATGCATGTTAGTATACAAACTTGTATGTATGTTACCTACTACATATATGTACATAAAATATATTATTGTTCTGCTCTAACAGGACCTATATGAATATAGAAAGCTTTCGGGTAATGTACGCACAAGCAATGGACAGTAAAAGATTTCTACTCAAAAAAATTTATCTTGTTATATAAATATTCAGAAAAGGATCATTGATTTAGAGTAAAAGATGATTCAAATTGAGTTTCTTAGCAGGTGTAATGATAAAGGTGCGACTATGAAGAAATCTCCACAAAAAAAGTTCAATAGCGTATTCTTGGCTGAGCGTACGCTACAATAATACACACGCCTTATTCTGTCTCCCAAACTTACAGCTTCCTCGAGCTTTTGCCCAATGATAGGAATTGTTCTCTCACGAGGATGATTAAATTGACCGTAGTCTTCTATGGTTAAAGTCTATAAACAATTTTTACAGAATTACTATTTCAGAGAAGAATTTAAGCGTTGATCGTTGCTAAACGTTAATTAAACGATTCATTTCGTAAAGGACATGTTTCATCAAATTAACATTTGACGTTTGAAACAAGCGAAATTATTCACAGCTATTTACATAGATGCAAATATAGAAACCTGAAATTGGATCATCCTTTAGATTCTCAGTAATATTTATATTGATCATCCATCTTTGAATCCATTGTGACTAGTTTCGACGTGTGTATGTATGTATTAACATGTCTTCTCTTGTACTTGTTTGTACGAAAGGATTTCAAAATTTTCGATTTTAAGATGTCAATGCCGCTCTATTAGCTCAGTTGGTTAAGACGTAACCAATTCCGTCGCAACAAAATTAATTAAATTAATAGTTATGATGGGCTGGTGTAGTGTATGGTATATGCATGAAGGAGGTGCACTCAGCCTCTGAAATTGAGGAGCTGATAAATGAAATTATCAGCGGAAAGGTGGTAAAACACATATGTGGTATCACAATGGGCTCCATAGCGTCAGTGTGTCCTTCGAGGACAGCCAATATAACCTAACCTAACCTAACCATAGCAAACGTTTCACGGTTGAGCAGTAATTTCATTTCTATACAAATAATTTACACTATTGCTGACAGAAAATTAACTTTTTATTTTTAAATAGTTCAAACGCGCCGGTTGATTTGAAGTTTATTGTTGACTTAAGATTTTTGCTGGAACTTTATGAAATATCGTTTAAATTAAAAGTTATCCTAACCTAACTTAAAATGTCAAGGAAAATTGGACCATCTTTCCAAAATTTTTCTTTTCAAAAAAAGTTTTCAGATAGGTTGTTCGAAATGGATACGACAATACATTGTTAATGGAGTCTCTATACAAAAAAATGTGCAAATTCATCTAATTTCAACGTCTCGTTTAAGATATGATTAGATTATGTTATATAAGCTGTCCACGAAGGACAGACATAGGCTATAGAGCCCATTGTGATACCATATAATTTAAGAAATGGAATCATTTACTTGTAACATTCACTTTATGACAGGTTTCTTTCTTGCTGGCAGAAACTTCTTTCTTGAACAGTAGGTGAATCGAATACCCCCGTCTTACTGGTACGAATTTGTACGAATCTGAATAATTTTATGGTATAGTAGAATTATTTTAGTGTCCATAACTGCACATATCGAAATTTCTAAGTAGTGAGAATATTATAGTATACACGTGTGTTTCTAACATAATAATATTACAACAATGCTACTCACCCCTTTCTAAGTTTAGTTTAGTAAGGTACTTCATATATGTATGTATATTTAGGTAGCTCTCTTATAGTTAGTTCTTGATATGTGTTGTGTTCATATCGAAACAGAAACCACCCATATCATTCTATACATATAGTTCTCATTGTATAAGATGGTATGTTACATAAAAACCACATATCGAATATTCTTATTAATAAAAAGTGTATGTGAATCTATTCGAGTGGCTAAAAGTGTTGGATAGGGTAGGTCTCTAATTCATGGATCCACATTCATAATCCACAAAAACCGTAAAGCATAAAAATTTTGGGGAAATTCCAGCCACTCCAATCACTATCGTTAATCTGAATTAAAAATAATTGAAAAAAATAACTTATTCCAAGATTCGAACTCGGGTCTCTTGCCTAGCGCCTTTACTAACTGGGCTCTAAGCACAATCTGTAATTTTTTAACGGAACAAGTTTTATTTTTGTTTGTCAACAATAATTAATTCATTTATTTTTCATGGTTCACTTATTTCTGTACACAAATTCAAACGTTAAAATATTTCGATTATAATTTTTATTTTTTATTTTTGATGAAATGGCGTAAACTATAACGACGAATAACTTTTTTGCCTGAAACGATCTTAAAACTGTGATCCATTAAATTCTCGGTTAGCAGGGACTGAAAAAAGTGGCTTATAATAACCCAAATTTAAATTACTTTTCTACTTTTTCCTAAGTGTGTGTGGCACTTGACATTTTTCTCTTCATTCTCAGGTGCAACCCGGCCTGAGAGTAGGCTACGCGAGGTTTACTGTCCAAAATGGACACACTATGGAGGGGGGAGGAGTTCCGTTTGCGTGGACATTCTCACTAACTAATTATTATCGTCTTCATCTATAGTCGTTCGATTTGTTAGTTCGTTTAAAATACCCGCGCACTCTTGTAAGAATGATTAGTGAAGTTCTTAATCGAAGTAATAAGCACATGATAGTTTGCGAAATTCTAGTTTTCGATTCATTTCGATTAATTTAATCAAATGAATTAATTTCTGAATCAACAAATTTCAGTCCAACACTAAAGCATGTATTGGTGTCAGCTACCTAGAAGAAGTGAACCAAACAATAACATATAAGATGTCTAAACAAAGACGCGAATAATAATATTATTGTACATCAAAACGGTACAGGTACAGAATGTGTTAATGAACGAAATAAAATAATATTCAAATTAAAAGATGGTAAGAACACCGGCTTTTTGAGTCAGTTTTTTTAAGAGGACGTTTTATAATGTATAACTGAAATGACTTACTGATCACCTGAAGTTTGGCAATGATCTTCGATTGAAAACTCACCTGAAACAAAAAGAACAAATTATATTATTTTCCGAAAATCAGGTAAAATATCCATGCTTGGTAAAATTTGATAGATAACGATTTGTATTATAAAAAATATTCGAAAAAAGAAAACCTAATTCTCCAACTGTGATATTTTGTTCTCGAAAAATGAAATTCACTTCGATAAGGTAAGCAGAAATATCATTATATCACTAAATAACATCGAAAAAAGATCTTTAAGAAGAGCTTAACTTTTCAGAAAAAATTCACCGAAGGTCAAGTTCAAATTTTTTTCAACAATATAACCGCAAATTAAGTTCCCAAAATTTTTGTCATTTTATTTTCACATAGACAAAATATATCAAGATTGTATTCGCCAGTCAAATTACATCGGGCACTAATTGTGTTTTAAGAGCAAAGAGTTTTCGATCTACAATCTCCTGTTTTTGACATACGAGGTCCAGTTATGATTTACATGATAAAAAATACATTAATATTCATTATTTTAAACTCCCGGCTAAAAAGAAGGGTGTTATAAGCTTAACGTATCTATGTATCTGTGTGCTTGCCTGTGGCATAGTAGCTCTTTAATGGATAAGTACCCACAAACAACTTGAAAAGAGGTTATGACATCCAAACAGGTGAGCAGATTTTCTTAAAATATAGCAAATAATATTTTCAGTATTAAATTTTTTCATTATCAAATGAAAAACTCAAACAAACAAGCAAAAAATCAAATTCGATTCATCGGTTTGGGATTTTTTTTTTTAAATGTTAAATCATAAGTAAAAACCAAAGATAGGATGTATGTAAATTCTTGTCAATCGGATAATTTGGGGAATTCCGGTTATAAATTCTCCTCGATAGATCTTTGTCTCCTTAGAAAACTTAGTAAAGAAGAACTTTCTACCCGTCGACGTCACGAGAAAGTATCGATTTTCCCAAGAAAATTAACAATTACTTCTGGTACATTCAGTCTAACCGACAGAAGACTATATACACAGCTCCGTGTAAGACGCCAAGACGAAACAACGTACATAATCTGATGATAGGTACTACCCCAAAATGAGAACCTACAAAACACATTTTACCACACTATAGGGTAAACACCATATCATCATCACATGTGATACTTGTGTGTATTACTTTGCTCTCCCACATATTATAAACCAAGCACAACAACACATATACACCCCCCCCCCCCCCCCCACCTATAATAATAATACTTCAACACAATGTTATCCAGAAACCAATGTTATATTACTTGTATTACTTGTATAGTCGTTGTTGTATGTATATGTAGTTACACGTATATATGGACGGACAATAATTATCATTATGAGATGTTAATGGTATCGTTGTAATAATGGTAATGAGGAGATTAAAAGTAATTGTTGTTGTATTAGGGTGAGATGTACATATTCACCAGTGATTATTTATCCCGCTTCCAGATTTCATCGAGTATAACTCATAAACCGGACACAGACATGTATATACATGTTTATACTCGAAAGAAAAGGGTGTATTGATGAAATCTGGTTACTCGTTGGAATGAATTATATTGAAGTGGATTATTAATTATAAAGACGGACTAGAATGTGTCATTAATGTGAATGAAAATCACTCTGGTTAAAGAGGTTGAAGTCTATTTATTACAAAATAAATCTACAAAATGTGTTACAAAATAAGTAAACAGTTTTTAAACATTTATTATAGTTTTAACTTAGAGTTGATCGGACAATAAGGGGTCATATCCAGTTAGAATTTTCAAAGAATCGATTTTTTACATTTCCGGAATGTACATATATTTTAGTATATTCTCTGAAAATTTCAAGTTAATCCATATTCACAAAGATTAACGCATCAAAAAAAAAAAAAAAAAATTAAACTGAATGTAAACGTCTTTTGAAACTTTAAACGCGTTTTTCTCGAAACAGCGTTTTCAAAGTCGGGAAGCTAGGACTTCGAGACGGCTCGATCGATCGGTTTCTAGATTTTACACAATCTTCTTAGATATTTTCCCCAAGTATTAATCGAAGGAATAAGATTTGTGAAAATTATTTCGATATTTTAGTTTACTTTAAAGTTGGAATTTTTGTGAAAAATTTTGAATTTATTTTTCTTTCTTTTTTGAGAAAGCCGTCATTTTGTCAAAAATCATAGTTTGGACTATTTCATCAATGTAACTGTTCATCTATTGACTAAAGATATTGTATGGATTTTTTCATTTTAAATAATGCAAACCAGAGATATGGTGCTCACCGCCAGACAACTTTTTTTGGAGAACCTCTAAAAGATCGCCTGCAGGAGCAGTACCATATCAAATTTTTTAAATCGGATTGCAATTATTACTCATTTAAATGGCCTACCCAAAAAAATTCAAAATACCTTTTTTTGCCCTCGCAATTGGATATATATAATTTTTGGTATGTTATTAATTACTTATTCATTAATAGCTTGAAGCGTTTTGCAAATATCTTAATTGAAAAAATGGACATTGTAAAACGACGATTATTCATGATTTTAGTAATTCATAATTACATTCCTGTCCACTTTCAATTCTCAAGCCCACTAAACAGACAATGGAAAACCACTAAAAATTCACTAGACTCCAATGTTACCAGAATATTTTTCGAGAGACCATTTTAAACTCTATTTTACACTTATCACAAATGATAAAATATTAAATTATTTGACAGTTTTTTGCCCACTAAAGGAAGTGTAAAGGCACTGGTTTTGAGTTGGTAACACTGCCTACATAAATCCAATTACGAGTGATATTAATATAGATGCTATCTTAAAAATAACAAGTGAAAACAAACAATTGACTGAGTTAATTGTTGAAATACCATGTATAGTCAGTGTTGATTTCTTTATCACATTACATATACCAACATGTGACACATACATAACTGATAATCAAGTATAGTACATATTATAAAATTTCCGCCCTAATTGTCGCCCTCACGGGTAAACAGTGATAAAAATGTTTCAAACTAAAGTTGTTTAATTTTTGATAAGGAACATTTTTTACATTTAAACTTTTGTTCTATCTCTAACGGTTTACAAGATGGGTCCTACGGACCCAAGTCCCAATTGACACCCTATGATGCTCATTTACGAACTTGACCTCACTTTTTACGTCCTGAGTACGCTGTAAACATTTCAGCTCGATATCTTTTTTCGTTTTTGAGTTATTGTGTCCACAGACGGATACACAAACAAATAATACAATCTTATAAGTGACGTATATGTTTGAAATAAACAATGTTGTTGCTATGCAAATAATTGATACTATGTGTTATATATATATAACATATAAATTATGTTCTGAACTAATTTGCGCTGTCACGGGTAAACAATAATCTTTACAAAAAAATGTCTCAAACAAAAGTTGTTTAGTTTTTTGTAAGGAACATTTTTTACATTTAAACTTTTATTCTATCTCTAACGGTTTACAAGATGGGTACTACGGACCCATGACCCAATTGACCCATGTTGCTCATTTACGAACTTGACCTCACTTTTTACGTCATAAGCACGCTGTAAAAGCATTTCAGCTTGATATCTCTTTTCGTTTTTGAGTAATCGTGACCACAGACGGACGGACGGACGGACAACCGGAAATGGATTAATTAGGTGATTTTATGAACACCTATACCAATTTTTTTTTTGTAGCATCAATATTTTTAGGCGTTACAAACTTGGGACTAAACTTATAATACTATGTATATTTCATATATACATGGTATAAAAATTTACAGATTAAAATTTTTAATTTCTGAAAAATAGGGAAAATTGAAATAAAACGAGTTTCCTTGACTTGTAATCATCATATGGGCTATTAATACCCATAAAAAAACGTGTAATACCCATGTTTTTGAACAACATGGTATACAATACCTTGCATGATACAACTATTTACAAGTGCAAAACGTAAGAACTTATAATAGAAGTTCAAGTATAAGAGAACACTATATACAAAACGAGTACTTACTACAACCATTGGTTATATTATAAAGTTGAGTACTTCGAGTAGTTCTTTCTTTCTTATGACAAATATTGTTAAATTACAAAATCCAAATATGACACATACAACATCATAAGGAAACTATTTATAATATATGTTTAATACTTATAGACTCAGTGACAATGAGGAAAATTCCATATCATTTGTTACAATTACGCCGATCGTGAAATTACTGAATTTTGGAAATGTGGTAAATGAAGGTCACAACACTGGTGAAATCCAGGCCTCATTACAGAATGATTAAAAGAACTTGTTAAAGGCGAATTTTTTTTATTACAGACTTATTTTTATTGGGAGAATCACTAATGATGGCAAACAGTCATTATGGCAGTCATAACAAAATAGCAGTGGACCATGGAATGACTGGAACACTAAAAGAGTGAGGTGTTTTGTATAAGATAGTCCATTCGTACATTTGAATAGTATTGTTGTACAATTCTATGGTTTCTTAATATTTATCTATTCATTCAACGCTCTTCAGCACAGTTTTGGCCAGTTATTGTAATTCTATTTACAATCCCTGGTTGATGACAAAATGATTTTTCCAGCACACAATTATTTTGAATCTGTCAATCAGGAAAATCATGATAGCATTCTTTTAGAACAGTTAGTCTAGCTACACTGGCGCAAAGGTGTATTTTTTCGGCGACAAGACAGCTATTTGAAATCTTACCCCCTCCCCGATCCCATTCACACATTGATCACCATCTTGTTCCTTTGAATAATTACGTTATACATTCTATTAAGGTAGTACGAGCGCCAAGTTAAGACTTGTGGTTAAAATTAATTGTACCTTATTTTTAACTTTGATCCTGAATTTTGACATAACTTCATGAATATAAACCAAAAATAAGAACACAATTTTTCGATATCTGCCATGGTTTTCGAAATATCGAAAGCTAAATATTGAAACAAAATTTTCAATTCTCGATATTTTGAAAATTACTTTTCGAAAAAATTATTTGTCTTGCTTTTCATCTTATATTGTCAAGTTATAACATAGTCCACCATCAAAATTGAATATATATATTTTTTTAAATTTGGATCCCCACTACCGTGCTCATACATCTTAAATTAGTCGGGCACAACGGATTTTTTTTGTTTTCAATAATCTATTAAGATTTTAATTTTTATGTCAGTTTTTTCTTCCACGACTAGTTTTGGAGAAATCTATGAAAACACATCATCCCTAAACCGTTTTCCCATAAAACCAATGTTAAATAAGCGTACTTTTGAAGTAATTTATTTCCCCCCGTAAAATTTTCAAAATTTATTTAGACTTAGTCCAACTTCATATAAAAAAATCAAGCCTTTTATCCAAAATTGCCCTGGCACTATTATCTCCTTAAGGGTGGCAATAGTTGTAACAAATGGCTTAAAGTTTTGTATCAGTGTTTCCAAGTCTATAATGCTTATGTTTACAGGTTTTTTTTTATGTTCGGCTTTGTTGTGTATATGGGAATATGTAACATATGGCTGTTACAAACGACATACAAACACATTTATAGGGAACTTTTTTTTTCGGGTTAATATTCGAGGCAGTAACATATTTATATTTATATTTGTGTATAATATGAAATTGTTTATATTAAAAAACTGTTGGACTTAATATAATATGTATATTTTATTAAAATTATAGCAGAATGTTTGCTAGAAAACAACTGAACGTGGTTATTGGTAAACCCAGTTTAACCACAACTAATTGAATTTTCGATATTTTTCAATTTTCATTATTTCTATTATTAGAACCTCACACAGATTCTATCCGATATAGTTTATTATGGCTTATATGTGAGAATATTTGAAGACGTGGATATGACTCTAAGGAATCAGAAGGGTCAAAATAATTTCTTAAGAAAATTGTTGTATCTATTGATAAATTATATCTGAAAGTGTCCAGTTATTCTATCACTTGATAGATTTTAATACATAGAAAGTTTCGATAAATAGCATTAGTAATTTTATTGTCCTCTCATTTTGCTGAGCAATTCTAAATTTAAACAAATACTGAGGCACAATATTATTCACCTCAGTTGCCCTCACTTACCCCCCCCCCCTCTCCATAGTACTCGCCAAATAAAACTGGCTTGCAAAATGATTGTTTCAACAAATGAAATACGAATTTTTCGAAAAGTTATCCACTCGAATTTTTCTCAACCTAGTCAAAAGTGACAAAATGAGGCACCTTAGTGTGTTAAACTTCGGATCTATACGTTTTGCCTTCCTTCAAGCTTGGGGCTTTTTTGATCCCTAATTACAAATATTTTTAATTCAAGACTTCTCTAATGTGAGCAAAGTTTTGCTTTTGCTCTTTCTGTACATTTCTTGGTTTGTGCAGCTTTTGAGGAGTTCAATTTTATCTTTTATTTTATAGCACTCATGCGCTCTTTGTCTTAAGCCCTATAATTTTATCGCTGGTAATCTGGGAAAGAAAAGAATGGTCATGATCCACATTCCGAAAAAAAACTGAAAATTATATAAGTACCTAGTGAAGATATTTCTAATAAAAAATACAAAGTATGGTGCAATTTAAATAAGATATTCCTCAAAAGTATTATTTTAGTCTGTATTATCCTTAATTTTCCAAAATTTCATTTTAATGAAAGCTTTACAAGCTTAAAAAGTTGGCAAATTTAAGTAAAGTTAAGTTGGCATCGGATAAGATAAATCAGAACTAGAATGATATGGCTGAATACGTAAAATAATTTACGATTTATTAACTATTTTATCCACGAATATTGCGAATCTGTCCGGAAGCAAAAGTTTGGTAAAGAATCCTATCTGAGAAAATATTAATTTAACTGAGTTTTTTTGTCCCCTACGAAATAATAACAGAAAATATTAGTTTCAAGCAAATAACGAACAAAGTATATAGATACGGAGTGTCCAAAAAGTTCAAAACCCACCTTGAATGTAAAAAAAAAATTAAAGTTGTAGAATTTTGCTCGTACAATCGAATGGTGGCCTTGAGTTTGATCATAACTTTGATCAATGCCACTTCAGGGTCAAGTCAATTTTTTAAAATCGTGCAAATGATAGATTATAATAGTTCTTTATTAGAAAACTTCTCACAGAATTTTGAATGAAATGAATGAAAAACAACATGTAGCGCTCTAGAACAGTGCTCGATACGAATGGTGGCGTAAAAGCGTCTTATTGAAAAATGTAGTTATTTTTGTATTTGTCCACCCTTGTATCACAGTTAGTTAGGGCGTAATCAATTCGAAACTCTTGTCTTGGTGATTTTTTTCAGTCATATATGAATTCATGGGGTCTCGAACTTTTTAAACACCCAGTATATACATCGTTGTCACTTAATGAAATCATGGAAAAGCTCTGTGTTCAAGTGTGTTATTAAACTTGAGAAAACGTTTTGTAACACACACGCAAAGCTTAGGAAGCTCCATAAGATCGTATATAATATATATAATAGTATAAAGAAATGACCGACAAGGGATAAGTTTTTACACAAGATTCTTAAATGATTTCATTAAGCTTACAAATGATGAGAGAAGAGAAAAAAAAAACAAATATTTTAACACTTATCATTCTTGTGTCTGTTCAGCCTACACACAAACACGAACGGTGAAGGCTTTGTTGAATCAATATTTTTATTTTCCGAATATTCAGCGATTTTTCTTTATTAGATTATTTTTAACGATAAAAACCTGGTGTTACGGTTACATAACCTCAATATAGAGATAGTTTTTTGAGCGCAGGTACATGAAAATTCTTTTTACCTGTTTATTTGATAAAATCAACCTTAGGATATCTTCAAAAGTGCTAAAGCTAATATAAATTGTTTCCAGAAATTTAACTAGTGTATATGTGCTTTTGATAGAGATAGCAGTACCTGTGGCTAAAAAAAAAGCCAGAGAAATAATATAGTATCAATAGTAATTTACTTTATTTTTATTTATAGGCAATTTTATTACAGATATGATTTACAAACAACATAATGAGTAAAATTAAAATCTAATATTATTTCTCAAGTCTGTTTTTGTCTAAGCCGTACATTTATAGATTCTGAGTTTATTTGACATCAACAAGATAAGCTAGAGGGACAAATTATGGAATTTGATAAAGGAATAGGGAAGATATCGTATGAACAGGAATACAACTGGCAAGAAAAGTAATATATAAGATGTATATATATTTAAGATGTACATGTGTTAAAGGAAATCTCCATTCTTCCATGATAACCTGTCAAATTGTTAAATGGACGTATGATTAACTTTGCTTGCGAAAAATCATATATACGGGAATGCTCTATAGTATGCTGTTTTTGGAACGATTAATAATACGCTTCCCGGTGAAACTTTGGGTGTGAAAATTTAAGCGATCATACGACATGGTTTTTCAGGGTATTTTCTTCCGGTTGAATAAAAATCTGCCGATTCCTCAAAGTATCACACCTAGTGCAGACTTGTTCTAGCAAGTCTACGTTGTGATTTGAGGATGTGGCTATCTTTTATACTTTCGCATCTAATTTCCGCTGGCCAACACGCGAAGCAAATCGGTCTAGCCCATAGAATAGAGAGATACAATTTTTGTACTGCATGTTACCACTTAAAGAATATTAAGGCACCTGATCGTGGTCAGAGTATTGAGTAATTACGTAATTATATCGTTAATTGGATGAGACAAAACCTCAAAAGGAGTGCAATTTTAATTGGTCTAACGAAATGAAACTTCTGCCCAGGCAATGGCCCATTAGATCCACACAGGAATGATTTTTCTGGTGCGTTCTGCGCAGAAACCTAATCATGTTTTACCATTGATGCGCCAGTCAAGTGAAAGGAGAAAAAGTTTTCTATAAAAGTTTCAGAAAGGGCCACATTCCGAAATCCCTTTGAAAATTATTAAATCTTTAAACGTATACCGGGTCCTTATAGCACATGGAAGGATATTATTTTCTTATTCAGTACAATAAATATAACAGGAAAAACAAATCGCAAAGGTTGATACATCCTTAACTCTATATTTCCTTGACTGAAATGCTACTACGGCTTCTACTAGATCTATTCTTGAAAGGCAAGGAATGAAACCAACCTCCAAGACTGATATTTTTGACTTCAAACAGAAACTTATTGAAAAATAATAATAAATTTTCTATCTTGAAAAAAAACCCATGTTCTAAATATAGAGGTTTACGTATACATACATATATACACTTATATGATAAAATGATAAAAGTTATCGGTTTACGATAGTAAAATGTTTTTAGTGTAGTATAACGTATATACGTCGATACTTGTGCATAAAATTAGGATAAATATATATGTATTTATGGATTATGAGAATGGCTTTTTATCCTACAGGAATGTGTTTGACTTGTAGTGTGTTAACAAACATCGTTATATTTTATTAGCTGTACTTTATAGTGTTTATTTATGATTTTTCGATCGTAAACAAATATTTTAAGTGTTCAATGAAGTTTGTAATACGGACATTTTTTGGGTGTATTGTAATTGATTTAATTTAACGATATTAATAAAAAAAAATACAAAATACTTAAGATAGTATCTTCAACTTCATCGAAGATCAATTTTTATCATATAATAGGATCCTAGGATGAGGATCCTTTCACCACCAATATTAATTTAAAAATATTAGATTACAAGGGAACGAAATCTTTTATAATAGTTTAAGTCTTTATCCATCGTATAGTTAAATTGGATCATACTAAAATGTCGACATTTGTTGACAGTCTTGTGAGAAAGCAAGACCCTACCAACTTTTCTTGAATTATACCAGTCATCAATTAGATGAAGTAAAAAAAACTGAAAATTAGTTTTTCAAAATAGTCAGGTTTCTATTTTTGCAATAAAACATATAAATTGCCGTGAAATTTATTGAGAAATAAGTAAGATATGGCTGTGTATATTTCTTTTTTCATTTATCTGTGTACTAGCGATGTCGAAAACTTTCAGATTTCAGTTGACAATAAACTATCTCTCAAATCAACACTAAACAAATATATTTATTGACATATAACGTTATTTATTGAGTATCAAGAAAATTAAATGTTTTAAATAATTTTAAAATTAGTATTAATTAAATTAAATTAAATTAACACAAATATATATTATGATTTTAAAATAAACCAACAACTATTTCATGTAAAACATCAAGGTACCTCCATTAATTCATTAATTTTACATATAATATTTCATATATATGTTACAACTTTATAACTACTTGTAGCATTGCAATGTTGTGCCAACCATCCACAATGACTGACCGTTTAAAATTCTTCATATAAACTGTTATATGTAAATATTGAAGTCTCTATACCGACTGACTTGCACAATGCCTAGAACTACAATTTGACATATAATCCGTTTCTATGGAAACCATTTATTATTTTTTTGTTATTCGCACAGCCACCTTATTTGTATTTTTCGAAGCCTTTCTTAACGACCTTCGCAGCCAGATACGATATCAGACTCGTTGCAATAAATATGTGATTTCCACCATAAAATTCACTTATCCAAATATTTAAGCCGTAACATTGAAAACTTGTTACCTGTCGGCCTATTATTTGCGGTGAATCAAGTACAAATATTATGCTTATCATCCAGATAAGGTTTTGAAAGCAAAATTTTGTCAGCAATATCGTCTTGTTCCTAAATGTCAAAATTGAATAAATAAAAAATGCCAATGTTTTTGTGAAAAAATGAATTTTTTGGTTTGAAATAAAAATAAAATGGCAACAACAAAAATTATAATTCATGTGAGATCTGATACATATTATAATCGTAAAAGTTTGGATGGATGGATGGATGTTTATTACTCAATCACGCCAGAACAGCTAAACGAATCTGGATGAAATTGGGCACAGAGATAGATTATAGTTCGGAATAGCACATAGGCTATGGTTCCTATCAAAGGATCGAAATGATTTTTGCATGCGTAATGGTAGTCAGAAGGTCAGAATATGATATAGGCTCACTTTTATCCAGGAAAAATGCACGGTTTCTATGGAATAGCATACAGGAACCAAGTCTTTAAAGGGTCTTCGTAAAATAGTTTTTTTGTGCATTGCTCTCAAGAAGGTTTGATTAATTTACACAAGTAACGATAAAAATTCTCCTTTTTAAAATTTTTCTTATTTTTGAACGAAAAGACCCCTTTCATTTAAAAAAACTTGTATTATCTTTTTCTGTAAAAATGGAAGTAAAAACCACAAAATAATGATAAATAAAATACAAATGATTATACATATATTTATATGAATAAAATAATAATAAACCCTTCAATAACTACTAAAATATTAATATTAATAATAATAATAATAATTAAATTTTCTAAACATATCTACCAACTATAGTTACCCATATACAGTATATTAATATTTGCTCTACATATTTTGTAATACACATATAACATAGATAGGTACAATACATTACATTATATATTACACTATACTAGTTAGTAAAATGATTTCTGTAATGAATTATAATATGAATTTTATAATAATCATAATAATAATAAACATACATACGTAACAAATGAAAATAGAATATGATTTTAAAGGTAAATTTTGATATAGAGTGATTATTTAAAGGATTCGTTCAGTTTTTGCTTTTTTGTATTACTTAACATGTTTTGAATACACTCCAAGAATTATAAAGAAAAATTCTTATTATTTTTGAGAAGAAGTCATGAATAATATCCCTATATCAATATTTGTGTGTTTTGTTTGTTTGTTTGCTTGTTATGCATTCAAGCAAAAATTACTGAATAGATTTGAATGAAACTGTAGAATAATATAGCTCATACATCAGACTAATGAGCTAACACATGAGCTATAATTTATAAAGATAAATTCAAAGAAAAAATTATTAAAAACGCCATCTATGAGCATCATATTGAACCATAAATTAAAGATTTCTGTAAAACATGGTAGTAGATATAATTCATGGCCACCTATTCTGATACACTCAATGAATCAAGACTATATAGCATTTAAAAAAAATTGGAATTGAAATCTGTACATATATTTTACTTGTGTTAAACAATATCTACCCTTATTTTGAGTTTTATGGAAAGGGGATAAGCGAGAGCAACAGAAGTGGCGGCTACAACACCGTGGATTTAGTTTTAAACCCAGCGAAGTGTTTTCGTATCAAGCTAGTGAGCTAATCAAGTACAGATAAAATAAAAAACTATTTTTAATGATTTTATACTTTTTAATTAATAATAACTGTGTATTTCTATTCTGAGAATTACTATGTAACTATTCTGAGGATCAAAAGAGATATGTAGCTATGTATTTTACCTCTAACATTTATTGATATATTAACGATTTGATTCAAGATTTAATAATAATGTGTCAAACACAAAATTTACCATTCCCTAGTTTAAAAAATTCTAAGAAAATTAACCTTTGCTCGAACATCGCAAACAAATACGTTCATAAAAATTGTCAATCGCGTCTTTTATTCTGTCAGATGTGCTAATAATCAATAGGCATGTTGTCTAAATTTTCTTTATCACTTCGAGTGAAGAATTCTCACTGCACGGGCAGAAGAGTGAAGTTGGTTTTTGAAAATCTTTAGAGGTACACAAAATATGGACGTTTAAAATTACTAGTTAACCAAAAAAGAAGATATAGGTTAGTGACGTCATCGCCCGATATCACGATTGAGATGCTTATAAAGTAGATATGAACTTTATAAAAGGAGATGGACAACAATCTTTGAGTGCTTATAATTTCTTCGTTTTTTTATCAATTTTAATTTCACTTTCAAATTTTGTCATGTTATCAAGTCTAGTTTTACATTTTTATGCGTAATATAGCAAATTTGACATAAGACAAATACCGTATTTGAAGCAAATATTTTGTTTGCAGTACGTATTACAGAAAGAATTTGGGGGAGGGGCAATCGGCGCTTTATGGCAACAATATGAGTGCATGGGAAGATAATAAAGAGGGGATATCTGCGTCGAGAGCATGTATAATTTTGTGATAGAGCATTCGACCATAACGCAACCGATGGAAGGTTAAACTTGTTCTGAAGGTTCATCTTTCTTAAAGATAAGCCTATAATACAAGAAAATAGACATAATAAAATATATAACATAATATATAAATAATAGAACATATATTATATATATTTTACATATAATAATAATTATAATTGTTCATGTTAATTATTTAAATATGGTTTTAACAAAACAATGGTTTAAACCATTTATTTAACAATTTATTTTAACAGATGCATCCACCATCACTTGTATAGTATAGTATAGTTTAGTATCATATAATATATGTAATATGGTTCTATTATTTTATTTAGTACCAACAAATTTGTAATAGTTTGTTGAAATATTTAACTTTTCAAATTAGTTCATATATTTTATAATATATAACTATGTATAATGTATAACTATAGAACTATAAATGTATATTATTTAGATATACGAATTGAATGTAATAAGAGTACCAAATAAGTCAGGAATAAAAATAAAATCGTTTATAATCATAGGCGTCACAAGGAGAGAGCACAAATAAAATTATCACTTGAAACATGAAACATCAGCCTATGAAACAAAAAATCCGTTCATCTGTTTAAGAGCTACAATGGCACAGACAGAAATACAGCAAAAAAGTTATTTAAAAGGTTTGGCAGATCAGTGAATACGAATTCGATAACAAAAAACCAAAAAAGCGTAAAAATACATATTGTTACGATAGTGAATTTTTCTAATTAAACAGTAAATCGTCATTTCAAATAATATTTGTTTATTTGTAATTTTTAAGCCCCGAACTAAAAAAAGAGGTGTTATAAGTTTGACCGCTATGTGTGTGTGTCTGTGTGTTTGTCTGTCTGTGGCATCGTAGCGCCTGAACGGATGAACTGGTTTTAATTCTTTTGGTTTCATTAGAAAGGTAATTTAACGGAGAGTGTGCTATGTTCGAGCCTAGGTTTGCCAGCCTAGGTGCTAAGTGCGAGCCTAGGTTTGCGTACCCGAAAAAAGTAAAAAATGGGCGATCGATTCAATTTGGAAAAAGTATGACATCCAAATAGTTACTATGGAAATGAATTGTCAAATAAACCTAGTTCAATTCATTTCGAAAAGTGAAATGATAAAATAATTAGGTAATTTAAAACAATAATTCAAAAGAACAAAGTCAACTCAAATATTTCAATTTTAATTAAAATATTTCCAAAAATTTGTCCCAAAAAATGATAGCTCCCTAAGTATCCTTTTCACCTCATCTGATGTCATTGACCATCACTTTGATATTGATTTGAGAAGGAGTGTTATAAGTTTAGAGTGTTTATCTGTGCGTCTGTGTATTTCTCAGTGGCATCGTAGCCCCTAAACGGTCGAAGAAACTAAAAGTTTTTAATAAATGAAACATGAATTAGTTTTTTTTAACTTAAACAGGGTTGAAAAGGACCTGAGTATGTGGCTTTTACATAGACTTTTGTTGCAAATCTGTCGCGCCCTAAAATGTATAAAAATTGAAGCGCCATTGATTTCAGTTTTATTTTATATTTGCAGCTTTTATCGATAGTACGTAAAACGGGCGTCAAGATTCAATTTGCTTAGCAAAAAAACAAAACTTTAGCCAAATCATTATTTTTAAAATTATCCTGAACGAGAATTATCGGAATAGGCTATATTTTTTGGAGGAATTCTAACGTTTGATGTGAAAACGTCTGGATTAGAGTCGTTACTCATTTTTCGGACAGGAACCAATCATTCTATGAATTAAATTAAATTTGAAGCATTCAACGCCAATAGCGTATACATGTAAATTTTATTATTTTACTCAAATCCAAACATTGTTACTTATTATAGCTATACAATAATCAATCAATAACTTCTTTATTGTACGAAAAACGTAAATATTATATTGAATACATTGACCTGAAAATGATCAAAAATAGAGAGAAAACAAAAACAATTATATAAATACCTAAAAAGGAAAATTTATCATTGATTTCCTTCCTTAATTTGTCATTGTTTGTGTAAATATATAATGGTTTTAGTATCCTTTTCATATCACAAACAAAATATCTGATTCATATTATAGAACAAATAACAATCTCATATTCTATCTACAACAATACAAACGTTTTCAAAACCCATTGTGTAATCATAATATTATTATTGCTTGCGAAATCATTGTTTGAAGCGATTAAGGTTTTTATTTTATTGAATAAAAGTTAAATTTTCCAATTTAAATTACTGTAATGCTTTTATGATGGTAAAGTGTTATAAAAATTTATATTTAGAGGGAAAAAAACTTAATACCTGGAACCAAAATTACCATTTTTGTTGCTTTTAAAGCTTTTAAAATATCATAATAGAAATTTCCTCTGTTTATGCAATTGTTATTCTTCGATACTAAGTATTATTTTTGAAAATGAAATATATCAAACAACCATCGATTAAAACACGTGAACCATGGTACATGAGGCTAAATGCACATGAAGATAAAGACGCTATCTTCATGTTATTGAAATATTGAAAGCCCTACACGATTTTCATACAAACATCACTACTCTGAAAGTCCAGTAAAAGCTTCAAATAATAACCCGTAAAAGAGAAAAATATGATTGTAAAATTTGGTACAAACTAATTATAATGTATCAATGGTACATTTTGTTATTCGATTCATGGTACATCACTTTGTGTATTTGTGTTTAAAACTGGAATATGATAGTATAACTTACTCATCAATAACCAATTGCAATGATTAATATTGAATAACATTTAAAAAACAATATGCAGTGGTCCATTTTGAAAAGAAGAGACAACAAAATCATAAAACCACAATGACAACCAGTCTTCCGGCTATCGACATTCTGATTAAGTATAGAAATTCGCCGAGAAACTATCTAAATTTTCCAGTTCAATTAGAAACCTTCACATTCATAACTGGAAAACATTAGACGAACGCTTTAAATTAGAAAGTGGTTCTTTGCGCAAAGAATTTTTTGTAAACCGAACATTTAAGACAGTAATTGGTTACAAAAATACCCTATAAGATCCTATAAGAAACTAAAAATCACAGCTTTTTGTGCGTTACTTCATTCAATCTGAACAAAAATAGTCTTTATAGAAAAACAAACTACTTTTATTGGAAACTTTTTCGAAGAGTGTATAGATTCCTCAGAAGAAATAAGAAAAAAAATTTTGGAAACAAACCTTTTCCGTCCATTTTTGCCTTAACTGTACGGTTTGCGGAAAAATGTTTCAAACAAAAATTATTATCTTTTAAATCAATAACATCTAATTAAAACTGTTTGTCTATGCATTACTTTGGAATAGAGAAAGCTTTTCATCGAGCGAGAAAATCTGGGTCAACTTTAATGTCTGAAGCATGCTTGAAGCATGTTTATCGATATAAATTATTTTTCGAGTGTCAAGCATATTTCAACTTAAAAAGCCCTGTATAATATAAGTTTTGCATTTACAATGAAAATTCCATTGAAATGTCATTAAAAAAAATGAATAGGCGTAAATCTCATCACTGGCAGCCATCGAGACTATAGTGACTATACTCATTTTGAAAATCTAATAATATTTAAAACATAAAAATCTTATTTAAAAAAGTAATATTTCTATTTACATATCAAACACATTTTTTTTCAATTATCTTTTCATTGTCAAATATTTTGTACATTGTACACAAGCAAACTGACAAACAGATACGTCTACCTACCTTACCTTTTGTCTACCTTAAAATATTAGTTTTGTGCTTTAATTTTTGCATATCCTTTGTTTAAAAGAAGATACGACATTGTAATTCATTTTAATATTTAATTTTTGAACATAAAAAAAGACACAATTAAAATATATGAAAGTAGAATTAAATATTATGTAGGGTATTGTTCAGAAATATTTAAATGGAGATTATTAAAAATAAGCTAGAGACCATTAAATATAAAAAAAATTTCGCTTGAGCAGAACAGAGCTAGGGGTAAGGGTAAGTATACTTTATTAATAAATTTTTCAATTCTCTTTAATTAAGATTACTAGACAAGATATTTGTCAATATTTAGTTTACGCTGTATGTATCATATTAAAAATCGTCAATTATAATCGAGAGACCATGATGTAAATAAATATCGTATACATGATTAAAAGTAAACAAAAAGTAATAATTATACTATATGTGTTTTCAATCATTTCCAAATGTACTGACGCGTAGAAATTACTTTTTTTACATATAATAAGAATTCAATGTATACAGTTTGTCGCATTTAAGATGAAGACACCCTCATATTTTCGTTATTTATAGAAATATCGATTTGAAATTTTCTACATGGTGAGGGGTCAGATTTTTTAAGATACTTAACCAAAATCTGAATTTTAAACTCAGCCTACCCCAAATTGTTAAATAGGGCCAATTTTTTTATATTTTGTCTAGCGTCAGAGATGGTTAGAGATATCGAAAAAAATAATAGAAAAAGTTGCTTAGAAAAGTTTTTCATATCCATTTATTCAGGTTATTCCGTTAATTTCCGAGTTTAACCACTTTCTTTTTTACCAACATCATCGGATGTGTCGATGTTTCTAGATTTAATTTTTTTTTCTCGAAAGAATAATAATTGAATTTTTTTTGAGCTATTGTTGTATGATATAGTTTTCTAAATAAAAAGCACGTATTTATGATATTATGAAGTATATAACAACATTATAGAAGCATAAATATATTGAAAGCATAGAAATTTTAGCAGCATTACGCTAATTTAGACACTTTATTTTAAAAAAATTCTAAAATGGTTGTACACTCCTCGCTGACGTTATATTATGTTCCAATCATTTAATAGTAAAATTTACTGGAGAATGATTTAAACATATATCCTTCAGATAACTTTTAATTTAAACGATATTTCATAAAGTTCCAGCAAAAATCTTAAGTCAAGAATAAACTTCAAATCAACCGGCGCGTTTGAACTATTTAAAAATAAAAAGTTAATTTTCTGTCAGCAATAGTGTAAATTATTTGTATAGAAATGAAATTACTGCTCAACCGTGAAACGTTTGCTATGGTTAGGTTAGGTTAGGTTATATTGGCTGTTCGCGAAGGACACACTTAGGCTATAGGGCCCATTGTGATACCATATATGTGTTTTACCACCTTTCCGCTGTGATTTCATTTATCAGCTCTTCGATTTCAGACACTGAGTGCACCTCTTTCATGCATATACCATGCACTACACTAGCCCATCACCACTATTAATTAAATTAATTTAGTTGCGACGACGGGAATGGAGCCCTCTACCCTAAGCATACCGCGGATGGAATTGGTTACGCCTTAACCAACTGAGCTAATAGGGCGACAAAAATGTTTGCTATGCTCATTACTAATTTTGAACAATATTTTCAAATAGTACCCATACTCGTGTTCTAGTGCTACCATGTTTAGAGTTAAGCTTGTGACTTGGTTTATCAAATAAGGATAAAAACAATCAGATTTATACAAACAGACCATGGTATAAAAATGCGGTGCGGAATTTTATTTATATGATGAATGTGCTACAGTGGTATACCTTACACATTTGTTTATGTCTACAATAATAAACTATGATTGTTTTTTATACTATTTTGTCGACATGTTGTCTACATGTATACAGTATGAAGGAAAAATATACGTTACACCCGTTAATAAAGTAAATACAAGTGTTTCTAGTAAAATATATTGTTTTAGAAAATGGAGTTCTTTATCTCTAGAGAAGAGGCATTTCCTGAAATTACTTATCAAATTTTCAACCTGTTGTGTTTTATTTTCATTCTAAATAAATATAGCCTTTTTTTATGAAACTTACCGTGATTTTATCATTCTGTAATTTTTCAGAAAACATTGATTTTTTACTGGGCAGTATAATGACCTGGTTATTTTTATTTATGTTTTACCTTATGCAAGATCAATAAGATCCATGGTTACACTTTGATTAAGCTAACAAACAGTTACCCTCAGAAAGTGGATTTCAAGACATCAATCAAGTTATTTTCATTTTCTACCCACGTTTCAGCATTTATATGTAAGAGTAACCTCTAACAACAGTAATTTGTATTTAGGAAGTAAAGTTTGAAATGCACAAAGTGATGTACCTTGAACCTAACAGAATAATGTACCATTAATACATGAGTGCAAATAATTGTGATTGAAATTCTTGTTTTTATGGGTTCACAAGAACAAGTCAGCAAAATGAAAGTGGAAAAAGTTCTTAGACGCTCGGAGTATGTAAATTCCTGAGAGAGATACATGTATTGTTTTCAATGCCAATCACATAAAATCTACTGTTCCCGAGAGTGACCTGTAACGATTGCATGTTGAAGAGATCGCCTTCAGGTACAACCAGATGGGGTGATTTTAGGTACATTAAGTTGTGACCCATGGTACATAATGTGTGGATCATGGTACAGCATGATAATGTATCACACGTTTTGTAATAGTTGTTTAAATTCTCCAAAAATACATAGTTTTGAGAAAAAACACGACCAATTTCCATTGTAATATTTTAATGCAAAGCTCTGAAAAACATATGTAAAAATATAAATATGAAATAATACAATCAACATATTTCTCAAATGCGTGATTTCGTAAGGCCAATTCCCATACTTTATGTTTTGTTTACTAGATCTTGAATACATTTTTTAACGCCAAAGCCTTTCGGTTATAATTGATATTTAATGATACAATGGCGTAAACTGCATAGACAAATATATTGTTGCGCAATCTTTACTAAAGAAAAATACACTCGCACAAGGACTCGAACCCGGACCTCTTGGATTCCTACCAAGCCAATTATCATATTTTTGAAATGTTGATGGTTATGACAAAATTTTCCACTGGTTTTATGACTAAATCATTTTTCTAACTGGCGAGGATTTTTTCAATGAAAATAAATTTTCTGATTTTAATCACAATCTTAACCAGCAAAAAAAACACAGTTAAGTACACAAAATCTAATATAACTAAAAAACCACAATCCAAAAAAAAAGGAGAAAAATTCGTTCACTTTAACACATATTGAAATAAATAAACGATATTTTATCATATCATTCATGATTTACAACCATATTTAATTTAACACGCAGTAATTTGGTTTACTGTATGTATGTTGAAGGGGAGGAAATGTATTCGGTAGGAAAAACCGAAGAGGAAATATACTTGCTAGCAAAAATAAACATCGTAAATAGTGTGATAAAAGAATTGTGTAAAACATACAAATATATATTCGTTTTATAAAACATAGCGGTGAAGCATAATAAATGTTTATTTGAATGTTAGCTGTGATACAGGGCCGTAAACAAATTAATTTGTAGGAGGGGATAAATATATTTTTTGCAATCACATTATACTCAAAATTTATTCATAATATATTCAAAGTCTTAGGTACAATATCAAACTACTTTGGTACGGGCGACAAAGACATTTCGAAAAAATGCAAAATTAAAATAAATGAAATTTTCCTGACGCATCGCAGGCCTAATATCTTTTTTATTAATAGTAACTCTGTAAAATATCAAAAAATCATTTTAACTCGTCAAAACTCGCGTCATCCGTTCGGAAATCTTAAGACGCGTGTTGAGAGATTTTCTCACGCGTTCTGCACATGAACTTTGTAAATCAAAACTTCTACATAATTTTATTTTTAAGTGCACTGACAATACTCCTAACGTGAGTGCTAGCGGCTTAAGAAAGATATCCGTTGTCCGATAACTAATTGCAATATTTTACATTTTTCAAGTTGTCTGACAACACATATCCTTTTTTAATCCAGTGTCAACCAAAAGTATTTTTGCCTTTGTTATTTAAGAATTTTCCTTAATAGAAAAAATCGGGTATCCGTCAAATTGAAGCCTCCTGTGGCGACCAAAAACTTTCAAAGCCGCGTGAAAGAGAACGAAGCTATTTACAATAATTGTCATAGATAAAAGTACTTGCCTTGATAAAGCGTTAATTTAAAAAAAAAAAGGTTTAAGACTAATTTTTAGCTAAATATTGAATAAAAACCTAGTTAGAGGTACATATATTTATCAAAACACAACAGCTAGTTGTAAGACTAAGAATAATTAAGCAACATCGATTTCTAGAAATGTATTTATCAAGAGCAGCAAGGTGTGCTAACGCGAGTACCGGAACATATACTCCAGTGTATATTAGGAACATATACTCCAGAAATATTATTTTTCAATAAATTCAAAACCGTCGTATAAAACCGCAAATAAATCAAAATGAACTAACGAAAATAATGGAAAATAAACCACAAAATTTGTTCTCAAAGATTCTAACTACATTTCGACTTTTTAATTTAATTAGTAAAAAATTGATTTACTATTTAAAAATTTTCTTAAGAGAAAAATCTTCTAGCCAAAGTTTATACAAGGGGAAAACGCCAATTGTGAATCCAACCATAGATTCTTAAACGCAAGAGAACAAACGAAAAATTTCAATTTTGGAAATGATACAACAAAATCAGTTTATAATTTACTGAACAACCCGGAGGCGTCCTTGATAAAACTATCAATTTTTCTGAAAAATGAGTTACCGATAAGTAGAGAGAATGTATTAAAAGTCATCATGTAACCTAATTGAAGTTTACTTTGATATTCTTACAGCAAGTAAATATTTCTTGAGCCAACAATCTTAACATTTAATTCAAGAAAATATGCATTTACTGCTTAAAAATTGAAATATAAAAAGTTAGTATTTTCTTAATCCAAGAAATACATAGATAATAGATATATTAAAAGCATATTGGAAATATATTTTAGGATCAATGTAACTTTATTCACTGTGATAATAGTTTGGTAAGTTTAAGGTTGACGTAGCCTAGTTTTAGCCCTTCCGCGGAGGATACTGGGAAATATATACAACAATATCTTTACTAAATTTCTTCATCAACACCAAAAGGTAGTTTTAAACTCAGAAATTCTATTGAAATTCAAGTAAAACGAATCATATAATTATTATTATTAAATTTCCATGAATTATAAATAATGATTTGATATTTCAATATTTATTTATCTTCCTTTTGAAAGAACTGAAGTATTTATACAAAACAAACTGAACTCACGAATTAATTACATAGTTTCTATTACAAAATAAATGAACATTTTCTTTTGATTTAAACAACTACGTTTATGAAGAAGACGACTCCACCATACAAATGAAACAAAACAATCATAGTTCATTATACTTCTAGATTCAAAACACTATCTGTATATTTATATAGGGGAAGGTGCTGTACCTTGGTACACAACTTATTTGCATACATTTTTTAACACTAGAAAGCTAATGTTCGTCAAAGTACAAGCATTCAATAATTATCTCCAAATTACTTCCTACTAGTTTTACGTTCACAATTGAGGTTTCCAGCAAGAAGTGAATAAATTCAGTATAGGTTAGATTTCATCGCATCGAAAAACTTCAATTTTGGAGAACACACAGTTGTTTTTTGCCCTAAAACTCTAAAAGATTGATAAAAAGTTCTAATTTAGTCATTATTATTTCAATCCACAATTATATTCAAATAACATGTGCAATTGATAAATAACTACATTTCGTTGTTTTGGTATACGGTATATTAAGATATTCGCCGATGGGTGGTACTAAATGTGGAATTATGTTGATTCAGTTAAAGCACAAAACATGATGGGAAACTTACAAATAAGTCAACAAGAAAACTTAAATTTTAACCTCTTGCACTAGCAATTTTTATTTCCCTTTTACTTGAAATTAAAAACATATGAACAATCATCCCATCGGTTGCTTGTCTATGTCCATCGGTTGCCTGCATCTACAGTGTATTTTTTTAGAGGCTCACATCTTTGAGTTGAAAACACATTTTTGTTTGTAATGTTTGGTTTTCCATTGCATAATTATAGGACTCACGCCAGATTAAACGCTTGCAGATAGTTGAAATTTCAAAATTGAATTTAAGTTGAATTTTTTTATATAATTTTTTGAAACTTCACATAAGAATATTTTTTTAAAGGATATGTAAAGTCTTTGGTTTACGCCAATAAACCAGAGATGGTTGAACACTTAAGGACTACAACATTCGGCAGATTATTGGTGAAATACTACCGCGATGGTTGCGAAAAGTGTGTGCAAATTGGACATCCAGATTGCGCAATCTACACGCTATTTTCTCAATAAAGCCAGTTTCATTGATTTTTATAATATTTATCATGTTTTATTTTTATTTTAAATTGTGAACCTCTAAAATACCCGTTTAACTCTCACAGGCAGCAATATTTATGAAGAAACTGAAGAGTATCATCTAAGGCACATTCAAGATACAGCACTTGATCCTACTATTAGGTTAGACTCAAAACATTATATCTATGTACCACTAGTTCGATTTACATCTAAGCTTATAAATATCACGAGTATGACAGAAGAACTGTTGTATAGCTTAAAAGACATCGAGCCACGATACAAATCACTTTTGCAAATCCATGTAACATCTATAATACCTCTTACTTAGATGAATTGCTTAACGCATGTGCTCCGTCATACTCGTGATAGTTATATGCCTAGATGTAAATCGAACTAGTGGTATAGGTATAATGTATATTTTTCATTGTTATAATAAAAACATATCAAATGATAAAATAATAATATAATTCGTTCTTTGCGTCTATTTTCACTTATTATATTCGTTGCAACTATATTTTTTAATTAATAAAAAGAGTACTACAACAACCACTATGATTCCTTTTGTAAACTTACTTTAATTTATAAATATCTACATGGCTCTTATATTTTAAAATATAATACCTCTGTGTGTAGGATTTTATATCAATTACCATCGTATTTTCTATTTAATGGTATCACGGTACGAAATGTATAGCGTCTACTACAATGCTGGTATGGTATAAAGAGATAGATACATATAGTATGTAGGTTAGCATAAGTAATATTACAGCATTGAATAGGCATATGACACCCATACTGCATTGACTCGTCCATCATAAATATTGCCCTTGTTACTATTTCCTCAATTGTTAAATCAGAATGGCGTTCACACTTATACTGCACGGTGATTTCCACAAAAAATTTCTTACCGTATACAGAAAACCTTCTTGAAAGACTGTAATCACGTAGCTATATTACTAATCGAAAATCGAAAAGGTAAGCCAATAAATGGAAATTATTTTAAAATCGGCAAGTTTACGTGGTTGCAATGTTTCAATATTGTCCAAAAGTTTTGGATTGCATACCCGGTAAGAGTAAATGAGATGTGATCCGATTTGATGAAAATCGTATATTCCGGAGCGATTTTCTAAACCGAAACCAAAGAAACTTGTCTTTTATTCGCCAAATCACTTTAAATTTGATATTTTATTCAATTACTATCCTTAAAATAATTCAGCTCATTTAATTGACGATTAAATGACTAATTTTCGAGATATCTCATGAATTGGTCCGAAATAAAAGATTTACGGCCACGATTTAGCCGATATTTCAAAAACAACTCATACAATCACTAAAGTAAACCATTTTTTGTATTTGTTGAGTCGTAATTACATAATATAAAGAGTTGATTTTCTAGAGAAATAAGAAATAATACTTTATATTTCGTTATAGGCAATTTTATTACAGATATGCTATACAAATTACATAATGAACAAAATTAAAGCCTAATATCATTTCTCTAGCCTATTTTCCCTAAGCGGTATATTTTTAGACGATGAGTCTATTTTTCGTCATTAGAAAGCACAATAAGCTTTAAAATGAAGAGTAAATCGTGGAATTTGGTAATATCACGTAGAAATAGAGAAATAATATATAATCTTGTGAACAAATAGCAGCAGACAGGTGCATATTATATAAATACTAATAAAAATACAAATAACTAATATTTTTCAAAGAACCAGCTCTAATTGTACTAAAAAGTAGAAAATAATTACTCAGAGTTATTCATACATGTGAAAGCTGGAGGTCAATCAATGTAACATATGTAGGTTATTTTCGTAACACTTTAAGCTTTTACAATAAGTCATATATGAGTGACTCATAGAAATGATTAATTTCTACTTTTGAGTACAATAAAAGCTTGCGTTATGAATCGGATACAAATCTACAAGCTCTGGTTGTCATTTTGGGCTAGCACTATAGTCAACTAACTTAGTTGATTAAAGCACTGGTTCCAAAGGCCAGAGATCTTGAATTTGAGCCCTATAGTCATCTATGTTAGAAATTTGTTATCAAAGGTTGTTCTCAATAGTTTTGATTCACTCACACTGTATAATATCCACAAATCCCAAGATTCATATGCTCCAATTTAATACTTTTAACCGATTTATATACACATATATAGTTTAGTACGTTACTACACATACAGTAACTTTAACTTGACTTTCATTATTTACTTTTAAGTTTACTTTATGTATTTACTATATACTTGTTGTGTGTATTCTATATATCCTGTGTAGTGTATAGTAAAGTAATGTGTCCCAATAGGTAAGTAAATGTTTAAAACCAACAAACCATTTAAATGACACACTGCTCTACATAAATCCACATATATGTTTTAATTAGTAAAGTTTTACTATAATTTTAATATATGTATGTTGTGTGTACAGTAACGATATCTTTCCAATTCCCTAAACATCTCTCTTAATTCAACGAGTGGTCGGTCGTATCAAAATTGTAATATTTGAACTAAACTAAAAACAAAATTGATTTTACGCTCGTTTATAAATGAAGAAAGGTTGTTGCTCCGCTAAAATTTTACAATCAAATTAAACCTTGGAACTTGTATCAAAAAACGTATTTTTCTAATTTTGTAATGTTGTTAAATCCAAGCCTTAGACATCAACAAACGACAATATTCTCAGAAATTATAGTATTTATTTTCAAAGAAGGTTAAATTTTCAACAGTTAATGATGAAACCGGTTTTTATAGGAACAACAGTTTCGGATACACAGCTTTTCAAAGTTTGTCTATTTTCTCAAGTTACACGATTTCACGCAAAATTCCATCTAGTAAACCGTTAGAGATAGTAGAATTTTCGAACAATTTTTTTTTTTTGAATTTTGTTTTATTTTTCCAGAATGTTTCACAAGACCACTAGTTGAAGTTACCTGTAAATTTTCAACTCCCTATCTTTTATAGTTTTGGAGAAAATGGCTACCAAAATTTTGTCCTAATTTACGCCTTCACGGGTAAACAGTGATCTTTACGAAAAAATGTTTCGAACAAAAGTTGCTTATTTTTTTATAAGGAACATTTCATGCTCAAATTTGTGTTCTATCTATAACGGTTTACATGAAGCTGTCTCTCCGAAACTATCGGTATGTACTACAAAAACCGGCTAAATATCAAATTGTTGCAAATTTAACCTTCTTTAAAAATAAATACTACAGTTTTTGATGAAAAACCAGTCCTTCCAGGTTAAAGTCGGAAAAAACTGCACGGTAAGATGAGATATGAGCTTGTAGTGAAATGTGGTATAATTTTTGTCTATAACTGTACCAGCGCGGGAGACTTCACGCACACAATATTCACTCTATGATTAGTAGTTTCCAATACTATAGTTGTTTCTGTAACAACTGTAATACTCTACTATAGTTTTCCTGTCCATAAAATTTTTTTATATCCCCTCTACTAAAAATTATCGTCTAAATGAGCGATTAAAGGCAAAGCAACTACCTTAATAAAAAATTAAAAAAATTCAAGGCAAACTTTTGATTAAAAACGTATAGACCGATCATTAACCCTAAAAGTCGCTCGAGTCTTGATAGATTCTAAAATCACAGCCCCGACTTATTTTTCCATGTACGTTTTTTGCGGTGTTAAACCAGCCTACAATTCTAAGATCACTATATTTTGATCGAATTTAACTACTTTTGTTCCGATCGGCCCGTTTCTATGTTCATTAAGTATCATAGATGAATACTTGCAGATACTTTTCTGAAGTTTTATAATTAGAGAAAGTTAAATTTATAGAAAATTCGAATGTCAAATGAAAACAGTAAAATGTTCAATTTATAAAAACAAAACCATATACTCTTGTTAAAATAAATGATATTTTTAAAATGCAATCACATTTTTCTATCTACACAAACATTAAGCAAGCAACACAAACCAAACGTAAGATAATAAATTATTACTTAGAATAGAAAAACTAAAACTAAGGATTTGTAAACAAGATGATTTTATTAAAAGTTTCCACATAATTTTTTTTAAAAACGGATTTGAATATAAAAAAGTGGTAAAATCTGGCTGTCTTTAGGTAAGAAGAAAACGGATTGCAATATAAAAGAGTAGTAAAGTCTTCAGGTAAGAAGAAAAAAAAGCGTCTACTTTTATTTTCCAAGGGCGCTTTCCGGAGTAAACAAAATTCCATTTTGAATTTTTTAATGGAACTGCCTATTTTTGGTTACTGATTTTGAAAATTTGTCTCAAATTAATTAACATTTTGTTTGAAAAAATTGCTTTCCTAGGCTTTAATTTTCGGTACATAATTTTAAAATTTTTTAAGGATAAGAACTATAGGAATAGAATTCGTTTTTCAATAAAAAATAATACCCTGTGCAAAAATTATTATTTTGAGATCTTTTTGTGTGCAAACTTTTTTTTGACCTGAAAATACTTAAATCTGGTGGCAAAAATTGAAGCCTAGGAAGCAAAAAAAATTGCAATCAAAGGATGATTTTTTTGAAGTAGAGAATCAGAGTATGTAACAAATCATTTACCTCAGAAGGCGTCCTCGAAAAATTAAACTAGACATTTTTTTTTTCCCATTATTAAGAAAGCAGAATGGACTAGAAACTTTTCAAAAAATAATATTGTATATATACATTAAATATATGATTTTAAAACAATCTAGAAATAGATATAGATAATCTATTAGAAAATATCTACTTTACTTAAATGGTTTTTCGGTTTGTTCTATCAGAGTATCATCATCAAATGTTAATGAAACATAAATTTATTGTGACTGATCTGAGACATATCTTTCTAAAATGTCCATTCATTTTATATATCTTAATAGATTTGTGATAAAAAGATCAATGAAATCTGTAATAGAAGATAATATTTTATTTTTACAAGAGAGTAATTTATTATTATCAAATAATACTTTTTTACCAGTTTTTATTTGTAAAAAGGAAAAGTACGTTACCCCTAAAAAAAGAAATTTTTCGATGATTTTACAACGGAAACATCCATTTGAGCATCTTTAAAGTTTTTTTAGTAAATTTTGGCACTTTATTGTGTATTTATTTGCGCTGATTTTTCACGATTTTGGTGTTTATATCTGGAATCCCGACAAGTCCTATAAAGTATACAAAGAAAATTGCAATAAGGGCCTAAAAAATCCTGTTGACGGTTAGTTAAAGCATCAAAATCCTAAAAAATCAGCGAATACTATCAACTGTTGAAAATTTTATAAGCGTATAAAAATCAATTTCATCATTGTTTCAAATAGTTTCTGTATAATTTTTAATAGAAACATAATTAGAAAAGTAATTTTGCAGGCTGTAGTTAACGATTTCAGATTCGAAAAAAATCCTGAAACTCAATTAAACAAGTAGCTACGTATATTTAATTAAAATTGTTCACAATTAATTGTACAACATGTTTAAACAGGTTCGAAAATAAATTATTTATAATAACATTAACACAAAAGTCATACCAACAATAATAAAATCAATGGATTTAGTATTTATTGTATGTTATAACAATGATTCTTAGGTCAGGAAAAATCATTAAAAATCTTCCATTTTGATATTTGCGATGTCAATATACGTACAATATTTCAATTTTATTGTAAAAGTATTGCAAGCCTTGGTTTGCCCACCCTTGGTCAAGACCAATAAGTCAAGAGTGGGGTTACCACCATTGGTTTAGCAAGCCTTTGAATTTTTGACATTTTTTACTTGTATCCAGACTAAAGCCATGCCGGTTGCTTAACCAGATGCTAGACTATAACTAGAAACAAAATCTAACCCTCAACGTTAAAACGATGTTTTCATCACTCCTATAATAGGCTTAAATTGAGTTTCAATTTACAACAATACTAAAACCACAGTCATTTACAACAATAATGTTCAAATGTATGAATGAATTGTCTATTATAAAAGATCTCACTCTTTTCATGGTCTTGTCATTCCATAGCTGCATTTAACTTCCGTCTTAAAAAAAGGTGATTGTGTGTCTGTGTGTCTATCTGTGGTATCGCAGCCTTAAACGCATGAACCAATTTTGGTTTTTTTGTTTTGTTTTTTTTGGACGGTAATTTGATCGAGAGATTTCTTAACTTTGTCTCAGGTATAAGTTTAGGGTTTCGCATTCGATAAAAACTAGAAATGAGGTGCTAAGCTTCTAAAAAACTTTTTTTGAAACATAGCTAAGAACACTTTCTTTCCAAGAAAAAAAAAAGTCGATCAGAGAGCCTGTTGACGGTAAAAACATTAAACTTTGGAATAACTGTGTTTTTTTAATTTTTTAGTTTCAATAGTAAAAATTTCATAATTTCTAAATTGAAATTATTAACATGTGTATGAAAAACTATTATATACATAAAAATCCACAACACAGAGTGTTTTCAAGCGGTCACCCATCCTAGAACTAAGTGTACTCAGTGTTGCGTAACTGCAATGATCGGGTGGTAGCCATTGTTTTCAATGTAGGCGTGACCTGTGACGATGACGCAAGTTCCATAATTTTTGTTCACCCGAAAAAGTGCTCAACGTCCCTAAAGAAATTTCACTTCAAAAATCAAAGACAATTTATCCATTTCGTAGCTACGGTGTCGCAAACGAATGATTTTATTTTTATGTCGGGGATTTTTATAATTTTTGAATTAAATATTATTTAAAATTTAATTCATTAGTCATTTTCCCAATAAAATTCATTTCATTTGACTTATCTATTTTACCATTCACAGCTACACAGTAAATCATTCCCGATATATACAAAAGTATAAATGATTGCGAATTGTTAGTACACATATATAACATATTATGGCATCGCATGCCATAGGTTATTATTGGTATACAACAATTCATTCACAATCATCAATTTTATTACAACCACACAATTGGTTTTTGTTTGATTTACTATTGAAACATACATAAATAGCAAATAAAACATAAAACATAAAACATTATGCTATTTATTGTATTGTGTATGTGTTTTAGTCACAGTTAATTTTATATAAACTAAATATCACAATATGATGATGTTAGTTGTTATAAACAAACATATACATAACTGTATGAACGTAAGTTTAGTTTGATTTTGTTATAGTAAATAAATTGTATTTAATATGTATTTTAAAATATAATTTAATATTATTTACTCCTAGTTATTATCATAAAATACCGTTATATGTATAGTTAATATATTTATATTTCTATATATCAAAACTACGCAATAAAAATAATTATATTTTTTATTCTTAATTCTCATACTGTACAAATTTTCTAATTAAATAATACTTCTTTTAATATTATATTTCTACTTTTTAAGAAAATTACTTGAATTAAATAACACTTAAATAATACTCTCAAAGGTTTATACGTTTAAATATATTATACACCGTGTTCTGTTATTAACTGCAGAAACCTAACTTTTCAAAATAAGCTCATCAAGAGCAACAAAAAAACTCTTTTCCAAATTTCGATCTGAGCCTTAATTTGGGAGCTACAGGTATGACAAAAATTGATAAATTTGATTATTCATTGGCTGTCATTCGATAACCAGTAACCAATGATAATAAGAAGATAATAGTAAATTTTTTTTAAATAATATTCAACTGAGGTAGGGATTGTTAGAAATTATAACATGATTTGATTCGTTTATATTATTTTGCAAAAACATTAAATTATTGTACGTAAACAAATAAACTATGTGACAATGGGTGTGGTTTGCTTGCTTAGATCCAATGATAAATTGTTTACTTATAATTATTATTATTTTCTAAGAATAATAGAATAAAAATATTTAAATTATAAAAAGTGGGACAATTTAATAATTTGATACATTTTTTGTTTTTTATTATTCTGAGAAAATAATAATACTTATAAGTAAACAATTTATCATTGGATCTAAGCAAGCAAACCACACCCATTGTCACATAGTTTATTTGTTTACGTACAATAATTTAATGTTTTTGCAAAATAATATAAACGAATCAAATCATGTTATAATTTCTAAAAATCCCTACCTCAGTTGAATATTATTTAAAAAAAATTTACTAATATCTTCTGATTATCATTGGTTACTGGTTATCGAATGACAGCCAATGAATAATCAAATTTATCAATTTTTGTCATACCTGTAGCTCCCAAATTAAGGCTCAGATCGAAATTTGGAAAAGAGTTTTTTTGTTGCTCTTGATGACCTTATTTTGAAAAGTTAGGTTTCTGCAGTTAATAACGGAACACGGTGTATATATATATATATATATATACACCGTGTTCTGTTATTAACTGCAGAAACCTAACTTTTCAAAATAAGCTCATCAAGAGCAACAAAAAAACTCTTTTCCAAATTTCGATCTGAGCCTTAATTTGGGAGCTACAGGTATGACAAAAATTGATAAATTTGATTATTCATTGGCTGTCATTCGATAACCAGTAACCAATGATAATCAGAAGATATTAGTAAATTTTTTTTAAATAATATTCAACTGAGGTAGGGATTTTTAGAAATAATAACATGATTTGATTCGTTTATAATATTTTGCAAAAACATTAAATTATTGTACGTAAACAAATAAACTATGTGACAATGGGTGTGGTTTGCTTGCTTAGATCCAATGATAAATTGTTTACTTATAATTATTATTATTTTCTAAGAATAATAGAATAAAAATATTTAAATTATAAAAAGTGGGACAATTTAATAATTTGATACATTTTTTGTTTTTTATTATTCTGAGAAAATAATAATACTTATAAGTAAACAATTTATCATTGGATCTAAGCAAGCAAACCACACCCATTGTCACATAGTTTATTTGTTTACGTACAATAATTTAATGTTTTTGCAAAATAATATAAACGAATCAAATCATGTTATAATTTCTAAAAATCCCTACCTCAGTTGAATATTATTTAAAAAAAATTTACTAATATCTTCTGATTATCATTGGTTACTGGTTATCGAATGACAGCCAATGAATAATCAAATTTATCAATTTTTGTCATACCTGTAGCTCCCAAATTAAGGCTCAGATCGAAATTTGGAAAAGAGTTTTTTTGTTGCTCTTGATGAGCTTATTTTGAAAAGTTAGGTTTCTGCAGTTAATAACAGAACACGGTGTATATATATATATATATATATATTTCGAGTGTGTCGATGATGTTAGTCATTGCTTTCCTCCTAAACGGACGAATTGATTTTTATGAAATTTGTTGTGTGTGTTCAAGTGGATACAATCACGGTCTAGATTTACCACCCGATTCACTCCAACTAATTTTGATGGTTTGAGCATCAAACAAATTAAATTTCATTAAATGGTGGAAGCGCATATAAATCATATATTACATTATATTACAATATACTATGTATTATGTATTTTTAATATTATTGAGGTATTATTTATTATTCAGGTGTTATGAATAGGTATTTAATAGAGCTTTATGCGAGCGCCGTGAGTTTCACTGCCGAAGGCTCCTAACAAGCCAAAGTCCGAATAAATAGGAGTAAAATTTGGGTTTAGCAGGATGGATAGGAGACAAAAGATAAGAATATAATTTGTGTTTAGCGAGATTGGGAAGGGGGGTCTAGCGGTTTGTCTTAGCGGGGGCAGGCTAAGCATAGTATAAATAGTAAGGAATTGGAGTTACGTTGCCACAAGACAACGTCGGTCGGGTCCGCTAGTAAATATCTATACTTTTACAGAATTATAATTTTAAAAAATTATAAAATTTCTACTTCTTTATTTTAAAAGAACAGGTCTCCTCATTTACGAACTCGAACTCACTTTTTACATACTTAGAACTCAATTCCCAGTTTGATACCTCTTTTCGTATTTGAGTAATCGTGTTTACGAACGGACAAACAGAAAACCGAAAATGGACTAACTAGGTTATTTTATGAACACTTATAACAAAATTTTGTTCGTAAAAATAATATTTTTAACGTTACAAACTTGGGACTAAACTTTGAATATCTTGATATATTTCATATATACATGGTATAAAAATGTGCAGTAAAAATATTTGCGCGTAGAAAAATAAAACGTATAATTTTTTTTCTGTTTTTATTGTATCATTGACAAATTAACTAGTTTCATTTAGAAGTTCAAATAAAAATAAAATTTTTAAAGCAAATACTACACATTTACTTTGTTGGACAAACATATCAACACAATATAAACAACATATCGTTCCTATAATACCTATATACTTGTATATAGTATATTCGTTGTGCGCGTAGTCATGGTAGGGACAATAAAATCGATGCCAGCGTTTCCAGTGAAAAATTTTGGCGTTAAAGGGGGCTGTTATTGCTAATTTGCAGTTCTTTACATGTTAATGTTATAGAAATGTCAAATTAAAATTATTGTAAAACACGAATTAATTAAACTTAATGCATTAAAAATTGTGAAAATAAGAAATCAAATTGCACAAATATTATTTTTCAAATATAAATTATCATAATTATTTATTTAAATTTGTGAGACAATAATATTAAATTTTCAATGTAAGTCTTAAATGCAATCCATACAATTATATATGCATCCATACAATTCTATAATTAAAGTAGTGTATCGTTACCATGGAAACAAAACTCACGCACGGAGCGAATAGTAGTAGGTAATAATGATTATAGTCAAACATTATATAAAATACCATAAATAGTCGTATATATAATAAAAATGTAACCAATTTTAAAAACTAATTAAAAAACCAATTTGTTCTACTATTTGATATGTTGATATATAATTTTTTATTTACAGCACACAAAACGAACGGTCGTACGTTGTAGAACGTAGCTAACTAAAGCATACCTATATAGCGTAGTACTACGTTTATAACCAAACCATAAACAACAACAAAAAAACAATAGGCTATATTAAAAAAAATTTTGTGTGTTGACCAGATGTTATATATGCGAGGACTAAATGATACTCGCAATTTTGAACACGAATTGCAAATCAAAATATATCGACAAAAAGGCATATTTTCTCTAGACATGCACCCGAGTATATTCTACGTTTTACCATCTTCATTTTTATGTAGTATCCTGTTCAAGGTTTTTATCAAAAGTCGGTGGTCGGTGGTTTAAATCATCAGATATGGTTTAAAAATATTACAAAACTGAATACTAAGCAAACTTCATTCTTTGCTTACGGCATTTTTACAAGCTTGAATTAACCCCCGAACCAAAAAAAAGGGTATTATAAGTTTGAAAGATACATTTTTGTTTTTTTGGAAAGGTAATTGAATGGGGAGTGTTCTTAGCTATGTTTCTAAGAGCGAGTTAAGGGTTTCGTACCCGGAACAACTAAAAAATAGGCTCTAAGGAAAAAGGTAAACGCAAGTTCGTCTATTATTGCAAAACTGATTTACAGTGGGTTTACGAATACATTTTAGCAATCCCTAGCCGCAAGAAAGTTTTTAAAACAAGCCCATCTATTATTGCAGTCCCGATTCACAGTTAGCTCAAGACTACATTTTTGGAATCCCTAGCCACCAAAGAGCCTATATTCACGAAATGAGACTTTCAGAAATTTTGTCAACATAGTGTGTATCTGAGTACAGATACTTGTAACGACCTGGTGATTCTTATTTCTTCTTGATCTTATACAATATCAATTGGATTGGTTACCATCTCTCATGTATAACTTTGGTTAACAAAACAACCTTCAGAAAGTGGACTTCAAGACATGAATCAAGCTTTTTCATTTCCTCAATGTAAGAGCTTGTTCTTACAGACACTTGCCGTGAAACCCAGTTTCTAAAATTGCCATACTTAGTTCCAACTTTTTGTCACTATACTCTCCTATTGTAATTTCTTTTGTGTGAATCAAGCTATGAGAAACGCCAATATTGTTGCTTGCCGCCGCCATATTGAGAGTGTGTGAGTTTCAGCACCAGATAGCAGAAAATGGAACTAAATTTAAATAAATAGTCTAGGCAAGTATTAAAACGTTCTCGATCCGAGTCATTTGCCAAGCTGTTTGATTAAATGACTGAATATCGTTCAGACCGTCAAATGTCAAATTTCTTAAGTACACATTTTGGTAACATTCACAAAAATATTCTTTATCATTGAATTATTAAGAATAAAACAAAATACTATTTTGATGCCAAAAGCTGTGTTCCAATGACGAGCGCTCATGGCAAAAACAGGCTATTTCAAAAAAAATAATATATAGAAGATATATTTATAGGCAACGAATAACTTCATGTCCCTAGAGCCGTATTATTGATAAGCAAACAAAAAATAGTATTACATATTTTTTCAAACAAAAATTAAAAATAATCATAATTTTTTAACAAACGAATTTTTCTAAATGAAACATGTTTTTAAATAAAATATCATTCAATAAAGGCGTGGTTAACTTGCCAGAAAAAATATATAAAAGACTTTTTTTTTTGAAAATTTAATTAAAAAATTCAATTAAAAATTGAAAAATCGAAAAAATTTTAAAAACAAAAATGATTTTTGCAAAATAACTACTAATTTGTAAATTTAATTACTGTTCATTTAAAATAAAGCTCGAAATTTCCTCAAAATAAACAGTTTTTATAATTTTATTTTCTATTAAAGATCGAAAAATAGACACTTATTTGAGTATTATTTTTGCGTCGAAGCGAGTTTAATGCTTTTAAAAATTGTTCTTTGGCAATTGATAAATTATTAATAAAAAATTCTGAGCTCCTCAAATTAAATCTCTAAGAAGCATAATTTTCCTTAAAATTAAACCGTTTAACAACATAGTTTCAAAAAATAAAAATTGTAATTGATAAAATTTTCTTTTCGTAAAATTATTTTAATCTGTTATAATTATAAAAACATGGTGAATAGAAAAAACTGTAACAAAATTAAAAAATGCATTTAATTTTTGTTACTTTTTTAAATAAATATATATATATATATTAAAAACTTATTAAAATATTATAAAAATATAATTATAAATATTATATTATTATACTAAAATAAATATGTTTTCTAAAAATAATAACTACATTTTAATTAAATGTTTTTAATTAAAATTATATTTTCATATAATTTAAATTCCTTTTCTAGGATACCGTAGTTTATAGAAAAAGATTTAGAATCTTTGTAATTGTAATATCATATATTGTGTAACTTTTGTCGAAAGTAGCTTCAAAATTGTTTTACTTGATGATGAATTCTAACTTTATGAAAATAAAAGTGAAGATAACATTAAACACAAAATTTAAAATAGTGTATTACGGAGTATTTGATTTGTACAGTTTGTCGCATTTAAGATAAAGACTCCGTCATATGTTCGTTATTTACAAGAATATCGATTTGAAATTTTGTATAGTCATACAGGGTGTGATGGGTGAAATTTTTTTAGATACCTAACCGAAATCTGAACTTTAAACACAGCCTATTACAAATTTATAAATAGGGCTGATTCTCAATAATTTGCCTAGCTCCAGAGATGGTTGGAGAGATGGAAAAAGAATATTTTTTTATACCCATATACTGATTTTCATGACAAAATTCGGAAATAAATGGTCAAATAAACCTGACTCAATTAATTTCGAAAAATGACATGGTAAAATATTGAGAAAATTCAAAACAATAATTCAAAAGAAGAAAGTCAACTCAAATATTTCAATTTAAATTAAAATATTTCCAAAAATTTGTTCCAAAAAATGATAGCTCTCTAAGTATCATTTTCATCTCATCTGATATCCTTGACCATTACTTTGATATTGATTTAAGATGGAGTGTTATAAGTTTAAAGTGTTTATCTGTGCGTCTTTGTGTTTCTCAGTGGCATCGTAGCCCCTAAACGGTCAAACCGACTTGATTGAGAACATTTCATAACTAAGTTTCCAAAAATCGATTTATAAGGAATAAATCGCATTTGTCGGGGGTTTTTTAAATTTTGTAAATTTCACTTGTTAACTCTTGTATAAAACTACTTTTAGTCGCATGCCGTTATAAATACCTTAAATCAATTTTTATATGCTTATCATTAACTATAGAAATGATATTGTACAGGAACCTCTTGATAGAAAAAATAAAAATTTGAAACCATAAAATAACTATTATACTTTTCATGCTTTCGTTACCGATATTTTTATCGGCTGTGTCTTTTTATCTCAAATTTCTTTTTTGATTACAGCAACGAATCCACCAGGAAATACATTCCTATATGTTTATGACATTTTCTATAAAATATGTGTTTTATTTTAACAACAAAACACAACAGCAGCAGAAAAAAAGAAAGAAAATTCAAGTATTGTACCAAAAGGAAAATGTGCATCATAAATGTTATTTTTTTAAAACAAAAATGAATTTTCAATTATATATGTATTTAGTTTATTTTTTTCTTCATTTGCGAAAAAAAAAAAACAATTATAAAACATAGAAAAATGATTTTCCCATAAACATCATATGTTGTTTTTTATGTATTTTTGTTTTTTTGTAAACATATTGTTTATATTTTGGATGCTATCCAAGATTTTGTTCGATATATATAGAATAGAAAAAAACAATATTGCTGTACAAACTAACGATAATAATCATGATTTTCAGCATATTTTACAATAGTTTTAATTTTTCGCATATACGCTAGTAAAATCTTAAAAAAAACAACAAAAATTGCAAAACACGACGAAAAACTGCTTTTTTGGTATATTATTTAGACCCCTTAAGGAAATGTTAAACTATATTTTTCAAGCAAAAACACGTTGTATTACTTGCGTAATCCGTGCAAAACTGCCTAATTTTCCGGTTTTTTTCAGTTTTTGCAGTTCAATTTACTAGCTTTGAGCTCTACAAACTTTTTTTTCTGACATTAGTTGCTACAATAATTTTGAGAGTATATAACAATTTGAAGCAATTGAGGCCAAACCACAGCTCTGTATGTCTAATAATTTTTAATGGTTTTCAGAAATGTCAAAATTTTTAGTTTTGCTTAAGTTAAATCGTTAGAAATAAAACAAAAGCTTAAATGTAAAAAAAAAGTTGCTGATAAAAAAATAAAAATATTATGTTTGAAACAATTTTTCGTTAACATCAGTGTTTTCTCGTGAGGGGGAAAATTCAATTGGGGCAAAACTTGTCCACTTTCTCAAAAAATATAACAGATAGAGCGATGAAAATTTGTAGGTGGCTGTGAAAAATTTTCCATTTTTCCTAAAACAAGTAAAAATTGCGGCCGGAAGACGATGTATAGCTGCTCTTTTGCTGTGTTAGTTGGAACCCTCAATGGAGCGTGAAACTACGTTCCCTAAGGGGCCCAATTCCCTAAGGGGCTCAAATATCATATAAAAAAGCAGCTTTACATCGCGTTCTGCGATTTTAATGTAGAATATGACTGGTGAAATATTGATCGCACGTGTTTTATTCATATAACAGACCGCAAAGCCTCATTTTCATCGAAAAATGAATACAGTATAGAGAAATCGATGATTCGTTTGGAGGATTAGATCCTCCACCTTTACGAATTTTCAAGGAAGTTGTTGTAATACAGAAAATTAATGTTTTTACCACGATGACTTGGGGGTCAAATATATGGAAATTGAGCTTTTCAATTTGCATTGTTTTACCGTATATGAAATTTGAAAATTTATTTTCTACAAAAGTACCATCATAAAGAAATAGTTGAAAAATAAAAAAATCTTTAACCTAAGTTTCCATAAGTTTGAAATTCGAGATATAATTAAAACTACAATTTTCTTTCGTATCTTTTAAATTTAATTCCGAAAATAGAAGTTATGTTTATCTCTTAAAATAGAAGTTCCTTTCTCAATTGGAAAAATTGATAATTTAATGTAAAAAATTGTAAATTTTCATCTAAAAATTCCAAATTTCATAAATAGTTTAATTTTTAAATCATAAAATTTGTGCCCAAGCTGTTTGAATTTTTAATTTTTATATTAAGAAAATCATACTACCCTGCGGTATAATTACGATAACACACTTATAATGGTTTTCAGCAGGCGTTGGATAAATCGATGTTTATTAATTTACAATAATACTGTTGAAATGTATAAATAAACTGTCTGAGAAAAAAATAGCCCACTCTTTTAATCGTCAAGTCATTCGAAGGTTTAGGTAAGCTTGTTTATGACAGCCATTTTAACTGCTTGACGCTATTAGTGATTTACCAAAACGATTACGACATACGACAATCATTGTAAACGTACCATTATAAAATCTGACAATGTAGTAGAAATGTGTTAGTTTTATTCAAATAAAAATATTTTTAAAAGATCATTAGGTACGTTTTGAAAACACAACATTTTAAAAATATGCAAATGTTTATTATTATTATAAAATAATCATATTTTTTTATATTTATTTTTATTATGCAAATATCTACATTATTTTTTTTTATACTTAACATAAAATTTAATAAGATGTTATGATAATAAAGATAAAAAGATTGAAAATAGCTGTGTGAAAAAATATTGATAACGAAAGAATTATTAACATGATTTTTTTTATAAAATTCGTCAGCCAGGCACTAAGGCAAACATCAAAAAACATCGATAATAAGCAAGTATCAAATGTGTATACACGGTGTTCATTCGATAACCAGCAGCCAATGATAATCAGTAGATATTAGTAAATTTCATTTATTCAACCAAAGAAGGGATTTTTAAAAAGTATATCTGATTATCATTGGCTGCTGGTTATCGAATGATAGTCAGTGAATGAACAAATTTATCAATTTGTGTCATACCTGTAGCGCCCAAATTAGGGCTCAGATCCAAAATTGGTAAATAACTTTTTCCATCGTCTTTATGTGCTTATTCTGTATGCCAACGATCTGCAGTCAATAACAGAACACCTTGTATACAGGGCAGCCATTTTAATATATTATGGCTAATAGTTCATTTTATTGTAAACAAATCAAAAAATAACTTAAACAAGTTTGATAGGAGACATCATGATCTGACATTAGTTTCGGCTTGGTTCCCCGGGTTAATTTAAAAGTCAATTTAGATCCTAAAAGGTAAGGTAAGCAACCCGGAGAGTTCCCCCATCAAACTCAGCAACTTTTTTGATTGGTTAGCTACAAAATGAGCTATAAGCCATTATAGATTAAAATGTTCCACCCTATATATCCATTTCATACTTTGCCTGTTTTCTTTGTTGTAAGAAGTTCGCCTTCGTGTCTAGCCGAAAGCTTTATACCAAAATCATGTACCTTAATCGTTCATTCATATCAATATTTTTTCTCACAACTTGCTGCAACATAAAAAAAATATTTATTTTTATGTTATAACATTGGTTGTGATAAAAAGATAATTTTGAATATTTTCTCGTAAATAAAAAGGGATAATTTTATTTAATGGATTCAAAATAAAATTACAAAATTACATATTGTTGAAGGAATTTTTTAAATAATGTTATGGTGGCAAGAAAACTTCCAAAAAGAACCAAAACTAGAGATTTGACAAGTATTATAGATTTTCGTCAACTTTTCTGATTGGACAACTTTTGGTAGAAGTGAAATTCTCGGAAACGCTTCAAGTTCACCGTTTACAGGAATCCAGTGTGGGTTAATAATATGAAATGAGGTATTCCACTTCTGAGGAATGAGAAAATGTATTCGGTGAGCGAAAAATAAGAGCCGAGTTTAAATAAAGTCGGAACCTTAATTAAGATCGTAAATTATTCACTTTTTGAAAAATTATACTGTTTTTCTTAGTTGGCATAATACAAAACAAATAGTACAAAGCAAGAATCAAAATGTAGCACGTGATCTGTAATTCATAAAGGTCTCTTTTCAAACCACAACTTTCAAAAAGTTCAAAAAAGAAGTTTTAATTTCTTCAAAAATAATGATGTTGTTTTATGACCTTTGAAGTACACTCAACTAACTTATTGTTATAGCATTTGAAGATTAACTCTTATGACTTTTCGAGTCCATCCGAATAGTGGTACGGTTTCGGTAGAAGGGTAGTGTTTCGATGGCAATCTATGCAGAGATGAATAATGTTTCAGGTCATATTAACATGCAATATACTACTTCGATTGTTTCTTAGTTTCAAGATGCTGTTCATATATTTCATACAAGTTGCATTCCACCATTGTTTTTTTTCTGTCTATCAAAAAAATTTATTACTTTATATACAGAAAACATAGAACATGTTAATATAAAAATAATTATATTCTTGGAATATTTTAAGAAGAGACTCTTAAGAAAAAATATGGGAAAAATATTACAACGAACCTAGTAATATAAAATGAAAATAAAGTTAAAAAACATAAAAGCAATGAAACATCTTTAGGTAATCACTATTTAAATATCTACTCACGTTTTTATTCATCGCCATTGCTATTGCCTCTGTTAGACCATTTGGTAATGGCATATCAAGTCCTCCATTTTCTCGCTTAAAGATTGAACAGTTTTTACTAGGATAGGCCGAATTATAATAGAATTTTTCATAGCTAATATACAGGAAAAATTGGTTTTCAATTAAAAAAAACAATGCTTTTGTCCACTTAATCATTTTCAACAATCATTCTATCGGGGGGTGTCAGTTTAACAGCCGAATTTCAGAAAATGGTAGATAACGTTTAAATAATGAAAATTCCATACGCTCATAACCGGGAAAACTGTAAAACATGTATAACGTACCTATACCTAATTCAAGTTGCCTATTTATGAATTTTGTAAGTCAACTTTAACATTAACCGTTCCATTGAATTAACAATTTATTGTTTATTAACAAATAAAAACATTTGCGCCACTAACTCATGCATAACTTATGAAATTTTACACCTAAGAAGCACATTCCAGGAGGTTTTAGCAAAAAGCGAACGATTTCTTTCATTTTCCTTTCTTTGAACTTTTAATCAAGTTTAACGTATTAATCAAGTTTAACTCGACAACCTATTTATTTGTATAGTTTAGGCCTCTGTATCATAAACATTATTATTATCGAAAATCGATTTCGTTGTTTTTTCCACACAAAAAAAATTACTAAAAAAATATCAAATTAAAAATTAGTAAAAAAATAAAAAAATAAAACTAATAATTTTTTTTATTTTTAAATTGTTATTATTGTTGTTATTTTATTATTGTTGTTGTTATTGTTATTGTTACTATTATATTTATTTTATTTCTTTTTTCAAAATTTTAATACTTTCATTTGTGTTATTTTATTATTCTACGCTGTGAAAGCCATCATATTGTTTATAATTTTAGTAACTATTGTATAATTTTGTAACTGGGTATTGCCCGTAAATAAATAAATAAATCGTTGATACAAGAAAAAATTTACTTTTTATAACATAAAGAGACAAGTAAACGTGATTATTTCAATCGAAATGGTAATTTATCTTGACTGTTCAAGGTAGAAGCTAGAAAATCTATCTCTATCTAACGGTCTAAAAACCAATGGTATAAAAATTATATCATATTTTTCTTTTCATGAACAAAAAAACCAACTTTATAAAAATGTGTATACCATTTTTTTATAATTTCTATTTCAATTTACAATTTTATTTTAGTAAATGTTTTTTTAAAAGTTATACACACAAAAAAAAAAAAAATTAAAAATTATATAAACGGTGTAAGTAAAGTAGTACTTAAAATAAAATTATTACTTATGTTTGAAAAAAAAAAAAAAAAAAAAAAAAAAAAAAAAACGGTGGAAATTAAATATTAACATCTTGTGTATGAAAGTAAATAACAAATATGTATACAGATTCTGTTTTTCTCGGAAAAACTGAATAAAATTGTAAACAAAGTTCTATGTGTAATTATAAATAATTTTCACGTACACATTTTATTGTTTTCTTCTATTTTATAATTATTTTTTTGTATTAAAAGTTTTTTTTTTCTGAAACCTTTATTTGTTTTTAAACAGGAACACGACCTTGAGATAACTCCTACAGACAATTTCACACGGAAATAGGATTCGAGCATCAAAAAATTTCGTAACCGCAATCTGACAGGGGAATAATATCGAAAAAGCTCTTATAACAGAGTAAAATGTAAATCGAACCGACATTTGCTATCCGGAGTGGAATGGCATAGAAATGTTCAAAATTTTATCCAGATTTCTAGGTAAACTGTACATCCTATCGACAAAAGACAAATATAGAAATTGTGGAAAATAAAACAATCTACAACTTTAGTTTAAAAATTTTGTTCCTTCTATAAAGAAACGAATTATCTGCAAAAAATATATGGTGTCATTCGAAAAAATTAAGTTGACTCCCATAAACCCAGAATCTATCCACCTCAAAATAAATATACATTTGGGATTAATCGATGACCAAACTCTTGCATGAAACATATTTTTGTGTTGTATTTTTATATGCAAATTATCACCAAAAAAGCGATTTTTCAATTTTTTTATCAATTTTCCGTTGCAATATACTTACTTATCGAAAGTTGTCATAACTACGAAAAGAAGGTGAATTTAACATTGTCTGAAAAACTTATTGCCATTTTGCAACACTTAAAAGTAACTTTTGTCCAAGATTCCGCTTCTTAGAAATTTTTTTGTCAAAGAATAGAATAATACACCGACACACCTATTTTCCGCCATTTTTTCGAAAAATTTTGCGAATCTAGGAAATGGATACTCAAAGGAACTTCTATCGGGAAAAATAACTACTCTTTTTTAATGAAAACTATCAAAGGATACAAACAACACTTACCTTGAACCTAGGTAAAGTTCATCGGCTCAGGAACCCTTAGTTTTTGATCTGGTCTCTAATAACCAAACCCTACACCCCTTGGTTCTTTTTTCTAAGAAAACTAAAAGTACTTAAACTTAAAAAGTTTAGGCCGCCCGACTATTTTACTGTATAAAACAATAATTTTTAATAAAATTATGTATAAACCACTAACTTTTGCTGAAGTACCTTGATGTCGATCAATCTTACAAAGAAAGTTTTGTTTTGCTTTTTTTTTTTTTTGTTTTACAAACTACTTTACGAAAAACTTTATTGAAAAATGTGGCTTCCGTTAGTAAGTGGGCTCGTGTGGTATGGTATACGTTTTATGTTAATTAAAAACCAGAAAAAAAATCTGTTTACAAAACTTTTAATTCATTTTTTGTTTTTTAGTTCACTAAAATAGGTACACTTCTCATTACTGTAAAGTGCTCTAATTTAAATTATTATTTACCATTTTTAAATATATTTTTTAATTATTTCGTTTAAGTTTGTTTGTGTGTAGTACATTCAATTAAAAAGTTTCTAGTTTGTGAGAAAACATACTGTTTTATAGTTTTTTTCTTGGTTCATTAAATAATCAAGAGTTTATGAATGAATTTTTTTGTTTACCTAGTGATAATTACTTAGTTTTTTACATAGAAATACGAAGCAATTAATTCACAATGATTTTTACGACGAAATTCATATGAAAAAACGATTTCTACTAGGGGCTTAAAAATAAAAATGTATCGGAGTCGCCAACATCTGCTAAATCAATAAAACTTTAATACAAAAGCCAACCTGAATACCCACTGTCGACCACGTTATCTGTCTGTTAAAAATGATCTAAGGACATTGCCAATCTGATTTATTATATCTCTTTCAATTTTTTTTCTTCGTTTCTATGTTGTTAACTGTTTGTTTGGAAAAAACCATGAATTAAATAATTTCAGGTAAAATTGGTTTCAGGTTTGAATTTTGATAGTGAATTATGTTTTAACTTGATGATACAAAACGAAAAATAAGAACAAAATTTTTCGATATCTGGCGTTATTTTCCAAATATTGAAAATTTTCTTTAATTATTCAACTTTCGATATTTCGAAAACCGAGGCAGAAGTTATTATAAAATTCATCATTAAAGTTGGAAACAAGATAAAAATAATTTCATCCCTATATTTTCCCTGCAGTTTGTAATAAAAGAGTTCCATGGACGAATATTCTCAATAACTGAATTAACATTCTGTATAATTGTTTTCACGATACAAAATAATCGATCTTAATAAGATCTTTCATGATAGTAATTAATTATCTGTATTTTTTTTTCAATGGTTAATAAACCCTACGAAGATTCAACCCTTGTAAGTTGTTCAAGCAAAAATATAATCAAGTATGTATGTACATATACTATTTTTCCGGATTTTACGTCATATACAGAGTGTTTGATAGTAAATAACTTTAATAAGAAGAATAACAGACATAAAAAACTTTCGATCCACCAAGTTCGGAGTCAAAATTACCCTATTTACTAAAGTTTATCAAAATTTTTTCTATTTATTCTTGTTTACTAAATTTTGTGTACAAATTTAAACATCAAAGTTTTTCGACTGTTTTTAACGATACCCAAAGACAAGTAACTTGTCGAGTTAATCTTAATTAAAGAGAATTGGACAACAATTTTCCTTCAATTCTTTTACACCTTCGAAAAAAACGTAAAAATCAAAAGCAATTTTTTGACACAGACTTTAATAAACCTTGATATATGGGATAATTTAAACATAAAAATTCAAAAACAAGGGTCTTTCAATAATTGTTTGAGTACTTTCTATGGTATTGCCCAAAATTACCGAAAGAAATTATCTTTCTTCATCAGTGATATTTTTTTTAAATATTGGCCTATTTTTCCTGGAACTTTCTGTACAATGATGGTGTCTATATATCTCTTATATGTGTATAAACAATGTACCTACTTAAAATCGTTTAAAAAGTTTGCCTTAAAAGGTAATCGACTGTTATCGGTTCATTGGTTTTTACAGTTCTTCCTTATTTTAAGTAGAACGTTTCGATATATTTGTTAGGATATAAATATATAATAAATACACATATATTCAAAAAACTTGAACCCGACTAGAAGAATAAATGTTATACAAATTATACTACCATAAATACTTTTCATTCCATTTTTGCCATTAAAAATTGTTTATTCAAAGCATTAATTTTTCGACTTTCTTATAAACTATGGCATCTTTAGCCGTGTCGATTAGTTTCTTTAAAAAATCTGGTCGAGTTAAAAGGCTTTTAAACCTTTTTTAACGATGTTTAACATTCAAAATGTTTTTTAAGGTAGCTAAAATAAGGTTATAAGGGACAATTTTAGGGTTGAAGGGAAACGAGAAGTTAAGGGACTAATTCTTTAATGTTGTTTAGATAGTTTCAATTTTTCCTCATAATAGTGTACGAATTATATCTGTGTATTATTTAGCATGTTTAAAAGCAGTTTATCAGTAATAAGCCATGCAAACTATAAGGATAAAGTTTTTTTTCCCATAGTTTTACATAATATATAGTCTGATTATAAAGTACTTTTTAACATTGAATTTCGATAATTCCATGACACAAAACCAGTGATGGTATGGAAACAAGAGTCATACTCATCGCAGCTATTGATTTCAATGGAACATCATATTTATTATCATAAATAATATTGAACTTCATCCAGAAAACTTTTTTAAAATCTATGTATAATTACATATAAGTTAATCAAAGTGAATTAAATATACAAAAGAATTCACAGATTGCAAACGTTATTTAGGCATAGTGTGCTATGTTGGTGACGTAGCAATGTTAAAATACAAAAGCCTATGTATAAATAAAACATTATTAAAATTGTAACGTCATACATAATGCACGTAGGTACTGGATAACGTACGTTCAGGATAAATACCAAAAATTTTTTTCCAAACACTACTGAAACTAACAGAGTTTAAAACTAAGCTACTCGAAATCGTTATTTTACAAATATCCTGTAATATTTGTTTTTAAATTAATGTTCATACTCACATTTTGATTAGCAACAAAGTTTTCTATCTAGAAAATATTAAAACAGCCACTTTATAGGAAAGTAGTTTATGAAAAATTTCTCTATAATTATTTAGTATACGTCTCCATACGGACAGGTGAAAATTTCAAAAAAATAAAAAATAAAGTTACTCTCACCTTTAGTTCCTCTGCTGTCTTTAAACTCTGAAACAAAACAAACAAAAAAATTATAAATATTAAAATAATTATGAATATTATATAAGTTCAAAAAGAAAAAATTAATTATAAAATTTTTCTTTCAAGACACTAATTTCAAAGAAAGTTTAAATAAAATCAAATTTACACTTTAATGGTCTATGAGACGGTATAAAGTCGATCTTCACTCATCCAATAACCTGTCATAGTTTTTCTAGCGAAAAGTGTTCATGGCTATTTTTAATTAAATTAATTTTGATCAATTTTTTCCATGAACGATTTTTTTCAGACAAGTTTATAAAATTATTTTCGTAATTAAATTATCATTCCTCTGATACCAAGTCCGATTTGTTAACAGATCGGTGGTGTTACCTATATTGACTTACCTGAGCTACACCGATCTGTTAACAAATCGAAATTGGTATCAGAAGGAAGATAATTTAATTACGAAAACATAAAGTATAGGCTTGTCTGAGAAAAACCGTTCATGGAAAAAATTGATTAAAATTAATTCAATTAAAAATATCCATGCACACTTTTCGATAAAAAAAACTATGATAGGCATGTTTAAAAATCGATAAAATATCATAAAAAATATGTCTCATCTGGTTATCAGATGGGTGAAGATCGACCTTATACCATATTTTTTACTATGAAGAGATTCTCCCGCTTGCTAAACGTAATTTTCGCATTATATACATAAAAATAGTAATTTTTTATATTTTTATTAATAATAATGGGGTTTAACCTCCGTTTTTCAGAAATATATCTATAACAGAGGCCACCAATATTTTTTTTTAAAACTCATCCAATATATAATTAAATTTTTATGATGTGGGTGGAGTTGGATATTCGTTCTTATCCAAGGGACGACAGTGTGATCAATTTTACCGCTGTATAAACTATAATTGGTCACACTGGCACGGAAACACGCAATCTCTAAGTCAGTAGCCGAACGTTTTAAAGACGATCTAGATCGCACGATCACTGAGCCGGTTTACTTTTTACTTAAAATAGATAACTAGCAAAATAAATGTCTTCGTCGATTATAAATCGATTTTTCATCACTTATATAATAAAATATCTTTTACGAATAGAAAACAATCTTTCTTTTCTTCCATTATTTTATAGAAAGCACGCTTTAAGTTTTCTTGTTTTCTTTTTTTGAACAACTTAGAATAAATATATACACACTACTTAACTTTTGAATATTTAATTAAACTTATCTCATCATTGTTGTAATCTTTATAGGTTTTTACAGCTTTTAAATAAATTAAATAATGTAATCAAGCAGAAAGAGCTTGAATAAATGCAAGTAGGTTTATGTGTTATAGAAGCGTTTACTTATTTATTATTTTTATAATGCATTAAGAATAAATAAACAAAGTTTAAACATAGAAAAACTTAGAATAATCTAATACACGCCATAAGATATACAATTACAAACTTTTATAAAACTATTGGATAATATTAATAAAAAATTATTCATGTTAACTTAAATGATGAAATACTCTAAATAATGATACTAAAATATGTATATATTATCAACAAAGTTAATTTAAATCATCGCTTGAAAGATAAACACATGTATAAAAAATTTAAGGAAACAGCCGAAACAAACTCAGGTCTGATCGATTTGTTTGTGGAATCGTAGCTTCTAGATGGATGAATCGATTTTGATTGAAAAGTTATTCGTCAAAAATCATCACCCCTTTTCTAGTTTTTATCGCGTATGGAATCTTAAACTCGAACTTGAAACATATCTAAGAATACTCTCGATAAAATTACCTTTCAAACAAACAAACCAAAATAAAAATCGGTGCTTCCGTTTAGTTACTACCATGACACAAAATCAGGTCTAGTCAATTCGTTTGTGGCATCGTTGCTCCTAAGCAGATAAACTGATTTGGATTTTTTTTTAAAAAGGTTATCTGTTCTAAGCTATATTTGAAAAAAATTTGCTCAGTCTTTAGAAGTTCATCACCTCTTTTCTAGTTGTTATCGGGTACGGAATCCTAAACTCGAACCTGAAAAATAGCTAAGAGTACTATTAAACATAGAACACACTCACTCCTTTGTTAGTCGGGGGTTCAAAAGTTAAAACAAGTCATATTTTATATATAAAGTTATAATTACTTTGAAAAATGTGTAGTGTTTAAAATATGGTGGGAGCGCATATAATTGTCATTTATATACTGAAAGCGGATATATGGTATAATTTAATTGCGCTTCCACCAAATTATCGACATGTATATTTATAAAACATTTTTTCCAACTTTGTTTATTTTTCCAAAAGAAACATTTATTTATATTTTATGGTATCTCTTGAAGTTACGCAGATGGGTATCTTTAATCCAAGACCCAGCTGTTTGATTTTGTCCGTTACAAACTCACATTCACTATCCAAGTTTAAACACGCCTTAAAAAATTCATCTAGCTATTTTCTTTTGTATTCATGATGAGACCCTTGATAGCTTGGCATTTCCCAATACTTCTCAAAATGAGTTTTCCACTAAAAAGTCATTCCTTAATCATTGCTCTTTTCCAAGTTATTTCATATTCAGAAATCCTTTTCTGAAATATTTTTTTAAAACCAACTAATTTTCAGAAATTCAATTTTGCAAAAATCATGAAACAAAGAAGAAAAACTTTAAATGGAAAAAATGGTCGTTATGAAAATCTAAATTCCAGCAAACTAAATTCTCTAAAAGCGGCTATATTCCCCAGAAGGCATTCGAGAAAACAATTTTGGGTAAAAAGTTCGGTTTAAGCTATAACACATATACGATTTTCAAAAAAATGTTTCAAAAAGGTAACATTATTACCTTTTTCATAAGGAATAACTTTCTACCTGAAAGTTTTCTTCTAATTCTTACTGGTCTCGAAGTAGAGTGAGCTTTTCATGGAATCTGTTTTTCACGATAAAACGAGGTATTTTTCGAGTTCCGAACATATAAGTTAAAAAAACACATCTTTATACTTCTTCAAATATGAGAAAAGTCAACACGTGACAATGAAACGAATTTTCTTTCCAAGACATTGTATTTTATTAGTATTTTTCGTCCACAAAATTAGAGCCTTAGTTGTAATTATGGCATATTTAAGTAGTTGTAACATATATAAAACTGTTACAACCTTTTTACAAACTCTGTATAAAACTTGAATAGTTATTATGAGTTACGATAACAATTATAATAATATTCTTAAATTGTTATTACTTAATTAATTTTAGTTCATTTGTAATAACATTGTAAAATTATATTATTATTTCAAAGTTTTAACTTTAATTGTGCTAGCTGGGCTGGTTATTATTAGTTTATAGATAACCAAAGTAAGTCATCCAGACATAGAACAATCTCACAGCTAGTATACGCCATCATTCTCATGAAAGTTGTTAAAACCACAACTGTTATTGGTTTTGAAATAAGTACACAGAAATTAAGTACTCTAAAATTATTATCGTGTGATATGATTGTGTATTTATTGAGAATAGAAGAGGAATATCCGAATTGAAATATTGTGGAAATGCTGATAAATTAATAATGGTTTATATTCAATTTGTGTAATTGGTACAAATCAACGACGAACTGGGAAAAAACAAATATATTTATGAAAAGTGGTGGTTAAACGTTTAATTGTAGTCCACATTAATATGTTTAGGGCCCTTCATTTATCCAAATTCGTTACAATTGAAAATGTGATTTGCTGATTGGGAGGTAAAACTGAAAAAAAGTGTCAAAAAACCGACCATTTTCAAGTTAGTTGCCCGGGAAACTCAAACTTTTTCAATCGATTCAGTTTGTCATGAATGTTAAAATTTTAATGTTTTTTCATAGTTCTGAAAGTGAGTGATAAGAGTGAGTGTACAAGGAAATTTTCATAATAAATATCCGGATCAAACCAAAATATAGGTAGTGTGGACACACATATTGAGTTGACTAGTAAATCCGAAGTATGTCTTTTTTAAACTAATATTACAATTAATTCATACAGTAAAAAATAAAAGTAGCTATAAAATTATATTATTTAAAGAATAAAGTATTTGACTTCTAAAATTAATAAAATTTTAATTAAATTTTCAGAATAGTATCTTGTACGAATGTACGAAAGGAACATAGTTCCTACCAGGGGTCCAAAGAAACTTATCGATCTTTTTTTTTAATAAATCAGTTAAATAATTAGAAAATCACATTTTAATCCTTATTTTTATTATGAAACTGAACATATATTTGTATCAAATTTTTGTGTAAGTAATATTAGTAAAAGTGCTTTTTTTTTGCTCGATTGTAGCAAAAAAATGGCTAAAATTTCATTCTGATGAAAAGTTAATTAAAGGATAAATTGTAAACTTTTCTAATTAACAATAATTTTTATAACCGTCAGCCACCATTCGTAATTTTTTCAAACAGGTTCTTCCAACATATAAAGATCTTTCGAAATCCCCACGTCAAAACATTTTTTTGATATTCATAGTTTTATGGCCTAATTTTTCCTCTTATGGCTTAGTATGGTCATATAATAATGTATTTTTGATAAGATTTGTATAAAGTACTAGAATCGAAATACTTGATATTCTGGATATAAATAAATTTACGAGAGTGTTTATTTTGGTTTAAATTCAATTTGCGATAAAAAAAAATAGTACAAATACAAGTTTTTTTATATTGTGCGACAAAAAAAATGTTTTTTTATGTAAGGGATTTATTACTTTATTTTATAACTTCCGTTGTTCTTGATAGCACAACTATTTTGCAACAAAATCTAAACCATTTAAAAATAAAAATTGATAACCCGAAAGTTTTCTTCTGCTTAGTTTCCATACAGATAACAAACACAGAATACACGGAACATTTCTCTTCGGAGAATAATTACAATTAACTAATTCGTATTGATGGTGTTATAACGGGCACAACAATCGAATTACTATTAATAACCTTATTAATTAATAATTATAAATGATCTATTATATTATGGTATACCATGTTAATAGGCTTTTGTCCACTAAGAATAAATCAATTGGAAAAAAGTAATTCTAATGAGTAATTATGATAGATAGATAACAAAACACATAATTATTTTTTATAAAAAATAAGGATTATTATTATTTTTATAAAATAAATTCAGTGAAATTATTCATTCGGTCACGTGACAGCAAATACCAATCAATTCCCTCTATACCGAACTTTTATTTACAGTTTATTTGCTATTCCACATATTGTTTTGGGCCTTTTATTCTTGCTTGAAGTTGAACTTTGATGAAATAACAACGAAGTTTCACGTTTTCGAAACGATATCTCTTCATATCTCAAATTCATATCTCGCTCTATTGTTAATAAAGTCCAAAATAAATGAAAATCAGTTTTCATCAACAACAAGAAGGTAATTTATAAAATGAAAACGAAAGCAAAAATCGAAACAGTATAGTAAATAAAAAAAGGGCACTATGCAGTTTATTGTACGAAAGGCGAACAAACGGGTATAAACACCACCAATAGATTGGTTTTTTCGTTTCCTATCGAAGTATGTTAGTTTTTTTATATGACCGTATAAGATGGCCTACAGATACTTTAGTCCAATTTAACATTCAATTTCGAATATTCAATTCAATTATGAAAATCAATTTTTTGGAAATTGATGAAGAGAACTATAGTTTAAAATATGTGAGTGTTGGTACAAGACCATGATGTAGAACGGTTCATATCATAACGTTAATACTTGTATAAAATTGTCACCTCGTTTCTTTAGTTGTGGAAATCATTTTGTTTTGGAAATTGATACACATAACTTCAGTCAAATATGTGTGAACCATGGTTCAAGATCATCATGTGCCGTGGTTCACACTCTTATTTACATTAAATTACACTCCACTGATTGAATCTATTTTATATTTAGTGAGTGTGTCGGAGCAGGTGGCCATGAATTGTATCTCGTTCACCATTTTTACATTAATCTTTAATTTATGGTTCAAAATGATGCTCATAGCTGGCGTAGTGAAATTACTTTGCCAGTAATATAATAGAGATATAATCAAATAATCATAGATTATTTGTGATTAAACATTGAAAGTCCTGCAAGTTTTTCTTAGAGGCATCAACTGAGGTAAGTGAGAAAGTTCTTTTCTTCCACTTTTTCTACGCCAACCTAAACAACCAAAAAAGATACAAAATTTAGTACGTATCTATTGTATCCATGGTAGAGCACGTTCGTTGATACGCGGAACACCACAATGTGTCTTTTCAAACTAAAACTTCCCAACAGTTTCCGTTATGTTTAAAATTGAAATATGGTATAACCAAATGTCCATCATGAAGTAGTGATTTAGATGAAATGTGATTTAGGCCACAAAAATACAGTTCACTTGCAAATTAATTAACAATAAAAAACCGGACACTAAGAAATATGTAATTATAACTTTTACTTGAGAACAATTTCACATGGATAGTCATAATTTAGGTTGCTTGCCTTTTATACAGATACATTGCACTCTAAGTAATACATCTTCCTGATTGAAAAAATTACCTGATTTCCACTCTGTATTATTATTATTATACACTAAGAAATTGGAAAGGAACATTATGATACCTTTGGGATACGACCATTCTTAACGGGAAAACGGACATAAACCGCCTTCTGGTTGTACAATGAAAATTTATTTTGTACACAAGCGTAGTATATGTATCGAGATTAAACTTATAGATAACGATTATAATACATACAACTTTGTTGCCTGTGTGTGAAAAATCAACTCTCAGTTGAAAGGAAATACGTATGTGCCCTTTTTTTGAAGGGTTAATACATATTGTCCTAGTTTTGTACTCTACGTGTGTTGTATTTCTTTTTCCCGTGTTTCGTTTATGATTAATATTATCTTATGTACTATCAAAGAGTATATGATATCTTATTTATTATGCAACGCGGAATATTATATAAATTGTTAATTTAACTTCACTTTAGAGAAAAGGGAAACGTTTATTGTGTCTGGAAAGTGAGTTACTTGTTTTTATTTCATAACATTGTACACATTCTTTGTACAAGAATTTTCAAGAAGAGAAAAATTGAAAGAATAGATCAGTCAGGATCGAAAAGATATTGTCACATTGGTTGAAACTTATGGTTTATTATCGAAAGCAAGAGAATAAAAATTATTGAATCGTTGAAGTTATTACAGGTCATTGTGTAGGCCGGATCCCTTTAAGGACGTTCCCAAACAATCATATTTTCTTAGTATCATCCTTAAATCGTGTATATGCATTCTCATGAATGTCTTTTATGAACAGGTTAATTTTTTATACCCTTTACGGTGTTAAATACTCAGATTGGAGATGTTAAAGTTAGCGTTTTTAACATATAAATCCTATAGTGAAGTGTTTTTGAAAGTATGGTTTATTATTTAACATGGCTAATTTTCTTAGGATTAATTTGGAAAACTAACATTTATTAGTTAAATATTTTCCTAAAAAGAAAATTATAAAAAGCAGTACTCGTTTTTTTTGATAAAATACATTAAAGTTATGAAATGAATCGCATTTATTTCTTCTATTCGCACGTGCGTGAGTTTTATTGGAGGCGTTTCCATGGTAACGATACACTACTTTAATTATAGAATTGTATGGATGCATATATAATTGTATGGATTGCATTTATGACTTGTATGGATTGCATTTATGACTTACATTGAAAAATTTAATCTTATTGTCTCACAAATTTAAATAAATAATTATGATAATTTACATTTAAAAAATAATATTTATTCAATTTGATTTTTTATTTTCACAATTTTTAATGCATTAAGTTTAATTATTTAGTGTTTTTCAATTATTTTAATTTGACATTTTCTATAACATTAACATGTTAAGAATTGCAAATTAGTCTTAAAAGCCTCCTTTATCGCCAAAATTTTTCACTGGAAGCGCTGGCATCGTTTTTTATTGTCCCTACCATGACTACGAACACAACGAATAGTGAAATGTTTTTGAAAGTATGCTTTTTTATGTAATAAGGCTAATTTTCTTATGATTAATTTGGAAAACTAACATTTATTAGTTAAATCAAATTTTACATTTAATTTTTGTATTACTGTCCCAAGTGTTAACAGAATTCACTCTCAAAATTTGAAACGTATGCCTTAAATATTTTAATAAACTTCTTTTAGTTGGGAACGCCCTTAAAAACTGGGAGCTTCGATAAGGGACAAATAACAATGGATATCTGCGTACAACTTTAAAATTACTTCAAATATAAGCTTTCTCTTGGTTCTAACATCCAATTTAATTTTGTTGACGTCAACATTAAACGTTATATCTGAAGTAGTTATTAAACTTTTTGTTATTACCTTTATTAAAACATTTTTTTTCAAGTTATCTATTCTTTAAAATTACAGAAAAAAAATTTTATTATTACGAGTATTTTATTTTACTTTTTTTTTTTTGAAAAATATCTTGCAAAAGAATAAAAAAAAGAAAAGATAGTTTATTGTTTTCAACTTGTGTTTATGACATTTTTTTTTCGTTCGGGTGTTTTGTTAAAGATTTCATAAAAAAAATCTTGATATGGGAATCACGAATGACTTCCTTGAACCATTAATGGAAATCTTAATATTGAAAATTTTCGATTTCGCTAGGCACAAAGAAATAGAAAAAGAGGAGAGGTCAAAAAATGCATTCTACAGCTAATGAAATTTAAGTTATCCATAAGATATTCACGTGATGCAAAGTGCGTTTGAATAAGCCTATCACTTTATGGACTTACTACATCAAAACACATCAAAATAATACAAAAAGTTCAAATGAACATAGCTCTCGAAAACGGCTCCAATCGGAGCTACAGCCATCATAAATTTCGTTAACCACTTCAGATTTGTGCTAAAGGATTTTCTTGGAAAATTTTTCGTAATAAAATAAGAGTACCATCGGGTGATCTCGTGAAGTTCCGTACGAAGCTTGAACAAAAACAAATGTAAACTTAAAGAAATAAGATAAATAAATACTTGCATACAATTTTATTAACTTACTTTTCTAAATCTGTACTAATTAGTTATAATAATTTATTAAATGATTAACGTTTTTAAAATTGTAGTTCGTTTAAGACAGCTAACACAATAGTAAGGAATTTGGTTAGTGTCACGTGAGTGAACAATGGTTGCCATGGATATGGCACACACACAAACAGCATATGTCACATGCTCACGTGACGATCTCTGCCAGTTTGCTCATCAGGGCAAGCCGCATTAAGGTACTTGGGTAAGGAACATCTTTTTTTCGAAAAAATTTTTTATCCCTACGTATTCTGTCCAAATTCTGACATGACGCGTTTTCGGATTCACGTTTATATGAAATTTTTGACAAGCCCCTCAAGGGACGGCAAATATTCGAATACACTCCACTAGAAAGTGGTTACAATATATTCAAAAAGAATAAATAAACCTGTTGAAAGAAAACTCAACAGCAAATTTGCATTGCTTCCTTTAATCTGTTACAAGGAAGTCAGAAAATACATAATAAGCTATCTATGTTTAATCAGTAGATACTAAACTTTTGTCCCTTTAAGACGTGCGAACTGTTAAGAATAATAATAATGGAATACTTTTTTTTCAAGTTCATAGATATATCTTACTTTTATTTGAGATGAAAAATTGTACGTAATACGATAATAAATTTACTTTTAGTCAAAAAGAAAAAAACTATAGCACGGGTAAAAAAATTAATATTTATTTATTTCGTACAAAAATATAACGGATGATTTAAAAAGATTTCAAGCTCAAACAAAATCATGCTATAAAAAAATCCGCCAGAATCATTATCTCAGACCACTCAGAATATCTGAATAGGGTTAATTTTAATTTTAAAAACATACCGACACGAATGAACACTCGAAGAAATCATGCAGAAAAGAACGATATTCGGAAAAATCGAATGAATAAACAGTTTAGTATGAAAGAATTGAAGCAGTTTTTCGATTAGCTAGTAGATATCGACGAATTATAGAGATTTTCCAAAACCTATAGGAAGAGAAATCGAAATTGAAATTCCTCATTGAGTTAAAAGCTTTTTGGAATCATTTCAAACCATCTGTATACGAAAACTTTTCAATTGTTAAAAGTTCAACTGCGGTTATCTCAGTTTAGAATAACTCAGATTCAGCAAAATAAAATGTCATATTAGATATCTGTGTATATTACATATACTTATACAGCGTGGTGTGTAAGTCGATATACAGTAATAAAAAGAAACGTCTTACAATAAGCGAAAATGACGTTAAACTTAATAACCATGGTAACAAGCAGTTATTACATTTTTAATGAACAAATTTGGTTTATTTTAATTATAAAATTAAGTCAAATAGCTTTTATAACTATACATACATACACTTATGCCCCACTCTGTATATGTATTTATTTATTATGTAAAAAAAAATACAATCAATAAAATTGGATTACATTTCTAGTTTATTCGAAACGTAAAATATAAATCAAAAGATTTGTGATTTTAGAAACAAATATAGAAAATTAGAAAATGTTATTTTAACTTTTAGGATTCTGTTCTCATTATCATTTTTAAGGATGTATGAGCATTACAACAATGTTTGATTTAAAGGCTCAAAATTTGTTTGTAGGTAGTCTTTTACTCAAAGAATATGTGGTTAAAATTTCAGCTTAGGTATCCGTGCAAATTTTTAAGAAAAAAGTCATTAAAAATCGATATAAAATACATTGGCTCTTATGGAGGAATCTCAAAAAACGACATATTTTGGAAGTTTTTGATAATTTTCATTTGGAATGAATGAAAACAAATTTAAAAAAAACTTTTTAATAGAAAGTAAACATATTAGCAATGAATTAGAAAAGAAAAAAACTAAGTGTCATCGTCCATATAAGGGATGTAAGAGCAGGGTAGATTAAGGGTTGAAATTATTTTTATCTTATTTTCAACTTTGATGATGAATTTTGTTATAACTTCATGAATGTAGACGAAAAATAAAAATAAAATTTTTCGATATGTGTCTTGGTTTTCGAAATATCGAAAGCTAAATAATTAAACAAAATTTTCAATTTTCGATATTTTGAAAATTAAGCCAGATATCGAAAAATTTTATTCTTACTTTTCGTCTTATATCGTCAAGTAATAATATAAATTTATCATCAAAATTGAAAATATCTATTTTTAAATTTGTGCCCCCACTGCCATGCTCATACATCCTTAATGAGGTGAGTTTGAAAAACATTTAGGACTCCAATTTAATTACAACAAAATAAGCACAAGTTTTTGAAGTAAAACGCGCTTTACGCGCATCACTAAAAAAATAATACAAAGAATGAATCGGAAAAAAAAACTTGACGTCATAACGTTGGAGAGTTACGAAACTTATGTCAAATTCTATTGGATAACAACAAAATCATAGATCAATCGAACTGAAGCAGCGTGGATGCTAAAATCTTTAATGCTTTAAAAAATTAAAAGACAGAGATATATGCGACCCATATGCATTACAGTACTTGTGAGGTTAAGACACAAAATTTATCAATATGACTGGTGGAAGAAAAACTGGAAAAGGTCTTAGAAAAGGGGTACAAAATACCATTCTAAATGATCAATATTTATGTTTTAATATAAAACGAGTGTAGTTTTACTTCTACCCTGAGTACCCCGACCCGATCCATTTTTTTTTCCAGCTGAAGTAAAATCCAAAAGTTTTCTTCACTATTATTTCATCTATTTAAAAAAATATTCTTTTAGTTACCTCATTACCTATGGCGTACTATCCATATCAAAAAGAGAAATGGATTTTCTTGTATTCCCCTGAATTCCTGTTGGTTCAAATGCTGCCATATAGAAGTCACCCTACTTTATCCAATTGGCTCCATATATATTTTTGAAACTCTCTGTAAGTTAATAAAATTCTATAAAGATTTGTAAACGCACAAATAATTTCTTTTATTTTGTTTCAAACATAAAATATGATATGTTTATTATCAATATTTTATTTTTTCGTTTTTTTTTTTTACTGATATTTCCTTTGTTAATAAATATATTGACTTAAATTACAAGTGAACAAACATATTAGGGAAGCGAATAAACACATCATTCCATAACATTTCTTGTAAATCACATTTTTGTTAGGTTTTAAATTGGATATTGCTCCTGCATTTCCGCTCTGAAAGTATACACGTACAAATGCATTCGTTCCCACGGATAATATTCGTGATATAATATCCTATCGAGCCAGAAATAGTACAAGAGAAGGTATAACGTAGATCTTCACCAATCTGACTCATACTTTTCATGAAATTTTGTTAACTTGTAAACACTCTTATAAGTTTTTCTATCGAAGTGTTCATGGCTATTGATAATTAAAATAAGTTTCATCAATTTTTTTCTATGAACGGTTTTTTTCAGGCAAGTCTATACCATAAGTTTGGTAATTAAAATATATTTCTTCTGATACCAATTTCGATTGGTTAACATATCGGAGTAGATCTGTTAACCGGTAAGTCAATATTAACAGGTAAGTCAATGTAGGTAACTACACCGATCTGTTAACCAATCAGAAGAAAGATAATTTAATTACGAAAATAATGGTATCGGCTTACCTGTAAAAAACCGTTCATGGAAAAATTGATGGAAGTTATTTAAATTAAAAATAGCCATGATCACTTTTCGATAGAAAAATATTTCATAATATGTCTCATCTGGTTATCAGATGGGTGAAGGTCGACGATCTTAAACCGTCTCTTGTTCTATTCCTGACTCGAAAGGATAAGGATTTTTAGGTTATTTAAATAATGTAATTTAATTCGATGATTTTAAACTTTTAACTTTGAGACGTATGACTGACTTGATCTAAACTTTAAACAAACAATACTTTAAACAAATTATTGTTTCTTGTACATTTTTAACTACTTTTTATGAATAAGTCAAAAATGATTTATACATTTTTATTCACAAAATAAAAAAAGTTTTTTTTTCTTTACTTATCGCTTTTATTATTATTTTTATTTCATTTTTTTCTGTGAACAATCTGAATTTGACATGTTCATGAAAATTTTTATAACAAAAATATTAATTTTAATATAACAACACAAGTGGTTGTACAAGTTATATAACAGTATACAACTTCTTACCCATTTACAAGACACGAAATCTATCCCAGAGTCAACCCATAGTACATATACCGTTTATATTCAGTCATAATTTTATACATAATCTATATAACTGTTGAGATGTTATTAAATACAACTTTGTTGAGAAAAACTTAACTAATTGTTAAAAACTTTTATTCTTAGCAGTAAAGTGAAGCTTAAATTTAAGATAATTCACCCAAAAGTGGCCCATAAATGCAATTACTTATAGACATTTGTTAAGCAATATATCAATGGTTCAAACTATATTAACTATTTTATATGTAAATGCGAAAATAACTCTGCCTGTCTGTCTGTTACGCAATCACGCCTTAATAACTGAACCGATTTACATTAAATTTGGTACTGAGATAGTTTAGAGTCTGAGAAAGGACATTTCTTAAAAAGGTTATTTCTTAATGCGACAAAAAGCTGTAAAGGGTTGAAATAGGTGTTGAAAGTTCTGATTCGATTAAGCTAAAATTTTAACATGAAATACAACCAGCTTCTAAAACGGGTATATTTTTTATATTATATTCCCCTGGTTTTTAATCATGAAATAATTGAATAATAAATGTAAAAATCGTTCTTTTGGCAAAGAAGTTAATCGAGCATGAACGAAAAGTTTCGCAATTAAATAGCATATACGATGCTAAAATTTTTCCGGTGTCAAACTAAAGTTTTTTTTGTACTAGCTTCTTTTTCATTGCCTGTATAGTTTGCAATAACTTTTCAATTTAAATTTTTCGGAATTTTACGAGATTTTTTAGTCACACTTAGTTAACATTTCCAAAGTTATTGTTGTTTAAAATAAGCATAATTTGAAGTTTATCTCGAAAAGTTTTCAAAAAACTTAAAAGTTGCATAAGTAAAAATGTATGGAGTAAACCATAATCTTCCGTTTCCTCCGATACGAACAAATCACTAAAATAATATTTCGAAAAACCATATTTAAAATATGTGCTTAAGATCGTATTGATGCACTGAGTTCCTAATTTAAGCGGAATGAATGCTGAGATACATCATGTCCTATGTAAATGTCCAGTCCTAGAAAGATATCTTTCATTTCAAAGTCTCATTTTTGTGTCCTGGATATAATTAAATCCAAGGTGAGTACAGCATCAAGCCTGAATTAAATCGATGACTTTTATATATAAAAAAATTTGACTCACCTTGAATTTAATTATATCCAAGACTCCACAAAAAAAGGGACTTTTACTTAAAACATATTCTAAAGCGGATGATATTTTTATAAACTTTAGTGTATTTTATCGCGGATATTGATATCCATTTATTTTTATTATTACTTTTTTAATACTTAATATATATTTATAAGTTTATTATACTTGTTATAACAAAAAAAAAAACTTTTTTATTAAAAAAAATATGTAACAAAAAGTAGGTACTTATATATTTACTGTAGAACATGCCGGATATTTTAAAATCCTACCAATAATAATGGTGTTATTACAGTTTTTTTTTTTGCTATATAATATGGGCAATAACATAAACAAATATTAATATTATGAAAGTTTTTTAGTAAAATTTTCTTAGGATATTGTATCTAGGGAATTTTTATACCATGTATATGAAATACTCAGGTATACTAAGTTTAGTCCCGATTAAAAATATTGATACTTTAAACAAAATTTTGGTATAGGTATTCATAAAATCACGTAATTAGTCCATTACCGGTTGTCTGTTTGTCTGTTTATCTGTCGTCTGTCCGTCTGCCATCACGATAACTCAAAAACGACAAAAGATATCAAGTTTTACCAATTTTTAGAGCATGCTAAGGACGTAAAAAGTGAAGTCGAGTTCGTAAATGAGCAACATGCGTCAATTGGGTCTTGGGTCCGTAGGACCTATCTTGTAAACTGTTTGAGATAGAACATAAGTTTAAATGTAAAAAATTTTCCTTATAAAAAAATAAACAACTTTTGTTTGAAACATTTTTTCGTAAACATCACTGTTTATCCGCGAAGGCGCAAATTGTATAGTATGTATTATATGGTAATATCAATATCAGTTATGTATGTGTCACATATATGTATGTGTAATGTGACAGATTAATCAACACTCTCTATTCAATTTACTCAGTCAATTGTTCGTTTTCACTTGTTTTATACAAAAACTTTACGGCCTCTGACGATATAGGTAGTACAAGAACCTTCTGCCATTATAAGAACACAAGGACGCTTTCGAAAAGGCTGTGGATATAATACAAAAATTGATCTAGGAAGTTGGTGCCGATATCGAAATATATTTTGAAATATCCTAGAGATCTCATTTATTATTATACCATGTAGGTATGTATGAAATATACATAGTATATTAAGTTTAGTCCCAAGTTTGTAACGCTTAAAAATATTGATGCTAGGAAAAAAATTTTGTCATAGGTGTTCATAGAATCACCTAATTAGTCCATTTCCGGTCGTCCGTCCGTCCGTCCGTCCGTCTGTGGACACGATAACTCAAAAACGAAAAAAGATATCGAGCTGAAATTTTTACAGCGTACTCAGGACGTAAAAAGTGAGGTCAAGTAAATGAGCATCATAGGTCAATTGAGTCTTGGGTCCGTAGGACCCATCTTGTAAACCGTTAGAGATAGAACAAAAGTTTAAATGTAAAAAATGTTTCTTATTAAAAATTAAACAACTTTTGTTTGAAACATTTTTTCGTAAACATCACTGTTTACCCGTGAGGGCGCCAATTAGGCGGAAATTTTATAATATGTACTATACTTGATTATCAGTTATGTATGTGTCACATGTTTGTATGTGTAATGTGATAAAGAAATCAACACTGACTATGAATGGTATTTCAACAATTAACTCATTCAATTGTTTGTTTTCACTTGTCTTTTATAATATTTATAGATAGTTTGTTCGTTGTTGAGTGTTAGTTAAGTAAGTCAGCGTTAGTTAGTAGTTAACTAACATTTGACATTTGAATCAAGCGAAAGTATTCATATGCTTTCACCCGACATCCGCGACAACTTAAACACATTTAAACAAAATAACGACGAATTAAAAGTCTTCAAAACCAGCGCCAAAAATCATTAGAACATCAACTTTGTAATATCCACAAAAGATAATATTATATATTTTATGAATTAAAAAAAAATTCTATTACACATAAATTTTGATGTTAAATGTGTTTGGTTTAACATTTTACAACAACGAGAACACGTAGCATATATACTTTATGACACAATAAATAACACTATAATAAAATAATAATTATTTTAATTTAGAGTTATAATTAATAACAATTTAAATTTATATTTTATTAAATAATTAAAATCAAATTAAAGTGTAATTTATGACAAATATAAATCTTAGTGGTTAATTTATTATTACGGTTCAAATCATATCAATTATTATTATTATTAGTACAAAAGGTTTATTTTAGGAATTGGAGAGTTATACCTATGTTTTATAGATACATGATGTTACTACAGCTGGAATAACCTTTTTAATTGTTCGATCATTAAAGAGGATGAGTTATTTTCCTGATCAGAAAGTTTTTAATCAACAAAGAATTACAAAGTGTGACGTAAGTGAATATACAGTTGTCCACGTGAACGTCCATGGTGTGTAAGATGTCAATCTTGCTAGCGCGAAATAGTTTTTTCAAGTCATCATATAGCAATACCCCACTCAGTATAGAAACTAAAAAAAGAAATAATTTTGCCTTAAGATTGCTTCAGCAATGAGATCGTATTAAGGTGTTTTGATAACAAAACGCAAGTGTCAAACGCAACCCGAAATTTTGTGTGTCAATTAAAGAGTATCTAATACGTCTACTGTATAAATTTTAAGGCGATTCTCTGTTGTTCGGTCTACGATAAATTAATTATAAAAAAGTCCCTTTTACATGAAGGTATATGACAAGTCGTAATAAATATTGGTTCTTTTAGTTAATAAGTGCTTTTAAAAATGTTTTACCATTTACATAAAAAAATTTTAACAATATTCCTCAAGTTTTAAGCTTAAAAATCATGCCAAATTAAAAACTGTGCATAAAAATGAAAAACTTTTTTGAAGAACACTGGCTTTAATTTCTCCTAAGCCCTTCAGAGAGTCGATATAAATTTTTCACAAAAGATAAATTCATATATGGGATATCAATCTAAAATGAATATAATACTCTCTAATCTCTAGCCTGATTTTCTAGCCACGCGAGATCTTCCTTATACCATTATCAAATTCCATGACGTATCCATAATTTTAAAGCTTATCGTGTCGGTTAATGATAAAAAATAGCTCCACGGTCTAAAAATGTACCACTAAGGAAAAAACAGGCTAAAGAAATAAAATTTGTTTTAATTTTGTTCCTTATGTAATTTGTATATCATATCTGTAATAAAATTGCCTATAATTAAACGAAAGTAAGTTACTCACTTTTACATTTTGTTTCTCTAACCTTTTAACCAAGGAAAAGTTAATCAATTACGGATTCACGGATTCAGGGGTGTTAATGTACATCCTTAATTCGTAGCCTTCTGGATTATGTAGTTTTTAATTAAGATATCTACAAAAACTCTTCGTCAGGCTATTTTTTTAATTTTAAATGCATTGTTCGAGATATAATTTATAAATGTAGAAGTTTTCTACTTTTAAATCTATAGAAGGTTGAGCAACATCTTCGAAAATGAATTCTTTAATTCAACATTTGCAATTCACAACATGTTAAAATTTCAATTTTTAATTATTAATGATACGAAAACCTTTCGTTAGATTTTGTATTAGCAATTTATCATCAGCAATTAATAATATATCAAAAATTCAAATTTGTATACATACTTTCCTCAATTTTGTCGCCCTATTAGCTCAGTTGGTTAAGGCGTAACCAATTCCTTCCGCGGTATGATTAGGGTAGCAGGTTCACTTCCCGCCGTCGCAACAAAATTAATTTAATTAATAGTTGTGATGGGTTGGTGTAGTGCATGGTATATCTATGAAGGAGGTGCACTCAGTCTCTGAAAATGAGGAGCTGATAAATGAAATTATCAGCGGAAAGGTGGTAAACACATATATGGTATCACAATGGGCTCTATAGCCTAAGTATGTCCTTCGTGGACAGCCAATACAACCTAACCTAACCTAATCTTCCTCAATTTTCCGATAGACATAAAGAATAAATTACTATTATTTCACTAGAACTCTATAAATATGTGACTAAATTAAATTCCTTTTATTTAGAAGTGTCACAGATATTCTCCAAAATCTATTAATAATAAACACACAAATAACTATACAAAATACAGAAAGTATACTAGAATAGACCGAATAAAATAAAAAAGATATAGGCACACATATTGTACAATATAGTAGAGTCAATGGAGCATTTAATATACATTATTACTTATATATTTGTATGATTATATATGTTTTCACTACATTAGATTTTAACCACATTCAGACAACAATTTAATATTATTTGACATCTTTTTTTTTGTACACGCTCTATGAACCAAAATAAAATAGGTTTTGTTTTTAGAAATCCGTAGGCATAAAAATCAATCTTTTTTTGCTCAAGTGTTCTCGCCTTTTTTTGAGTGTATAACAGCTCGTGATTAAGAGGGAGGTAAATCGGAGCACTTTCATTTCGAAACATTTCTAGATATCTCGAGAATACTCATCTAACCGTTATCTAAATAAACGAAAATATTGAAGATTTGATATATCAGAAAATAATCGTCCAATAATCCGTCAATAGTCGTCCAATAACCCGATTTTTGTATTTTCTGCGTCAAAATTACAAAAAAATTGTTTTTTAATCCAAATTAAGTTTTCTTCGATTTCATAAAATTTTTCATTTAAAAATTCAAATAACCTCAAAAAAGTTTTTGACCTCGGAATTTTACATATACGGTAATTTTAACCCTAAAAATACAAAATTTTGAATCATTTATTGAGTGAGAAGTTTTTAGGATTCATCAAAAATTTTTAACTTCGAGAAAGTATCAAATTACTTAGATGTTAATGTTTCTAAACGTTAATGCAAATAATCTAAGTAGGCAACAATCATTGTTTTCTGGACCCACTTTTCGGACTAAATAACGGACAAAAATAAAAAAGATGGGGACTATCGACCAAAGTGAAAACTTAAAAGTTTGGAATAACTATGTTTTTTTTTTTTTAATTTTTAATTAATTATAGTATAAAAAATTAAAATTTCATATTTTTTAAATAGAAGTTATTGACGTGTGTATAAAAAACTATTATAAATAATAAAGTGTGCTCAGAACTAAGTGTGCCTAACATTGCTAACTTTAAGTGATCGGGCAAGAAACCGTTGTTTCCAATGTGATATATTGATGAATGCTGACTTGAATCCATAAAATTTTTCCGTATCATAAATCGTCTAACGCGCCTAAAGAAAGCAATTTACATTTAAAAAAATTAAAAAATTAATAGATGCTTTACAAAAAATTAATAGATGCTTTAGCTCAAGAAACTTTCAATTAATATTTTCAATAATTTGCATTCGGAACCTTTAGTAAATAAAGACTGACATACTGTCACTTGAAATAATTTTTTTTCTATGCGTGCCAAGCATTGCCTATATATTTACAACAGATAATCCGTCTCACTTACTTTTCAATTTATTATTGAAATGAAATCAATGGATTTAGGATATATAACAGACATCCGTTATTGTTTCGACTAACATGAACAAAAAAACAAACAAATTTTAGTTTATTATACGTACATAATAGTAGGAAAAGATAAAAAATAAAATGATAAAAACGCCAGATAACCTGCATATATAGAATACAAATGTGTACTTAGTAATTCTGCAGTAAATTCAAAAACCCGTAATAAAATGTATCTGAAACATCTCAACTCTCATCAAATAGATCAGCTGCTATGAACGTGATTTCTTATATATTTGAAGTGAATATATGGGAGTGATCAAGTGCTATATTCGTTAAAAATCTAATAAACCTGTCGAAAATCTAACAACTCTTTTGTAAAAACCTAGAATTTATATTTTTGAAATTATAAACTACCTTTTCCAAATGCTTCCACAATAAAGATACATTAAAAATTATATTTGAACAAATTGAAAGAAACGGAAAAATCACACATAAACCGGGACTCGGATATCCGGTCTAGGACGTAACCAAGTTCTTCCTTCCTGCTCTATGTGAGTGTTACCAATTATTATATATGCCCTCTTCGTGTCTACTCTATTTGAGAGACTTATAAAGTAAACAAAAAATTTGAAATAAATGTAAAAAGTTTAGTTTCATAACAAAAATTAATAAAATTTATCATTTGCTAATGCACTTTTGATTTTTTAGATTTTTTACCCATCGGTCCGAAATGGGCTCGAAGTACAATTAAATCCAGGCCAAGCCAGGATGTGATCATACCTAGCCTTATTAGAATTAGAAGTAAAAGAATGATTCAATCAATATAGACGAAAAAAAGGCCGGACCTGGAAAAAATTACAATAGTGACTCTGAGGTTATAGATCGTTAGGGGGGCATGTAAATAACTTTAAAAAAATTAAGAGAATTTTTCGTTCCGCTGTTTTTGAGAAAATCCAAAAAAATGGGAAAAAAAAATTTGGAATGCGTTTTTCTCGGAATCTATTGGTTTAAGGGAAAAGTTTTTCAAATAAAAAATGTAGAAGACACTGTCAGCTACATTTTATGTCATTGGAGCAACGTCATACGAGTTAAATTACAAAAAGTAGGTGGCGTTAAAGTATCAAAAAAAGGGTTTTTCACGATTTTCATTAAGAAAAAATAATATTTTTGTAAAAGTGTAAATAAGAAAGTTGTTTGACTCAAAATTAGCTTCAACTTTTATTTAAACAATTTTTATGAAAAACTTACCGTTTCCGAGCTATAGTAAAACAATGTATGTTTAAAATAAACCAAGAAAATAAAAAGGAAATCAAGTACTCCTTTTCAAAATTTTAAAAAACTTAACTTTCAGATTTTTTAGCAAGCTGTATTTCAAAAACGGTAAGTTTTACAAAAAAATTGTTTAAATAAAAGTTGAAGTTAATTTTGAGTCAAACAACTTTTTCATTTACACTTTTACAAAAGAATCATTTTTTCTTAATGAAAACCGTAGAAAACCCTTTTTTTGATACTTTAACGCCACCTACTTTTTGTAATTTAACTCGTATGACGTTGCTCCAATGACATAAAATGTAGCTGACAGTGTCTTCTACATTTTTTATTTGAAAAACTTTTCCCTTAAATCAATAGATTCCGAGAAAAACGCATTCCAAATTTTTGTTTCCCATTTTTTTGGATTTTCTCAAAAATAGCGGAACGAAAAATTCTCTTTATTTTTTTTAAGTTATTTACATGCCGCCCTAACGATCTATAACCTCAGAGTCACTATTGTAATTTTTTCCAGTCAAAATGCCAGATTTACTGTACCAGAACAAAAATGACAGGAAATACATTGTATTTGCACTGTACATGGGTTTTATTTCAGGAGTTTCCATGGTAATGACATACTACTTTATGAATATAATTTTATTCTTGAACATGTAAGTCTGTGTTTTGTATATATAATTTACATTGAGAATTTAATATTATTTTCTAGTGAATTTTCATTTATTATTATGTTAATTTACGTTTAAAAAATATTATTTCTGCAATTTCGTCTCTTATTTTCACAATTTGGCTACTGATTCTCTACACATGGAGGAAAATGAAATAGACAACAATTTTCGATTATTATGTCATGTGTGGACGACTGCCTGTTGTTCTTCATTGTTCCATCAATTTTTTGAAGATCATTTTGATAAATTATAATGATATTTATTGTGACAAATATCACATTGTGTGATTTATCTTTTTTTCTTCTGTTTAGAAATGTCGAACTTATTAGTTTCCTTGGAAAATAAATCGTTATTAACAAGAAAATGGGCATTTCTTTTGTGTAATTCTAATTATAGATGTGTTTGTCGAATATTTTAATGAATCAGAGAAAATTTTAAACAGTTATAAGTTTAAATTTCAATTAGGCCCCAATTTCCTAGATCAATTTTGTATTATATAAATACAAATTTCGACTACCATGTAGTCATCATCAATATGAATTAGCTAATCGTAATTTCTCTTTTAGTGTATGTTACTCGTTGCTAATTTTTTGATCTGGCAAATTAACAACATGGTATTCGAAATACGTATTTATAAAATACAAAAATTGATCTAGGAAACTGGGGTAAAATCTAATTTTAATTCGAAATATTCTCCAGTTTTCATTTATTATCATTGATAATATTTATATGGTTGAAAGTTTGAGAAGCTTTTGTCAAAGTTGGGTAAAAATTGATATTATTGATTAAAAATACTCTGAAATGTCTAATAAAAATACTGTTTTAATCATTGCTTTTTTTCATATTTAAGCCTGACTATGACTGCCACTATTGAAGTCCTGAAGATTTTCCCAATAATGTCCAAAGATATAAGAATATTCTTTGTTTCTGAAAGTATTAATTCTAGAAACTTTCAATGCAATAAAAAAAACATACGATTTTTCAAGAATGAAGGTTGAATATGAAACTATTCGAATATAAATTTTCAATTCATTTCTATATAACCGTAATTAACAAAAAGATATAGAATTATTGAAATTAATAACACGTATTCGATATTATTATATAACTGAAAATTAGATTATATTACCAAATTTTAAATACAAAATATCTTCGAATAATCTAATATCATATTTATAATATCGAATTACTATAATAATAGTCTTCTTATTACAATTGAATTATTTACTAATTAGTAAAGGATTTTGACAGTTTTCTATTCGATGATTGGATTTCAAATTTAGATAAAACCTTTTAATTTTGAATATATTACTAAAATTATTGTTTAGTTTTACGCCTACTGATTGTACATATCTATTGAATTTTGATTATGCTTATTAATTATGTATATTACCAGTCGTTCCTCGCTCACTTCGCTTCACGATTCCATTTATCATTCAAAATAATTTTCAAATTATAGTACTGTAACAATTTCTAGGTGCACTTATAGCCAGTAAATCGTCCTTTTCTAAATACAAGGGAAGAAAAACGATCATTTTGTGAATATTGCTAAGAAACCTGCGAAAGTTGGAAATGTCACAAAACGAGCAAAGAATCCTTTATGATTTCAAGCTTAAGTTATAAGTAACGAAAACAAACGGTAGAGCAATGTTCCATGCTTGAGAAATTTTGTGTCAAATTTCCAATCTTTCAAAGCAGCCATTTTGGAATATTCACAATTTTATACTTTTTTTTTCTAAAATTTCAATAATTTTTCCCGTTTTCGTTCTTAGTCCTTCGACGACCGAGTTTGCTATACAGTTCCCATAATCTAATATAAACAGTTTTTATACATTTCACATTTTGAGGGATTGATTTTCAGGAAAAAAAGTCGACTACATTCATTCCCAGGGTTCAAAATATCCCTATGACAAATTTCAGCAAAATTCTCTCATTCCTCCCTTACGCCCTTCAGATCACTCGCATTGCCCGCACTACCATTTACTTCGATTTAAATAGGACTATAATTACGGAAGCACAAATCTTATATTCACAGGATATAAAGAAAATACTTTTATACAGGGTATTATAAAATACAATTAATGGAAAACTATTTTGACATTGAAGAAAAAAACAACTAACTAAAAACTTTACAATGAACATGCTCAGACGCACGTAATAATTAAATAATAAGGAAGTTGTGTCAGTTTCAGAAAACTTAATGTCATTTGCGAGGAAATAGTTTTTCATATAGAATTACAATTACATTTTATAATACGACAAAAAAATTATACTTTAATTTACATTTTCTAAGTGTATTTTAATTTAATTCACAAACACGGTGGCTCCAAAAATTCTTCTACACATTTCTGTAATTCTTCTTCACATATTCTAAAACATAGTGATCGATCAAACGAAAAATTGAAATTTGAAAGAGAAAAATTCCGATAAAACTTACTAAACCTTCAATAAAAACATTAGAATCAGTCAAATAAATTTTAGTACACGAGCCCTATCTATGAATGGGGAAAAGCAGAAGTAACGGGGCGGGAAGATCGCCGAAGTAATGGGAGTTGCAATTTTCGTAAAATTTCAATGTTCTGATGGCATTTTTTTTTTACCGAATCACTCACTATCTGTGTAATTCAAAGCGGGTGTATTATTCGTATATGGTTTAACTTTGGAAGACAAGTGAAAACAAACAATTGACTGATTTAATTGTTGAAATACCATATATAGACAGAGTTGATTATGGAATCGCTTGTTTTTTGTCTTGTAAGTAGATAGCCACCCAGAACTGATATTCCCGTATAATACATACTAAATAATTTGCACCTGATTTGCGCCCTCACACGTAAACAGTGATGTTTACAAAAAAAAGTTTCAAACAAAAGTTGTTTAATTTTTTTTATAAGAAACATTTTTTCATTTAAACTTTTGTTCTGTTTCTATCGGCTTACAAGACGGGCTCAACGGACCCATGACCCAGTTAGCCTATGTTGCTTATTTACGAATTCGATCTCACTTTTTACGCCCTTAGCACGCCTTAAAAATTTCAGCTCGATATCGCTTTTTGTTTTTGAGTTATTGTGTTGCTAGACGGACAGACAAACGGAAACCGGAAAAGGACTAATTAGGTGATTTTATGAATACCCATACCAAAATTTTGCTAGTAGACACACTTACACTTACACTTTATTTTGGATCGAGGCGCTACATACAAGTAAAGCGCATCATCTTGTCTATTTCTGTTAACTTTAAAACTATTTTTTTTTTTTTTGTACTATTTTATAATATAAAATAAAAATTCGATTGCTTACATTTATTTCCGATTATTGCATTATTTAAATAAAATACTATTTCTATATAAGACATAAGAAGGTTCTAGTGCAAAAATAATGTCATTCATTATTTTATACGCTTACAACCCACTTTATCGTTATAAAAATTAGATATAACGATGCTATCCTGGCGGTATTTTTATGTGGAAATGGTTTTATAGTCATTTCATATTCATAGGTATTTTTAGCAAGCAAAGTATCATTTAACTATTTCTATTGGTAACCAACATAGAAGGTTGACTTTAAAGACATTGCAGGATTAATATTAAAATCAATTTGCATTCGAGATTGGACAATCCAGCCCAAGTGTCAATCTACTAAATCTTTACCAACTATTAAATTTTTCGATTAAAGTGCTTTTCATACCATGTATATATGGAATATATCAAGGTATACTAAGTTTAGTCCCAAGTTTGTAACGCTTAAAAATATGAAGCTGAAGTTGGCCGCTAAAAAATACCCGCGAAAAATTTTAGTTGAATTTTAAAATAGGTATATGTCTTATAGAATAATCATCTTTGGAAAAGCGTCATAATTTTATTCAGCAAAATAACTTTTTCATTTAAGAAAATTTTCTCGTTAAAAGAAAGGCTATTGAAACAATTTAGGTAGAATTGGTCACTGTTTGGCCACCATTTTCAATGACTACCCTATCTTAAATGAAAGGTAATATGTACATTGTTTAATAGTTAGCGGGTGTTTTTTGGAAAATTGACAATAATTTTTTTCTGCAAATTAAAATTTTTTTTTAAGATAATTTTTTGGAGTAAATTCATTCTATTAAGTAAAAACCCGTATACTACGAAAAAAATTTTTCATTTTCTATGTTATATTGTTAATACTAAATTTCTTACCTTAATATTTTTCCATTAATTATTCTTTGTAAAACGTCACTTTATAAATTATTTATATAGTTTCACTGTTTAATCCACTACAAAATTTTTCATATGTTTTCACCACAGTATCACTACACATTAATTTATGAAGATTTTCACTATTATTTTCAAAAGAGCCTTTGAATTTAGACAAGACACTCTTTTTCGTAATAATTACATGTAACCATACACATTTTTCTGATTTACGAGATACAACGGTTTTCTCTGTTTTTTTTTGTCACAAATTTTACATTTTTTCCATTTATAGGTTTCACCATTGACGGATATTTTTCATAGTATATATAATTACTTTAGAAAGATATAGATAGCGCATCGAAATTAAAAGAAATCAACGTGCGTATAATTAACGCACACACAGCTATTATCCAACTTCAGGTAAGTATCCGTAGTACATAACACACTACAACACCTGTTCATGTTTTTCAAATATTATATTCAACACAAATTATAGATTAAACTTTTTTACTAATTTTATTGATTGTATTCGATTAATTTGATTATTGTGTAGTTTTTATTTATTTATTTAATGATTGAGTATCGTTCTCTCTCAAAAATGTTGTTAAAAAAAGACTTATTGTTAAAACATTTACTTAAAAGTAAGTAAGAACTCATAAAAAATTGTAAAGGGTAAAAACTTAGAGCAATAAAACTGCGTGCTTACGAGCGCGCATGTTTTTTATCTTTCATAGGGTAGAGTATTTAAGTACACAATATACCTGCTTTTCATAATATTTAACACAAATTAGATATAAAATTTATTTCAATTTTTATAGATTGTATTGGATTGTTTAATTTTAATTCATGAATTTAATGATTAACTTTATTAAAAAGTCGCTATTAGTACTAATAATTATTTAGGCATGCTTTGGACGGAAGACATCGGCGTTTCGTAAGGCGTCCATATCATTGTTTACTATTTTAATAATTTATTATCAAATGTAGCTCTATTGGATTTTTTAAAATTTATTTCACTTAATTACCTGGAATGTTTCTTATTTTTGATAACAATGTGTTGTTGTAATTACGAGTTTGTCGAGTATTGAGGAGTTGCGTTTTGAAGTTTTTAGTCCTTCCGTTCAAAAATAGGACACCATTACAGTAAACGAAGATCTTATCATAAACTATGTATAAAAGTTCAATTTTGGATTTTACATGCATTTATGTAAAACTGCCCCATTTTTGAACCTAAGGACTAAATATATATTACGGTGGAATACATTCTATAAACGAATTTTTTTTTTAATTTTTTAGAGGGTATAGTAGTATCAACTTTTGATATTAAAGTTGTTCAAATAATACACAAAATTTGTTTTATTTTAAAATTCATTTATTTTTAATATTGTCGAAACGAAACTTGACAATTGTTCATTAACGACGGAAACTTGACAACAACGAATTCGCCGCCGCGGACTCTGCTGCCACCGCGTCCCCTGTGGCCACCGCGCCCCCTGTTACCACCGCGCCCTACGTAACCACCGCGCCATCCTTGTCCACCACGCCCACTGCGGACTATGTTGTTTTCCCTCCTTTTTCGGCCATTGCGTCTCCCACGACCGCGAAAACTCTTTAATAGATTTTCTATAACTGGAAAATTAAATTTATTGTTATTAGTCAATGGAATTTATCATAAGTCAGACTATTAATAAAAATAATTCTCACTTGTTAGTCGTTCGTCGATGGAACTGCCCTTCGCAGGCACATTTTCTTTTTGTTTTGGCGCTGTAAAAATAAAATATTTTTAAGTAATATTATTAATCTCCATCCAAAGTTTTCGTTTACCCACCCTCTAATTAAAAGTTTTGACACAAATAAAAATTTTTACATGAGCACCAAAAAATGCCAATTTTTTTAAATGCAGATGTCATCCGTTAGAAAATTATTTGTTCACGTCTGTACACAAAAAATTTTTATTTCCTCACAATTTTTATTTCGATTTTAAGTTATGAGGAAATAAAAACTTTCTTCAGTACCCCCCCCCCAAAATGTGAAATTTATACAAAATGAAAATGCCATTCGTTAGGCAACGGTTTGTCCTCCAAAAAATGTGTGCTGATGTCAAATTTTAATATTTTCAAAATTTAAGATTGAAGGGTAAGCGAACAAATATTTTGGGTGGACAAACCGTTGCCTAACGAATGGCATTTTCACTTTGAAATTATTGAGAAAAATAGGTTACATTAATTTTTTTTCTATTACTTATAACCCAAACTAAATTTTTGCACCGGCCGTTGCCTGTTAAAAATAAGTTCATCCCAAAAAGGTAACGGCATCAGTCTACTAAGAGGAGTACATGAAATAAAATATGTGGTTACGTTTGAGTTCTATACAAGAATTTGTATTAACAGAAAATTGAATTTAACAACCCCCGTGAAATAATAAATACTATTCTCACTCATAAATACTAATCGTTCATAATCGCTGTATCGTAATGAATAAATTTACACTCATTTTTAACCAAATTACTATAGTAGCTTTTTTAATGTTACCTATTTTTCTCAATAAATCGTCTTTTTGACGATTTCGACTTTACGAAGTTCGAGTTATCGAAAATCTGTTATAAATATTTATATACAGAACCAAAATTTTTAACCCATATTTTACCATAATTTTATAAAAAATCGTTAACGTTAAGTAGTGGTTTTGGAATATATTCTTCAAAAACTTATCTTGCCCCTTTTTTCCGATTATTGAAAAGTTGAGAAATGTTATCCCTAAATTTTATGTAAAGATTAGAAACGTACCAGAATTACTTTACAACAAAAATTATTAAAAATTATTTTACAACAAATTTGTTAAGTCCACTCGAAAGATTTTTTTTTTATGAAGTATACAAAATCTGTACGAGCTTTTTGGACCAAGATATTCGATTTTTAAGCAAAACGGACACTTTTGTGTTTCAATTCTGAATCTTTTGAAATAATCATAGCATTAAAATTTTTTTGCATTTCCAAAACTAGAAAGTACAAGTTTTCTAATGAACATAATAAGATTTTAAATAACGCCTTTTTTTATAAAATGGTGACCAGGTGAAAAAAAGCATAAGTATGAAAATATTCGGTTTTTTGGCATGTTTTAAAAACGAAAAATGCTAGAGTGATAAAAGTTGTTATAAATCATCATTTTTTTTACAAATCATTTGCCAGGGTTTTAGAGTTGGTTTATGCTTACGAACTATATTTAAAAAATTTCAGAGCGATGATTAAAATCTACAGGATTTTAAACCCAGAAGTGCAAATTTTGCTTAGAAAGTTAATATTTAGGCCCAAAGGTCGTACAGAAATTTTTTGATCCTCATTTTAATCAAAAATAAACAAGCTTTCGAGTGGACTTAACAAATTTGTTGTAAAATAATGTTTTAAATTTTGGTACTCTTCTAAACTATATATAAAATTAAGGGGATAACATTTGTCATCCATTCAACCCTTCGTGCAAAGAGGCAAGGGACATATATCTTGGAGCAATAGATTCCGAAACTAGAAAGTACGAGTTCACAAAGGTGCTATTGCGATTCGAAATACGATGGTTTTACGCAGAGACACGACTGTTTGAAAATATGATAAATTTTGTATTAAAAAAATTTTCCTTGAATAATAACTTTGCATCTAAGTTTGTTCATATATTTAAAAAAATACTCACACTCCACATTTTGTGGCGGCACAAAGTTGAATACTATTGACACTTGCTCCGCACTTGCTTCTAATGTTGTCGCAAATACAGTGGGAACTTTAGCCACTTGATTCATTTCACTGTCCATTCTAAAAAAAAAAATTTACGTATTTTCAAGAATATTCTGCATATGGACATTTTATTTTTTGGTATCGAAAAAAAAAAAGTTAAATGGAATATATAAATATGCCCTTGTATTCGGTATTTTCGACGTCCACTATGATCCAGGTTATAACAGCAGGACTCCGTTAATTGTTCCATTAAGTCAAAATAATGACAATTTCTCAAAACAGTTTAAGACGGGGAAGCGTTTTATCTAGGTACATGGAGTTGTAGAAATAATAAAAAGGATTTTATTATAAATATTGCCATTTACTTAAAAATATTGCAAACTTATCTCAAAATGACCCCGTTAATCGGGGTCTTTCGCTTTTTTCGTAATTTATCTTAACAAGTCAATAAAAAAAAATTTATAATTTCAAAAAAAAAATTTATAATTTTTTTCAGTGAGCGTTATGACAAAATTCACAAAAATATCCTTTTTTTATAAAATTTCAAAACCCTGTACCAAGAAACATACCAAACTGTAAGGGAATTTAGAAATTATCATATTCTACCGATATTATAACATAGCCAAAATAAAAATATCGTTAATACGCAGTTTTATTTCTGATAATATTACAAATAGATACTGAGAACCCGTTTCATTAAAATTTTAGGTATATTTTAAAATATTTATCAAAATTATAAAATATTAATTTCACGAAAAAATAAATTTTTATTAAATCGTTTAGTCAAAACAATTAGTACTGTTTCTTAAAAAATATTATTATATGAATTACATTTCAAGGAATATTACTTACTTGATTCTTAATTTTTAATAAATTCACTTTCACTTTCACTTTAACTAAAATCAATTATTCACTTTTACAAAATAAATTCAATACAAGTGTACTAATCTAATCTTGAGTACTTAATGATATATCTAAGATAAATGCTGAGATTTAAATACTGATAAAACTACCTGGGATCAGTGTCAAAAATAAATAGAAAAAAAAATATTTTTTACAATTAAAAAGGGATAAAGTATGTTTTTTTAAATTGCTAAATATACAGTGTGTTTATTTCAAATGTATCAACCCTTAATAGCTATTGATGTGATGTTATTACGTTTTTGAATGAAAACACGTCGATTTAATAGCCAAAGGGAAGTTCAAAAATGATAGCTAGAGAATTTTAGGTTTTATTCCTTCACCCCTAGCTACTTCATCTTTAAAATTTAGAATGGTAACCTCTACCTTGTCTTCACATTATTTAAAAGGTGGAAAATTCTGTATTCAACTATGACAACAAAAATTAAATCGATCTATTGGTTCTTAAGATAGACTTCTCAGAAGAAGTTAGGTACGAATTCCATTTTCTGTGTAGTCTATCTATAGAAACAATCGATTCATTTCGTTTTTTTATTTTATTTTATTTTTTTGTCATGGTTGAGGCGAGAATTTTATGCCCTTTCAAATGAGGAATCACGGGGTGCCATTTGAAATTTTAAAGTTGGGGTAGCTAAGGTTGAAAAAATGAAACTTACAATTCTCTAGCTACCATTTTCGAACTTCCCCCTCGATATACATCTAAATCGACGTTTAGATTACGTTTTCATTAAAAACAATAATCACATTATGTCAACACTTAAATTATTAAGGGTGAATACTTTTAAAATGAACACACTGTATATTTTTTTAAAAAACCCCAAAACTATTTTATATACAGGATGAATTATATTATTATTCGTTATTAAAAGTCTTCAGATCTATACTTGAGTTGTTTTATCGAGGCTTACTTTTTGAACTTTAAAGTGTATTATCGAGTCTATTACTTAAATTAAACTGCATGCTTTAAAAATGTACTTTGTTTTTTAAAATATGGATAAAACAACTCAAGTATAGTTCGATGCCGTTAATATGCTAAAGGCTAACTTGGTTCAGAAAAGTTAAAATTTTAAATCTTTGTAATTAAAATGGAGTCTTTTAAGAAAATATCAACATCATTTTTTTAAGAATGGGAATAAGTCAATGTGAATACATATATGTTAAATGCATATATCATATTTTTTATCTTTGGTAACGATTTAAAGGCTTCGAATACACGCTATTTCTATAGCCAAAATTAATAAATTGGCTTAATAACTCTCCCTTAAGATATAGGGTTCACATGTAACCTTCGGATTTACTAAAATTAAATGTGGCTACTCCTTGAAATCATGCTCCCTATGGCATTTTTTTTAAAATTTTTTTATTAATTATTACTTTTGGACCATTAATAAAATTGTTAAAATTGTTTTGGACCATTAATAAAATTGTTAAAACCATATAAAAATTTTTATTAGCTTATCATTTGAAGAAACTGTAGTTCATTGTAATATGTAGAAAATCGAATATTATTATAATTAGTATTTTTAAAGTCATAAAAAATATTTAAAACAGATTGGGCCAATGTACAATATAAAAAAGAAAAAAGAAGAGTTTCTACATAAAAAAATGTAAATTTTCGTGAACAGCCTGTATATGATGGATAGAATATTTACAAAGGTTATCACTTAAAAATATATGAATGAAAAAAAATATACAAGAGATACATTACGATTCCATATACACAGATGATTATTTTCCTCTTTATCGGGCATACTACGCGGTATGTAAGTATGTATGTAAGTATTCAATACGTACATACATACATAATCCATTGTATTGTATCTATCCTGGTAATAAAAAAATAAAAATAAAATTATTTCCTAGTCTGGTATCCTAATTTTTATATTTTTAATCATAAACTATACATAATTATGTACCTACTTACACTTTAGTTAAATTTATGGAAATCCCAATATTTTATTTATTATATTATACAGGGTGGCAACGTAAGTATTTCTTATAAGTATTTGTAGAATCAGATGCAGTTCAATACTATTACTAAAGGCTAAGTTCGTTCAATTCATTAAAAATTTTAATTATTTTTAATGAAAATGAAGTCTTTCAAGAAAATATCAAAAGCGTTAATATTAATCATATATTTAAAAAAATAATACGATAATATTATTATATCGTTTTACATATACTACGCGATACATTTTTTTAAGAATGGACACCTTTGTTAAATTCATTTTCCGTACATCAATCATATTTGTCATCTTTTTTTAAGATTCAAAGATACGGGTACACGCTTTTTTAAAACCAAAGTTAATAAGGTGGCTTAGTAATTCTCTTTTAGAAAATAGAGTTCATACGCAACCTTCGGGTCTACATAAATTAAATGTATCTGTAGCTGGGGCAGAAAAATATTTATGTTACTGAGGAGTAACATAAATATTTTTTTTTAGTAAATTAATAATCTTTGGATCATTAAAAAAGTTCTTTTCACAAAAAATTGTAATATTTAAAAAATCGAATATTATTATAATTCATATTTAAAATCATAAAAACTATGAAAAACAGGCTAATAAATTAACAATATTTAAAAAAAAGTTTTTAAATAAAAGATATTTTATGACTGGGATGACACTCTGTGTACAACATACGATGGTTACTTAGTAAAATTGACCAAAATAAGTTTGTTTTCTTGATAGAATTTGCATTAATAACAATGATATATCACTTCAAAGAAGTACATTAGTTTAAGGTAGTTCTTTCGCTATAATCTAGTATCAAATTATTACCTCATTACTCATTCTATACGTATATACATACCTATCCAAATACACTGCAAATAACTATGTTGTTTTACTGATTACAGTCGTACGACAATCAAATACAATACATTCAAAGACAATACAATTAATAAACACATAAACCCCTCCATTAAAAATTATTCTCTAAATGTAATATTTAATTTAATATTTTAGGAAAAGTAAACGATGAATAATTTTATGTTTTATTTTTAATTGTTCTAAATATTAGTTTTTGTTCAAACAATAACTCTCCTTTACTGAAAAAAATTAAGAAGATTGTCATTTTCATACGCTTCTCCCATACTACGTGTGTAAAAAAATGCCATTTTTAACTGTAATTATCTCATGTAAGCAGCGCGATAAATTGTCTTTAAATTTTAACAGCGTGTGTATTAGGCTTTTAATTAAGGATGTATGAGCATGGTAATGGGGGCACAAATTTAAAAATAGATATTTTCAATTTTGATGATAAATTTATATTATTACTTGACGATATAAGACGAAAAGTAAGAATAAAATTTTTCGATATCTGGCTTAATTTTCAAAATATCGAAAATTGAAAATTTTGTTTAATTATTTCGCTTTCGATATTTCGAAAACCAAGACACATATCGAAAAATTTTATTCTTATTTTTCGTCTACATTCATGAAGTTATAACAAAATTCATCATCAAAGTTGAAAATAAGATAAAAATAATTTCAACCCTTAATCTACCCTGCTCTTACATCCCTTATATGGACGGTTACACTTAGTTTTTTTCTTTTCTAATTCATTGCTAATATGTTTACTTTCTATTAAAAAGTTTTTTTTAAATTTGTTTTCATTCATTCCAAATGAAAATTATCAAAAGCTTCCAAAATATGTCGTTTTTTGAGATTCCTCCATAAGAGCCAATGTATTTTATATCGATTTTTAATGACTTTTTTCTTAAAAATTTGCACGGATACCTAAGCTGAAATTTTAATCACATATTCTTTGAGTAAAAGACCACCTACAAACAAATTTTGAGCCTTTAAATCAAACATTGTTGTCATGCTCATACATCCTTAATTATATTAAAAGTTTTGAAGATTTCTTAACATTTTGTATAAAACAACTCAACTACCTTAAAAATAAATAAGCAGGTATATCGGTATAATGTGTCGGTATCGGTGGTAAACACTTTAATATTAGAAAAAAAAACACTTTTTATTTTTATATATATTACAGGATTAAAAATAAATTAGGCGGTATATTATACTTTGAACAATAAACATATGGTAAACATGATCATTGCTAAACATTTATTTTTAATATTGGAAAAACCAACTTTTTATTCTTATACATAATACAGGATGCTCAAGTATTGATTTAAGTAATCGATATAATGTATTCTAATGTCCTTAATGTTTTTTGAAGTCTGCAAAAGTTAATATACTTAAGAATAAGTTTGTTTATATAATTTAAAATTATTATTATTTTTAATAAAAATGAATTTTTCAAGAAAACATCGAAGTCGTTCATATTAATTAGATAAAAGAATGCGATTATATTATTTAAACGTTTATTTAAATGCTTACCCACTACATTATTTCAATAATGGAAATGACTCAATCCGAACTCGAATTATTGACTATCTACCTCAAATAAACGAAGTTACAGCTAGGGTACATGTTCCCTAAGGCATGAAAAAGCATCATAATTTTTGAAGCTATCGTTTTTGGAACATTTATAAAATTATTTTCATATAAAAATTTAAAATTTGATTATCAATATTTTTAAGCGTTACAAACTTGGGACTAAACTTAGTATACCTTGATATATTTCATATATACATGGTATGAAAAGCACTTTAATCGAAAAATTTAATAGTTGGTAAAGATTTAGTAGATTGACACTTGGGCTGGATTGTCCAATATCGAATGCAAATTGATTTTAATATTAATCCTGCAATGTCTTTAAAGTCAACCTTCTATGTTGGTTACCAATAGAAATAGTTAAATGATACTTCGCTTGCTAAAAATACCTATGAATATGAAATGACTATAAAACCATTTCCACATAAAAATACCGCCAGGATAACATCGTTATATCTAATTTTTATAACGATAAAGTGGGTTGTAAGCGTATAAAATAATAAATGACATTATTTTTGCACTAGAACCTTCTTATATCTTATGTAGAAATAGTATTTTATTTAAATAATGCAATAATCGGAAATAAATGTAAGCAATCGAATTTTTATTTTATATTATAAAATAGTACAAAAAAATAGTTTTAAAGTTAACAGAAATAGACAAGATGATGCGCTTTACTTGTATGTAGCGTCTCGATCCAAAATAAAGTGTAAAAAAAATATATATAAAAAAGTAAAACCCCATTCGCTAGTTTATATCATTTCTAAAGAGCAAAAAAGTATATTTTATACTGAATGGTACATTTATATTTTGCATATGTAACATAATTTTTTTAATATATACTTTGGAGAAAAATTTACGAATATTTCGATTTCTAAATGGAAAAAAATTGAATGTCTTTTTTTTTGACAAAGTAAATCATACTCATTTATTATTTACTCATTCTTATTTCTAAAGAATTTTCATCTATTTTTGTCTTTTTAACTCATTAATCTGTAAAAATGGTAAATAAATATGAATAGTGAAGACTTGTATTTATATTAGTATAAAGTTGCACTTAATTTGAACGCAATTCAATGATTTTGATGGAAACTTTGCCACACCAATGACAGTCGTTGCGGACAGATATGCTTCTCGGTCGCCTAAAACAATTCTCTGTATCGAGGTACAACTCAAATTTTTATAACAGATTTTCTTTTAAGATAAAAAACCATACTTGATATTATTTTTAAGATCTACCAGTTTGGTTTGAAATGACAATCTTTCTTTCCCGATATTATTTTTGGGATCTACCTGTTTGGAAACGAAAACTGCCATATGAAACCAAACAAATTATTTCAGAATATAATCTTTAATAGATTATATTAGTGCAAAAATAAAATCTTTTAGTTTTTAATACCTTACGCAACATTAAGGGGTATAATCCAGTTGCGAGCGAGTTTTTTTTTTGGGAAGACCATTTATTTTACAAAATTATAAAAAACATATACGTGTAGGACATTTCTGTAATCTTAAGATCCCGATTAAACATTTGATATGGTATTGTTTCGAACCGATTTCAAACATTTGATAAGGTATTGTTTCTGTAGGCAATCTCCTGGAGATCCTTCAAAAAAAGTGTCTGACGGTGAGCACCATATCTCTGATTTGGATTTTCCAAAATAAAAAATCCAGAAAATTTTTTTAGTCAGTAGATTAATACAGGTATTAATCGAAGAAATTGTTAAAATTATGATTATTGACGAAATGGCTTCCAAAAAAAAAAAAAAAAATTCAAAATTCTTCAAAAAATTTCCAACTTTAAAGTGATAAAATATCGAAATAATTTTCAGAAATCTTATTCCTTCGATTTGTATCTGAAGAAAATATATAAGAAGATTGTGTAAAAATTCGAAACCGATCGGCAGAGCCGTGTCGGAGAAATCTTGTTCACCGGCTTTGTAAAGTTTCAAAAGACGTTTACACTCAGTTTAATTTTTTTTGTTTTTTTTATGCGTTTATCTTTGTAAATATTTATCGGATCAACTTGAAATTTTCTGAGAATGTACTTAAATATATGTGCATTTCGGAAATGCTCATAAAAGTTTCAGTCAAAACATTCAACCACTAATGACATAGCATTCATGCATTAAAACTATTAATTTTTATGATAATTTAAACTTTTATGCGACTAAACTTTAACGAAATTACTGAAAATATGAGTAAATAAAGTTACAAAATACAAATATATCTGATACACTTTGTAATTTTTATATCAACTATAAGTACATCTATTTGGTGAAAAGATGAATACATTTAACCAGATTGGTTATCGTCTTATTATTGATGTGTATTCGGTATCGTATCTTCTTCTTCTATCGTTCCTTCATTTTCATCTTCATCGCGCCATAGGTATATAAATGTGATAGAAAAGAGTATATATAACATTTTCTTGAATTTCCCGATTATTCTAAAACCTGACACCTTATATAACGTATATATATATATATATATATATATATATATATAGTCAAGAGATGAGACTCGACTCGACTGTATATGTGCTGCTTTTTTTTTTGTATAAAAATTGATGTAAACGTAGTTTATGCATACAATATATTTATATTCACAGAAAATTTATAGTTTAATGTAGAAAATCTAACGAACGAAACGAAAGAACCAAAATCGGTTTATACCTTTTCAGTGAATATTATTTTGTACACAGTGCCTCAAAAGTAAGCTTATGTGTTGAGGGATTGCCATATCAAAGTTTCGGGAAGAAAGATAAATTAACCAATTATACCATCGAATCCAGTTGAATAATGTACCGGATTTTGATCAGGAATTCGAGAAATTTTTGCTAATGGCTAATTTTTTTTTAAATAGGTTTTTTTGGTGTAAAAAATTCAGCAAAGGGCTTTTTCGGTTCCGGAACATTTCTGTACGCGGTTTTATCTCCACGTTGTTTTCTTTGGTGACGTTTTCTTGAATATCTCTGCTTAGTCGGATTGAGGCGAATAAAAAAAAAATTGATTATTCTGAATTTTTGCATCGACCTTGCCTGCTATCGAACCCTGAAAATAGTAAAACAGCCTCAAAATCTTAAAAAAACCTCTGTAACCTCATTTTTTCAACTTTCCCCAATAAAGTTTTCGAAAAATGAACGAATTGTGGCAAAATTCTGGAAAACGGTGTAACTTATGATCATAAAAAAGGGCGATAAATTTTAGACCGATACATAACCTCAATTTTGAGAAAATTTCGTTTTAATTACATATTTTTTATGTACTTTCGAAAAGTGCCAACGGCGCCTTGATAGACTTTAATCTTGAATCAAACAAGTTCAACTCCGAAAAATATTCAAGGTGAGAAAATTTTGGGTGACAATAGAAAAATATTTAGATACTTTAGGTAATATAAAAAAAATCTAATCTGAACCGGTATGTTTGATACTTGATCAATTTTATAGTATTCCGTATCAAAGAGTATCGGAAATTGTAAAACTTGTGTATTGTTTTTGATAAACATAAATAATTACATGCGGCATAGAGATTTCTTTATATTTAAAGTAAATTCCAATCTCCTCTGATTATTTTATATTTGACAAAAAGCATGACCCAATTTCACCTTTTTTACCTTTTTTGCCTTTTTTCAATAAATTCAATAAATTTAGCGACATGTGAACTAAGTATACTGTCACCATAAATTCAATTAATGCCATTGCAGCGGCGTTACCGAGATTAACCCGGCGACATTATAGCCCGGTATCTAAAGCCGATGGTTTCTCCAACCCTACTTATTTTGTTTGAAATGTAATTTGATCGAGAGTGTTCTTCGCTATGTTTCAAGTGCGAAATTAGGATTTCGTACCCGACATCAACTAGTAAAACGATGCTGATCTTGTAACGGAAGAGCAGATATTCGTAAAACACAGCTTCGATTAAATTACCTTTCAAACATACTAAATATCAAAATCTGTACATCCGTTCAAGGACGTTCCCAAAAAATAACGTTTTCTTAGGATCATCTTTAAATCATATGCATTCGAAATTTTTACAGCGTACTTAGGACGTAAAAAGTGAGGTCGAGTTCGTAAATGAGCAACATAGGTCAATTTTGGTCTTGACCTATGGGTCCGTAGGATCCATCTTGTAAACCGTTAGAGATAGAAAAAAAGTTTAAGTGTAAAAAATGTTCCTTATCAAAAAATAAACAACTTTTGTTTGAAACATTTGTTCTTAAACATCATTGTTTACTCGTGAGGGCGCAAATTAGGCGTAAATTGTATAGTATGTAATATATAAATTGTGCAATGTGCAATATGATATAGTAATCAACACTATTTATGCATGGTATTTCAACAATTAACTCAATCAATTGTTTGTTTTCACTTGTTTATATTTAATATTAGTCTACAATATAATAGGTACATTTTATATGCAAGTGTATAGAAACAAACACGTACTTAAGTCAATAAAGTTAATAAAATTAGCAAAGAGTAGTTATATAACCCAACGATAAGGTATCAAATAATGAGACAATTAAAAAACAAAAAAGGCTTAAGGGAGAAGAGCGTAACAAAAAAAAATACACACACAATAGTTTATTTTCATTGAAACAATTTAAAAAAACACGTAATATATGTAGAACAAAGAGAATGATATCAAATAGTAAAAGATAGATAATAAAGATATGGTATAGAACATTTGAAGAAAAGCAATTAAAAAGCCTGGAAGAACGATACGAAATACGAATGGAACAAAACTGTTTTTATTGTTACCTTAATGAAACCATTCATTGTATTTTATCTTTACAATAAGGGATGAAACATAAGATATATCCAATAGATTGGGATTTGTGCATTTATTTTTACAACAAGGGCTGCTACAAAAATAATTATTTGATAAAAACTATGTGATTATCATTTTGAATTAAACTGAACTTTTGGGACAATTGAATCGAAGAAACTGATCGAAGAATCGAAATTTGCAATAAATCACAGGTTTTTATTTTAAATATGACTATTTTCCAGTTGTTTACATGTAATTGGTATAGTAAGTATCAAATTTCAATTATTGAAGTAAGCCGTATATACAAACCATAGAATGGTATGATCATTCATAATATTATAATAATAAATAATATGTCTTTACCACGGTAAATCCACAAGTAAAACTCATGTAGAATGCGAATAACGTCGCTTTATGAGGTCGATGAATCGCTGAAACAACATGAAACATGGAAAATATGTTCTTCACAGGGTGCAAACTCATTAAAAAATACTCGATAATTCTAAACACGAGCAGATTAAACTTACTTAGAAGTTTCGGAGAAGAATTTATGTCAAGAATCTGCGTATGCGTTTTTCATCAGTCTGCTAATAACAACTGCATTACTTTTTGGCATATGGACCAAAGTATATGTTTACGAAACATCAAGTCCAATAATCAAAAGACAAATTATTTCAGCAAATATTGGAGTTCTAGTCATATTTTCCCCGAAAATTTTGGCCTAAGCATTGTCTCGAAGGTCCAGCTACTTTTGGAATCCCTAGTTGTTTCCTTCAGTTCAAATAAGCTGATATTTGGTATGTAGGCTGTTTTACTCAGCGGATTGTTGTTTAAAAAAAGGAGGCTCATTCCGTTCATTAGCATGGAATTCCCAGTGACAGCGCACATCTGTGTTTCTTCAAATTAAACTAGAGAAAATCACTATGTCGATTGGGGTAGTCTCAAGAATGTGTCTTTTAAAGGTATTAACTTCACAATCTTCCTTCCTTTTTTTTATGCCAAAAAATCGTGTTTTTTCACGATTTTTAAGGTTTTGCACGCCTTTCCTTGAAAACTGCTTTAGAAATATAGGTATTGGGTTGAAAAGAGGGACGTAAATTGAACTGGTGAAGGGAAATATGACTTAAGTAATGGAATCCAATTGTTCACGAGTTTTAAGCATATGAGGCAAACTAGACGACGAACATTCAGTTTTGACATACAGTTAAAACATTTTTAAAAGTTTTTACTTTATTATATCGCTACATATTATAAAACAAAGTCGCTTTTTCTGTCCCTATGTCCCTATGTCCCTATGTACGCTTAAATCTTTGAAACTACGCAACGGATTTTGATGCGGTTTATTTTAATAGATAGAGTGATTCAAGAGGAAGGTTTTTATGTATAATACATCCATATTATAGTAGAGTAAGGGGTTGAAATAGGGGTTGAAAGGGGAATGCTTCAAAAACTAAAAAAGTGGTGCATCGATTAAGCTCAAATATTGACACATCGTGAGTACTTCCCTCTAGCCCAAAACCGGATTTTTGAGGTTTTCTCAAAAACGGCTCTAACGATTTCGATTAAACTGGGCACAAGGCTAGACCTCAAGGTGTTCCTAGGATTGGTATAAGCCACATATCCGGAAAAATTCGGGAAGGCCCACATCCTTGGAAAAAGCTTTTTTTTTGGGGGTTTTCTCAAAAATGGGTCTAACGTTTTCGATTAAACTTGATACCAGGTTACACCTTAAGATGTTCCTAGGATTGGTATAAGCCACATATCCGGGAAAATTCGAGAAGGCCTACACCCTTGAGAAAACCTTTTTTGTGGGCTTTTCTCAAAAATGGCTCCAACGATTTCAAAATACAGTAAAATGGGATTTTCTAGAGAGTGAACTTCGTATCAACAAGGTCCTAGGTTTTATATAACTACCCTCTGGGACCCCTTCCCCTGGAGCCCAAGAGCTGGAAAAAAAAAACTTAATTAAGTCTAATTAGTGAAGTTAAGAAACTTAAGCTTTTCCTTGTTTTTAAATAATTCTTACAATAATATATAAATTTTATAATATAATAAAGTCTTGCCCGATGTTTCGGACCGTTTTTTTATTCCCAAACACATTTATTATTTTCAAACGCACCTGTAAATTATCCTATAAAGCAGGTAAAAATTGTTCAGATTTTTTTGATGATAAAGTTTTTAATTTAAAATGTTATTCTATTTCTTATCAGCATTTAAATGAAGGTCAAGTTACGTATTTTTCTGTAAAATTAGATATCCTATGAAACCAACAGGATTAACATCTAACAGCCTATCATTCGTATAAATATGCACGCATACTTACGAAAAACATTACCATCCTTTACTGGGCAATAAGATAAAAATAACTAATACATGTTAATAACATACCTACATGTTTGTCTTTCTAACCCGTAAAGTACCCAAATATGTGCAACCCTTGTACATACATAATCCATTTTCCCAGTTTAAATGTTACATTTTCATAGATAAATATACAAGAAAAATTATTTTTCTTTTTTTTTCCATTTTAATCTTTTATTTAAAGATTTTGTTTTGTTCTTGGAGAGTTGTATGTGTTCTTACACGGTTCATTCGCTCTCATATATAAGTTCTTGTTCAAATCGTTTTCCACTCTTTCAAACCAACACCAATTCCCAATAGACATCTTTCACTTGGATAAAAAAAACACACACAAACACAAAAGGAAAAATACCAACAACTAAATAATTCTTGCCAATAATAATGATGGTATTAATAAAAAGGATAGATAGGTTAACATACCATATTTAGATAAGGATAACAAAATTTTACAAAATTATCATAAATATTATATAATATTCTTCAATATCCTCTGTATTCGATGCGCGCATATTAGCTCTAATATTGATAACTTTAACAGGTGGGATCATTTTAATCTATTATGGATAATAACTCGTATTGTATTTAACCGGAAAACGAAACATTTTTAATATTTCCATAGGGAATTTTCGATATTATTTTGTTTGAAAAGTTATATACCAAAGTTTGATTCGATAATCGTATCAAAATATTTTTATTCGATATAATAAATATATAGGTATGATTCAATGAATTGTATAACAACATACTCTTCAAACACATTTACTAGGTGTTACAAGGATTATTAGAACTATGTTCCTTATCCCACGATATTTGTTTGCTGGTTGGGAGCTAAAACTAAAAAAACTGCAACAGACACCAAAAACCGACATCTAGGTTGCCTAGGAAATTAAAACTTTTTCAATCGATTCAGGTTGTCATGAATTTTGAGAAAATGCAAAAATCTTTTTATAACTGCCAATTTGTATTTATTGTCAAGTTTTATGTTTTATCATTGAAAAAAATTGCGTTGTGAAAGTTATCAGAAGTTAAAGAAAACAAAGATAATTTAAAGTAATTACAATGCCATTTTTATGTTATGTCATAATAAATATCCTGATCAAACCAAACGTAATGTACGCACAAATTAGGTTAACTACTAAATCAGAAGTCGTTTTGTAGTTAACCAATCAAAAAATAACTTAAACAAAAGTTGTAGAGTTTAATGGGGGGGGGGGGTCACCATATTCTTTCATCACTTTGGACCTTATTCTCTAGGTTTCTTTAACAGTCAATTTAGATCCTAAAAGATAAGAGAAAAAATAAAACTTTAAATTAGAAAGTTGATTTTTTCTAAAATTGTTAGCTTTTGGAAGAAATACGACTGAAAAATTATTGCATTTAACCAAAAGAAAACATGTTAGCTACAGAAAAATGCTTTAGCCAAAAGTTGTCAAGGGTAATAAAGGGACATTTGTATGTGGCCATGACTTTGACCTTAAATTTTAGTTTAAAGGTCATTTGACCTTGAGCTTCAAATTATCTTGAAAATTTACCTGGATATTAAAGTTAATAACACAGGCGAATAACCTTTATTGTCCTTGGTAAATTTTGGCTACAAACTTTTCTGAAGCTAAGGTAATTTCTTTCGATTAAATGCAAGAATTTAATATATTTTTAAGTCGTATTTCCACCAAAAGCCAGTGATTATCTTACCTTATAGGATCTCAATTGACTATTTAAGAAATCCGTAGAACTAGGTTCAATCTGATGTTAGAACCTGATGCCCCCCTACGAACTCTGCAACTTTTATTTGACTTATTTTCTTATTGAACTACAAAACGATCTATAGACCTTTTCATCATGTCATATGCGCAAGTGCAGAGTTTATTTTTTCGTACTGACAGCAATAAGTAGGACTAAGATAGAAGATATTTGTTATGCATTTTATCACATTGGTTATGAATCATTTAGTACGAAACAAATGTGAATCGTGATTTTAAAATGAAAAGCCCTATTAGTCAGATCGTTCCATTATATTGTTAATTTGAATTGTCACACAATATTTGTATCATAAATACAATAATATTGCCTATATTTTAAAAAAAAGGAGTACAGGAAAAGCCTGATGTCGAATTGACCATATTACTCATAAAAAATGTAAAAATTTATTTGGTACCATAGCAAAATTTGAAGATGAAATTAAAATTGATTGGAAAACGAAAGTTATAAGCATTCAAAGATTTCATTTAAAGGTTGCCCATCTCCTTTTAGCTAAAGTTTTATATGTAATTTCTATAACGATAACCACGTATGACGTCACTAGTGGATATATTCTTCTTTGTTTAATTTCCTGTTTACTAGTCAAGCTTTTTAAAAACCAACTTTACTTTTCTATTCATGAAGTGAACATCCTTCATCAGAAGTGATAAAAAATATAGTCCGATTCCCTATTAAACCTTCATTTGTAGATATAGGCAATATTATTACATAAATTATGAAATCATTGTGTAAAAACTCATGTAAATAACATAATGAAAAGATAATTTTAAGTATTTCGGCAAATATGGCTGAAAACTGACAGCACGTAATAAGGCCATAACAATTCAGAGAAGTATAAATTTTTATGTGTAAAACAATTTTTTTACAAAAGTTGATTTTCTTTTCAACAGGATTCCATCCAGTTACCATAGTCAAAAACAATAAATTTATGTGATTTAAACTCTGTAATACTTTGTGTAAAAATTTTTTTTATATGCTGTTGTTTTTTACGATTTTTTAAAGAACTTTTCTTTCTTCTCTACAATACATCTCAAATCTCTTTTTTACTTTTTTTTATTATTTTCACCTTTCTTTTTTAATTGTAATTAACTTCATTTATATTATATTGATATAATTTGAAAGGAATCGTTTTAAGTTATTATTACACTTGATTGTGTCTTTGTCGATGTGGTCAATTAGCGTTTATTGAATTTTTATTACTTTGAAAAAGTATTATCTAATGAGCTGTGATCGAGAACCGCCTATCGATAATCACTTTTGTTTTGTATAAGTTTCTTCCTAACGTCATCTATTTTAATACGAGATTTAACATTTTTATAGGAATGGCATATACTAACTGTAGCAACAAAATTAAGAAAATATCAATTCTCTATTATATTATAAATGCGAAAGTAAGCATGTTTGTTTGTTTGTTTGTTACGCTTTCACGCTAAAACTAGCGAATGGTTTTTAAATGAAACTGTACGGAAATATAGCTTATACTTCAGAATAACACATGAGATATAATTTATAAAGATTTAATTTGACATTACCGTATATTACAGATTTCTGTAAAAGTAGTCATTTGACATTACCATAAATTACAAATTTCTGTAAAAATAGTGAATATAAAATATTTCACGGCCATCTTTTCTGATATACTCAATGAATAATTACGGCTATTATACATGGGTATCACTCTAGTTCACTACTAGAGTGCAAAGGCTCAAAAAATATCTTATGTTGTAACTGAACTATTGGTTAATTTTCAATGCTATTTTCTATAAAAGAACACATAACTTTTTTCGAAATGATTTTCCGTCGAATGAAGAAAGGTTCAGAAAAATTGTTTCGTCTTAAAGTGAATTGTTCCTTGACTTCTTACTACGAGCATGAGTTATTTCTGCGTTATATAACACCAACGATAGAAAAAAATTTCGCAATCTACACTATTAACCATCATTTATGAATAATCAAAAAAGCAGATTCCATTCTTCATTTCATTTGTTCTGTTAAAATCGCTCGATTCTTAACCATACCAGAGAAAATTTTTCCCACAAAATATTGGTTTTTTTTTTTATAAATATAGAAATATTTTTGCAAGGGTAAAAGTATTTAGAAATGTCTTCTATCTTTTATTAATTCTTAGTGACTTTGAAAGAAAAAAATTAAATTTACAGACTTCTCCGTTTGATAACTCATTTTTATTATTTGCATGTTTCAAGTTAAAAGGAATTCACATTATATTTGTATACAAATTTGTTTCTCTTTTACCAATTTCACCACAAAATATTTATCAAAAAAAATAAATAAATAGGAAATAAGAATATCGATTTAAATTCAAATATAAAATAAAAAGGCAATAATAACAACCATTAAGGATTGTCATTTGTAAAAATAAAAGGCGACATATCTCATCTAAAAACAGTGTGGAATATTGTAAAATAAAAATATTTACTTGTATGACTGTATATACTGAAAGTATGAAAACATTTTATTCGATTTCAACCAACTTTTGAACTGGGAAAATTCTGGTTTACGTCAATTACATAATAACGTATTACTTAAGCATTCATCTTCTCCTATCAATTGCAGAAGCTAGCAAAAAATAAGTTATACAAAAATATAGTTTAGATTTTTGTAATGAATTTGTTGAGGCGACGGAAGCTCCAAATGACTGCAAAAGTTATGTTAATCTTCTTACATTTCGGCGTTGGGGAAATAAAGAAATAAATTATTAACTGATTTACAAATACCTTTTGTCAATGCAACAGCCCATGTAGCGGTTTAAGCCGAATGAAAATTTATGGCTCTTTTTAGAGTGTACGGTTTTGACCGCACGGAAAAATTGTAACAGCATTCTTTTAGTTGAATGGTGAAGAGTATGGCATCTTTCATATTTTATGTAAAGCAATCAAAATCTTACCTTAAATGTTAGCCTTATTTCTACCTCATCCATCCTTAATTCATCCGTTTTAAAACAAACTCTCGGAAACGTTGCCAGTTCTCGTACCAGTATATATTTGAGCGTTATTTCAATGCACCATTCACAATATTGATGATAAAAAAAAAAATTTCCATAGGGAATTTTCGATATTATTTTGTTTGAAAAGTTATATACCAAAGTTTGATTCGATAATCGTATCAAAATATTTTTATTCGATATAATAAATATATAGGTATGATTCAAAGAATTGTATAACAACATACTCTTCAAACACATTTACTAGGTGTTACAGGATTATTAGAACTATGTTCCTTATCCCACGATATTTGTTTGCTGGTTCGGAGCTAAAACTAAAAAAACTGCAACAGACACCAAAAACCGACATCTAAGTTGCCTAGGAAACTAAAACTTTTTCAATCGATTCAGGTTGTCATGAATTTTGAGAAAATGCAAAAATCTTTTTATAACTGTCAATTTGTATTTATTGTCCAATTTTATGTATTATCATTGAAAAAAATTGCGTTGTAAAAGTTATCAGAAGTTAAAGAAAACAGAGATAATTTAAAGTAATTACAATGCTATTTTTATGTTATGTCATAATAAATATCCTGATCAAATCCAACGTAATGTACGCACAAATTAGCTTGACTACTAAATCAGAAGTCGTCTTGTAGTTAACCAATCAAATATGAACAAAAGTTGCATATTCTGATATCAGATTGGACCTTTCCGTTTGGGTTTCCAATTCTTTTATCTCAAAGAATATTTATTTCATGAAAAAATATTGATTCAAAAAATATTTCTTAGGTCAAAACATTCCAGTTTTCTGCGTCGAATACATTTTGGTACATTTTGTATATTACAAATGATCAAAGTATATCACTCAAGAGATTATCGATCAGTTTAGTTTATTTTACAGACATTTTAAATGGCTTTTCAAATACAAACAGGCAGATAGACAGACACACTGACAGACAATCAAATGGTATATATTTCACATGATAACAAACATCATAGAATTTATTTCTATGCATAAATAAATTTCATTTTTTTTAGCGTATCAATTTTTTAATCATAGATTATATATTTTTTTATCAAACGAGGGAATTACCTCATTTAAAAAAAAAAAAAACTAGGTACTTACTGCTAAATGTATTTGAGTTTGAAATGAATGATTACCTCTGTAAAAGAAAAAAGAAATTAGTTTATAGAATAATATATTATACAACGAATACACTAAATTGTAAAATGCACACGAGAGTTAAGTAAGAATGATAAAAAGCATGGTAGAATTAGACAAGGTATGTTCGATGAATTATTGGTTCAGTTCGCTCACGTAACCAGTCGACGCCATCTTAGCTTGTTCCCGCTTCCTGATCCAAATGTTGTAAAAACGTGAATACGTTTGTGTGAACAATCCTTGCTTTAAGTAATGGAAAAATCGTTCCTTGATTTTAGTAATGGAAAAATCATTGTATAAACAAAACATTGACCAACATTACAACTCGAACGTAAGCAAATTATCAATATGGCGGTAACTGTGTACCGTGCGAGATAGATTACCGAGAGTGAGACAATGTTCCAACCCTACCCCTACCTGCGCAAGAGCATATCTTGTCTTATTCCACACAAATATTCAACGTGGAGTAATACAAGCTTTTTTTAAACATGGAGAATTGATTCTCTTTTCCTGCGCAATTTTCCATGCAATAAAAAATAGCTAATTGCCAGTGAATTTAATTTAGCACACGCCATGGGTTATTAGCTTTTGAACGCATGAAATACGAACGAACGAAAATAGTAAAGAAAGAGAGTACATCGCGGTAGAAGCAGTTTGCTCACGCTCGATTTAAAACATAAATAACTTTTATTTTTCAATTGGTATATGTGGGTGAAACTTTTTCTATCGTCAAATAATTTTCAAGACCTTCAGAAATTGAAATAATTTCTCTCATGACAAGAGTAAAGGTTATTATAAACTTCGCAATTTTTGGGAAGTTTTTGTTTTTAACCTGTTCATGCCCTTTCGTCAGTTTAATATAAGTCAAGCTCAGTAAATTTAATATTCTCTCTTTAATATTTTCACTCAAAAACGTCATTCAATAATTACGTAATCAAACTACTTGTAATTAACTAGTGCATTAAAAAAAAATTTATATAAAATTATGTAGAGATTATGATTTACAAAGTTAAAGAATATTTAACCTACGAACGGTTAGATGCATGTTGAGAACGCGTGAGCAAATCTTTTATCATGCGACTACAGAATACCGAACGGTTGACGCAGTGCTGGTGGGATAAATTGAATATTGGATATTAAAAATATGTCGATATATTTAAAAATATTAATTCCCATCGTAAATTATGATGTGTCTATCAAAATTTCTGTACCACTTGCACTTTGTATGGACCTAAGAAAATTTCTAATTTTTTTCTTTCTTTCATTCAAAACAAAAGAAAATCATTATTTTTATATTACTGACAAAAGTAATCTGTCAAAAATTTGCACCCTCTTCATACAAGATATTCTAGATATGTGTTCGTGTTAAATATTTGAACTTGTATATCAAGCAGGAGGTTGTTGGAGATAGTAGAATGTTTTAGTTGCGGGTGATATGTGTCCAACCAAACGCGAGAAAACATTTATTTCTATGAAAAGAAACTGTTAACACTAAACATGTGAAGTTTTTTTTTTTGTTATGTAATAATAAAAATAATAATAAAATGTCGTGCTGGATATGATCCCTTAAATTTACCGTGGGATAAATTGCATTACATTAACGATTTTTATAAACACAAAAATAACTAATAAAACCATCTAAATCAGCACAGTCTGGTAAAATCAACTAAATCAAAATAGGGATTATTTTAACCTATATAAATGGGATCATTTAACCTTTAACGACATATTTGAATATCGTCATAGAAACAGATCATAAAACTTATTTTACGTTTACCAAAATGTGTTTTTATATTATTAAAAGTCAACAGAAGCCAAAACTTAAACAGTCAACCGACGAAATTACCCTAAAAAAAAAAAATTTTCCCTTGAAATTTGTCTTACCACAGATCAAAAGCAGTAAAATTAATATTTTTGCTACGAAACACTAAATTACTAATACATAAGTATTTTCTCAACGGTTAATTTGATCACGTGAAAGTCATCTGTCGATAAATATACTAGATGGCTTTAATAGTTAACTAAAAACAAAGAGGGATCCATTTGTAGCACTAGGATATCATTAATTTCTGATTTCTATTTCTGAAATCAACTTTCTATCAGTTAATAATAATAACAATAAAAAAATAAAGTAAATGAACAAAGAAAATGTGTCTGATGGACAGACATATCCTGTTTCCTTTTGTTTTAACCTTTTTTTTCTATTTTTTGCTTTAGTGTGGAATAAAATGCTTGTTTTGCATGTTCAGTGAGTGTTGTTTTAATTTTATTCATATTTCAGCTCCCTCAGGTTACTTTAATTTTATTAATTTTTTTTCTCTTTCATAAGTATAATTTTTCTAAAGCAAATAGAAAATTTTTCCTGTGTAATTATTATAAATAAACATAAGCTCAGAGTTTAAAAAAAAAATCAGGATTAAAATTGTAATAACAAGATAAAAGATGGGACAGAGAAGTGTGCGATTTTGAAGACAAAAAAAAATTCCATAAATTTTTCCTAATTATACCTTTTCCACTTTAAATGGCATAAAAAAGCATTTAAGAAAATTGAGTATCATCTGCAGAAAACTTGTGTAACTAAGAAAATTGTATAGTTAATTTAAATTAAAGAAAAGTCGAACCCGAGGCTCTTGAATGTATGTCAATCACCAATTGGACCATATACGCTCTTGACATCAAGCATACTGTGTAATTTTTGCAAATCAACGAATTTTAATTTATAAGCTTTAATTCCCATTAGATGCTGTTCGCCTAGGAGTAAAGATTTTTAGGGTCGAGTTTTGTAGTGATTCACCATTTGCCATAGCTTAGTCTGAGGAATTTGAACCACTTCTTTTCGGATCTATGCTTTCAGTGCTTTAATTTTTTTTTGTTTTGATAAAATGTTTTCACAGCGTAAGCGCAGTGTAAGAATCCACTGCTCCATTGTGATTAAATTAATGACAGGAAAAGGGTGGCAGGCGGAAAGAAAACTTGATCTACTGATTGTCAATACTTTGATTTACTTGACAATATTACGTTACGATTTGCTTTAAAACACAATTAATTTTCTTCAATTCTTCATTTTCTTTGCTTTACCCGACATAAAATCCTATCCAATGAGTTCGTGTGTGGCATCGTAGCTCCTTACCGCATGAACAAGTAGTTATTTTTGATTTTCTGAAAGGTAATTTGATCGAGAGTGATGTTGACTATATTTTAAGAAAATCATGCTCAGGAGTTTGAAGATCATCACCTATTTTATGTTGTGTTATACGGTACGAAACCCCAACCTTGAACTTGAAACACTTCTAAGATCATTCCCGATCAAATAACCTTTCAAACCATAACAAAAAATTAAAATCGATTCATCCCTGTAGGCAAGGTACGATGTAAGAGGGGGGCATACAGAAACATAGATACGTTAAACTAACAATAGTTCTCTTTTTAGTCGGGGGTTAGAAAAATATTCAAACAGGAAACAAAAGAAGGAATTGAAACGAATAAATTAATTAAACTTCCCGTGTCAACAGAGCAAGTTAGTATAAAGTGGCATAAAATTCTATTCGAATTCACTTAAATATCACTTCAAATCGATACAATGTCGTATTGATCAATCAACAATATTGATACGATCAACAAAATATATATATATTTGAGATACTTCCGTATCTACACCATACACTTAACAGTTGTAATGTAGGTATAATAATATTATATAAATTCGAAATTCGAACGGAAATTTCATATGTCTCCTGTCCGATCCAGAAGAGAACATTTTCAATAATATAACAGTTTGAATACTATTGACAAAACAACAAATGATACTGGAGTATATTGTTGACAAAATACAGTGTCGCATTAAGGTGTTTCGATACCGAAAAGTGTTACCAAAAAACTGAAATCTTGTGTGTCAAATTGTGAAATTTTTAATAAGCCTTCTGGGCTAAATCGATTCGCTTTACGTTTTTCGAGATATTAATTATTTAAAAAAAAACCCTTTTTACATGGTTTTTTTGTGAAGAAGTCGTAAAAAATGTTGGATTTGTAGTCAATAAATGCTTTTAAAAATGTTTTAAAATTTACATAAAAAACTTTAATCAATATTCCTCAAGTTTTAAACTATGAAATCATACCAAAATTAAAAACTGTGCATAAAAATGAAAAAATTTTTGTGGTAAAATCACTGACTTTGGTAGTTTATTTCTCCTAAACCGTACAGAGAATTGATATGAATTTTTCACAAAAAAGTATAAAAGAATGAGTAATGATTAATTGGTAAATAAAAATTCAAATTATTTTGAATTATTTTAATTTTTTGGTATCGAAAAACCGTAAATCGTTATTTGAAAAAATATCACACACAAAAATTAGCCTAGTTTCTAATTTTCGTCACTTAGCTTCTATTGTCGTTTCAGACAAGCCACACTATTTCTCTACTGTTTTCTAATTCATTTTAATTGAGATTTCATGGCCGAAAATGAAAATAACCGTAGTTTACAATTTCGATAAACAATTTTATCTTAATTTCAACATTATCATTGCTTTTATCCCTTTCATTTTGTAGATAAGTTCAGGCAGTATCTGAGGAGTAGAGCCTATAAGGACTGTCCATATATCTGTCTATCCAGTACTTCCAACTCTCTCTGTCCAAAATTAATTAATTTTTTTGTTACGATTTTTACTACAATTTACAATTTTTATATTTTCAATTGGTTTTTTATATAAATATTTTATATTTAAAAGTAATGGTATATTCGAAAAAGATACCAGTAAATGTCCACATGTGTTTTGTATCAGATAGGATTGTACCATTTGTGGCGAGGTAGTCGGCTTTAAGCTTTTACAGCTCTAGAAAAAATAAATATTTCTGCTAGGGTAATCCGTGCTATGTATAAAAAAACCTTACGTACGCAAAAAAAGCAGACATTTAACTACATAACGTCATATCTATCACCGTTAAAGATAGTCTTAATTTCTTGTTGCAGTCCTAGAGTACAGCCTTCAAAGTTTTAATTATATTTTAAAATATACTTTAAAAGTCTTATCAGATAATTATGAAAAAGCTAGTGCATTTATTTACATCAGAAAAGTATAATAAATAATTTACATTATTTGAAGAACAATAATAATAAATAAAATACCATCTCACAAGAGAAAACAAAAACTGATTTTGTCTTGATTGTTTCGTTTGATATATATTTATAATTAACTTCTATGAACTACAATCCATGTAACAGCAGTCAATTCAATGGTGTAATCAATTTAGAAAGATCATCAAACCGTCACTGTAAAATGTAATCAAAGAATTCGATTTCAACTATAATATAGGTACAAGGATATTATTATTATTTGATTTTAAAGGTTATGTATTCTATGTGGTACAAATAATTGGAAACAAATGATAGAATGGATCTCTAAGGTGCTATTGTAATTTTTTTCTTCTAGGAAAAATATTATGGAAGGAAATCAAACTAACACAATAACAAAAAATGACTGGATTGAAGTAAACGTGGTTTTGTGGTAGTTATAAAAAATATATTTCTTGACGAACGTCTTGAGTTCTTAACTCAAGATAAAAAATATTTTACTGCTTAAAATTCAAAGATTTGCAAGTAGACATTTATTTAATACCATGTTAAGTACAGCAGTAAATGCCAGATGGACCGAAAATATCACAACTATAGGAAAACAATCACCCACCGAAGCAGAGATAAAAGAATCAAAAAGTGGATATGGATTGGTAATACACTTAGAAAACCAGATGGGAATGAGGAATAGAGAATTCCTCAAGAAGTGAGGGTGAATTTTCCAAGAAGTAATGGCCCAAACTGTAGGAGGGCGGTGAAAAAATCTGGAAGAAGCAGGAAAGTCATGGAACGAAACGAAACATATAGCTAAAGATAGAAGCACATTCCTAGTGTTTATTTTTTATTTACAGATGAAGGACATTCCTAGTGCTTATTTTTTACTGTGAAGGTACAAGATTAAAAAAGAAACGATAAAGGACCTTGGGGCAATAATTGAAATACTTAGGACAATTTATGCGTGCAGAAGGATAAGAATTGCATGTTTGCAGAATTTGGTTCGCGCAAAATCATAGCAAAACATTTAAGTAAAATATCAAAAAAAGAGAATACATAATTTATTGATTTGAAGACATTTAAGGCGCTAATTTCATAGTTGTACCTATTGCGAGCCTCGGTTTCAATCTCAGGTAGCTTTCATCGAAAAAGTAAACTGAATTTTTTATAGATATTTTGCTTATATTTATTTTGATATATTTTTGATAAAATATCAACACAATCAAAAAAGTCTAGTCAGAAAAAAAAGAAAAACAGACAAAAAAAATTTTAATTGTTTTCAAAAACCTCCCAAACTCAAAACCTAGTGATTTTGAGATATGTGAAGCAGAAACGAAAGCCTTGTCTTATCACCAATCACCAAACGGTTAGAATATTTACTTAAAAATACACGTCAGCTCCTTAATTATAATCGTTGGACCACTTGTACTTCTTTAGGCAAGAATACATGAACGTTAAAGATGAGGATACATGAGCTTTAAAAAGACGAGTTTCCTACAATCGACTTTTGAATCAAAATACTAATTCATACAAAATTGTTTTATCAAAAAGTTTTTAATAGTTTCCAGAACTTTTTAAAACTGTATGCAGCTGTAATGAGAGGCACATCTAGAAACCTTACATACCGTTTATATGCATTTAGAAATTTCTAGATATATAAATAACATGCACACTGTTATTTATATAACTAATACGTAAAGAATTGAATTGAAGCGATATTGTTGACTGGCAGTTTTATCTTTCAATATCAGATATAAATCTATAGCTCGTTTGTTACACCATATAGTTGTGGAGAACTAGAACTATATAGATTTTGTTTGTATTTGTTTGTTTGGATGTTCGTTTATTTGTTATTTGTGTTGTTTCACGAACGGTTTTTCGATTTTCTCTCTGGTCATGATTATTATAATAGTAATAATCATAATCATAATTAGTGTTGGAATGAATATGTTTGATTTGTTGAATAACTTAAAATAAAGTATACATTACAACGGACGGCATAAGGTCGTAAGGTAGAAGGCATAAGATAGAAGGTAATAGGTGGCATAAGGTCGATCTTCACCCATCTGATAATCTAATAAGTCATATGTTTTATGAAATTTTATTGATTTAAAAACACGACTGTTATAGTTTTCTATCGAAAATTGTTTATAGCTACCTTTAATCAAATCAATTTTAAGCAGTTTTTTTCCATGAACGGCTATAAATCATCTTTCTTCGGAAACCGATTTCAATTGGTTAACAGATCAGTGAAGATCTGCTCATCTCATATGAACAGGTAAGTCAATATAGGTAGCTACACCCATCTGTTAACCAATCGAAATTGGTATCAGAAGAAAAATAAATTAATTACCCAAAAAAATGGTATAGACTTGCCTGCAAAACCTGTTCATGGAAAAAATTGATTTAAATTAATTTGATTAAAAATAACCGTGAACAAATCTCGATAGAAAAACGACAGGCGTGTTAATATTTTGTGGAAGACAAAGTCGCAGCATTTTATTTCACCAAGGATTTTGCTAAATTTATCGTCGTTACAAAATGGCTGTTTATTTTGCCACTTTTGTATAATAATTTACATCAGGAGAAAGTCAATATCTATAGGAAGCTATTTGAATTAGTATCAAGGAGTCTGGGACTAAATCCATCTTTGAAAGCTCAAGGGGTATCAAGTTCGAAGTAAAAACTTTGATTAGCAGAGCAAGTTTTTTAATATCAGGAAGAACAAAATCTGTCTTCTTTGTATTTGGTCATTTAACTAAGTTGATGTTAATAACGTTACTAAATTTTTTAATGCATAACGGAAAACATCTTCGCACCTAATGTTAAAAATTAGTATATTTTTATTTCGAAGTTCTAGGAAATATCACAATTTAAACTTCCTAAGAACAGAGTTATTGAAATACATTTCTTTTCTGTATTCCAAAGTAATTACTATTCATCAGATTAATATTTCAATTGTATAAAAGCGTAAATCTGCCTCCCAATAAAAAAAGCATTTTCAGAGCGGCTGTTAAAATCAAAAAGTTGCATTAAAGGTTGAAAACTATTCTAAAGCTAGAAAAATCGAATTCCTCCCACTTTTTAAATGCCAATAACTTTTTTTAAGCACCAGACAAAACAAACTATCAAAAAACAGGAAAATCGAAAAAAAAATAACAATTTTCAGTTCGATTTCCATTAATATGTCACTTGGTTCATGGTTAAAAACTTAGTTTTTCCAATAAGAAAACTTATCAAATCCAGCATGGAATATTATTTTCTTATCATTAACAAATAGTGCATTTTAGCACCAATAAAATTGAAACAATCAAAATAGTCCCCGAATCAGGTTACACAATCCAACACTTTATTGGTTTAATTAAAAGTTCAATTTTTACCCTGAAACAAATTGGTAAAGTTTTTAGAAAACATTGAAAACGTAATAGTTGATTTAGTTGTTAACTTTCTCTAAATATCTATAAAATGGATTCTCGATTGGATTGATATTATGGTATTTTAAAATAGGGGTGTTTTAAACAGAGTTTGATAGTCGTTCCATCATTCATCAACCCATTCTATCAAGTACTTCACCCCACTCCATATCTAATGTGTCAATGTGTTGTTTCCTGGTTGATCTATCATTATTATTTAACTCTGTAGTCAATGAATTGTAGTTGATTTTGGTATATTTCAGAGTTTTATAAAATACAGTATGAGATTTATTTTATAAATAATAAATATTCTTTGTGGAAAACCACTCATAGAAATAATAATGATAGGTGAGTGTCCAGCTGGACATGTGGGCACTACGACATGAACATGTCAGACTATATTTATTGAAATTAGTATAAATTTAATAATGAAGATTTAATTTTTTATGCGACATGTTGAGAATATATGTGGTTTAAATATCTGCGGCTGACCTTTCAGTTTTTCCACTCTAAATGAAAAACATCGGATCTAGTTTTAACAACTATGATAACGTTAGAATCCTGTGATATAAATATATTTCGATATTTCTCCAATATTTCGATTTGAGTTGTTTTTCTGAGAGGTGGAACCTATTAAGCAACAACACATCATCTAGTAAGTTTTAAAAGTTGGTAATAAGCCACTGATTCCCCAAAAAATCAAATATTGAGGATGGGGAACCCAAAAATAAGGCAATAATCCACTGTTTCTCTAAAAAAAAAACAATATTGAGGACGTAGGACCTCAAAAACGTCGGCCACTGATTCTAAAAAATTGAATATCTAGTAAGTTGTTACGTTTTGGAATCCAGAAACCTTTACCTTTTTCCACAAATGAGGTACTGTTAGAAGCTTAAGGACTGTCCAGGTAACATAGAATTGGTCCTCATGTAAACTACTAGATTTTTTTTCTCATTTTAGTATAGTCGGGTTTTTGGAAATTTTAAAATACTTTTGTAAAAAAAAAAAAAAAAAAACGTATGGAGCCCTTAACACGCACCTGAACTTTTGTAAAAGAATAAACGAAGTACGGAGCCCTAAGCTCGCGGTTTTAGCGGTAGTAATATACACTCTGTCAAAATTCATTCAGCTGTACAGTCCAAATAAAGAAAGTCATTATATTTTAAAGCGTCAGATTTCTTCTTCGCTATCGGATTTTATACAGTCACAGCATTTTTTTGCTTTAATAAACGAACATTTTTTTTAAACCCTTAGCATTGCAAAAGTCAATGAATTGTCAGTAAGAATGATTTAATTGAAATCAATGCTCTCTCATGAATGATAAATAAGTATGAACATTTATAAAACACACTATATAAATTACAAATTTTAAAACGTGAATGAAACGTTCATTTCACGTTATGTGCATGTCATGTGACAACAGCTCCCAGACGATGAATCTTTTCTATAGTTTTGTTTGTCATTTGTATACTCATACATATTTGTTGGTAATAAAACATAAAACGCATCCGTCATTTAATAAGATGTCTAGGCTATAAAGCATGAAGGTTATAAAGAAGGAGAAAGATCGCTATGTACTAAAGCATTAGCGCACCTGTCCCTGAAAATTTGTAGAATTTATAGTTAATTTTTAAGCCAACAGCCGCGCTGTCATCAAGAAGTAGTATCTGCGAAGTGGATGAAGTTAGTTGCATAATGTACAAATTGATATATCATTTCAAATTAGCGCACAACAGCCCGCCTTTATTGATACTTCTTAGCGGTCGCAGCGCCTCACTTATTTTACCCATATTTCGGGGACAATATTTTCTATAGCGATCGTTCTACTTCTTATAAGCTTCATGCTATAAAGATACATGCAATGGTAGCCGAGCGTAGTTCAAACAATGTTTTGATCCATAATACATTAACTTCACTGTAATATCGCCCCTTTTGGAAGCTAATTCAGATCTGAATCTTATCATTAAATTAACCTTAGTTTTATACTTTTTTGATCAAAATTACCCCATCCACTGAATTTCATCAAATTCCAAAACAAAATTTTTATCCCGATTTTCTCGATTTTTTCAAAGGGGTACTAAAATCTCTTAAAAACTTGCAAAAAAACCAAAAATTTGTTACCTCCAATTTCGATAAAAGTCAGTATACAAAGTAATTTAGACCCAAAAAGTACAAAAATCGGGTGCATTTGTTAACTGATCGAATAGTTTTTGAGACACGGACTAAAATCGATTCAAATATTGCGATATCTCAGAAATTTTGCATCCAATCATTAAAATAACCTGATTTTTACCTTTTTTGGATCAAAATTACCCATCTACCGAGTTTAATCAAAGTTTTTTGCGATTTTCTCGATTTTTTCAAGGGGTACAGGTGTACAATTTTAGACCGTGAGTATAGTTAACGTCAGAAGCCAACTGATAAGCTTGAAAATGGTGGGTGGATCATAAAATTTGATAAAAAAATAAGGAAGATAAGGTATGGACAGAAAAATCATGATTCTTTGAGTGTTACACATTCCTGTCATTTCGCTTGAAACATAATGCCAGTTTCACACTATTTCCTAAACGACATTTATCTACGTGTATCTATATATCTGTATATATACGTATGTATGATTATTTATATTACATTTCACATTAAAATATATTTGAGTCAGTCATTCAGTCAGTTTGTTTGTTTATTTATTTTATAGGTTCGTCCACCATATAAAATATATATCTTGTTTTTGATATTTGTTACAGTTTTGTTGTATTTTGTTTTGTTATATTTTGCAACAACAGCACAACATTGCACAGAGTAGCACCACTACATATCACAAAACATGATACACTCTCTTTATTTTTCCCAAATGATTTGTTAATTTATATTTTATATACAAATATAAAAAAAATAAAATAAAAATAAAACAATAACACAAACTTTTCACGTCTCTGTTACTCTCACTGGGTGAATTTTGTTGGTTGATGTTGTATGAATGAAGGGAAAATATTTTAATTAAATTTCACTGTGTAACAAATAACAAACAACTCAACAATATCCTCCAATGGTCATGTTTAATTCAATTTTATGTTGTAGTATGTACAGGCGAACTAGGAAGTTCTGGTGGTATATTTGGATGAAATTTTGATCAATATGAGTCAAGGATTATGTCAAAAATACATACAGGTTGGAGTGTTTTAATTTCTTTTGGTTCAATAACTTAAACAAAAGTTGCAGAGTTTAATGATGGACATCATGTTCTCACATCAGATTGGGCAAGTTCTCCAGGTTACTTTAATAGTCAATTTAAATCCTAAAAGATACGAGATAGAATAACACTTTAAATTAGAAAGTTGATCCTGATAAAAAAACTAACATTTTCCAACGTAAACTTACAAATATGTCGTTATTGCATTTGCATCGAAAGAAAATACGCTGTCTTTAGAAATCTTTTTAAATATTGTCAAAGTCAATAAAGATCATTGTGTTAATAACTTTTCAGGCCAGGAAATTTATTTAGATCATTTGAAGATCAAGGTCAATTTCAGGTCAAAGTCATGAATACAGTTGAATGCCCTTTATTGCCCTTGACAAATTTTGTCTAAGGAATTTTTCTGTGGCTAGCCTGTTTTCGTTCGATTAAATGCGATTATATTTTATCATATTTTTCCCAAAGTAACGATTTTCAAAAAAATGTTTTAAATAAAAAAGTTTTTTTATGAGGATCAACTTTATAATTTAAAAGTGTTATTCTATCTCTTACCGTTTAAAAAATTAAATTGACTGTTAAGGCAACCCTGAAAACTATCTCCAATCTGATGTTAGAACATGATGCATGATGCCCCCCCCCCATCGATCCTATGCAACCTTTGTTTAAGCTAAGTTTCGATTGGTTAACCACAAAACGAGCTATTAACCATAATATATTAAAATATTTCACCCTATATATTACATAATCCTACCTGTAATTAGATACTTTGTACCGGAGTTTCTTTTATTTCACATTTTGCAAGAAAAGGAATAATAAAAATTATGAATGAAAATAATGAATGTTCCCAAGTTTCCCAAGTGTAAAATACAAAGTTTCCCCAATGTATTGATAATAACACGTTTGACAGTTTGTTATATATATATATATATATATATATATATATATATATATATATATATATATATATATATATATATATATATATATATATATATATATATATATATATATATATACATTACGGATTTATACCCTCAACTGCGTTGGTAAAACAGAGATGTTCAAGATGTTCAATTAGTCGTTTCCAAGATTAATGCAAACAGAAAGAGTGTAATCTATCATTCCGTTTACCTGTCCGTCGGTTGGTTCTTGTTTTACGTAGTTATAAATTGTTCCGAAAATATAAATAAATAAAATTTGAATTTAATAAATTTGGTGGAAGCGCAAATAAATGTATTGTACATGGTATTTATTGATATGTTACTTTATTTAATTGCGCTTCCACCATTTATTTATAAAATTCATAGGGAGTAGCATTTAAATATTCTTCAAGTGATTATTAATCTATAACTCTTAGGATGCACCGTAGTTAGAATTCTTCAAAATGTTTAATGATACTTGAATTCGGTATGCAATTTTTGTTACTTTGAAAGTTTTATTAAAATTTTATTTATATAAAGTGCATTGCGATATATATAATATTTGTCTTCCATTTTTATCGCGGTTTATCTAACTGCATTTTGTTTAAGTGATCTGTTCTTTGATATACACAAATAAAAGCTGGATAATAATTTGAAGACATATTTATGAAGAAGGATTAAAAAAGGCTTTATAAAAACGTTTTGTGTTATGACATCGTACAAGTTTAATCCTTAAGAAAATCGAGAAGAAGAGGGAAAAAAATCTTCTCGATTTTTTTCCCTCGATATCGATAAAATTCATTATATAAGATAATTTAGATCTAAAAAATTCAAAAATGAGGTTTATTTAATTATTGGATGCGTGGCTTTTGAAATATAATCCAAAATTGGAGAAAGAGCGATTTTCTCAGATACTATGCATCTAATCGATACATGCACCCGATTTTTGTATTTTTTGGTTCAAAATTATCTTATGTACAGAAATTCATCGAAATCGGAAACAAAAACTTTTTCTCGATTTTTTCTAAGGGGTTTTTCTAAGAAAATTGCGAAAAAATCGAAAAAATTTTTTTTTTTGCCTTCGATATCGACAAAATTCATTATATAAGATAATTTCGATCCAAAAAATCCAAAAATAGCGTTTATTTTATGATTGGATGCGTGGCTTTTGAGATATACTCCAAAATTAGACACAAAGAATTTGTGTCTAATGTCACAAAAAATTTGTTGGGTCAAAAGTACCTTATATACAGAGTTTCGTCGAAATTGGACACAAAAACTTTTTCCCGATTTTACCGATTTTTTCTAAGGGGTACATGTACCCGTTAAGCAAATTGCAGGAAATAAAAAAAAAAATATTTTTCATTTTTGATGGTGAATTATGTTATGACTTGACAATATAAGATGAAAAGTAGGAATACAATTTTTCGATACCTGGAGTAATTTTCAAAATATTGAAAATTGAAAATTTGTTTACTTAGTCAGCTTTTGATATTCCCAAAACCAAGCCAGATATCGAAAAATTGTATTATTAGTTTTCGTCTACATTCAAGATTCTAACAAAATTCATCATCAAGGCTGAAAAAATAAGGTACAAATAATTTCAATCCTAAAACTAAAATTGTCATGGTGCTCGTAAAACTTTACGATGTAGTTATTAGATTTACGACGTTTAGTAGGAGTTAGATTTAGAAGAAAATATAGATAAACAGGCGCATGTTTTGACTTTCTTTCATAGTATGTATAGATCACAAAACATATTTCTATGCGGATTTTCTCTTAAGCGTTTCATTCTAATTGAAGAACATTTAATATTAAGCTAATTTAAATACCTAGAGGTACGTTCAAACAAAATAAAATTAATTTATAAGTTTCTAAATATTTAATTGATAAAGAAATTCCATTAAATTCTTATTAAACCGAAGCCTTATCGTGATCTAATGAACTTTAGTACCCAGTTCAATATATTGTGTTGTTGGTATTATATACATAACTAGCATGATACCCGCTCACTTCACTGGGCTTAAGAGTAAAAACAACCACAGTATAGCCTCCACCTTTCTTGTTCTCACTTATTCCCCTTCCATAACACTCCAAGGGATTGTTTAAACAGCTATATATGTGCATATTTTTCAATTTTTTAAAGTTTAAAACAGTCATAATTAATATAGAATATCAGAAAAGATGGAAGTAAATTGTTAGAAATTTACTATTTTAAATTTTTACAGAAATCTTTAATTTATGGTTCAAAATGATGACCATAGATGGAGCCGTTTTTAAATTGTTCTTTATAAATTATAGCTCATGTGTTATTCTGATGTATAAGCTACATTATTGTTCAGTTTCATTCAAATCCATTCATTAGTTTTTGCGTGAAAGCGTAACAAACAAGCAAACAAACAAACATCCTTACTTTCTCATTTATAATATATAGGGATAGGGATATTATTTTACACAGGATACATATAGGATTTTCCACTTATAAATAATACTGTCTAATACTATTTTACAGGTCCGTAATTTATCAATCTAGCAATTTTGAATATAGGAAATGTTTGAGGTAACAAAATTATTTATATTTTTATTCCCCGATTAAAAACAGGAGTGTTTAACAGATCGGTGCAATTGTGTGTCTATTTATGTAAATTTAATAGCTAGTTTTTGGTTCCGTACTCGAAAACAACTAGAAAATAGACGATGATCTTCAAACGGCTGACCAGATTTTCTTGAAACATAGCTAAGAAACCTTCCAAACATTGAATAGAAGATCATTACTTATTTTCTAGTTGTTTTCGAGCACGGAATCCTAAACACGGCCTTGAAACATAGACTAACAACACACTTGATCAAATTACCTGTCAAACAAACAAAAAAAAGATCAAAATCGATTTATCTATTTAGAAACAAAGATGCTACAGACAGACACACAAATACACAGATACATAGGAGCGATAAACTTATCCGCTTTTAAGTCGGGGGTTAAAAAATAGAAACTCACATCAAAGACTTCAATTATCTTTATTAGTTAATAACTTACATAATGCACATACAATGAATAGGTACTGATAGCTTCCTAAGTAAAAATCTATATAAATCCAACCCTTATAACTTTCACACAAACAAATGTATATATTATACCTATTCTATATCACATAATAATAGAAACAAAGAATCACTTTGTGTGATATATTTGAGGTAAATTTGATGATGGTAAAACTTTTATTGAAACCATATCACTCACTCACTCACTTCACTCATGATCATTAGTATTATATTATAAGTCTAGGGTCAAGTGTAGTATTTGAAAGTCATTTTCGAGCGGTTGATGTTGGGTGTAGTAAAATTAGTGTGGCTTACTAAGGAAGAGACAAACTTAGATCTGGAGATAGGGTCTATGGAGATACCGAAAATAAGGTGACCCAACCCAGCTACTACTCCATGAGCCATTTTGAGCTACCAAAAAACAGCAAGAGTGCTTTGACAGCAACGAACTTTTCGGAGAGTTCGTCGAATAAAATCCTTCTGCAATAATCGTGATTCACTGATGGGCCCAGTCGTTCAGCGTGTCTGCCATCTAGCCAGTGTTCTTATAGAGAGCCTTTGAAGCGAGATAAGATCTTGGGTGTCCGATAGCCTTGTGGTATTTCTAGCTAGCTCTTTGGCTTTAGAAAGGTTGACAAGTTCAATATTAATTAATATGTTCATAAATTTAAAATAAGTAGAAAATCAAATAAAAACGCAAAATTATTTTTGAAGTAAAACTTCTTTACGTGCACCATTAAAAAACCAACTGACGTCATCACAGTGGAATGTTACGAAACTATAAACTCCGATTTTTTTTTCGATAGATGGCAATTTATTGTCATTCTGCTTAATCAATTATAAATAATTAAATTTATTTCAATTAAAGCGAGTGAAGTTTTACATCTATCCGGGTCAAGCAACCCATTCCATTTTTCCAGCACCCATCAAAATAAAGTTGTTTCTTGTTTAGTTTGCCCTTTAAATATATACTAGGCTCAATCACAGCAACTGAAATTTTCATCAATTCTGAAATGACTATCTAAATATCACGCCTGGACCTAGAACTATATAATATTAGAGTCTACCTCTATAAATGCATATATACATTATAGACAGACACATAGAATGTAAAGGTTTATCCTTAGGGTATTTATTTGAAATACCATGTTTTAACATTTTAGTTACAAAGGGTTTTAACATTTAAAATGTGTATTAAGTGTCAGTATGGGGATTTGTAAAGTTGAATTAATAAATAATTTACACAACTTAAAAGAAAGAGTCTTAAGGTTTATACATGTGTTATTCTAATTTTCCAGTTGTGGCACAAGTTCTCAGTAGAGAAAAATTCTTCAGTAAGGAATGAGCGAGTTCAAAAAGTTGAAAGATGCGGTTGATGCGGGAACTTTGTCAATCTTTCATCAAATGCAGAACAGGACTATCGATATTCCCAAAATGAATTGAGAACAAACGTCAATGTTAAAAACCCGATATTATCATATATATGTAAGTTATTAATTTATTGAATAAATAACGAGATTGTATTTAATCCTGAAAGGAATATATTGACAAAATTATATAAAGGAATTACACTAAATTTACAAACAAAAACATACCTGAAAGGAATAAATTAAATTACAACGTTATTTAATAGAATGTCCACTAATAAACGTTTATGATTCTAACACAATATAAATTATAAAAATCTTTAGTTCAGGTATGTCAATTGAAACAAAAGTAAACAATTATATCACTATGGAAGTGATAATAATTTACACCTTCCCCCCCGAAGTCATTTTTTGCGAAGTAAAAGGTGACAGCTTACTGCTATGAAAATAATTTGATTCACTTCTTTTCTTGCCACAATCAACTTCATAAAACGAAGATGAAATCCGGCTTAATATTTTAAAAGGCCCAAGGCGAACTTTGTCCATTTTATTGCGATTTAATTTGTTCCCATTCTCTACGTACACAAGATCTCCAATTTCAAATTGAAAAGTTGTTCGATTTTTGTCAACTCTTTTTTTATTTTCCATAAAACTTCTGGATGAATTAATGAAAGCTTGCTGGCGGTCTTCAGCTAAATCACTAGGTGGTTCATATATTGGCGAAATGTTTGATTTCTTGCCTAGGAGCAGATATTGTGGCTCATAGTTAGTAGAGCTATGAATCGTTGAGTTATAATTTTCAACACATTCAGCAGCAATCGTAGGCCATGCTCGTTTATCTCCATCAATAATTTTACACCTAATTCTATTAACTAGAGTTTGATTTAAACGTTCGTTGAGACCATTTGAACTTGCACAATCTATGCTTGTAAAAACAAGTTGGATACCTCTTCTATTTAGGTAATTTTTGAGTTCTACGGAATTTAGTCCAGTATATTGATCGGCAAGAATTAACTTTATTTTATTATTTTTAGCGATCGGATGTATAAGATTTATAAAATCTTTTGCGCATTGGCTTTTTGTAGTAGAAATCCAAGCATACCTGCTAAAATGATCCACTAGTATGTGCATAAATTTCTTTATAGACTTATTTCCGGCAAAACCACCCACTGTATCTATGGACAATATTTCATAGGGTTCTGTTGCAGGTCCAATTCTTGACAATTTTCCAATCAATCTTCCTCGGCGAGTTTTACTTTGCCTACATGTCACACAGCCTTTACAAAAGTCAATGATAAGTTTATCTAAATTTTTGAAATAGTAGTGTTGTCGTATTTTGTTTCTCATTTGTGCAACACCAATGTGACCATAGTGATTGTGCAACTTGTTAATTATTTCAAGGCCTAACTTTTCCGATACAAAAATCCGCTTTTTTCCTTTTAACATCTTAAATATAATATCGTGTCTACGCTCAGTTCCCTTTGCAGTTGTAAGTTCTCTTTGATTTTCATATTGATCCCTCTTTATTTCAGACAATTCTATTAAATTGACCACTTGAATGACATCTTCATTTTCGAAATATTCTAAAACTGGTTGCCGTGATAGTAAATCAGCGATAATATTTTCTTTTCCTTTTTTATATATTATCTGGAAATTAAATTGTGACAAGTAGTGGACCAGATCGCCAAGAATCTCATCAGTTCGTGACTTTGTTCTTAAATTTTCCAATGGTTTATGGTCACTACAAACGAAAAACTTTCGTCCAATAAGATAGTATTTCCAGTATTTAATGGCTTCTTTTATCGCCTTGCATTCTAAATGAATCGTTTCCATTTTCTTTTCTCTTTCTGACAGTTTTCTAGAAAAATAAGCTACAGGGTGTAATAGACCATCTGACTGTGGTTGCCTCAAAGTCGCTCCAAGTCCTTTTTGACTAGCGTCTGTGTCAATGTAAACATCTTTTTCGACATCATAAATTGATAAAATTGGACGGGAACACAGATATTCTTTGATCATGGAGAAGCTGCGTTCACATTCTTCCGTCCAAATAAATTCAGTATTTTTTTTCAGCAATCTGTGAAGGGGCTCAAATTTTTGAGCACTATGATCGATATATTTTATAAAGTAATTTATTGTTCCTAGAACACTTCGAACCCCAGATTTATCTGTAGGTCTTTTCAAATTTTTTATTGCCTTTAAATTTTCTTGTGCTGGTGATATTTTATTTTCTTCAATGTAATGGCCAAGATACTTAACCGATTGGGCTGCAAATTTACACTTTTCGAGCTTTAATTTAAATCCTTCTTCTCCTATTACTTCAAGAAATCTTGAGATATGTTGCATGTGATCTTTCCAATTGCGTGAGAAAATAAGACAGTCATCCATGTAGTTGACGCAAAACTCATCTAGGTTATTTCGTCTTATAATATTTGAAAGTATGCGTTGAAAGATTGCAGGAGCATTTTTCAATCCAAAAGGTAATACTTTGAACATAAATTTCCCGTACTTTGTAACGAAAGAAGTTTTCTCACGGTCCTTTTCTTTTAACCTAATACACCAAAAAGCGGAGTTTATATCAACAACAGTAAAGTATTTACATTTCGAAACTTTTTCCGTTATATCATTTATTGTTGGAAATGGGTAGCACTCTGGGATAGTTATTTTATTTAAGTTTCTAAAATCGATGCAAAGCCTTGATTTTCTTCCATCTTCTTTTTTATATGCGAGTGTTACCGGTGATGCGAACGGTGAATCAGATTCCTCTATTAGATCGGATGCTAGTAACTTCTGTACTTGATCTTTGATTTCACGTTCATCTGGTATAGAACATTTATAAGGGCGGGCCGTAACATATTCATCTCTCATTAACTTTATTTCGGCCTCTCTAGACTTTACTTTACCGACATCAAATTTATTTTTGGCAAAAATTTTCTTGTGATTTTCAATAATATTTAAAAGTTCTACTTTTTTTTCATATCCATCTATGTGATCTAATTTAGGTTTGAACTGATTTTCATTAGTTTCTTCTTGATGGTAAATTCTAATATTTTCAGTGTTTTTCTCTTCTTTTTCATTTTCATTGATTTTACCTTCTTTATTAAAATTTTTAACATCTTTATTATCTTCTTTCTTTACATCTATATTATCTTCTTTCTTTACATTTTCTTTATCTTCTTTATTTTCATTTGTAATTATTTTGTTAGAAATTTCACAAGATTTCTTCTGATTTTGATTACTTCTTATTTGGAGCATCTCATCATTTTTAGGTTTTTGGTATATGTTTAAATTCTCGTCTTGAATTAGTTTAAATTTTTTAATAGCATCTAAACCTAGTAACAGGTCATAAGAAAATTCTGAATTTTTAACTACAAAAGTATTCAAATTGTTTGTAATATTTCCAATTTTAAGCTTTATGTTTGCCCGGGCCGAACTAAAATTGAAACCATTAATTGTCTTGAATGCAGTGTTATGCTTTAACAAACTTGTTTTTAATACATCTACAACTCTTTGATTAATTAGACTCACGTTAGATCCTGAGTCATACACTGCTTTTATTTTCATTTTATCATCAATAATTACGTTTATATGAATTAATGGAATCAAATTATCCGGGCTCTCTAGTTTAAAGAATTTTGGTCAATTTCCATTTTCATCATTTCAGCCTCATTTTCTGAATCAGATTTCGTTTCAATTAAATTAGATTCTTTTTTCTGAGCGTACAGTATTTTATTTCGGCATTCGTTAGAGGGATGAAATCGATTTTTCCAACCAAGAGCTTCACACATGTAGCATGGTTTTTTCAAGGGTATATCAATTTGTTTCTTTTTAGTCGATTCTCCTAATTTTGTTTTTTCATGCCGATTATCATATGGTTTATTTTCTTTCGAACGTTTATTATATTGACCATCTAGCTTTCGGAGTTCATTGTATAATTTTTTTATAGTGTTAATGTCTTCGCGATCTAGCTCATCTTGAACTTGAGATGGTAAACCCATTACAATCAAGTTTATTCTGGAACTCATAGTACTATCACTTTCTACTTCTAAACATAAATTTTCTTTTGTTAAAGCGTAATCGATCAATGAGCCGCCTAAGTATTTATAGGTATATGCTTTTCTGACAGCTGTCCAACCTTTGTCAATAAAAATGGAAAAAAATGAATTTCGCCATTCAGACCAATTAGTTAGACCAAATTTTTTCAAATTTCCTTCATACCAGTGTTTGGCCGATCCAGCGACAAAAAATCGTAAAGCTTCAATCATCTGGGTATCACTTTTTATTTTATTTCGGTCACATTCACTTTCAAATTTAGAAAACCACTCAGAAGGGTTTTGTGTTTTGTCATATTTATCAAGAACAAACTTCTTTTCTATATTTTGCAATTTTATCTCATCTTTGTCATTTAATTTTAATTCTAATTCCTTGATTCTTTTAATTAAAAAATTTTCTTCTTGGAGTTTTTCACTCACATCAAAAAAAACTACAGATTCCTGTAACGGATAGTTTTTGTAGCTAAGGTTTCCATCTTCATCAAAATATTCTTTTTTCAAATCCTCATCTAATTTAATGCCAATTTTTCGGAAACCATTAATCGGTTTAATAGCAGCAATTGCACTTTTAATGGTGGTTTTTGATGATAATACCTTATGTTCATATAAATTTTTATGTTCATCTGGTAAGCTAAACCATAACCGCTTATCTTCGGATAGTCCAGCTAATTCAAAATATTCATCACTTCTTCTTATTAAGTGGACAAACAATTTTTCCATCTTAAATGATTGTAATTTAATTTGTAAGTTATTAATTTATTGAATAAATAACGAGATTGTATTTAATCCTGAAAGGAATATATTGACAAAATTATATAAAGGAATTACACTAAATTTACAAACAAAAACATACCTGAAAGGAATAAATTAAATTACAACGTTATTTAATAGAATGTCCACTAATAAACGTTTATGATTCTAACACAATATAAATTATAAAAATCTTTAGTTCAGGTATGTCAATTGAAACAAAAGTAAACAATTATATCACTATGGAAGTGATAATAATTTACATATAGTATCAAGTTTTTTGGTTTGAGGCGTACTTGTAGTTTTCATTTATTGTAATTGTAACAAATTATAATTTACAATCATTATATCAAACTTTTTACGGATAACTATCAGCTAATATTTCAATAAAAACAGCAATTTACAATTACTATTAATAATGAACAAGCTTCCTAAAAAGTTAGCAGTAAATTGAAACTTATTAAATTTAAGCTTTCATTTATAAACTTTTAACCTCAAGGATAAAAGATTTATCGCTAGATGTTTTATACATTATAACCTGTAGCTTAATGACTCAGGCGCTATGGAGACATAAAACGACTGGCGATATGGACACATAAAAATTTTAATATTCGTAAAACCATAAATAAGTTAAAATTTCGAATTTTCGGATGTATGTACAGGATGTGTCATTTTAATTTATACACCTAAATATCTCATTTTGTAGTTAAGCAATCAAAAAATAATTTATACATAACTAATATCTCCATATAATACATACTATACAATTTAACTAATTTGCGCCCTCACGGGTAAACAGTGATGTTTACGAAAAAATGTTTCAAACAAAAGTTGGTTATATTTTTATAAGAAATATTTTTTACATTGAAACTTTTGTTCTATCACTAACGGTTTACAAGATGGATCCTACGGACCCAAAACCCAATTGACCTATGTTGCTCATTTACGGACTCGACCTCACTTTTAACGTCCTGAGTACACTGTAAAAATTTTAGCTTGATATGTTTTTTCGTTTTCGTGTTATCGTGTTGACAGACGGACAGACAACCGAAAATGGACTAATTAGGTGATTTTATAAACACCTATACCAAAATTTTGTTCATAGCATCAATATTTTTAAGCGATACAAACTTGGGACTAAACTTAGTATACCTTGCATATTACATATATACTTAAAAATGAACAATGTCCCAGCTTAGAATTTTCTAAACATACAAAATTATAATATATTCAGTTCAACACTATATTAACACTGTGATTACTTAATAAAATTACCTCAACCATATAGTTAAATGAATGAGAATTGTACTTAAAAGAAAGTAAATACACACAGTTATTCTCAACAAGACAATGTCGAATTCAATAGCAATTTACATAGTAGCCAAGTCAACTTCACTCTCTGTCAAGTTACTTGACAAAACTATATCTAGGAGCCCTTGTGATTATGAAGATGTTGCTTCCACTACAAGACTAACTACCGCATATACATCGTCTTACAGATAGATGTTGAAACAATATTATACCTATCTATATATGTGAACATATATCTACACCAATGTTTATATTGCTAATGGATACGCCTGAAAGCATTTTACATCTTCAAATGTAATTTAATATACATGTCCACAGGTGATTTTATAACATCGAAATGTAGGAAATGCCATAAAGTATACGAGTCATTAATTTAGATGGGTTTCTTAAAAGTTGATATGGCAAATCAAAGATTACAGTCGGAAAGAGTAGTCTATTGCGTATCGGAGCTTAAATCGTACCACGCAGTTTTCTAATAGCTTGTGATATTTGACGATCAAAAATGTGAATAAGGAAAGAGAATATCTTATGTACTGTTCAGTTTTTGAAAACAAACGTTTCATTATAAAGACAAGACAGTTTTCTTGACACCTACAGAAATAGTTTCTGGATTGCAAGTTGGAAATGTTTCAAGACAAAAGAAGTTACGGGTTATCTGAAAATGAGGTTAGCAAGACAAATAAGATAAAAGAACCCGTTAAGTGAAAGAGGATCTTGTAAGCCAAGGTTGTGCTGGGTTAAAGTGGCTGCCCAGAGGTGGGGTCCTGGACCTAGACCACAGGGTCCGTTGTGACACCGAAAAAAGGGTCGGTCCATTCCTGAACACTTCTTTATGAACTATTTGGAGCGCGAGCGGTTTAAGAACAGTAGGGCTGCTTTGACTTCAACGGACTTCAGGCCGAAGACGTCGTCGAAGGAAGGCTGTCTCAAGTAAGTTCATCTTCTCATGGCAAAAGCTGGATAATAACAGAGAAAATAAGACATCGTTACATTCTCCTCTCTACAGTGACAACTCCCGCATCAATCGCGACGCACTGGTTAGACCAGTCGTCCAGTGTGCCTGCCGCCGCCATTGTCCTGTAATAGCCGAAACGATTTTGCTTTTAACGGCCTTTTGAAGGAATTTAATGTCTTCGGAACGCCTACGATTATACCATATCTGCCTTGTAGTAAGTACCACAAGTGATTCCTCCATCAATCTAAGATTGATCTTTCTTAAGATATCCTCATTCACGAGCTGCTACAGTTCGCAAACAGAACTCCCGTGTCATTTCTAGCAAGCTCGTGGGGTTCAATCATCCTTGAAATTCCCCTGTGTTCCGGTACCCAAATCAGGTTTACATTCATTTGTTTTTCCAACTCATTTAGGGACGTTTGGCAGTCTTGTGGTACCTTTGAGAACTTGTGAACCTTGTCTTACCTAATTCCTTTCATTTGCTTTTGTATATTATCTTTTTTAATAAAAATCCAACATTTGATAATTACTTCATCTATTTTCGTGCACAGCTCCAAGTTCAAATTCAATTACAATATAATTTATTTATTATTTTTTTTGTGTATCTAGATTTAAGCTACCAGAATTGTAGACATAGATACCTACACCAACAACACAATTTTCTTCAAAATAAAATGTGAATAAGTCACGAACTTATAGTATCACAACATACATACACCATACATATATTCATTCATTTTGAAATTTGATTATTCTGTCAGATATATTTCCTTCAAACTACAAACACAAAATGGATATATATATATATATATAGGTATATATTTCGTGTTTGTTTGTAAAGTTCATGCAATAATAAATTATTTACCATGTTTAACAAAATAAATGTTATTATTATTTTAGGTTATGTGTTGTGGTAGGTACCTGTATGGATGATATGTTTTACCACTTATTATTATCAAAATGGAGAGTACATACTTACCTACTATTTAAGTTCAGGCACTTACTCGTTATCAAAATGGAAAATATTTTTTATTTTTACTGATGATTGTTTATTTATAAAAAAATAACATTTATATTCAACACGATTTTATTTAAAAACAAATGAAAATAAACAATTGACTGAGTTCAACATTGAAATACCATGTATAGACAGTGTTGATTACTCTGTCACATTAGACATGCATACATGGTCACACATATATAACTGATATACCCATATAATACATACTATACAATTTGCGTTCTAACGGTTTACAAGATGGGTACTACGGACCCAAGACTCAATTGACTCATGTTGCTCATTTACGAGCTCGACGTCGCTTTTTTACGTCCTGAGCACGCCATAAAAATTTCAGATTGATATCTCTTTTCGTTTTTGAGTTATCGTGTTGACAGACAGACAGAAGGACAGACAACCGGAAATAAAGTAATTAGGTGATTTTATGAACACCTATACCAAAATTTTGATATTTACTAAATTGTACAATGTTTCCTAAATGGTACCACTACAGAAATAATACCAGAGTTAATTACTACCAAATATCGCATGGCAAAACGAAAATCAGAATAAAAATATTTATTATTGAATTGTACGAATTAAATTTTGTTTTTGCAAAACAAATAAAAATAATGTAATTCGATTTTCTCAAACGATTTATTTACATTTGTAATAAATACAAAAATAAAATAAATTCATTCAATAAATTTTTATTTTATTTAGTGACCATTCAGCCAACAACCAGACCAGCATCATCCATATAACCATCAAAGATTATTATTGGGTCTGGGACCAATTGCAGAATTTGATATTCAGAATTTCCGAATTTCCGAAAATTGATGAAAATTTCAATTGATTTATGATATTCAAAAAAAGAAGTTTTGACAACGGGACCTGAAACCAGTTGCGTTTACTTGACAGCATTTTTAAATGATTTTTACACAATTTTTTTTAAATCAGTTTCTTGTTCTTTTAACAGTTATAAATAATAATTGCCAAGACAGTTTTTCCGTTACTATCACCACGCCAGATACTCTTCTAATAATAAAAGTTTATAAATCATTTGTCCATGGCTATAATTTTGATATGCTTTTGTTTTATAATTAAAAAATGTCATTTTAAAGTTACCAGGCAGAAATTTTCTGACGCGCATTCAGCGTACGTTTTTCATCGCTTTCAGGTGTAGTACTCCATTCCTACTGAAGTTTAATAAGTAAAGAAATATCCGTAATTCTGCCTTCTTTAAATAAACTTTCGAATAATTTGCTGGCTGATAAGCCCATGCTTATATTTTTCAGGTGAAATGACCAACCAAGAATCATGTTGAAAAAGATCGTCCTTTAAGTAAAAGTAAGTAAGTAAGTAAACACCATGGCGTTAGTGTTGCGCGGTACAGGTGAGTACAGGTCAGATTATAAATGTCACACCTCTCGGTGTCTTATCCCTGTACCAGCAAATATGTACAGCGTTACTGGATACTAAATCTGCATAAGTTTTCGAAGCGAATTACAAAATTGTCGTACAGTATTAAATTCGGTATTTTCGATACAAAAAATAAAAACATTTTTTGATCCTTCCGTCAAATTCCGAAGGCCTACGGCATTTATGTAATTCTCGGCGAATACTTATTCATAGTTAGTATCCAGCAACGCCGTACAAATTTACTGATTGAGGAGTGCGACACCAAAGGATGTGACATTCATATTCTCACCTGTACCGCGCAAAACTGACGCCATGGTGCTTGAACATGATTCCTGGTTTGTCATTTCAACCGAAAAATTTTAGCATGCGCTTGTAGTCTATGGCCTTAACAACAGTCCTACAAATATACATCCGTTTTAAACCGAATTACAAATTCTACGTCTGACCCAGTATGTTTGTTATTATTTTTATTTTTATTATATGATTTTTATTTTTATACTTATTATTATGATTATTATTATCATATAGCACAACAGTGCGTTAGCGTAGATAAGTAAAATGGAAAATTGAAAGGGTAATGTATGATGATGAATGTTGATGTATATGTGAAATGTCAATGTTTTTGTTGTGACTATATATACAGGACATAAAATAGCCCTTTTTCACACCCTTATATCTCAGAAACTACTTGAGCTATAATGTTGCGCTTTTCAACTTAAGTAGATATATACCCTGGGACGCCGTAAATCAAAGCTCACGTTCACGGCTCTCATCGTTTCCGAGCAATAACGCGTCAAAAAACGGCCACGCCCCGAAATTTTGTCACTGACTGATATAAATTCACAGCAAAACTGAGAAATGGTATAAAGATGCGGTTTTCATTAAAATAAATTAGAGAAAAATCATACCCCAGAAAAAATACCAAATATCAAAATTTTTAACGGGAAATGGGAAATTTCGCTAATTTAAGGTGCATTTTTTCCCTATTTAAAAATACATGGGAAAATATGAACCAATCACAAGGCTAGTTTTTTTTCCTATACAATTTGTATGGTAAAACTTAAATACGCTTAAAAATTTGTTATTTATATAATTTTAATTAAATATTGATTAAATTTGAATAAATATTATATAAATATTCAAAAATTAATTGTGTATTTCAATATTTCCAACTTAAAATATTATAAAAATTAAATAAAATATATCTTATTACTAAGACCCTATGAAATTCAAAGTACCATGTAGAAAACATATTAAAATTATTATGTTACATTAATTAGGAAAATTTTAATTTGCTTTTATAGCGAAAACTGTAAGAGATAGAACAAAAGTTTAAATGCAAAAAATGTTCCTTGCATAAAATTAAACAATTCTGTATGAAAAATTTTGTTGTAAAGGTAATTGTTTTCCCGTGAAAAGCAAATAAAGTAAAAAATTAAATTGCAATTTTCGAAAAAACGGTAAGAGATAGAACAAAAGTTTAAATGTAAAAAATGTTCCTTACATAAAAATAAACAACTTTTGTTTGAAACATTTTTTCGAAAAAACAATCATTTTCCCTCGAGAAAGTAAATAACCACTCCTGTTTTTTTCGTTAATGCAAAATCCAACTATTTTTGTCCTTAAATTTAAAAAAAGTATAAATATAATTTCACAAGAAGTTTTAAACCATTTTGCTTATTTGTCTTGTAGTGTTTACTACTAATTGTTGCAATGACAACGAATTTTATTTTCTTAAAAACAATGGTATTGTTATGTTCAACAATAAATAATCTTGCAACCCAATTTTGAAGCCGACACCCTCAATCGATTACGTTGAAATTTTGTAAGCACGCTGACTTTGAATTTTTATGGTTGACTTGATCGAATTTTCTCGTTGCTTCCGCCATATTTTGTTAAATGGGGGGGGGGGGGGAATCTTATTACTCAATTTTAAAGCAGATATCTTCAACCGATTGAGTTGAAATTTTGTATACACGTTTAGATTTGATAACAAAACATGGTAAGGTTAGTGGCGTTATTATTTTTCCATCACTTCCACTATAATTGATTTATCTATAAATGATTCAGCTATACCGATTCTAAGGGACTTCTAAATTATAGAAAGATGCGATTTTGGACATTCGACAGAGACTTGCTTGAATTGAGGGTCAACCCATGCGCAGTACTATTACATGTAATCCTCGTGTGCGCACTAGCAATTTTTAAGGCCTACATGTGCGCAGTAACAAAATATAAATTTAGCGTATGCGCAGTTGCAAGATTCAGGATAAATGCATTCGCACAACTATAATTATTGATTAATCTGTGGGCACTTCCCGGATATAATACCCAAATATGCGCACTAACAAAATATAAAGTCCCTGTATGCGCAGTTGTAATATTCAGGATCATCCCATGCGCAGTACTATTACATCTAATCCACATGTGCGCACTAGCAATATATAAGGCCTACATATGCGCAGTAGCAAAATATTAACTAAGCTAATGCCAGTTCTAAGATTCAGGTAAAATGCATGCGCAGAACTATCATTTGTGATTAATTTATGCGCATTTTCAATATTTAAGGACCAAATATGCCCATTTACAAAATATAGGGTTCCCGTTTGCGCAGTTGTAATATTTAGAATCAACCCATGCGCATTACTATTTCATGTAATCCACATGCGTGTACTAGCCATATTTGAGGCCTACATGTGCGCAGTAACAAAATATAAATTTAGCGTATGCGCAGTTGCAAGATTCAGGATAAATGCATGCGCACAACTATAATTATTGATTAATCTGTGCGTACTTCCCGGATATAATACCCAAATATGCGCACTAACAAAATATAAAGTCCCTGTATACGCAGTTGTAATATTCAGGATCAACCCATGCGCAGTACTATTACATCTAATCCACATGTGCGCACTAGCAATATATAAGGCCTACATATGCGCAGTAGCAAAATATTAGCTAAGCTAATGCGCAGTTCTAAGATTCAGGTAAAATGCATGCGCAGAACTATAATTTGAGATTAATTTATGCGCATTTTCAATATTTAAGGACCAAATATGCCCATTTACAAAATATATGGTCCCTGTTTGCGCAGTTGTAATATTTAGAATCAACCCATGCGCAGTAACATTTCATGTAATCCACATGCGTGCACTAGCAATATATTAGGCCTACATACGCGCAGTAACAAAATATAAATTCAGCGTATGCGTAGTTGTAAGATTTAGGATAAATGCATGGGCCGAACTATAATTTGTGATTAATCTGTATGTACTTCCAATATATAAGACCCAAATATGCACACTTACAAAATTTAAGGTCAATGTGTGCGCAGTTGTTATATTCCAGATTATCCCATGAGCAGAACAATTATATGGGATCAAAGTGTGCGCAATACCAATATATAAGACCCAAATATGCGCACTTACAAAATATAAGGCCCCTGTATGAGCCGTTGTAATATTCAGGATCAATTCATGTGCAGAACTATCATATGAAATCAAGCTGTGCGTATTACCCTTAAATAAGGCCTAAATATTTGCAGTTACATAATATTTGTCTGTCCGTTTGCACATCTGTCTGCCAACACGATAACTCAAAAACGAAAAGAGATATTAAGATGAAATTTTTAATGCGTACTCAGGACGTAAAAAGTGAGGTCAAGTTCGTAAATTATCATTATACGTCAATTGATTCCTAGGTCTGTGGAACCCATCTTGTAAACCGTTAGAGACATAACAAAAATTTTAATGTAAAAAATATTCCTTATAAAGAAATAACCAACTTTTGCATAAAACATTTTTTCGAAAACATGACTGTTTACCCATGAGGACGCAAATTAGGCGTAAATTATATAGAATGTATTATATAATAATCAATATCAGTTATATGAAAATGAAATTTTCCTTATAATATTTATAAATAACACAATTTTGATGACATCTTGTTCGGCATATTTCTTGACGTACGAGGCTCAGTATTCAACAGTAATTCAATGTATGCATAATGGTGAGTTAAAATTGTTACAAACACTTTCAACTTAAATACTATTGCCTGGCAAAAAGAAGTGATATCCCACCAAAAACATAAATGTGTAGAAAGGCGTAGATGAATTCCAATAAACTCAATTACGTCAGCCCAAAAAAGTTGTGAAATCCCGTAGAGAAAAAAATTCTTCGAAAAAAAATTATAAAAATGGCATAAATTTATTGCGTAACTTTTCCGTAAAGAAACATTAAAGTATTACATTAGCAACTTTTCGGTGACTTCATACCTACACGCACCTGTATAGGAGAACAAAAGATAATCGTTAACCCCCTACTATCTCCCTCCTCCCCTCTAATGTTATGACGTAATAATTTTTTCACAACTTTTATGAAACATCAAAATTTAAATTTAAACAATCAAAGTATTCTTTAGATTAAAGTCAAGCACCTACTTAACAAAGGCCTAATTTTTTTTACTAAAGTAAGAAAATTATTGGTTTAAATTTCTTGTCAAGTTTCTCCTTAGTACGTATTTATTTAATATTTTACTTCGCAAGTTTTTTATTTTTAGATTCGTTTTTATATTCCGAAAACTTGCGAAGTAAAATATTAAATAAATACGTACTAAGGAGAAACTTGACAAGAAATTTAAACCAATAATTTTCTTACTTTAGTAAAAAAAATTAGGCCTTTGTTAAGTAGGTGCTTGACTTTAATCTAAAGAATACTTTGATTGTTTAAATTTAAATTTTGATGTTTCATAAAAGTTGTGAAAAAATTATTACGTCATAACATTAGAGGGGAGGAGGGAGATAGTAGGGGGTTAACGATTATCTTTTGTTCTCCTATACAGGTGCGTGTAGGTATGAAGTCACCGAAAAGTTGCTAATGTAATACTTTAATGTTTCTTTACGGAAAAGTTACGCAATAAATTTATGCCATTTTTATAATTTTTTTTCGAAGAATTTTTTTCTCTACGGGATTTCACAACTTTTTTGGGCTGACGTAATTGAGTTTATTGGAATTCATCTACGCCTTTCTACACATTTATGTTTTTGGTGGGATTAGTATTATATGTTCAGTTTGTTTTTGTTCCAATTGACCAATAATTTGGTATGCATTTAAAACTGGACACATATAATAATAATAATAATACAATAATAATAACAATAATAAAATATATTTATTATTTAATTAAGTGGAACATTATTTAATAATATTGTAATGTTTGTTTTATGGTTTTTTATTGTAAATGTTATTATTATTTTTTTATTTACTTACTTACGTACAGTCAAATTCAATAAAAACATTCCATTCCTTAATATGCTTTTGAAAAAATGCTTCATATTCTGTCATCAAAATTTAATATTCTTTAATATATCATTAAACAAAGGCGATAATCGTTTTCGCTCGTATTTTCTACCCCTTGTGAAAATTATATATATTGGCTCTACAAATCCGAGAGTTACAACTTTTCTCAAATAATTTTTCTCCATTTTTCAAGCTAATTAAAGAACACTCAAAATAAAGAATCAAATTATTCAAGTTTTGAAAAAATACGCATATTAGCTTGTTTTAAGATTTTAAGAAAATAGTTTTTTATCGTAACTTAAATGATGTATGTTCAACAAATTTAATCATGATTACTTCTATAACTCAAGAAATGCTTTTGCTGTTTGAGCTTAGTAGAATATTTAAGCAAGAGAAAATGTAACTTTTAAGCTTTCTAGCTTTGACAAAATAACGATACATATTTTATAAAGATACTTATAAAGATATTTAATTAACAAAATATGATGTACTGGTACCAACTAATTCAATATTATTGAATCAAATTGCACAAAATATTTTTACTTTTACCCGATAATCGAACAGAGTATTTCTTTTATTATATAATTTTTATAAATATATTTTTATACCATGTAAGTTTAGTCGCATGCCTAAACATATTGATGCTACGAACAGAATTTTGGTATAGTTTTTCATAAAATCATCAATCCCTTAAGAAAATTTCGATTTTCTCTAAGGGGTACCCCTTAGAGAAAATTGAAAAAAATCGAGAAAAAATGTTTGTTTCCGATTTCGATAAAACTCTGTATATAATGTAATTTTGACCCTAAAAATACAAAAATCGGGTTTATGTACTGATTGAATGCATAGTTTCTGAGAAAATGGCTCTTCGTGGCCAATTTGGGATTATATTTCAAAAGCCAATTTTTGTATTTTTTGGGTCAAAATTACCTTATATAGAGAGTTTTATCGAAAAAAGAAACAACAATTTTTTCCCGATTTTTTCTAAGGGAGAAAAAATTTTTGTTACCGAAGATTTTTCTGCCATATCCGCAAAAAAAAATTAATAGAAATTATTACAGCTTGTCAAAAATAATCAACATCTTTAACAAATGATTTATTAACTTTCAATTCGGCAAAGCAAAAGAATTGTGCAATAAAATGGGATTTAGAGCAAATCAATATTTTTTTAATTTTAGTGTACTTACTGTATAATTATTAGAAATATGGTTCTAAATTAAAATGTTCTAGCGGTTTCCTTAGAGTTAATATTTTCATAATTATATTATTTAAACAAAATATATCATCATACATTGTAAAATTAAATTTTAAACAAAGCATTTTCATTCTATTATGATGTTATCAAAATGACAATATTTAAGTTTTAAATTTAAAATCATAATTTAATTATAAATATTTACTTCAATAAATAATATAATTCACCAAACATTTTAAATCAAATATGTGAAATATAAATTTTTGATATAGTTTAATATTTCTTTTGGAAATAACTGTAATAGAATTTTAAAATAAAACGCGCTTGACCTGAAACTGGCCAGCATTAAATTTATTTAATTATGTAATTATTTATAATTTAAATTAAATTATAAATTTTTGTATCATTGATTTTAAAAATATAAACTGGCTATTTTAGTTTTTAAGTAAATTTATTATTATTTTTCATGCTTACTTGAATATTTAGACTATTTTTAACCGACTTCAAACAAAAAAGGAGGAGGTTCTCAATTCGACTGTATTTTTTTTTTTTTTTTGTTAATTTAAAAATTTTCGCGTGTTATAATTTTTACAGATAGAAGGAAAAATTAAAAATATTTTTTGATATCTCGCGAATTCAAAAAGTGTTAAGTTTCAAGACATTATTCTTTAAACTAGAGGAATTTTCAGTATATTCGTATGACTTTTAATATACTAGTATTAGTAAGATATTTCACCAACAGAACAAACAGGTAATGGTTTTACAGATCTATCTATTTTGGACTAAATTCCACAAATAATGAATCTAAGATTAAGTGAGTCTTGGCTGTTGAGAAACCTCGAAGGCATCCCCGGCGTAGCACGAAAAGTCCTGCGTATATCATGACTTTGATTGGTGATGTTTGAGATAGCACCCGAGAAAAGCCTCGTTTTGTGTCCAGGACAAACTTGAAGGACATTACGTGCTGTTGACGAACAGTGCTGATTAGATTATACAGGGCAATGTACGTCAAACGACATGAAAGATTATGACTAAATTGCTTGATTTTAAGAAAAGTTTCTTTCTGGGATAGATGCCTATTGGATGTAATCTAAAATTAATTTTGTAATGTATAAGATGTCCGAAAAAACACGATAAGTATCAAAGTTGCCTTCTTGAGATATCAGAGTTTACCTAACTTAAAATTCACTGCAAGCTAATCCGTTTTTCAAGCCAAATTCAACTTGGAATCTACTAATCAATTTAGTTTTGTGTCGCAATTTGGAATAATGGAATTACATAGGTTGTCTGAAAATTATGACTAAAGAATTACAATTTTTAAGAGGTAATATCTTGTTTTACAACACACTGTATTTTATGTCAACAACAGATGTAAAACGGAATTCTTTATCAAATAGCATCAACTTTCCTATAGTTTACGTTTTCATGGACAAACGCACATTTTCAGAATGCCAACAGACTTTAAAATATTCAATATTCAGTAAAACTTTGCATAACATAAAATATTTAAGTCAATTTAACTTATATTCGCACTTTTCCAAAAAAAAAAATTATAAGTAGAAGTTAATGTGATCGAATCAAAATTAAAATAGTCCTACTTCAAATTTTGAGATTTTACGAATATGTAAAATATTCGTATTGTCGTAAACTTTTCAGAACTTTTCAAAGTAGCTATAATCTATTTCGATAGACGTTATTTTGTTTAAAGGTAAAATAAATTAATTTTACAACTTTTTGTTTTAAGTTTGCAATTCCACTTTTTATTTAAAATTATTTAAATTTAGTTGACATGTTTCGGGTTTTATCCCATTGTCGAAACTGTGAAGACATCGTTACAGGTGGCTCTTATTTATACAAAAATTTTTTTAACAATTTTTTGAAAAACAAAATACGTCATATTATATTAAAAACAAATTACGTAACAAATAGCTAGTAAAATATAATATTCAATAAAGTGTATTAGAATATATCTTCATTGAATAAGTCAAAAAATAAAAATAAAAAACAATGAATATTGATAAAAAATTCTTGGAATTATCTACAAATAAATAAATAAATATAAATAAATATTTAGAATATTTCTTCCGTGTCTGAAAATATAAAATTTAGATTAGTGAAAATAACTTTGATGGGAAACATTCGATTTGTTCATTCAATAGAGTGTTGGGTCTTTTTTTATGTTTATGGATTTCCAAACCTTCCAACACATCCAGTCTTTGACCTTTTTTTGCTATGTGCAGTATTTCTAGCTTACTGTTTGGAATGTGATCATTTTCTATCAGGTGGTTGGCAAAAGCCGAATCTGTTCTTTTTAACCTGAAAGAGCGTAGGTGTTCTGCTTTTCGAATTTCAAACGATCGACCTGATTGTCCAACGTAGCTAGCATCACATTGGGCACAAGAAAGTTTGTACACACCTGATCTGTGTTTTTTATCAATTTTGTCTTTATTATTGATAATCAGGTTGCCCAATTTTAGTGGTGGTTTGAAAGCTGTGTTAATGTCTTGATTTTTTAGAATATTGGAGACCCTCTCGGATGACTCACCAAAATAGGTAATGACTTTGAAATTTTCTTTGGTTAAAAGTTTTTGATGTGGAAATACCGTGTTTAAAGTTATTTTTCGCCTTCTTTTACGTAACAAGTAATCCACCATGTTCGGATCATAACCATTATTAATAGCAATGGTTTTAATTGTGCTAATTTCTTCCATAAAATTGGATTTTGATAATGGTATTTGTAACGCTCTGTTTACCATTGATTGGTAAGCAGCCAATTTATGGTTAATGGAATGAACCGAGTCTGAGTGGATCGTTGTGTCCGTAAAAGTAGGCTTACGGTAGATGTTGAAATCCAATTTGTTCTTTGTTTTTTTGATGTTCAAATCCAGAAAATTTAATTGGTCCTCACATTCAATTTCTAAGGTGAATTGAATTTTCTTACTGAAAGAGTTAGCCATGTCCAAGAAAGTCTCCAATTGTCTTTGTGTACCATCAAAGCATATGATGATGTCATCCACATAGCGATACCAAAACTTGATGTGCTGGGTGGCTTTGTGAGCAGTTAATATTTTCGTTTCGAAAGCGTCCATAAACAACTCAGCAAGAAATGGACTGAGTGGGGAACCCATAGCGAGGCCAGATGTTTGTTTGTACACTTTTTTGTTGAAAGAGAAGTAATTTTGTCCCAAAATAATTCTTAGCATGTTTGCTAGTTCAGAAATTATTAAGGGATTGACATTTTTTTGTTCCAATCTCTCTTCAACAATTGTTATACATTCACTAGCTGGTATGTTTCCATACATGTTCGTTATGTCTAGTGACGCCAATTTGTATGTATTATTGAATTTGAATTTATCTAGTCTCCCAATTAAGTCTAAGGAGTCCTTTATGATATGGTCATTTGATAGATTTATTTTGTTTCTCAAAAACACGTTTAAAAACTTTGATAACTTGTAATTTGGACAGTCAATATATGAAACCACAGGTCTTATTGGTAAGTCATACTAATTGACTTACAGACGTCAAATTTTGACACGAATCATTTGAAGGTTGGTACTATATAAAAATAATATGCATTTAATACTAGCGACGCCATCTATGTGTCAGACCGGGGACTTATCAGCCAACCTGTTATTTTTATGAGCCCATAAAATACAGGTGATCTTGGATTCATTTCTGCCATGTTCAGTTTCTCCAAGTTACTCAAAACAGCGGTCGAATTTTTAATGCAATTTTTAATTTCTTTTTGGAATTTGTTTGTGGGGTCCTTAGATACTCTTTGAATTTTTTCTTTATGAAAAAAGTCTCCAACTTTATTGATGTAATCTTGTTTTTTCATTATTACTATCGAATTGCCTTTATCCGCTTTTGTGACAGTTAATTTGTGTTCATCAATTTTTTTGTTGATTTCTTTAATTGTATTGGTATCGGTTGTTTTGTTGTAGATCGGGATATTAGTTAGTTCTTTTTTTATTAATTCCACTGTCAGAGAGTCTTTATGGTTTTTGAGCGCAAGTTCTGAATCTACAATTAAATTTTCAACTTGCTTATGAAATTTTATTTTTGGTGTGTATTTGGGTCCTTTGTTCAGTATCTCCATTTCTTTGTTATTGAAGACAACATCCGTTAATAAGATGGTTCGTTTTCCAAAAACGAAGTTGGTTTTGGGTTGATTTTGATAGATATGATTCCTTAGCTTCCTTATTACATTATTGGGGTAATTTTTTAAATCTCAAGGAGGGAGCACTTATTCCAAACTACCCCTGCACCTGTTGACGACGCCCTTCCATGATGTGAGTGACAATAATTCGATTGACTTTTATTTATTTATGAATCAAAGACTCATTTTATTAGACGATAACTCTACGTAATTTTAGATATTTTATAATAATGAACTTAGAATTAAATATTCGAATATACTTTCTAACAAAACACAACAATAATGAAGATATTTAAGGTTTCCTTATTCTCTTTCGAATAATATATTAAATCACACATAGAACTATCTAAAGTCTAAATTCAAGGATGCAATAAATTACTACTAAAGTAATAGGCTTTTTATAAGCCTATTATAATTTTATACAACTCTAAATACACGTTTATCTTATCAACTATTAATTTAGATTAAAATAAATGTATACAATTTAATGTCTATTTGATACCTTTCTAACTTTGTATTTTAGTTATTTCTAGGTGGGTTATGTATATTATAATGAATGAAAGCGTCAATTTATCATTCGATACAATTATAAGTGTAATTCTGAGAACAGTACAAATTTATTTGAATTACCTTCGAATTAGAATAATCAAGAATTAAAATTACAAATAAAATTTATGAACATTTAAAAAGTTTCAATAAATATACAGGATTGTTCAATAAGATGATTACCACGTAAACTGTATGTAGTGTCTTATTTGTAGAATGCCTGAAGAAGAATCAGAAAGATCCGAAACGAATAGCCTACTGACCAAAGATCCAATTGGTCTATGTTGCTCATTTACGAACTCAACATCACTTTTCTACGTCCTGGCCACGCTGTACAAATTTCAGCTTGATATGTTTGATATGCTTGATATCACAGACGAGCAACCGGAAATGGACTAAGTGATTTTATGAACACCTATACCAAAATTTTGTTTGAAACATCAATATTTTTGAGCGTCACAAACTTGGGACTAAACTTAGTATACCTTATGGTATAACAATGGATGGTAATAACAATAATTTGAATTTCATACCATACGGTCGAGTCGTTTCGAATCGGTCGAGTTTAAATTTATTTGTTACTGTTTAATATGTTGGGAAGTTATTCGTGTGGACCTCAAGGATCGTAACAGGCCCGATACACGGCTTGTTGATTAAAACAGAAGAAAATTGAAAATAAATATTTAACTTCAAATTCGAGAAAAGTATCTGTGTAAGTAGTCATACGAATGCCACATATTTATTTCTAAACCTCCATAAAAGAGAAAGATAATTCTACGAACGATAAAAACAATTTTCTAGCATATAAATATCGATGAAATATTTTCCATATGAATTTTCTCAATAGAAAATATTTAAAAAAAATATATATTCAGCAATAAATAATTTTTTTGTGTGAAAAACGTTTAAGTTAATTTGTAACAAATTTATATTCAATTCCACCCTCCAAAATAATATTTTGGTAATAAATTATAAATTTTAAACATGAATTTGATACTTATATGGTATATAAAAGCCTATATTATGTATACAAGTGCCTGCCGCCTATCTTAAAACATGCAGGATAAAGTTTTGTGTCTTGAAGAAATTGTAAATCGAATCATTCTTTAGTTTTTTGAAAAATATTGCTATTTATGAGGGAACAATTATATAAAAAAGTAAAGTGTACTTACTAGAATTCAAACAACCGTGAGAATGATTGTCCATGAGCTTTTGTTTTCAAGTAAAATATAAACTCAATATGTTGATACAAAAAGTAAAAAATTTTGTTTTTTGCAGGTTTATTTATTTATAGGTTGACTGGGTTTTATATTTTAAATCACATTCCACCAAGACCAAAGCTTATTAATTACTTTTGGTATTTTGTTATTGCATAACTTAAATTTTAAACATAACTTAAAATGTTAAGAGGGTAAATTTTGTTCTGACATTTGCCACAATGAATATAATAGCGTAGTAAAGTGAAATAAAAAGTTTTATCTGCTCTGAAAACCAATTCAGACTTTTACTGAACGCTCAGACAATAAAAGAGTGTACGATGTTGTTTCCAAGAGTAAACTGAGGAATACATGTTGAAGAGAACATTCCCAGCTGCAATCGGTAGAAGTGAATCTAGGTACCTTGGGACATGATCCATGGTACATTATGTACCATTAACTTGTACTATGGATAATTTTTTATCAAATACTGCTTTATATTCAAATTCTCAAAAAGCAACAAAGTGTGTAGGGATAATAGCACCTATATAAGCAAATGCTATTTCTAATATTGTACTAAATTCAAAACTAAACGTCGGAGAGTTAAAATTTATATAAATATTTATAATTGATTATGTTTTGGCATTAAATTGTAATAAATCATCACTACATAGTATAAAACAAAGTCGCTTCCCGCTGTCTGTTTGCCTGCCCCTATATATGCTTACATCTTTAAAACTACGCAACGGATTTTGATGCGTTTTTTTAATTCAAGTTTCGTAACATTTCAATGTGATGCCGTTCACGTTTTTTACCGATTCACTGTCTGTTTTTTTGTGTCGTGCGCATAAAGAAGTTTCACGTCAAAAACATATACATTTAGCTTGTGATTCAAGGTACAACATCCATCCCTGTATATTTGACAACATAGTCATTTGATACAGGTTATAATATATTATAAATATACGTACGTACCGTATACCTTACACATAGTTAGAATCAACCTCGACTGACTGTCGACTAATCTTGTAAAATCTTTGTTTGTAGATATTTAAGTAATCATTTTATGCGAACAGAAATATTTATCGTATTAGTTTACTTAGTTTAGTCACCGAATCCTATACTAACATTTCGATGTTGTATGAATTTATCCGAGTTAATAGATGGTAAGAAACACAGACGCTTATAAGCAAGCAATATATCCCTGATGATGACGACTGACTCAGCTCTTGATACGAGATAAAAATCCCGTATTTAAAAAGATATACTTTTATGCAAATCTGTCTACCTGACAAAACTTGTTTACCCACCACAAATAAGAATACTGGACTTCTATCGGTAAAAAATATGTAAAAATGAAATTACTTCATTATCAGTAAAAACAGATACAGCGCTTTCCAAAAGATTTAGAAAACGATTTTATAAACATTTTCAGCTAAAAATTGTCCCGACCAAATTACCTTAACCAAAATCGGTTCAAGCGTTTAAGAGCTACGATGCCACAAACGAATCGATCAGACCTGATTTCATGCCGTGGGTTTCTATATATTTTAAATTGAATATTATTTTATACTTGATTCTTAGTAGTTATTATTAAGGAACCTTTATTTGAACTTTAAACGTGGTACTGTATGCTTTATTATATAAAGTATTTTCACGCGTAGCTTTAACTTATTTATGTTTGTTGTCAAACACAACGTGATATGATCTTCCTAACAACAACAACAACCTTATCCTACCTATCCTAGCTAGTTGAATGTTATCCTGGATGCGTGTTAAAATGAATAAGATAATTCAATGTGTATTATATAAAATTTATTAACTGATTCATTATAATACAAACAATACAGAGAATTTGTTACAATATTGAAAGAAAAATAATTAAGTGTTACCTATTTTGAAAAATCAATTTGCAAACAAATTTTTACATTTAAGTGATCGTTGTTTAAAAACTGACGTATCTAAAATTTTTGTGATTTATATCGCAATATTTGGATCGATTTTGGTCAGTATCTCAAAAACTATTCGACCAGTCATCAAATGCACTCGATTTTTTGTACTTTTTGGGTCAAAATTACTTTATAGACTGAGTTTTATCAAAATTGGAAATTCAAAAATCAGGTTAATTTAATGATTGGACCTATAGAAAGTTACAATGAAGTGAGTGCTTTAACGTGATAGTCTTTTTTTAAAAGGAAAAATTGTCCAGCAAAGCGGGCGTATATCTACAAGTTAAAAATAAAATAAAATAATACTATATTGACTATTGGGTTTTTTGTTGATTTCAATTACTCGCTATAAAACTTTTCACCACTTTAGGTGCAAATCTTTTGCATACTACTTTTGGTGCAAATTTATAGAACGATTTATACAAGTTTTAGACGCTCACAGCTATTTTTTCACTTATTGATCAGCTAGAACTGCAACATTCGTAGAAAATGAAAATCTTCAAGGTTTTTCCTAGCAACCACGACTTTAGTAAGTTAAAAAAAAGTACGATAGAGTTAATTTAATTGTCATTATATGAAAAACACTACGTATGCATAAAATTTATGAGCTGATATAATACAAATATATTTTCATAAGATTTTCATGTTTTCATAGATATTTAGTTTTAAAAGTAAATTATATTTAGTATCTTCTTACACACTTGTTATAAATCGTTAAATGAGCTATGTACTAGTGTTGATTCAGATTAAGAAAAAATTGTTGAAATAACGATAGCATTTTTTTCCACCTTAAAACCGAATTGTTTAAGGTTTTAAGTGTCTGCCTGTCTGTGAATAGCTTCCAAAAAACTAGTTCTATGTCAATACAGTTTTAATTTTTATGGATGATTAAATCGAAATTAATATCTTTTATGACCAGAAAATGGATCAATAATTGACAATAAAATCACAAAAAATATTATAATAATTGACACGAAATTGACATGAAAATTGTGTTGGTATTGTTCGTCAGGTTTTTCTTTATCTGGAAAATTTAAGACTTCTTTAAAAGAAGTACTTAGACAAATACTAATCCAAGTGTAATGCTTCATTAAAAAAATTATGAAACTTGAAAATGTTAATATTTTTGAATAAAGTATACACGTTTTAATTTCTATTTTATTATTATTTTATTAAAAAGGGGTGATAATGTTTTTTAAATTTTGATTTTACATTAAATATATTCGTGATATATACGAATTTGAATATTTATTACGCAGTTACAATTTGTACGTTAACGCATATTGAAAATTGAATTGATGAAGTTGTTAGACAAGTATCTTTAAAAACAACGCCGGACCAAAGGAAAAGCAAGTGAAGCGGCCGCTCCAGGCCCCAGGTTTGCAAGGGGCGCCAAAATGTCAAGCGCGAAAAACAATTTCACATTTTAAGTGTAGATTATTAAAATACAACTTAATTTTTGAAAAAATGTCGCCGAAAGATGATCTCGCTCTACCTTGATTTGGGGGTAGAGTCGGTACGGTCTGAATACTTTTAATAACTTCACTATTGTCCGAACAGTGACTAAATTAGCGTAAAATAACTTTCCTCTCTTAGTGGAAATGCGTGTATAACATGTAGAGAAATTGTATATTTTTATTATGAAACTAAATTTTTGCATTAATTTCAAATTTTGTGTACTTTATATAAGTCAAAAGCCCTCATATATGATACGTTTAATAGCTATTGCTATCTCAACACATTAAACCACGTAAAATATGAAGGTGAGACAGTACACTTCAACAGAAAACGCACATTAAGTATTTTCATTTGAACAAAAATAAAGAATCAAAGAAATTACAGAGAAGCCGAGTTTCGAACCTGGATTTTCTAGATATTCGGTCTAAGACGTAGCTAACTCCTATATATAAACGCAAATTGATTCAGTTTAATGACATTAATGCAGTTAGCATGCAAATAAACACTTCATTCGTATTAATTTATTAATACATTTTAATGTTTTATAATATAAACATATATATATATATATATATATCACTATGCAAATCAGATATCAAAATTAATTATACAAGCGGCTCTGTCTGAATTTACATTAATGAAAATTACACTGGAACGTACGTTGATGATTGATTAAAACCATTAAGTTAATTAGATATTTTTGTATAATAAAAAGTGGAGCTAATTGAACAGTTATGTAATAAAGATTAATAAACTGAAAGGGGAGTGAAATAGGCGTTATAATCCCGACTTAAAGGAATGTAATAAGTTTAATTAAGTTAAACGTCTCTATGTATCTGTGTGACAGTCTGTGAATTCGTAGCTCCTAAAAGTACGGCATTTTCGAGGCCGTAGACAAGCCCATCGGTGCAGTATTTTTGTCGGACAAAATGTGTTACTGTTTAATAATTAATAATGTTATCAAGTGGTCATTTGAGAACGTAGCGCTTTCGAGTCATAAACATAAGTTTAGTAGATTTGCCAAAAAGCGGCATATAACGAAATTTCAAGTCAATGTATTAATCATTTTACAAAGCACCCTTTCTGCCCCACGGTCTATATTATTGCATGATCTTGCAAGAGTTTAAGAGTGCCAACTCTTTTATCAATAAATTATTGCCCTTCACAAATAAAGTATTCTATAATCAAAAATGACGACAAATTGTTTCCAATATTTGAAATTGTAAAGAAATGATCGATTTTTCAATTTTCAATTCCAAAAGAGTCACTGTTTCTGAAATTTGTATTTTTTTCTAGATTCCTTTGAAGATTTCTGTGCTATAATTTAACTTCAACAGGATGAATAGATCAACAGTTCCAACTTCTAATCAACACTGCTATCTAATACAACAATAGAAATATTTGTGAGAAAAACAAAAAAAATAAACTATGAAAATTTATTGATAAATTCCTTTCAGTTCTAGTGACACAATATTTTCACAAACATATGACAAGAGATGTGATATTTGTATCTGTTATGTTTGTTGTAGATACGCCTATCTGTATCCTCCCATGACTACCTCAACAGAGTAGGTAGTCCCCCATGTCGTGTAACTCGATAACTATCTATATATACGGGTTGTATTGTTTGAAATTGTATATTAAAAAGTGAGAAAAGGTTCATCTATTACTCCTGTTTTCATTGACACAATAATATTTCTTTAGGAAGAACATCTAGGGAATTTTCTTAGCTCATCCCAACAGCGAACGTATGTATATCAAATATGGTGGAAGCCACGATAAAATCAGGTCATGATTACCATAAAAATTCATTATCATCCGATTTACACATGTTATTCGTATTCTTCTCAACAAACCCTTTCATTTGGTACCTATACCATGGGAATGTATAAAAAACGACGAGTTCGGTCTGTTATATTGGATTTAGAATGAAAATAAAATGTTACTTAGCTATAAAAACGTATTGTCGCCCAAACTAGTTCTATATTTTCATAGAATTGTGGGTACTACCAATTCCGGACACTATAGATATTCACTGGTACTATATATACTCTGTGAAAATTCTAAATTTGTGCATACTTATTGGGAATATAAAAATACATTAACCAAAAAAATTTGAAGTCGATTGACCGTCTCTAACTCGAGTTAAATACAATTAAAGTTCTTTTTATTCTAGCAAAAAACTAGATTTAAGATATTTTCAAAAAACTAACCGAACATTCATGAATTTGTGCATGTGAGTTAAAAAAAAAAACCAAAACTATTGACCGCTTCATTCTTGATATATAGTCACTCAAAGTTATATAAATTTTTTGTATAACAGAAACAATTATATTTAGAGTATAATTAGTGTAAGAGAGATGTCTATTATATACAGAATTCGATATGTTTATTATCATGATATTATCATACAGAATACGTGATAAATGGACAGTAGAGTTAAAAGCATGTTAAAATTAATACTAATTTGAGTGTGCTAAGCATATCTATACGTCTATACCACTGCTGTATGATGTAGTACACTATTTTTACATTATTGTACAAAGACAACCACCTTAAAGTATATATTCAACTCTAAGAAATACATACCGTACATTATGATACAAATGTTTTCATTTTTTTCCGTCACTATGACGCTATTCTAAAACTGTCAGTAAGTTGTCTGATAAAAATTTTATCCTTTTTTTTAATACTGAAAAATATATACAACACAAATAACAGATGTTACCCCCATATTACACAGCGTGGCACGGCGTATAGGTACGGCGAACGGGCGCGCACACACGGTGTAACTAACATATAGATACGAATGGTGTTTTGTCATCAAGAGTACCTACAACATTTTTATTTTGTTTTTCATGTTTTTTCATTTATCATTCTATTCGACTGTGTTTTTTTATGAGAAGTTGATGTTCATTTATTTTAATTTTTCATAAAAAATTGTTTTTTGTTTATGTAAATGATTCGTGAGATGAAATAAAAATTTCTTTTGTGAATATTTATATAATCTTTTTGATCCTTCGAATACTAAAACTAATGTCTTATTCAAGCTGTAGAATTCGTAAACATAAAAAAAGCTTCACTAATTTCTCAATATCAGAAGTATCCTTCGAAATGGTAATAAATCCATAATAATAGGCGATAATCCTGTTGTTATAGGTGATAATGTTGAATTGGCCATATTACCTATAAAAATGTTAAACTAGACTTGGTACCATGACAAAATTTGCAAGTGAAATTAAAACTGATTAAAAACGAAGAAGTAATAAGCAATCAAAGAAAGGTTGTCCATCTCCTTTTAGCAAAACAAAGTAGCAACACCAACAACACCAGTAGCTATCTTCTTTGGGTAATTAGGAATTTTAAACGTTCATATCTTGCATATTAATAAGTAAATATTTTTAAAAATCAACTTTACTTTTCTATTCGTGAATCGTGACATAAGAATTCTTCATCTGAATTGATAAAAAAGTTTAGTACGATCCCCTTTCTTTAACTTTTCATTAATCATAATTTTAAAATTCGAAAATAGCTCATACGAGAAAAGAAAACTCCTTAAGAGAAAACAAAAGTCTCAAAAATAAAGATAGCGAGCTAACTAGTTATGTCATGATAATTATAAAATTTATGCAAACTATAATGATACCATCTTTTTATGCGTACTTTGTGCATGATTTAGCTTAATAACTATTAAAAATTTTAAGTTAAAAAAAAACTGATTATAATTGGAAAATTGAATATGTGGTATCAATTTTTTATTTAATTCATAATTGATCCTAATCAAAACTTGCAAGTTAAATTGGATCAAATTCACCGTATCCAATTGAGCTGAAATCTTGAATACAGATGTACATCAGATGATGATGTGGGTGGCTTCTGCTATAAGGCGTATGCCAGAAAAACAGTGGTTAAACCCCATTATTATTAATACAAGCTTTTATCGCACTTAAATTATTATCTACATTTCTAATACAATAAAGGCTTGTCCCTAAAAACTATTTTTTATAAAAAAAAATTTTTCATATTTTTTATTTTTATTACAAAATAATCAGTATTTCAAGCTTATTTGTGATAATAAAAAAAGTTTTTTTTTTTCATTCAACACTTTTTTTATCCACCTTCCGTATTTAAAAAAAAAAAAAACAACAATAATAGGCTGACCGTAGAAAAATGATGAATACAATGCATGCAAAAAAAAAACCGTATATCGTTCCATCAAAGTTAAACGAATGGCTTTTGAAATGGAAATTAATCAATTTATATTATAATTTAAAACGTATACCAGTTTTATAGAGGTCACATGAGATGTTTCACACTAGATTTAGCACACATATCGAAAATTCAATTATTTCAGCTGCTGTTAATAAATATAATATAATTTTGATAAACATTTTACTATTAGATTAAAAAACTAATCACATAGTTTTAGTTATTAATTTTTAATTATGTGTCTAAAAATAAAAATTTCAATTTTATGTCGGAAATTATTTTTATTTATCTATCTACCAAAAAAACCAATAGAAAATTAAATGATTTTAAATCAATTATACAAAATGCATTCTCTTCGACAGGTTTTTCGATAAAATCTGATTAAATATGAAAATAATTTATTCTGGATTTTGAGCAAGGACGTTGGTAAAATACTTAAAATGGCGTTCTAAAGTGTTCTATAAGTTTTTAATAATTACTTCCTTTTTTTGTTTAGCACATAGATTATTTCAAAATTAATTTAAAAAAATAATTTTATTATTTCACAACACATCTATTAAAATCAAAATTCCTCAGATCAAATTCTTATATGCCATGAGAATGCCTCTATGCCAGATCAAATACTTCTATCCTCACAATTCCTTGCAAAATATTTATATATTTCTGCGCCTGCTCAATCGCCAAATTGACTGAATTTGGTTTTGTATTCCAAAAATACAAGAATTGAGTTTACAATAAATGGTGAGTAATTACCTAAGATGCTATACGTAAAGCTTTTTGGCAAAATCTCGAAAAATACTCATCTTATGGTCCAATGAACTAAATTTTTAAAGTATTGGATTCTATCTATTCCACTAAATAATCGAGCGAAATAAAAATTTGATTGGATTGGACATGAACTAGAAGTTTTGAGGTTGTAACTGAGGTTAATCGATATTTCCGAAACTACAATTTAAACCGTCAAAGAAATCCGATTTTTGTATTGTTTGGGTCAAAATTTCTAGAAAATGGTTTTAATTTAAATTGGAGAAAAACTACTTGCGAATTTAGGATGAAACATAGTAAATTCAGTATCCTTATTCTGAAGATATTTCGAGAAATACTCATCTAAAATAAACTAATTTTTTTTGTTTTTATCCTAATTACCCTAAATGACTCGAAGATAAAAAAAAAACAACAAGTTTCTAAAGTACGAACAGTTCCGAATTGTAGGAATTTAAAGTACGAATTGTTTCGGATTATCCAAATCTTTGAAAAATATTTTCTCGTTTTTGGGCAAATTTTTTTCTTTGGAAGCATTCAAGGTCATCTCAATAAAAGAGGCTAATAATTTTTAATTACGTAAATAAAATTTCCGTGAATCCGTGCTTTCATTAAGTAACTTATTACGTACAAGTTTTCACAACACTGACTGTGCAATACAAAGAAAAAAAAATACACCGCACACAAAGTTATTAATTTTAATTAACAAAAAAAAGTAATTAACATGTTGCAAACAATAAATACTTCATATATATATTTTTTTAAACAAAAATAACAAACTTTAGGGAATAAACAATTTATTTTTTTTGTGTACAAACTTTGTATATTTAATTATGAATAATGTTGTTTAAGTTATTAAAAACAATGATTTCCTCAATTTTTTTCATTAAATTTTCTTTGATTTTCATTGTGAAAATAGAAATGTTGAAAAATGCACACCTTGATCGTATTCGTTGTGTGCGTAGTCATGGTAGGGACAACAAAATCGATGCCAGCGCTTCCAGTGAAAAAATTTGGCGATAAAGGACGCTGTTATGAGTAATTTGCAATTCTTTATATGTTAATGGTATAGATAATGTCAAATTAAAATTATTGAAAAACACTAATTAATTAAACTTAATGCATTAAAAATTGTGAAAATAAGAAATCAAATTGCACAAATATTATTTTTCAAATGTAAATTATCATAATTATTTATTTAAATTTGTGAGACAATAATATTAAATTGTCAATGTAAGTCATAAATACAATTCATACAATTATATATGCATCCATACAATTGCATAATTAAAGTAGTGTATCGTTACTATGGAAACTCCTTCTATAAAATTCACGCACGGTGCGAATAAAAGTATAATTTTCTCAAAATCGTGACAGATGCTTTGCTAAATGCAACACTGTTAGTCTATTATTCGGATATTTAAAATTAATTGTGCAGATATATCAATTAACTAATATTTATATAAAAATTAATTTTATTTACTTATCATCACCCGAAAATATTTACTTACCATTAAAATATTAAAATTATTATAAAATGTTGTAGGCGCGGGCATAAAAAAGGGATGATGTGTTATCTCTGTAACAAAAATAAAATTACATAATTAATAAATTTAAAACGAAATATAGAAACCGTAAATTTTATGAAAATTGTCAAAATATAAATAATATTTAACAGTATTTGAAAATTTTATTTAAATTTTATACAATTTTACAAATAATAATTCATTCATTTATCAATTGCATCCAATCACACTTGTAGTTTAATATTTACCAAATACTAGGAATAATTAATTATCTTCGTTTGATAAAATATTTATTTTACAATCTGTCCTAGAAATTATTTCATTAGTAACAAAAGTGAAAATCGAACACAAAAATATTGACCCAACACATTCATTGTAAGATAAAACAGATCGTTAAAGGTTCTTGCCTCGCTATAGAAATTGTCTCAGAAAATTCTAAATTATTTTTTTTAATTTCAGAACAAATAATGATATTCGTTTTATGACAAAACAGATCGTTTAAATAATATACAGTAGAACTCCAATTATCCGAACTCCGACTATCCGAATCGCCGATTATCCGAATCACTTTCAGAAAAAAATTTGTCCAAAAAAAGTCTAAGTGCGCTATTATTCTTCCCCCCGCGAAGCCAATGTTTGCGCGTTCGCTCACTATTGTCCTTCCCTCCGCGAAGTCAGTGTAGGCACAACACGTGGTATGAATTATGTCATTGTTTGTTTTGATTGTAATCAGTGTGCAATATCAAAACGTAGCTTTTTTTCTATCCAATGGCAATTTTTTTAAAAAAACTCCGATTATCCGAATATTTGATTATCCGAATGGGTCCCGGTCCCCATTAATTCGGATAATTGGAGTTCTACTGTATTGCGTATTATGGTAAACGAAACGTTTATAATAACTTATTTTAATTTCTTGAAAAATTCCAAGGTATCAAGCATTAAAAAAACCGAAAATAACTCACATATTCCTGCATAAAATTTCGTATTTTTAAAGTAAATGACATGAAACTGTGTCAAAAACAAACAATACAAAAAATATTGCGAATATTATTTCTATTTGAAAATGTACAGGATGTTTACTTAAGTTGGCTAAGTATGGAAAGCTTTTTTAATTTAAGGTTTACGAAGAAAAAGTTATTCTTTATAAAAATTTTTTTTTTTTCGAAAATATTAACATTCAGCTATTCACTTTTGACATCGATCGATGTCAAAATGGGGATATGTAAAGAATTTTGTACAAGAACAATTACATGCATGGAACATGAAAAGGGATACGTTGAGACAAAACAAGTTATTCGATTCTCCTTGGTCGATAAGGTATTTATATACCGCATGACCGACTTTTTATATCGGATAGTTTTCACTTTTCAAAAAATTCAAAATAAATTTAAAAAATGAATCTCCGGACAAAGTCAGGATCGTATTGGGCCGCAAAAGTGATTTTATTCGACTTGTCATGATCAAAATATACGGAAATAATATATCAATCGCCAATTTATGTTTAATTTCTATTATTTACCTTTTATTTAGAGGCAATTTTGGGAAAATGAACTCAAATACCCGTTCCTATTGAAACCAAATTTGGCATTATCATCAGATGAAATTTCATTTTATGGTCCCGAAAAACTATATGCAAATTTTCAAACCAATCCAAAATTGCTGCGTGCATGTTCTATTCTTCGTGAATCGAAAGCACAATAGAATGATTCCAGATAGATCCAACGAGGCTGTTGAATGCAGCTAGATTAACGCTAGCTACTATGTCCATATATCTTTAAAGTATCTGACACATTTATAGAAATACACTGGGTACATTTATTTGTTTGTTATCTAAGGGTATTGTTTATTTTACCAAACATAAAACCACACGACATAGTAACAATAACCACAACAAACAAAATTTTATACGAATACACCCCTGCTTATGAATTCAATAATATATAACATTGTATATGAAGTAATCCACAGGATAACAGCGAAAATTTTCATTTATATTTTTGTGCATGTGTGTTTATTTTACAATCCCAGGTGAATTTTAGAAAAACCAAAATAAAATCATATTTATTTTTTTTTTTTTTACAAAAATGAAATAAAAAATTTATATAATTTTTTTATTTTCAATTAACCATTTGTTAGCGACACTAATATGGCATAAAAAAATTATTATCATTCCATTATTTAGTAATTCGGGGTACCTATACAGAATGGTACATTTTAATCTATTATGGCTAAAAGCTCGTTTTGTTGTAAACCAATCAAATATTGCTTAGAAAAAGTTGCAGCACATATTATCAGGGACATCATGTTCTGACATAAGATTAGATCCAGTTAACCGGGTTGCTTTAATAGGGTATTCCACTATTTTTGAAAAAGTACTTCAAAATGTTGATTTTGCTAATAAAAAGCCACCAAAAATCTTATTTCGGAAAAATACACACGCTTTCTTGCCAAAAACTTAAATTAAATTTTAAATCTTTTTTTAAACTGTCAAAAACGCGGACATCCAATTTAATAACGTAATATGGGTATCACTATACGAAATCACGTAAATAATTTTGAAAGATATATTCATAGACATCTGATTATAATATAAATATAAATATTTATTATCTATGTATACATTATACCCAAAAAAGTTCAGTGCTGTCTACACTGAACTAATTGATGGTTTATGACTCATACCGCTATGACATCATAGCAGCGCTTATGCGTTTTAAGTCACGTGATGCACAGTTTAAAAATTACGATTTTTAATTTTAATATTTTAAAAGAAAAAAGTGCTTTTATGACTCGAAATCAGAATATTTAAGTATATTTTTACATAAATTTTAACTTTTTGCAATTTTCGTGATTTATTTTTGACTAACGTTAATACCCTATTGTCAAATTATGATCCTAAAAGGTAAGAGATAGAATAACACTTTAAATTAGAAAGTTTATTTCATTTAATTTACTTGTGTTTATTCGTTCGAGGTAATTTTCTATCACTTTTCACTAGTTTCGGTAGGTTATTTCGGCTATAGCTTGGCGGATATTAGCGTTATTTCGGCTATAACTTGGCAGATTTGTTGATATAAATGCGACTAATAAGAAAACCTCACAAAAAGAAATTCAAAGTCATATTCGTGGCTGAACTCATTCTATTATGATGCACATGCCTTACTCTAGCTCCAATAGTTACATTTTTCTCGAGCTTGTGCACAATGATGCAAAATGTTTGCTGACTTCCCTTAAAAGTCTATAGGTACACAGTTCTTACAGAATTGTTATTTCTGCAGAACAAGTGAACAATTTCAGTGTTTTTAAACGATTCATATTGTAAATGGAATGTTTCAAACAACATTTGACGTTTGAAATAAGCTAAAGAATTCACAACATTCTAATATACAGAGTTGCAAACTTAGAAAACTCAATATTTACAATATTTGAAAATTTGATTTGAAACTTTCTGTCTTTCGATACGTTTCATTCTGTTGGACTTATTAATTCAAGAAACAACTCCTGTCAAAAAGTACCATAAAAATTATTGGTGAAAACTTTACGAAATAAAATAAAAAAGCTGCGTTTAACAAAAAAACAAAAAAAAGTTAGTTTGTTTTGCGGTCTGGCGTGGTTTATGAAACTGTGGTCACTAGGTAATTTAAAACATTTACACATGTTGGTAAAATATTACCCACAAATTTTAGCCACCTCTGTTTATGATATCATACATTAACCAGGCAAAAAGGACAGTCGGACACAGGTTATCCTGTGTAATATTAAAATGATAATTATTAATAGACCAGTTAAAAAAAAACATTAAAACTTTGTTTTGGATCAGAGTAGTAGCTGTACGAATGAAATTTATGTAATAGGAGACAATTATATTTCTTCACTTAAGCTAGGGTGGAATATATGGCGTCAAAAAAGGCAAATGAGTAGTCGAGAAACCTTGTCCTAGATACGCAACATGTATAAGTTTATCTTTATCAAGTTTATTTCCTAAAAATCGATTTGTGAATCTATTTTGTTCTTTTTATTCCAAAAACTGAGGCATCAAGAAGGGTGAATTGGCGGAACGGTAAAACCTATTAATGGAAATTCATAAGATAAAATTGAAATAATCATAAAAATATGGGGATTTTGAATTGACAACCATTCATTGAACAGTTTTCATAAAGCTTTGATACTTAAATTTAGATTATAATTCCCGATTAAAAATATTATATCCCGATCATTCCCATTTTTCCCGGCTTATGCTCACCCTGATCTTAAAGAATGCTGGAACATGTGAAGTCTAGTTTCAGAATAACATCGTTTCAAAAGAAATACCTAATAAGCTTTGCCATGAGATAAAAGCTTTGCTCTACTGGTCTATATTTAACATACCTACCTACAAAAATTTACAATTTTATTTTATAATATTAAATAGAATGGCCCTTTTTAGTTTAGGGACAGGAATAGAATATGAAAAAAGAAAACATTCAATCAAATAAAAAATGCAAAAAAAACGGACTGGATCGAGGGACCTGCGACAGAAGTTAAAACTACACTCGCTTCATATTGAATCAAAATTTGTGTAAATTATAAATATTTATAATTGATTATGTAGAATGGCAATAAATTTCCATCTGTGACTGGGAAATAGAACTATTATTTTTATTACACTGACACTATCTGTGAATGAAAAAGAGAACTTTTTGTTATTGTAGTACACGAGTGCTATCTGTGTATAGAAAAAAGAATTATTGTTAAATTTGAGAACACGAGCACCACCTGTGAATAGGAAATGAAATTACTTTTGATGTTAGACATTGAGAAGAAGAAGTAATGCTTTATGTTTCGCAAGATTTCAATGTCTCGTACCATGAAGGTTATAAAGAAGGAGAAAGATCGCTATGTACTAAAGCATTAGCGCACCTGTCCCTAAAAATTTGTAGAATTTATAGTTAATTTTTAAGCCACCAGCCGCGCTGTCATCAAGAAGTAGTATCTGCGAAGTGGATGAAGTTAGTTGCATAATGTACAAATTGATATATCATTTCAAATTAGCGCACAACAGCCCGCCTTTATTGATACTTCTTAGCGGTCGCAGCGCCTCACTTATTTTATCCATATTTCGGGGACAATATTTTCTATAGCGATCGTTCTCCTTCTTATAAGCTTCATGTCTCGTACTATTATCGATTTACTCTCTGTATTTCGAAAGAACGAAACCGGCTTCTTAAAAATTACTATCTTCAACGTTGTACTTGTTAGGGTGGACCTTGATATCAGTTTCTCAAATTTTCAGTGATTCTAATATGACTGTCAAATATTCCACTCGATCCTTGACTAATTTTATAATAATACAAATATATACGGGGTGTTCCAAACCACCCGTCCAGGCTGATTATTCTGAATAGTTTTCAAAAAAAATTAAAACGAAAAAACACGTATCAAATATTTTTTGAAACTCTATCTAACCATACCAAAAACACCCTCCACCCTCAACCCCTGTTAGGGGTAGGGGGTGTAACTTGAAAAAATCAAATGGAAACCCCTATTTTTTTCTGCAGATTTGGATTCTTCAGAAGAAAAGACAAACATTTTGTCTAAGAAATTTTTCCCGATTTTCGGTAGATCACGCTACAATCGACAAAAATCGTTCTTTTAGATTTGGCATTAGAATTGCAGTTCAAGTGAAGGCGAGAAAAGTTTTTTGAGTCGAGAATAGTTATTTTCAATTTTGTTTTTGTTTTTTTGAAGAAAAGACTATTCTGTGTTTGTTTTTCATATTTTATTATGATTTAGAAAAATTATTTTTGTAAAAATGTTTTTTTTTATTTTGGAAAGTCTGAAAAAAAATTAAATCTAAAATGATTCATATCTAATTCTTTCTAAGAGCTTTATTTAGCATCCTCCCAATTGTCTAGTGGTTTACCTCAATTACCGCAATTAGACATTTTCGCTTCTCTTTTATTTTCGTTGAATTTCTAACTTTTGTGTTGCTTTTGTTTTGTTTTTGTTTTGGTTCTGTGTGTTTGTGTTTTTATTTTTTTGTTTTACTTTTTCGTTTTGATTTTTGTCATTGAACGGCGCAATTCTTATGCCAAATCTAAAAGAACGATTTTTGTCGATTGTAGCGCGATCTACCGAAAATCGGGAAAAATTTCTTAGACAAAATGTTTGTCTTTTCTTCTGAAGAATCCAAATCTGCAGAAAAAAATAGGGGTTTCCATTTGATTTTTTCAAGTTACACCCCCTACCCCTAACAGGGGTTGAGGGTGGAGGGTGTTTTTGGTATGGTTAGATAGAGTTTCAAAAAATATTTGATACGTGTTTTTTCGTTTCAATTTTTTTTAAAAACTATTCAGAATAATCAGCCTGGACGGGTGGTTTGGAACACCCAGTATATATATACAAAATATTATTATATTCAATTAAAAATAATATTAAAAACAATTAATATTTTAATAATGATATCTCATATATTCATCCATTATTGTTATTATTGTTTATATATATATATTATTTTATATTAATGATAATTTTATCCATTATCATGTTATTATTATATTTGTTTTGTTATTATTGTACTTGTTTTGTTGTTATTATTGTTTTTGTTGTTATTTGTTATATCGAATTATCAGTGCAAAAACAAATGTAGGTATATAGGTAAAATTAAAAATACAAATGAATAAATATGTGAACGAAGCGATAAGTGCGGTGTGTTATGAAGTGTTGCAGTAGAAATGATTGATTGTATTATAGGTTTCTATTGATACTTTTAGTTTGATCGTGTTATGTAGGGAATAGATATGCATAATTTTATCATAGAATTTATTTTGATGATTAAAAATAATGTGCAGTTTCATACTTTATTTCAACTTTTATCATAATTAATATTAAAATTCACCATGGAAAAATGTTTACAAATAACTAAACAAGTGTTCGGAACCCTAAACTCGCACTTGAAACATATCTAAGAACACTCTTTATAAAATTATCTTTTTCATTAGAGCCAAACTGAACCGATTTTGAGGATCAGCACTTACTTTGTAGTTGTTCAGGATACGGAACCCTAAACTCGCACTTAAAAGCTAAAACACTCTCTATATAATTTCCTTTCAAGCGAAACTAAAAATACAAATTCAAATTGCTGTAAAACTTATAACACCCGTTTTTGGGTTCGAGAGGTTAAAAAAAATTTTAAGCGTAATGGCATATCAAGCTGAAATAGGATATAAAAAGTGAGATTGAGTTCGTAGATTAACAATGTAAGTCAAGGTCTTGGGTCCGTAGAACCCATTTTGTAAACTATTAGAAATAGAACAAAAGTTTGAATGTAAAAATTTTTTCTTAAAATAACTTTTGAATGAAACATTTTTTCGTAAACATCACTGTTTATCCGTGGCGTAATTTATGTTATAACATTATATAATATGTATTATATGGGAAAGCTGTGTGTGTGACGCCAGATTCTTGTTATGTATACAAGACTGTGGCTATCTAAGAGTGACTATCTTTCCTTACTTACATGACGTATAAAAACATACAATGGCGTAATCAATAAAGTCAATACATGGTATTTCATCAATTGACTCAGTCAATTTTTTTTTTCACTTGTTTTAATACAGATAATGATGAATTGAATCACAATGATAAAAAAATTATGAAAAATAAATTATTTTTTGTCTGCAACTGTAAAACAAACAGTTCTTGTGGAACAAAAATTCAAAAATTTTCATAAAAAAATTTTGTTCCTCTTTTTGAATTTAGTTTATATTTTATTCTCTTGCGATTTTTCGATTTCAAAAATTGAGAAGTTTTGTAAACAATAATCGCAGAATATTAAGACAAGAAAATTTTTTTCAACTAGTTTTGAAGACATTCAAATCAAAGTTAAAATTTCTCTCGGCATAAAGGATCCAACATTTTTATGTTAGGCTCACGTAGGAGATGTAAACACGTCGGAGATGTTGTTTTATTAGCTTGAGTATTTAAAATAAACTATGTGTGCTTCTGTAAAAGATTGAATTAAAACTAACAAAACTGAAAATTACAGATAAAAGGTATTCACAATTATTGGCAGAAACATTTACATTATTATTATAATTATATTTTCTAAATATGTGTAGGTAGATGCACATTTTAAAATGGCTTTCAAAGTTTGTGTAATTTTATTTTAAGTATATGCAAAATGTTTAGTTTATAAATTTTAATGCACAAATTTTGTCATACTTTGGAAAATTAATTATATTAATTCAAAACATTATGGCTGGTGTATATATTTTACATCAAAATAATATGTATCTAACATGTTATATCGTAAACTTGTTAATTACATGCAGTTTTTTGGAGGCAGACAGTCTAATGACATTCACTCCATCCATATTTCTTTACCCAAATACTCATTAGAATACTGTATTACAACTTAATCCTGGGCAGATTACTTTTTTGTTTGGATATTTCTAATTTAATCGTATTTGAATGAATTTTTTCATAAAATCCACTAATTTTTGGTCATATTTTTCATTTTTCGCAGCATTTAATCGTTTATAAAGCCCTATTACCACATGTGGAAACAACGGTACTGCATTTTCGTAAGTATTATAAGATATGTTCAATTTGCCCAAATATTTGAAAATTACGACCCAAAGTTAGTGGGATTAGACACTTGATTGAACAAAATAGGATAAAATTTGCTTGTGGTATAGCAAAATCAAATTTTTTTGATTTTAATGACGTCATAAAGTTCAAAATATCAATTTTTGGTTATCCAAGTTTTATCTTATTTGAATGAATTTTTTTTTTTGAAAGTCACTAATTTCGAGTCATATTTTTCATTTTTCGTGGAAATTAATCGTTTATATATCTGCCCTTATATCAAATGTGGCAACAACGATACTACATTTTGGAAATTAATTGAAGACACGTTAATTTTGACCAAATATTTGAAAATTACGACCCAAAGTAAGTGGGATTAGACACTTGATTGATCAAAATAGGATAAAATTTGCTTGTGGTATAGCAAAATCAAATTTTTTTGATTTTTATGACGTCATAAAGTTCAAAAAATCAATTTTTGGTTATCCAAATTTTATCTTATTGGAATGAATTTTTTTTTTGAAAGCCACTAACTTCGAGTCATATTTTTCATTATTTGTGGTAGTTATTAGTTTATATCAGCCCTTATATCAAATGTGGAAACAACGGTAGGTACTACATTTTGGAAATTAATTGAAGACACGTAAATTTTGACCAAATATTTGAAAAAATTGACCCAAAATTAGTGGGATTACATACTTGATTGGTTAAAATTGGATAAAATTTGCTTGTGGATCGCAAAATCAAATTTTTTGGATTTTTATGACGTCATAGAATTCAAAAAATCAATTTTTTGATATTTTATCCAAATTTTATCTTATTTGAATGAATTTTTTTTTTTTTTTTGAAACCCACTAATTTCGCGTCATGTTTTTCATTTATCAATAAAAGCAAACCACAAAGTTTTGTGTAAAAAACATGTTTGTGTCGATAAAATATTCCACGTACCAGTAAAATGACTCACCCTGTATAGTTAAATAAGCTTCCTTTGATATACTTACAACTAATTGAATTATCTCATATATCTACTTAGTTGTTATATATAATACACATATAGTTATATATAATCCCATGTATAATGTCAAATTAAATATTAAACATCCTTTATATTAAAAATAAATTTAGTTAAAATATCAACTATATTTAGTAAACATTAAATAATACAAACCCAACACAAACACATACATACACTAGGGGTAAACCTATTCCTCCTCGGCTAAAATACGGACCATAAATAAATATTTTATAAATAAATAACATTATTTTACAGGGAATAGTGTTTTGTTTTTATGGAAGAGATCAGTTATTCCGGGTGTCTTAGGAAATCCATATTTTGTCTACAAAATTCAAAAAATGCTATTGAATATGGAACCTTAAAAGGGTGTATCAAAAAAATATGAGCCTACTTTTCAAAAGGTTTTGGGCGGGATAAATCCTAATCGGACCTTTAAAATTGTTTCAGCACATCACGTTTTCGAGAAATTCAACCCTAAAATATTTGCCTAAACCCTACTTTATTTACAAAAACGAGTCTTTTTAAAACCGAAATCGGTTGAAAATATATTATTCAATCGATCCGCCATGGTCGATTTACTTTCTAGATTATAAGTTCTACATTCATCGGCATATTTTAAATTTCAAAAGTGGTGTACAAGTGTTCTAAACACCCGGTATAATGTTGTATAATATATGTGTATCTGTTGGCGTTACCATTATATGTTATTTATGAACTTGTCTAACCTGTCTCATTTTTGGTCAAATATTTTGACTAAATTACAATATAAAATACCTGTATATTTACCTACCATTTATTCAAAATATATATATATACATTTATAGTTTCATAATTTATGTTTAAATAAATATTATGCAAGATTTACGGAAAATTAAGGGGAGGGGGTCTAAAAGGGTTCCAGCTCATTTAAACAGAAATACTACTGGAATAGCCAACAATATCTTCAAAATGTCACTTTTTTAAATCAATAACATAAAATTACTTAAAAATATATAAAAACTAGTGGACCCAACAGACGTTGTCCTGTGGGAACGTAACTTCAATTCATTAATACCCATACCCTTCTCTATTTGACAGACCATGACCTGGCTAGATCCTTCGGTAGAAGAGTTCGCAAATAGCTCTAATAAATAAATACCTATTCACAATACCGGAATAATAGTAAATAATACCTCTATACTATTAAAAATACATAGTGCATGGGAAATTGTAATAATAATGTAGTTTTAATAATAAATAACATCTCAAAACTTTTAAAAATACATAGTACATAGTAAGTTGAACGAAATCAACATCAGTTTTTGTACCCTACCTACGCTATAAAAAATTTTACTACGCTCGTGATGAGAGGTATTCTCACAATTTCTGAATGACTTGAAAAAAAATGTAGATAGGTTGCAAAAGAATCTGAAAATTCCTAACTCGAAAATAAATTATGATGACAGAAAAAGTTTCAACCACATACACCGTTTGAAAAATAAAAGATATATATGTTTAAATCAAGCGTGAGCAAAATGATCGTAACGCGAGTGCTGACGGATCAAACAATTGCAGCTAGTCAGGTTAACTATGATGGATTTATATAACTTGTGGTTGATACATCCCGGTAATTAGACAAGTAATGTGTCTCCTAATTATCACACATCAGACAATAGTATTCAGACATAAGGTTTCCAAAAAAAAAAATTATATTATTTTCTCATTACAAATTCATTAAACATGAATATTCCAACAAAAATATTCTTGATATATCTTGATTATTAATTACTAAAGTATTTCTTATTTAATATATTCAAATTATTACAATGATTGTAATCAAAATGAAATTAAATTGAAATAATTATAATATTTTATTAATATATTTAAATTTATTCAAAATATACAAAGAAAATTGTCCACAAAAAAAAAAAACAAAAACCTTTAAAATTGACGCTGATTTTGTATTATGAATAATTATACCAAAAGGCAAGCGTGTATATCGTGTTTTTTGTATTTGTATTTTAGGGATGATTATTTTAAGCATACTGCAACAAATGATTATTTAATGTTTTATTATTCCTGTTTATCTGCATAAAGTACTACATTTTTTTAACAGCAATCCTTTTCACTGAAAGATATATACAGTTTGTCGCATTTAAGATGAAGATTATAGGAAAATCAATTTGAAATATTGCACAGTTACACAAAGTGATAGGCCACATTTTTTAAGATATTTAAGCCACATCTGAATTTTTAAATAATGAGATATCGAAAACAAATTATTCGAAAAAGTTGCTTTAAATATTTTTTTATACCCACATAACAATTTTTATGACAAAATTCGTTTTTTTAAATTTTCCATTATATTTGGCTACTCAAAATTATTTTTTTGGTTTTAATTAGGTTTTGGACAAAAATATTTTAAGCATCAACTTAAACTTGTTTGTTTGTGTTTTTGTTACGCTTTCTCGCAAAAACTATTGAATGGATTTGAATGAAACTTGAAAATGATATAGCTCATATATCAGCATAACACATGAACTATAATGTATAAAGATATATTTAAAAAAAAATAAAAATAAATTATACTTATTGCTTTAACATTTCATATATGACAAGGTGAAGGACATACAATTTATGGACATATGTTCAACCAAGGTTATCAGACAGACTTCTCTCTTTTACCCTGTTTGTTTCATATTATTTCATTTACTTTTTAATTATCTTTTCCAGTTTTTTAAGGGCAAAAATGCATGTTAACCTGCGGGTAAACGCTAGTATATTTATAAAACAGAGACATCCACAATTTTTTATTTTAAGCATACCGATAAAATCTCAAAAATCAAGGTAAAATTGAAAGAATGGGCAAAATTAAAAGAAATTGAAATAAGTACAAATCAATGCCTAAAGTAGAAATTTAAACCCAAAAACTCATGTTGTTGTAAAATTAAAAGAAATTGAAATTAAAGATAGGTACAAAATAATGCCTAAAGTAATTTAAGGCCAAAAGTAATTTTAACCCAATTTCATGTTGTAGTTGGTTAGTTTCCAAAATACTGCATAGTTTTTTTAATACTCTAAGATTTTCCTGATATATCCATAATAATTCTCATATTCTCATATCATATTTTTGCTCCCTCCGAATATACTTACTGGAGGCAAAGAAAAATTTCAACAACAGAAATCTGCTTGATACTGAAATTTATCTCATACACGATTCAAAATTCATTTCAACATAAAAATTGTACAGAGAAGTAAAAAATTTAAGTACGTAACAAATTCAACATTATTGCAACCGTAGAACGAGCATTCGAACTAAAAATTCAAACCAAATCAACACACAGTGTAAATACATTTTCCTCGTAATAGCAATGATTGTCATTATTGCCTTGGCCAATTTCCAATAAGTAACTGTGATTTTTACCCATTCTATTTAATGACACAAAATTGACATTTTACTCCATGTTGTTGATGATTTTTTCTCGTTGTATTGTGTTATCCTCTCTCTGCTGATGTGCTGCTGTTTTAGGATAAAAAAAATAATTGCAAACATAAAGAATTGCATCATCATTTATTTCTAGGTTATTGAACATAGAAAGAAAAACCTGTAATAGTTTTCTATATTTTTATTCTGGCGTTCTCTGCTATAGTGTGGTCTTGTGGTAGGTATATCATTCACTTTGCTGTGTATGTTCTGATATGCGAACATTCGTATACGTTTAGTTTGCACACACAAAAAAAGGAAAGATCTTTCTGGATTATTGTCATCTCTGTGTGTATGAAGAAAGTTGATAAAATAGCGAGTTGGTTATGGGATGTTGGTTCACTGAATCTACCGAGTATCAAAGAGCAGCCAGCCACATCTTTCAAAATCAAAAATATATACACAGCCCAAGTATCAAAAGAACAAAATTTTATCTTCATTTCAAATAGCTGTGTCTCATGAAAACTTGTACTTTCTAGTTTAAGAATCCATAGCTCAAAAACTTTATCACCCCTGCTGCTTTGCACGGAGGGTTGACATGCACTGAACTTGGCATTACCCTACGTGAACACCTGATAATCTAAAGAGGAAAAAAGGTCACCTGTTTAAAAGGTGGCGAGATTATATTACGCCTTTTATCAGTGGCCAGTGGATGAAAGATTTACAGTTTTCAATGAGTGGGCTTTAATCTTGTGTTATTAATTCATCATTATACCTCTGTCAACCAGGGTTCTTTTGGACTCGGGCACATTTTAAGGATAAAAAAGAAAACTTTAAGATGCGCTTTTCTAATATATTTTAAGACTGCAAGTGTCGTCATAACAAACGAAAATTTCAAGAATATTTATAAAACGAAAGGTCTTGACGCGTGTCACGCACACTTTACAACAAAAATTCTTATGCTCGTCAAAGATTATTGTTTTTCTACTCCAATTTTATGAGCTTTTTACAGCCTTTGAATTTTTGTTCTCCCATTATTGGCATGTTTGAGGGGGTTAACTATAAAATTTTAGATATTTTATTCTATTGTTTTGATTAGTTTAAACCAAAAGATGCATGTCTTACGTTCAACGGGGTATTTAAAATATAACAGATGGTGGACAAATAGCCCTCGACACTCGGAATATGTAAGGTACTACCATCGTCGAAGATACTACTACCATCGTCAGCTGAGACTATCTCAATGTAAACCGGCGTGCAACTCAAACTTTATCTAGTACCATGTCACCGTTATAAAATTTCCTTCTGGAATAAGATTCTTAAAAGATTCATTTATTTAATTTTAAAGCCATTTTTAATATGTATTTTCCCACTAATATTCTTTCAAAAATTGTTTGGGCTTTTATAGTCTTAATAGACTTTCTTATTCAAAATGTTAGGACAAATAGAAGGTCACGAAAGCTATCTGAGCGATTTCATCAAATTAAAGTCAAATTTTTAGGTGTTTTGCTATCAAAAGTATTTTTGCTAAAGCGGTTTCCAAGTAACGCGTGGTTACTCGAAAACTAGCTAGCCTTAAGTTTTAAACTGGGTAGCCACTTCAAAAACTCGAAAACTATTTATCGTAGAAAAATTAAAAGGTACGAGAATTTCCTGCTATCTGAGAAAGATAATTTTTTACCTGACAAGCCCTGCAAAATGTGTTGAGATACAAAATCATACAGTCTTTCAAAGCTAGCCCAAGATGTATGTATACTTACGACACTCTTGAGAGCAGCCTTTACGACGGCCTCGCAAAGTATACTTTGCCCATATCAAATTTAGTTTCGTCTTTTGTTGGTTCTCGTATTTACCAAAAAAATTTTAGTCGAAAGTTTTATATAGAACTCTTTTCATTAACAACATAGTAGGTAAACTCACTATATGACTATTCTCTCGGTTATGTGTACATACATGATGGTATTACTACTATACCGTTCGTTGTCTATCAGGCAATTGGGGCTGGTCTATATAAAGGTTGATAGCAAATATTTGTAGCTGGCTGAAGCTACTAAACATATACTAGACTTGGGTATACAGCTAGAGTACATTTTTTCAAAATCATTTGCAACAAGTCAAAAATTTGTACGGACAAGGTCCTCAGGAAGTCGAAAAATACTATGCAAGAGCGTTATTGGGAAACGCTTTTTAAGTTTTGATCTCGGTAATTTTTTTATCGGAATGGTAGCTTAAACTTGATGAATATCTGCGATTTTATTTATCCTATTAACAGGAATATGCAAAAAAACGCGAAACAAAACGATGTTTCCATAGTCCGATACTTTGAATGCTCTGGCATGGTGGCGTAATCAAACATTTGTCGATCCTTAAACTTAAACGGCGCGATTGTCTCTATAATATCTTTGATAAGTGTTGTTGGACTATTAAAGGACTCAGTTTTCACAAATTTTTAACTCATTGTAAAATGAGTTAAAAACAATACACGCTAGCTTTATACCTAACTAGGGAAGGCTAATATACCTACCACAGAAAACAAAAACAGAAAAATAAAAGGTATCATCATTTTCCATCCAACAACACACAACCTTATCTGTATTAATATATATACATGCTACTACGAAAAACTTAACTGGGTACAGGGTACACAAAGCCTAAGAAAGAAAAAGGTAACGCAAGCTATGCCGGAGTTTACATCTGTGCATTCAGTCACCGGCAATATAAGGGGCTCTGAGAGCTTTCCCGAAAATCGTTAGAATTTAATTGGCAACAAAAATATTTTGTCAGTGTGATACCTTTGTTTACTTTCTATGGTATTTCCGACAATTTTTTTTTTGGAACTATTTTTCATAAAGTCGATGGTTTTCGAGATATTGGTCAAAAATCGTTTTTTTATGTATACAAAGCGTTAATTAACGCAACCTTACCACTTCTGAGATTGCGCGTTAGAAGTGTCTTAAACTAGATGCCAAAACCTTCCTTTTTTTTGCCTTTGAATAAATTCATAAAAACGCTTGTTTTCAGTTACTTTGAACGGCCCTTTTATACGTTTTGCTTCAATACAAATATTTTTTAAATGCTTTTAAAGAAAATCTGATTTATCGTCAAAAATATTCTAACGATTATATGGGAACTGAAACATTCGGTATGCTTATCAACAAAAATACATTCGAGTAGTTCTAGTTACGTTGTATCAACCCAACAACTCTCTACTTGATTCTTCGAAAGAAGATTTTTCTACTATACACATTCGAATTTTGTTGATATTTTCATATATGTATATACTAGAGTGATACCCACCCGCTTCGCTGGGTTTAAAAGTAAAGATTGATAAAGATTGCTCTCGCTTATCCCCTTTCTATAACACTCGAAATAATGGTAAGTTTTTTTTTTTTTTACATAGGTAAAATAAATGTATTGTTTTCTATTTTTTTAAATGTACAATAGTCATAATTATTCATTGAGTATATCAGAGAAGATGGCCGTGAAATATTACATATAGACTATTTTTACAGAAATCTGTAATTTATGGTAATGTCCAATGCTTACTTTTACAGAAATCTGTAATTTATGGTAATGTCAAATTAAATTAATTTAAAAAAAATTCTTATAAATTATATATATATGTGTTATTCTGAAGTATGAGCTATATTGCTGTAGAATCTCATTAAAAACCATTCGCTAGTTTTAGCGTGAAAGCGTAACAAACAAACAAACAAACAAACAAACAAACATGCTTACTTTCGCATTTATAATATATAGAGATAGAGATAGAGATATATAGTAGACATAGAAAAATAAAGAAAATAATTTCACCTTTTTTTTTTTTGTTACTTTTTTTTGTGTATGTTGTAGTTGTTCTACTAGTTTTCTAAATAGAAAAGTATAGCGAAATGCTTTTAAAAAATACATTTTAACAGCCGCAAAGAAAAGGGATTTGTGAAGATCTTGTGTTAAACGAATTTTATATGCAATTTAAGTTATATAAAATAGTCTTATGTGTTTAAGAATTTATTTTTAGTCGATTTTTATCATTTATTTAAAGACAGTAAAAACAAGTAAAAAAACAAACAATTGACTGAGTAAATTGTTGAAAAACCATGTATCGACAGTGTTGATTACTCTTACAAGATGGATCTTACGGACCCAAAACCCAATTGACCTGTGTTGCTCATTTACGAACTCGACCTCACTTTTTACGTCCTCAATACGCAATCAAAATTTCAGCTTGATATATTTTCTCGTTTTTTAGTAATCGTGATGACAGACGAACAGACGACAGACAGACAACCAGAAATGGACTAATTAGGTGATTTTATGAACACCTATACCAAAATTTTGTTCATAGCATCAATATTTTTGAGCGTTACAAACTTGGGACTAAACTTAGTGTACCTTGGTATATTTCATATACATGGTATAATTAGTTACGCCTTCTCCTTCAATATTTAATTAATTAAATTATTTATAAAACAAAACATATCCCTCGATATTTAATTAATTAAACTATTAATAAAACAAAACAAATATTGACAAATAATTTTTTTTCGGGAAATAAAAACATAATATTTATAAATTTTGTCACATTTGTGAATGTACGCAATAGTGGAGTCAATGAATACATAAAACAGGCTTTCTTAGGAAGTCCTCAGGAACAGCTCCGATTTTGATGATTTTTTTTTCAGAACGATTCTTTTTGTATATTATTTAAAATCAGAAACATTTCAGATGGGGGAAATAATCTGGAGGGGGAATAGCCAATGTCGTGACTGATATATCGACTCCCAGCCTAAATCGCTAATGATAGAAGTTTGAAATTTCGAGAAGTTATTGATTTTATACTGTAAATGTCACATAAAAAAGGATTTTTCGAAATTCATCCCCTAAAAGGGTGAAATAGGGGATGAAAGTTTGTATGAAAATATATAAAAACCGTCATTTTTGAGTTCATTTCTTAACCGATTTTAAAAATTCTTTCACCTATATAATGCTACATTATTAGCAAGTAAAATGGGCTATATTTTATTTTCAAAAAAATTAAGGTTCCGTAGCAAAAGTTAAAATCAATTAAATACTGAAACCGACATTTTTGAGTTCACTACGTTACCGATTTTAAAAATTTTTTCACCTATAGAATGCCATATTATCAACAAGTGACATGGCTGAATGTTCTTTTCAAAATTATTCGGGATTCGCACTAAAAGTCATGGTCAGGACAATCCATTAAATAGTGAACATAAGGGAACTTAAGAGAATTGAAGACTATAACGTGGATAACTACTAGTTATTTATATTGTTTAAACAATATTTTTGCAACTTATATAAAAAAATTCATTCTTGCGTGATTTTTTTCCACGCACACCAAAAATTGATTTTAGCTTTTAGTGCGGAACCCTAACTTTTTTGAAAATAAAATACAACATATGTTACTTGCTGATAATGTAGCATTCTATAGGTGAAAGAATTTTTAAAATCGGTTACGTAGTGAACTCAAAAATGTCGGTTTCAGTATTTAATTGATTTTAACTTTTGCTACGGAACCTTAATTTTTTTGAAAATAAAATATAGCCCATTTTACTTGCTGATAATGTAGCATTATATAGGTGAAAGAATTTTTAAAATCGGTTAAGAAATGAACTCAAAAATGACGGTTTTTATATATTTTCATACAAACTTTCATCCCCTATTTCACCCTTTTAGGGGATGAATTTCGAAAAATCCTTTTTTATGTGATATTTACAGTATAAAATCAATAATTTCTCGAAATTTCAAACTTCTATCATTAGCGATTTAGGCTGGGAGTCGATATATCAGTCACGACATTGGCTATTCCCCCTCCAGATTATTTCCCCCATCTGAAATGTTTCTGATTTTAAATAATATACAAAAAGAATCGTTCTGAAAAAAAATCATCAAAATCGGAGTTGTTCCTGAGGACTTCCAAGTAAAAACACTCATTGACTCCACTACAACTTGGGTAATAAAATTGAATTTAATAAAACAAGTGAAAAAAAAGAATTGATTGAGATAATTGTTGAAATATTCTGTAGAAACAATATTGAATATTGCATTATTTAAATTTTTGAGACAATAATATTAAATTTTCAATGTAAGACATAAATGCAATTATATATGCATCCATACAATTCTATAATTAAAGTAGTGTATCGTTACCATGGAAATGCCTCCAATAAAGCTCACGCACGGTGCGAATAGTAAAAGGAAAGGGGTAGGATCATAATCCATAAATAAATATTGGAAATAAATATATATCACAATTAATTAATTAATTAATGGATTTATAAATAATAAAAACAAATATAAATCATTACCACTTCAATAATTTACAAAAGCAAACAAACATACAAAAAAAAATTTGTTGTTGTAATAATTCATCAAGTTCGAGTCAAAATCTCTTTCATATGGTAACATATATATATCAATGAATGTAATAAATTGTCTGAAACATCTGCCCGTTATATTATTGATAGAAAATTAATAACTATACCTATATCGACTGTAGCTAGAGGAGGTCTTGCATACATTTACGACAGGAATTAACATTATGAACTTATATCCTTCACAATCCCTTAAATCCTTACGTAGATATATGAAAAGTTCTGGCATAGGTAATATCAAAAGGACTTTGGGTTCTAAATTTATAACTCCATATTATTTTTGGTAAAGATTATATCTCCAAATTATTATTGATATTGGTATTCTGAGACTCGGTGAATATAACTTCGTAGTTTTTATTAAGGACGTTATCAAAAAAATGTTAAATTTTGAAGGTGGATTCTGGAAGGTGGAAAAAAACCCCGACAAATGCGATTTATTCCTTATAAACCGATTTTTTTAAACTTAGCTATAAAATATTCTCAATCAAGTCGGTTCGAACGTTTAAGAGGCTACGATGCCACTGAGAAACACACAGACGCACAGATAATCACAAACTAATAACACTCCTTCTTAAATCAATATCAAAGTGACGGTCAAGGACATCAGATGGCAAGAAAAGGATACTTAGAGAGCTATTATTTTTTGGGACAAATTTTTTCTAATATTTTAATTGATATTGAAATATTTGAGTTGACCTTGTTCTTTTTAATTAATTGTTTTGAATTACCTAATTATTTTACCATTTCACTTTTCGAAATGAATTGAGCCAGGTTCATTTAACCATTCATTTCCACATTAATTATTTATATGTTAAAATTATATGTCATAGTCTTTTTGGGTACGAAATCCTAAGCTCGCTCTTGAAACATACTCCGTTAGATTACCTTTCAAATAAAACCAAAAAAATTAAAATTGGTTCATCCGTTTTGGCGCTACGATGCCACAGACAGACACACACACATAGCGTTCAAAGTTATAACACCCTTTTTTTTAGATCGTGGGCTAAAAATACACATATATTTTAGTTTTCTCATCAAAACCATATGGTTTAGTCGAATCAAAAAAAAAGGTAATGGTTTCTTTTCGCAGGGATAAACGGTTGTATATATTAAAGGACATACGTTCGATGACACACATATACACATCTATCGAAAATTGGTTAACAGGATGTAATGTCATCACATATGTAGTAGCCGATTATGTGGGATTCTATAGCCTATAAATAAATATCTACATATCGTTTATAAAATCGACATATAATTTGCATAGTCACTTACCAATACGATTGATGGAATCATTTCTTACAAGCTGAGTATTACAAATCATTCACAAAATGGCGCATTTTCTCTTGTTCATCCTCTTTACAATATTCATTGAAAGAATATTAAATTGAGAAACCATCCAAAATTAATGAGGTCTTATAATTTATATTCTATGAATAAAAATAGGAAATTTACTCGCTATCTTAGTATTATCTAGTAGTCTATCTGAATAGTCAATTGTATGCCCTTTCAAATAATGTAAAACAAGGTAGGGGGTGCCTTTTGAGATTTTAAAGCTGGGGTAGTTGGGCTAGGAATGAACGAATGAAACCTAAAATTTATTAGGTACCATTTTTAAACTTTCCTCTCGATGTCTAAACCGATGTGTTTTTACTCAAAACAATTCTCGCATTAAGTAAAGAATTATTAATGGTGGATACTTTTGAAATGAACATACTGTATATTGGCGCAGAATTAATCTGTTATTCAGTCGGATGACCGAAAATCTCATTACAGAAAAAACCGATACTGTTGAGTTGTAAGTGGAAAAATTCTATACGATGGTTAGCACAGTACTTTCATTAATTTCTTACAAATATTAGACCAGCTCGTATATATCTCATGCTCATGATTCGTAGATTAATATCAATACAAAGTATAAAACAAAGTCGCTTCCCGCTGCCTGTCCCTATGTTCCTATGTATGGTTAGATCTTTAAAACTCCTCAACGGATTTTGATGCAGTTATTTCTAATAAAGAGAGTTATTCAAGAGGAAGATTTTTATGTATAAAACTTGCATAATATCTTGGTATTTAAAATTGAAGTTGCCCAGCGAAGCGGGTAGTTCTGTACTAGTTTCTTAAAAACTAGCCCTTTAACGTAAACTCTCATGGTCTAGTTCGTAGATAATTTAGAAAAAAATTTCGGATTCCTTGGTACAACCCGTAAATAATTCGCATATTCCTAATGCAAAATTACACAATTCATAGTATTTTTAAGCTAGACTCATAAAGTACAAGAAAGTAGCATGATTAGCTTATTTCTTATCAGATAGCCCAGAATTAGATAAATGAGAGTAGGTTTCAGTGTTAATTAATGAGTTTGATTTCACGAAAGAATCCATGATAAAAAAATTGCAATATACTGATGAAAAAAGCTCACCCAATACAATTTATATTATAATATCCGTACATATAGAAATGTATAATACATTATAATATAAAACTTTGGTTGTGTATATATCGTCATAGATAGATAGATAGGCACAAAAAGCAGAAACACATTTACATTTTGATTTACGAATAATATCGAATTGATTAGCTTTAATGGAAAAGATTTTATCGATAATGTTTTCGTATTTTTGTTTTATTTTAGAGTAGTCTCTCTTACACACAACGTATTCATTGCGTACAGAACCGTATTAAAGCTTTCGCGTCTAAAGATGTTTATTTTTTTTATAAGAAACATTTGTTACATTTAAACTTTTGTTCTATCTCTAACGGTTTACATGATGGGTCCTACGGACTTAAGACCCAGTTGACGAATGTTGCTCATTTAAGAACTCGATCTCATTTTTGACGACCTGAGCATGCTGTAATAATTTCAACTTGATATCTTTTTTCGTTTTGAGTTATCGTGATGACAGACAGACAGACAGACAGACAGGCAACCGGAAATGGACTAATTAGGTGATTTTATGAACACCTATACCAAAATTTTGTTGGTAGCATCAATATTTTTAAGCGTTACAAACTTGGGACTAAACTTAGTATACCTTGATATATTTCATATACATGGTATAAACAGGCTAATTAGAATATTAAAACTTTACCCTTTCTTAATAATATGTACAGGCATTAACTTTGGAGTCCGTTTAAACTAAATTGTGATTCTATAAATTGTCCCTGCCATTCCAAAAGGTGATATGGCAAAATTAGGAATTTTTTATTGCCTCTATTTAAGACTTTTTTAGTTCCTCAAACGCCCAAAAAGCATCTTGTGTCAACTAGAAGTCTATTATATTACATAAATAATCACTAAAATTGACGCGAAACAAAAAAATAGAAATAAAAAGTACTTGCAATTTTGACATACAACCTTTTGGAGAGTTACAATGACGACATAATACAGATTTCAATAAAAATACATAGGCATACCATAGACATATAAGAATAGACCACGCTAGTAACGGACGATTGTGTAAGTGGGATTCCAGACTCGGTAAAAAGAGAACGATGCTCTGACATAAGTTTTGTCTTTTTTTTTTATCGTGACTTACTGGCGCACTTGTCCAAGTCTGTTAACGCACAAACGCAACTAAAAAGAAACAAAACGTACGTCAGAGCATCGTTCTCTTTTTATCGAGTCCGGGCAGTTCACACCCACGGCCACTTCTTCCGTTTATTCTTATATGTCTATGAGACATCCATATTACATAACTACTACTTCTTTTTTAATATGTCTAATTTCAGTTTGAACCAATTATTACAAATATTGCCGCGAGGTATCGCTAAATTCGATTCTGCACACAATGAACACACGTACAAAACTTTTGTCATAGGTAAAATATTTTTGCAATTTAATATGAGTATGTATACATACGGAGCAATGCTTTTAATTATTCATGAATTTGAAATAATATTGAAATTCAATGTTTTTTTATTTTTCACTGCATATTGAATATAATAACAAGTTTTAATGGAAATTTTAATGATTGAAAATTATTTATTCTGATATTCGCCGAAAATACAAAAATACGACAAAATAATATCAGTGATTTCGTGTGCAGTGTTGTTTTTGAAATGGAAGCGTATGATGGAATATATTTAAACAGTAAATAATTAAATTTTATTTTAGTATTGTAGCTAAAAAATATTTATGGAAAAAACTAGGCTTTATTGTAGGTTTGTTTAATCACAAGGTATGAAGAAGAATGCCTTGAATACGTCGTCAATATCAAATATTTCCTTTGCTTTAACTTTTCTAGAATTTGGTAACGAATACAATCTTATTATTGACAGCAAATGGGGGCTGCTGTTTTTACTACCAGAGGATTTCCAAGCAAGTTATTTTACACATTTGTAGAATAGTTCGATGTAAGTATAGTTTAATGAAAGGTCTCGATCAGTAGCTAGATCCCCACGGGAGTTTTAAAGCTGATAACCTTCTTTCATTTCTGTTTGCAATATTTCCAGTATTAAGACCTTTCTAGTAGGTTAAAAAACCTTGCCCCAAACCAACCTTGCTTCGGCTCTCCTAGAATGGCTATCAACATGGCAGATAATTGTTTATTTGGCTTCACCACCACATTCGCTACAGTAATTATCGATTTTAAGCCCCCCCTTTTTTTACATTCAATTCCGAGCTTAGACTAGCTCAGTTTAGGCGACTTTGAGCCTCTTTACCGCAATTCTTAATCAATCAATGCAATTTTCGAATATCCAACCCCTCTGACTAGATCCTTACATAAATATACCGAGAAAATTACCATAGAATTACCGAAATTACGTGGAAAGAAGTATCTACGGTAAAGGTTATCCAGTGTACGAAAAGGTATAAACTGCTGCCTTGTATTCAATTGCTGGAACTTTTTCCTAGTTCCCTAGTGAAATAAGTCTTCTACGAGATCGTTGCAAACTCTGTTCTCTGAGTAATTTTTTATTACACATTCATCGTGGATAGAAAATACCCACAAAAATTTCATATAAAGAATAGATCCTTAAGAATATATCCTTAAACGGATTTTTCAAAATTAGAATTATTTTCGAGATACAGCGGAATTTCTAATAACGAAGTTCGAATTGGATTATCTTCCTTTTCTTGAGCATCCTCTAATAAAGTAATTACAAAAATTTTGAAAAATAAAATAACATTTTATGTAAAAACCATATTAATATACGAGAAGGGTTGACACAACAAAAAAGGTTACATTCACCATTGGAGCCCCGATGGAATTCTAAAGTAACGTGATTCCAAAACACCAAAAAACCATTATAAATGTTAATAAAAATTGTTTTTTATAATCAATAAAAAACATACGGCGTCGTATAATATTATAATAATAACTATTTCGATACATTATTACTTTCAGCATATCATCGATAATATGTACTATCATCTCGAAATCTTTTTATTTTTTTAATAGGACTGGAGTCAGATGTAATATGTGACAACAATTTCAAAAAACAGCTGGAAAAAGAAGCAGTTGTCAAGGTTGCCTCTAACAACTTTTCAAAATGCGGAAATTTTTATGTCCGAAAAGATTTCTTTCAGGAAAGCATAAAAAGAATTATATTCCTTATTTTATTACTACACAATAAAACTATGTTAAAATATTTGTATTTCAGTATACTTCTACTTTTAAGAATTATACTTTCAAAGAATTACACTTGATGATTTCAAAAGTAGGCATATTTAACATTGGTTTTATGGCAAAACGGTAGATGGATGATATGTTTTCACAGATTTTTCAACAACTTGTCGGCGGAAATTAAAAAAAAAACTATTTAAATTAAAGTTAAATCTTAATAAATTATTGAAAACAAAAAAAATCCGTTGTGCTCGACTAATTAAGGATGTATGAGCACGGTAATGAGCACACAAATTTAAACAAACATATTTTTTCAATTTTGATGGTGAATTATGTTATAACACTTGACAATATAAGAAGAAAAGAAGGAATACATTTTTTCGATATCTGGAAAAATTGTCAAAATATCGAAAATTGAAAATTTGTTTCACTATTTAGCTTTCGATATTTCGTAAACCAAAGCAGATATCGAAAAATTTTAGTCTAATTTTTCGTTTACATTCATGAAGTTATAACAAAATTCATCATAAATGTTGAAAATAAGGTACGAATAATTTCACCTCTAAATCTCAAATTCCTTAGCGCTCGTACTACCTTAAATAATTCTGCTTTCAGAATAAAAGAAATTAAAAGAAGACTACTGTCAATTTTAATGATTCCATGGATTATCCCAATCCAAGTTTCCAAAATATTCTGACCATAGAAACAAATATTTAAAAAAATTTAATTTTTAAGATGTCATACAGCAGATATTTTGCAAATCTAACCTTAAAGAGGAAACACCTGGTATGGAAATTTTCGTAAAGAAAAACTACAGTCTTTCGACAACTGCCTTTCAAATTCCCAGCTCTTTTTGAAATGATGGTCAAATACGTCTGACTCTAGTCCAATTCAATGCATGATTACTTTCAGAATAATATCATCGATATTATTATGTATTATCATCGAAATCTTTTTCTCTTCCTTAACCTATTATAACAGAAAAATTTTTAAGTGTACCTAATATAAAATGCTGTAAGTACTAATCGAATTTTTATCGAACCAAAAATGTAGAAAGCAAGAAAAAAAATTATTCTTGTATTGAACAAAGAACGATAATAATAATAATAATAATAATATAATGATTACAATGAGAATGGAAGAAAGATAATATTTTACTCAAATGGATTTTCATTATATTACTTCGAATATAATCTATATGTTCGACCATGAACTCGAATTAGAAAATTTCTAAAGCAAATAAAGTCGATCAGTATTCTCTGAAAACTGTAACAGTAAAAAAACAGCGAATACCATTAAAAACTATAAGAAATGCACAGAAGGCAGTTGGTAGTCGCAAAATCAAAAAAAAGGACCAGCCGCGACAGTTTAAATCGACCCCCTCCCCAATAAAAGATACCAATATGCAAGTTTCGCTGGAAAAAAGATCAGATACAAATTATTGACCAAGACTAACGTCCACCCAAGATACGATCACCCGCCTGAACAAAACGAAAACTAGTCTTTGAGTAAGGACAAGAACCGCTTAAAAACTGAATCCGCTTGAATCTGAAAAATACGATTTCTGTTGAAAGATGACGAAAACGATTGTTCAGGTATCTGAAAAGCATGCACAAACGTGGTCACAAAAGACGAAAACGGTGTTCATTTAAGCAGAAACTACTTATTACTTTTGGAGAAGAAAAGCAAAAACTGTCTATAAAAAGGGCCGTTAAATAGAATTTGAAAAGAAAGAAAGAAGTCCAGTGGTTTTCAAGGGGACTTCAACAGTCGAGGCCCATTTTTATTGGAAGGAGTTGATCCGCTCTAGATTTTAAGGGGCACCGACTGATGAAGTCGCTATGCCCACTACTGGATTTGTTTCTTTCTTTTCAGATTTTATTTAACGTAGTTGAGTTTTCAGTTTTTTTAATTATTTATTTTATTTTAGATTTTTTGTGAGTGTCCCAGTAAACTTTGTAGTGTTTTTTATTTTCAAACACCTATCTAAGGCCACTTGGATTTTTAAAACGAATATAAGTATACCCTAAGTTTGGAAGATACGAGGTAATAAAGAAGTTTACAAACAAACATACATACAAGATATGCGTGAAAAGCATAACCACTCTTAGGCAGTCGGGTAAAAGGCAAATAAAATACATTATTTTCGACTAATAACTATCTGAATTATTTAACTAAGCTAATTAGACTGTTAGGACTTGTTAGATAGATAATAAGCAAATTGTGTAAATCAAAAATGACCGAAGAATAAACAATAAATTCGGCCAGCTAAATTATATTGGAATTACCGTGAGTGTCGTCTACGTTTAACATTAGTACAAATTTTTATTAGGTTTCTCGATGTTAAGTTTTTTTTTTCATCTTTTTTTGGTTGGATGTTGATAGTTTTGTTGAAAAATACTTATATCGCTACTTCAGCATTTATTATATAAGTAGTTACGAACACACCACTATCTCTGGCTGGATAGTAGTAGGTATTATATTATTATATAGGATACTAGATAGTCAAGTAGTCTAGTATTATTATTATTATGATAGTAAAAAATAAGTACTAAACATGTAGGTGAGAGTGTTATACCTGCGATCAAAATTTACATTTATACATTTCTTAAAGCTGTTTTTAACCCTCGACTTACAGAAAGCGGTTAATTATAAGTTTAACGTGTCTGTACAACTGTGCATCTGTGTATCTGTCTGTGGCATCATTGCTCCTAAATGGATGAACCGATTTGTATTTTTTTTAAAGGTAATTTAATCGAGAGTGTTTTTAACTATATTTCATGTTCGAGTTTAGTTCCTAATAACAACTAGAAAACAGGTGATGATCTTCCAATGGCTGAGTAGACTTTTTTGGAACAATAACACTTTCGATTAAATTACCTTTCAAACAAAGAAATGGGTAAATCAAATTCGGTTCATCCGTTTAGGAGTACCTCAAAAATCAAACGATCAGACCTGATTTCTTGTCGGGGTTTCTATAAATTTTTTATTTACTATCACATAAAGTGCAAGGTAGGGCATAAAAACTAAGTGTTTTTTGATCGTGAAGTATTCAGCCGGCCATTCGAAAAGGGAGGGTTGTAATTCCTTGTAAAACATTTCTCAAAGAATTATTTTTTTCAGTTGTCATTATCGTGAATAACATGCATATTTTAGTTCGATTTTTTAGTTCGGAATTGAGAATCAGTGACCTAGGTACAATGAGAGATTCAATATCAAACAAAACGACAGTATTCTCGCATAATCTCACCGTGGGGGTATTAATCTTTGGTCTAGGGGTGAAACAAGGTACTATCTAAGGTACCAAAAAGTATCCAAGGTACTATGTCTTACCCTACGATATATAAATATAATATTGTTATATATGTTTATTTATAACACAAAATTCAACGTAATTTCCTGTTAAAATGTTCAAAATAGCAGATCGTTTGGCAACAGATAGTCAGTCGTTCATATTATTATAGTCAATACACAAAAATAGCTTTAATCGTTCAAACATATTTTCTATCATAATATTATTCGTTTCTATAAAATGTATACACATTGTATATACAAAGGCTAATAAAACAAATTTTTATATTCATTTTTTAAAGATGAACGATCACGGTACCGAGTTAAAAAGTTGCATATTCAATTCAACTCTTGGTAATCCAGAAGTCCTTTATATTATATTTGGTTATTTTTATGAATTCAATGAACTTTCTTTTTATTTAAAATGTTTAAATTTAAAGAATGTTTTGTAAGAGTGAAAATAATAATAAAAATAAAAACAAATTAATGTCTCGATTTTTTGAAATTTTTTTTAGGGGTATCCTTTCGAAAAAATCGAGAAAAGCATTAAAAAAATTTTGTTTTGATGAAAATCGGCGAATGGGGTAATTTTGATCTAAAAAGTATAAAAATCAGGTTAATTTAATGATTGGATGCAGAGTTTTTGAGATATCGCAAGATTTGGATCGATTTTAGTACGTATCTCAAAATCTATTCGACCAGTCATCAAATGCACCCGATTTTTGTACTTTTTGGGTCAAAATTGCCTTATATACTCAGTTTTACCAAAATTGGAGATAAGAAAAATTTTTCGATTTTTTTCAATTTTTTTAAAGACTTTGTACCCCTTTGAAAAAATCGAGAAAATTGCAAGAAAAATTTTCGTTTTGGAATTTGATGAAAATCGGTGGATGGGGTAATTTTGATCTAAAATGTATAAAAATTAGGTTAATTTAATGATTGGATGCAGAGTTTATGAGATATCGCTATATTTGCATGGATTTTAGTCCGTATCTCAAAAATTATTCGATCAGTCATCAAATGACCCGATTTTTGAACTTTTTGGGTCAAAATTACCTTATATACTGAGTTTTACCGAAATTGAAGATGACAAAAATTTTTTTTTTCAAATTTTTTTAAGGGGTACTTAACTAGGAATTAAAATTTTGAAAATGTTCGTACACATTACACCTTAAATGTACCAAGAAAAAGACTGTTACTATACTTTATAGAAAAGTAAACAGGAAAGAAGTATTTGCATTTTCTTACATTTTGTTTCAGTATTTATTTAAGATCGTTAAATACGATATAAAGTAGGTGACACGAGAAAAAACAATTTTCTATACTTCATTGCATTTACTATAGATTTGCAAAAAAAATTGCAATTATTTTCTAAAAAAAATAATATCAGATCAATTTTAAAGTGCTCCTAACAAAAAACGGAAAATTTTGTTTTAGATTTCAATACAGATTTTGAGTCTATAAAAATTTGACCCAAAAAAAATCCTAACATATTTCTAAACATCTTCGAAATATCAGAAAATATTTTACTCCAACATCAATTACATCCAGCTTATTATCGTGTGTGATTTACGTCCAAGCACTTGAAATAGGCATGGTATAAGATCTGGCAACATCACAAAAATGTTAATGTTTGTCACCTGTGAACGATGGCATTTACTGTGTTTTCTAGTTCGCAATCCTGAAAAAAAACCAGCGAAAATTATTAATTTCAAAATCATTTTAAGACCATTAAACCATTTTCATGTCCTTCGTCTTTCAGTCCGTTTGACCGTTGCTAATCGTGCTTGATATTACTAATAATATTACAATTTTAATAATTTTAGTGAGGCTGTAATCTTTATATATATAAAACAAAGTCGTGTTAGTTACTCCACTTATAACTCAAGAACGGCTGAACCGATTTAGCTGAAAATTGGCAGGGAGGTAGTTTAGAGCCAGGAGAAGGACATAGGAGGACATTTTTATCCCGTTCGACAGCATTCCCGTGGGACTTGATAACTGGGTTGGGTTTCGGTGGTGGTGCCATCTATAGTAAACATATTGAACTAACATTTATTGCGATGGTGGTGCCATCTATGGTAAACATATTGAACTAACATTTATTTCGATGGTGGTGCCATCTATGGTAAACTTATCGAACTAACATTTATTTCGTGGGTGGTGCCATCTATGATGAACTTATTGGCCAATCCTTATCCTTAAACAATGGCCAATCCTTAAAAGTTTGTGGTTTAAATCTAAAACATTCATGTTTTTCCCATGGTCAATTATACGTGGCATGTTCACGGGTCGGAAGACCATCTGCGTTGTTTGTTTTTGCGCCTGATAATAAAACAAAAAATGTCGTGTATCACAAGGTACTTAAATGAAGAGCAACCTATGTACTAAAATACAGAAATAATTACGAATGATTAATGTATTTTTTTATTTTTTTTTTTATTTTTTCCAATTAAAAAAAAAAAAAAAAAAAACTGCTTATTTATTGCCATTAAGGCGGAACAAAGTTCGCCGGGTCAGCTAGTTTTAATATAATTTAAAATAAACTCTTGCAAACTATGCCAGTTCTCGTATCAGCACATCTCTAAGATTGAATTCAATTTTAACGTCTTGCTTTTCAATATAGTTTAGTAAATGTTTTAATTAAACACCCTGTAGTAAAATGAATGTGGTGACTATAAATATTTATAATCATAATTAGATTCTAAATACATTTACATAAAATAAGATCAACTTACATATTACATACTATTCCATGCTTACATTTTAGTTTACTATTTATATTATTCATTTAAGGTAGTTCACTCGTAAAATTGCATCTCTTAAGAATTTGAAGAAAATTAAATTCAAGTATGTATATAAGTAAATGATATCGAAAGAATGGTTTTCTTAGAAAGTCAGTAACTCGCAATTGAAACATAGCTAAGTACACTCTCGATGAAATGACCTTTCAAGCAAACAAAAAAAAAACAACACTAAATTATTATAGAGCCCTTTGACTGCGGATTCCTAAACTCGCAAAGACTTGAAATATAGCACACCCAAGATCCAATTTTCTTTCAAACAAAAAAAAAATTTAAAAAAAGCCACAGACAGACATACAAGCTCGTTAAACTTAAACACTCCCCTTTTTTAAGTAGAGAGTATGCAGTAATGTAATAGTCCAATAGTTCTTGTGCTGATACACCGGAAAAACAAGCTTTATTTTGACAAGCTTTATATGATCCAATTTGTAAGTAATTAGCTGGCAGTATGGCGTCTTTTAGATATCAAGCCACCGGTATGCTTTACTAAACGAAACAAATTGAAATACACGTAGCTTTTTATGAAAATTTCACTCCAATTATTATTAATTGTAAAAATCTCCTGTAGAGACATCATATTTTTCGAAAATTTATTTACGAATATTTGAGAAATTCTATGAAATTTTTATTAAAATTTTTCCGGAGTTCATTTTATCGTCGAATGTATTTTTATCTCTGATTGTAACGAGTACTCTACCTTAACTAATTTGAATGTTATTTATAATAATATATTCTAAGAGTCTTTATTATATGTGGTTTGTAATGAGTTTTATTATGTATCCCATGGGAACACTTACAAACTCTAAATATTGACATCCAATTCTACTACTCTTAAACATTACATGCATACATATTACATAAATTAATTGGTACATTATTTTTAATTCGCCTTTTTTTTTAATTATTTGTGAGGAAATACGTAGAAATTTGTGGGATTGGTGCTTTAAGTAATTTAATCATAATTTTATTTCTCAATTGTTTCAATTGGGTAAACATCTCAGATAAAATTCGACCTACTCATCTCAGTCTGACAAACATAGTTTGGCTCTCAAATTTTCCATCAATTCTGAAATTACTTCGAGCTAAAAATTTTTATCTTCCCTATAGATAGAGTTTTGGATATTATTACACTCAATATTATTTTTTTATTCGAATCGTTAACCAAATTTAGTCGTGGATAAATGAGATTGTACTGTTATATTAAATTATTTTGAGAGCTTCAGTTTCGAAATTGGAGATAACAAATACGAGTGTAATCTATTTGTGTTTCATTTACTTCTAGAATAAAATATTTTCATATATAAATATAATTATTTTATGACCTTCGATTTGATATCAAATTCGGAAAATATTAATAATATCGAACATTTTAATTCCACTTTCATACACAAATATGTCAAATAAAATATATATATATATCTTTCTAGATATGTAGAGCTATTGAGTATTTGAATTAAATTTTATGATACCTTTGTGCTAACGATCTATCTTACGTGTATGAGGTTTTTGTATGTCCAAACTTCTTTTTTTTTTTCATTTTAGTGCTACGCCTACAATATCAGTAAATGTATCAAAATAAACTCCTAAAATAAGAACTTTGAACCTGAGACGAAGAAATTAAGCAGGATATTATTTGAAATAATAGAGAAGTAAAAATTAAATTGTCAAAAAAAATTTATGAGATTTCATAGATATTTGAAAAAAAAAAAAAATAAATTCGTCCCTAAAGGTTAATTTTTTGAATTATAGATATTAAGTACGTATTTCGATTACAAAGTAGTCATCAGTATACATTAGCTAATCGTAATTGTTCTCCTGGAAGATATAGCTTGTGGATGTAAGTATACAAAAATTAATCAGCAAAAAACTCGATCTAGGCTTCGATTGGGGCGAATTTGAAATGTTATTCCGGCTTTTACCCTCTTTATCGTGACATCGACGGTTTTGTTATTTTGTTCTTTATACAAGACAATTTAAAGAAACACGCGCACTGTTTTTGATATTCAAAGCTGTAGAATTCTTTTTATGATAACAAGAAGGTCGCAAATTTGGGATTTAGAAAAAGAGTGTCCAAATCTATCACCCAAACTTTGATTTTTTTCCTAAATTGGGCCCAGGGCTGCCCCAAACACATTTTGGTCAACATTTTCTCTATTAACGTGTAAAACTTGAATAGGTAATGGCATTTTAGGTTATATTGACCTAACTCTACAAGATCTATTTTATTTTTTTAAAGAATTGCATTTTTCGGCTTTAAAACTCGATTTTCTGGAAATGGTTGATTTTGGCGCCGAAAGTAGCGATATTAAAAACAAAAACAAAATCGAGGTAAAACAGCATAAAAACTACTATCTGTCCCGACTTACATATTATTTTTAGAATCAATTATCTATTCGAGGTCCATTTTTGGGACCCATGACCTTTAAATAACTTTTGTTTGCGGAAAATTGTGCGTATGTACTCTAGCTACAACTTTGGCTAAAAACTTTTTTGATTTGACAAAGCTAGATTCAAGAAAACCCAAATTTCCATGTTCATTTCAAATTTTGCGCTTGAAAATGGCCATATCTTTTTTTCCTCACACAAATTGTTCGCCCCGTTTCGAATTTGTTTACACAAAACATCTCGTTGCAAACAAACCTTTATATAAAAAAAATAAGTATCGATGCGTAAATGGCTTTGATCGAACCATTTAGAATTAAAACGAGAATAATTCAATGGTTTAACTCAGATAATATATAAGTGTTACGTGAATATATTTTGTAATGACTATCGGAATGAATAAATAAAGACGACATGACGATGATATCCCCTCATGTCCACGTTCTAGTTATATGCTACCTTCGAAGCACAAAAAAAACAGGTGGAATGATGTGGTAGGAACAGAAACATGTTATATTACGAAGGATAGTAAAAATACACGTATCTATAGTACACAATTCCAAACTGCAACGGCAGTAACCGAACAAAACCAATGAAATAACCAACGAACCGTTTTCATTGTCGTCTGTATGTCTCTCGTTAAACGAATGTATTTCCAATATCTGAATATTATTATAAAATTAAAGAAGGTTTTCCTATGTGCGCTCATGCTTATCCTATATATTATAAATGTGAAAGTAAGGTTGTTTGTTTGTGTATTTGTTACGCTTTCACGCAAAAACTAATGAACTGATTTGAATGAAACTTAACAATAATATATCTAACCAGAATAAGACATGAGCTGTAATTTATAAAGATATATTTAAAAAAAAATTTAATTTAGTCTATGACATTACACTACGAAATCTATGAGTATCATTTTGTTCAATTCATGACCACCTGTTCTGATACCCTCAAAGAACAAATACTATATAACAGTTTTTTTTTTAAATTGCATTCAGTACATATATTTACCTGTGTAAAACAATCCCTACCCCTATTTCGAGTGTTATGGATGAGGGATAAGCGAGAGTAAGAGAGGTGGAGGCTATAACGTGATGGTCTTTACTATTAAGCGCAGAACAGCAGGCAGGTATCAAGCTAGTAATTACTAAACGGCAAAATCTACCAAATTGGCTTTTTTTCCGTTGTAATTATGCCCTGATTTGTATATATAAAGACGGAAATTCTAAAAAAAAAGCTTTTAAAAATTTCAAGATAGCACTAAGTGCTAACTTTGAAATATACCTTGAAGTCGATTTTCAAGGCCCTTAAAATCGATTCTCTGTACTTTGAAACTCATCACTGTCACGTGTTTATAATGTAGGAAGATAACCGAGAAACTATCAATCAATATGTTTATGAAATAAGTTTTTGTTGTGATCTTACATATTGCAGGCATTTTTGCGTGTTAGAATATGTGTCGCTGTCATATAGTAGTTATTTGTGACGGCATGAAAGGCTTTGCTTTGTCGCATTCAACATGTTCGCTTCATCGTTTTATTTCGATTAATTAACGTTTGGATTGAACTTTATATTATTAAACAATTCACTGTTTTTTTTCTATGTGCGTCCATCACTGGAAAACGAAAGCTGTCAAAGCGAAGAAAGTTTGCGTACGAAGTTGCGGGTATTGGCTAGTAAACATATAAAATGATATTGTTTTCGAATACAAATCAGCTTATTAACCTTTATGTAACCAATCTTTTCTTTTTATATATATATTTTTAAGTGTGTTATTAATATGAAAATTAGAATAATTTGATCACATCATAATAAGGGACATTTTGGATTGTTTTCCATTATCGAAATTAATTTTACTGCTTATTGGCCGAATTAATTAAATGCTAATACGGGAAAGAAAATTACAATTTTGGTAAGAAGACTTGAAATAATCATCTCACATAAAAAAAACTTTTCGAAAAACAATAAAATACTGTTATTGTACAGGTTTTCGAAAAGTATTGAAATTTATTATAAATATTATCAAAGATAATGAATGAGATCTCTAGAATATTGCGAAATAAATTTCGATTTTTGTCCCAATTCCCTAGATTAGTATCATATATAAATAAGAATTTTGACTACCAAGTAGTCATCATCAGTATGAATTAGCTAATCATAATTACTCGATCGTGATCATAATTACCGTCACATGATCTGTTGACGGTTTGCTTCTGTAGACCGTCAACAAATTAGCAACGAGTAATATACTCAATAAGAGTTATTACGATTAACTAATTCATACTGATGATGACTACTTGGTAGCCGAAATACGTATTTATATAATATAAAATTGATCTAGGAAATTGGGAAAAATCGAAATTTATATTGAAATTTACTTTGATCTCAAAAAATAAAGAATTTTGTTATTATTATAAATTTGTTCCTTATAAAAAAGTTACCTATTTGTGTGAAATCTTTTTTTTTTTAAATCTAAATTTGGTAGAAATTGACGATCATAGTTGTTCCGTCATTTTGTTTTTGCGAAATCTACTCATAAAAATTTCATAAAAGTGTTTCCAAAAAATATTAATAACTTTTTCAAATAAGAAACAAATTTCTACTTTCAAGGTTTGCTATTTTATTTTCTGATATCATGGATAGATTCTATACTTTTTGAAAGCCCTGTATATTTAATAATTTCTTCCGCAGCTTAATGTAATTTTGGAAAGCTTTGTTTATTTTTAATAACAAAAGTGAAGGTGCCTTTCCGATGTTTGTTTGATAATATTTAGGTCAAAGTAATAATAATTAGACTTATTTATTTACGAACAAAACTAAAATTTTAGCAAGTCATTGTATTTGATTTGTTTTAAATCATTTCCATGAAAGAAAAACAACAACAACAAAAAAAACATCGTGCAAATTAACTAATAATAAAAATAAATCGATTTCCTCTTCTAGTATTTTCCTTTTTTTGCAAAACAAATAAGATTTTTACTATTTTGTAATATGTCATTGTTATTCTATCAATCAAACTGTCTGATTATTTGATGGTAATCTTATTTATGTCTAGACAATTCTACTTGTTAAAAGTTTATTACAAAAAATCTTAAATGACCGGACGATTACTTTATCGAACGAACGAAACATTCAATAGAAACATTTAAAACTTCTCTCAAAATTAACGTAAGAAGTAATTCTAATAGAAAACCCAATTTTAGAAAACCCAAATTGTAAATTTTTATTAATTTATAAAGTATTTTGTCATGTTTAGAGCATATCCGGGAAAATTTATAGCATAGTGGGTAAAATTGTAAATTTGAAACATTTACAATTTTTTACAACCCAAATTGTAAATTTTTATTAATTTATAAAGTATTCTGTCATGTTTAGAGCATATCCGGTAAAATTTTTTCCTTATGGCATATAGTTGCCCTCTTAGCTCAGTTGGTTAAGGCGTAACCAATTTCGTCCGCGGTTTGCTTAGGGTAGCGGGTTCTATTCCCGCCGTCGCAACAAAATTAATTTAATTAATAGTTGTGATGGGCTGGTGTAGTGCATGGTATATGCATGAAGGATGTGCACTCAGCCTCTGAAATTAAGGAGCTGATAAATGAAATTATCAGCGGAAAGGTGGTAAAACACATATATGGCATCACAATGGGCTCTATAGCCTAAGTGTGTCCTACGTGGGCAGCCAAAATAACCTAACCTAATCTATGGCATATAGAAGTTTTTCTGTATAAAATTCCTTGATCATTTTGCATAAATGTAGCTGAATAGACGTGATACAGATCTAAATTTTGCACCTCAAGGTACGAGTGGTTGCAAATTTGTTGTTAGAAACCTTAGATTTCAAAAACTTCATGGAAAAAAAAACCAATAACTTTGAATTCTATGATTTGGGCTGTCTATCATGGTCTAATCTATCTGAATTTTTTATAATTTATCTTGTAACATTTGATGAAGCTAAAACACTATTTCAACCATAATTTATACGAAAATCGCAAGCTGTATCTACTTGAACTTTATTATTTTTAAAACTTTTCCTAACATGAAGACTCGTTCTCTTTTCGTCAAGCCCTCTATTTTAAAAAAAACTCAAGCCCTGATAAAATTAATATTTTCATATAAACCTCGCAAAACGCTTGAAATATTCCGTTTCTATGGGAACTTCGAATTACCTTATTTTTAACATTTTGTTTACGCCCTCTACCAGATTTTTTTTTAAACTTTGGCATGTAAAAAAATCCTAGGATTTAATCTTCCTACTTCATTACCTAAACTTTTACTTGCATAATATATATAGGATAGCATAAATTTCCATCTGTCAAAGCTAATATTTCTTTTTTTTTTTTGCATGTTTTGAACATTCAATTAATCAAATAATTTAGGGGTTTATTTTAAATATACACACTGATTGTGCACTGATATACAAACACTGATTTCTTTACTGGTTAAGTTTATATTCTTCCATTTATCAAAAACATTCGATTCATAATTTTGTAGTTTTTTGTTCCAAGAGCTTTTTTTTATACTTACAATAAGTATTTCACGTAAAATGATAGTATTTGTGACCATGGACGAAAAAATAAGAATATACCTTGTGACGACACGATAAACATCACGTATCACACTTTGAATAATCACACAAATTAAAATCAAAATTATCTTTTTTGATTTGTTGTTTTTTATTCAGAAAAAATGTCTGGAAACCAAAATTTCAATTATTCTTAGTTCGTTCCCACACATTTTTTTTTCTGGCCCGGGGAGGTAATGTGACGACATTGTAATTGCGTTTCTATCGATTGTATGTACATTCGATAGATACAACTTTGCATTGTAGACAAACATTACCTTAGCAACGCCGGTTGTTTGTACTCCAGATAATTGCGGAATAAATTCTCAAACATAGTTCTTTTGGTTTTATTTCGCATTTTAGATTTCAGCATTTTCAAATGTAAGAGCAACCTCTTACAACCTAAAAATTTCATTAAAATGATTTTTAAATCACACGCAAGAGTACTTTTCATGGTAGGTCAGGTTAGGTTAGGTTATATTGGCTGTCCACGAAGAACACACTTAGGCTATAGAGCACATGGTGATGCCACCATATGTGTTTTACCACCTTTCCGCTGATAATTTTATTTATCAGCTCCTCAATTTCAGAGGCTGAGTGCACCTTCTTCATGCATATACCATGCACTACACCAGCCCATCACAACTATTAATAAAATTAATTTTGTTGCGACGACGGGAATTGAACCCGCTACCCTAAGCATACCGCGGTCGGACTGAAATAAAAATACATTTTGTATGGCAATTTTTAGTCCGACAGTTTAATAATTTCAATATTTTAGACAGTCAGACTGCGGACATCTCTTTTCGAAACTATCGATATTTTACGATCCTATTGTAGAACATGTTTCGTAAAACATTTAACGAAACACACCATAATAATACAAGTTTATGAAAGCACAAAGTTGATTGAAAAAGTAGTCATCATATAAAATAGAGGGAAAAAATCTATTATATTGAATAGGAGAATACAATCGAATACAAAAAAAATAACCACATGTACATATAATACACTCGTGGGCAAAGAAAACGGAATGTCGGCTAACCGGAATGAAATAATTTTTTACTTTCGATAAGCGAATGGATTAAATAAACTTCTCAGAATCTGTTAAATAAAAAATTTAAAGAAACTGCCAACATAAAATCAGGTCCGATACATTCGTTTGTGGTCTCTCTCTACAGCCAATCTCTATCTCTGTCTATACCAATTTTTGGGTAACCTAAGCTAATCTATAGTAGTGTTTGTTTTGAGACGGCATTATGTATTCAATTTTTACATTGAAACTACTTGCAAGATTCGTATCGGAGAAAGTCAAATCCAATTTGGCAATCTTATTAATACATTTAAAAAACCTACCCAGATCCACCGAATTTCCACGTGTAAACTCTGCCTAAGTTTTCGACTTCCAGATAAAACTGCTGTTTGTAACTTCCTTTCATCTCCAAGAAGTTGTGTTCAAGGAAGACAAAGAGGATCTATAGTTCTAGTTTCTATTTGGAGCCCGAAAGCTCCAATTAAACCGTAATTAACCTAAGCCCGTTTTCTCTGTTCGTTACTGTATACATTAAAATGACTAGGTAGGTATATGATGTTCTTTGGTTGCTTACATACAACAGGACCATGTTTTTTTGTCCTTAGGGATAATTTTTATATACATCCCTTAGCCTTGAGTATATGTATACATAAAGGGGTTTTGTTATATTCTAGTGGGTTCTAACTACTACATTATACACAGTACCAACCAAACACAAACATCACACAAGCATATTAGGTTTATTGAAAAATAAAAAACAGTTTTTTTTTTTATTAGGGAAGAAAGCTTTTTTTTCTGTAAACCTTTTTTCTATTTAAGGTTATTTGAGAGAGTAATAAAAAGCAAAAATCAATTAAAATTTAATCATATTATGTTAAATAAAGGAGCATTATTTAAGTAATTTTTTAAGTTAAATTGAATTTTTCTATTTTATATAAAAATAATTGGTCGATTAGCCGAACATTTTTTGTTAGTTGGGAATCTAACTATTGGGAAAATCATTTTGTCATGTAAGAACCGATAGCTTAAGGTAGGTCTTTATAATAACGACATGAGGGAGTACATAAATAGAAATTTTATTAGCTAATAAATTGTTCATTTATGCACACAGTATAGCAAGCAGCAAATGGTCACAGCACTTACGTAATTTGAATAACTTTGCCACTTGAACAATTAACTTCTGGATTAGACAAAATATTCGTCAAAAGATAATCTTTGTTTCTTGTTTTTTTGTAAAATAAAAGGTCAATTACATCCTATTTAGGCTCAAAGCATTCTTCATTTCTTTATTTAAATATATCTAGTTTTGTTACAAAAGTGTTACTCTTTATATAGCAAAAAATAAAAATGTTCAAAATGGATTCCTATTTTTTACATGTAAAAATACTCTCTATAGCAAAAACTATTAAAAAACTATTATTCCTGGACATTTTCGGAATTTCAAATCGTTCTCTTGGAACGAATAATCAATATTCACCCGATTTTGAAATTTTTCGAGTAAAACTATATCGCTGATTTTCCACAATTTACAAGAAGAAAATTGCAAAATAAGGAGAAAAATAATTATTTTTAAAAAATTGCCTTTGTGATACTATGATTTCTTTAAAATAATTTCTTAAATCATTTTCTGATAACTGTCAATTTCCTGAAGAGAAAACTTTATCTTATTGATAAAATATTCTCTGACTTTTTACTCAATTTAAGGTTGTTATAATTTGTTATACAATAAAGTAAATTTTGATTTAATAATAAGCTTACCTTCAAAATTAATTTTGTCCACGGGTGACAGGTTTATCAGCAAAAATGATTCTCTTTGTTTATCACAATTAAACCAACACTGAAACAGAAAATCCAAATATTAATACGAATAACATAAGAAAAATTAATGGAAAATAATAAAATATTTCAATGATTAAAATAACTGGTTTTCCAGAATACATAAGCATATAAATATCATAAATTATGGATATAAAAAGACAAGAATAAACATTTATACATCTGGAATAGTATAGAATTGAGAATCTCATGACTACAGTTCGAATTTTATGGAATTTAGTTTTCTATTTGTCGTGAAACCATAACTCGAAAAAAAAACTTTTATAAACATTTTAGAATTTAAAAAATTGTCAGCAGTACTTGCTAAGCATTGGCTCAGGAAATATTAGAAATTTGATAACAGGCATGCTTTAAGAAAATTGTATTTCATTCAAAGGCTATAACTTTGTTCGAAACATTATTTTGCAAATCAAACACATTTAGAAGAAATCTAAAACCCTTATCGCCTTTAAAACCCTTAAAAATTATAGTGAATTTTATTTTCTACAATATTTCATCTCATAAAAACTTAATTTCGACCAACATTAATCGAGGAACAACAAACAAATATACAGGATGAAACATTTTAACCTATTATGGCTAATAGCTCGTTTTTTAGTTACCAATCATAAGATATTTTAAACAGAATCTAAATTGACTTATAAAGCAACTCGGAAAACTAGGTCCAATATGATGTCAGAACATGGTGCGCCCATCAAACTCTTCAACTTCTGTTTAAGTTGATTTTTGATTGGTTAACTACAAAACGAGATACTCGCGATAATATATTAAAATGCCCCCCCCCCCCGTACATTAACGAAGCTCTTAATGGTCCCTTAATCTCGCTTAAACTCACCCTAAAAGAATCAATTGCATGCTGTGGAACATATACTCGATTTTATACCGATTTTATACTCAATGTCGCACTGAGAAATCAGATTAAATTTAACTACAGAAACCATAATAAATTTACTCCTCCGGGTAAAAATAAGTATATCATTCAAGAATAATCACTTTAAGATGTATCATATGACAAAACATTCCCTACTTTTATTTCGATTTACTTCTTTTTAAATCTAAAATTAATGGCTACCATTAAACAAAATTCATATCGATTAAAAAGATAATTTTCCAGAAAATTAATGTCCTTTTATATATTATTTTCTTCTTATTTTTTTATTAAATTTATTTATTTTTTTTTATTTTATGTTTTATTAACATCGTTAAGTTATTTTTTGAAATTATCTCAACACAAATATAATTTTGTGTGTTCGTTAAAAATGTAATATTTATTATTTATATACACATGACTATAATTTTGGATTACATTAAACGTTCATAATTCTATTATAAATTACTATTTGATATATAAAAATTTACTTTATGAAGTAATTACATATATTATATATGGATAGGTCATACATTATAACGTAGGATTTGGTCTTTAACAATTATTTTCTGTGCTGTCATTAGACTGACAAATAACAAAAATATTGTAAATCGAAGCGCGTATGTCCTTCATCAAAACTCATATATAAACTTTATACTTTTTAATATTTTTACTTTTAAAAGCCTACTTCTTTCAAATTCAATTCTACAACGCATCACAAAAAAAAGAAATTTTAAGATATTTTGATTATCAAATTTGATTATTTTGGAATAAAATCAAAACGAAACACAAATAATGAAAATTTATATTCGTTTCTAGCTAGCATTTTTTATTTCGAAACACTGTGTAGGACTTTGAAGGAAAAATCTTTGAAGACAATATGTTCTATTGATACAAAAGGCGTATTAAATACTCACACAAAATTCCAGATTTTTTGTAACACTTTCGTTAAAATTGTTTGGTTAGGTTATATTGGCTATCCACAAAAGATACACTTAGACTATAAAGCTCATTGTGATACCATTTTTGTGTTTAACCACCTATTCCGCTGATAATTTCATTTATCAGCTACTCAATTAATTACAGAGGCTGAGTGCACCTCCTTCATGCATATACCATGCACTACACCAGCCCATCACAACTATTAATATAATTAATTTTTGTAATGACGGCGGGAATCGAACCCGCTACCCTTGACATACCGCGAACGGAATTAGTTGACGTTAAAATTGTAGAAGTAGAAAAATAATTGTAATGTTTATTTTATTGCACTATTTCGATATTCCTTTCGATTAGTTTTCAAATAAGATCCCACCATTATAATATTCCGTCTATGCACTCTACAAACATTAATGTTTGTTATTGTCATATAATGTTGTAACTTGTTTAAATAGACCCATAAAATGTATAAAAATTATATAAAAAAAACATAAAAGAAAAATAATTCTACACAACAAAATAGAAGAAAATTACATGGTTGGCTACCATAGCTCTAGAACTAGCTATAGCTCAAAGCTATATATGTTTACGTTGTTTATTTTATGAAGATTGAAATTGTGTTTAACAAAATAATCAATCTTCTTAAATAATAAAAAAACGAAGGAAATTTTGTAAGCAATCAATTGAAATCGATACAAAACAATTTTTATTTGAAATTTATTTTCTCTATATACTCTCCGTTCAATATAAATTCATTCGTATTTTTATTTAACATAAAAATACACCCCCAAATCATGTAAACAATAGAAATGTCGATTACATATCGTTCAAAAAGTAAAATAAATAATACTTTATTTGTCACAGATGTCTACATTCAATCGAAAAACTTTCAAAAAACACTAAAAAACATTTTCTTTTACAAATTTTTTTTTTTAAATTCTTTTTTTAAGAACTTCAGCTACTTTAACAAACTTATTTCTGTGAAATATGATTTAATTGATAGCATAAACGATTTCGGGCTCACAGATTCTTCCAAAGTAATTAGTGATGAGTAAGATTAATCTAAGTCTTACAGTCTTGGTAAGACCAAGATTAACGACAAATAAATATAGTATCATTTCGGCAAGACCAATACCAAGATCTTATCTATATGAATTAACATCAAGACCAAGACCCAACTCTTCAAGACCAAGACTCATAACCAGACTTTTTCCAAACTTATTGTTGAAAATAATTCATGAACCTTCTTGAGAATTTTTCAATGTGCCTTTTTATTAGACCTGAAGAAATTTTCTTCTTCTATTGGCCAAGATTTTTTTTCCAAGACCAAGAGCAAGATTCAACTTTACAAGGCCAAGAGTTGATTCTGCAAGACCAAGACACATTTTTACAAGATCAGAAAACTAAAACAAATATTGCAAGACCAATACCTAGATTCACTAGATTCAATCGTCAAGATCAAGACGAAGACCAACATAGCTATTGTCTTGGTCGTAAACTTAGTCTCACTCATCACTCAAAGTAAGATATCTTTGGGAAATAAAATTCTACCGGAAGCGCAAAGTACATTCAATTTTATTATTCCGTCAATATCATTAGCTCAGGATGTTAAAGACCTGAATAATGTTTAAATAACTGAACCGATTTTATCAAACAAAACTAGCCATGGCGATTATTTACATTCGAATCAAACAAAACAAAATTTTAAAAAAAATTACTAAAATGTTGCAACAAAAGTTTCTTTTACGATGTATTTATTTTTTTTAATAATAGCTTTTTAGTGGCTTTCAATAATATTGAATTAAATATGTAGATAAATAAATATTATATAAAAAATGTCGATTTTGAAAAAAAAAAAAATAAACCGATGAAAAATTTATGTTATGAAATAAAAAACAAATAAAGTCAACATTAAACGATCATCTTTATTAAATATTCATGGATACTATAGTTCAAAATAATTCAGTGTTTGATTTTGTCATTCCATTCAAAAAATCCTCAACGTCAAAGCTATGAATATAGGTCCCAGCAAAAAAAAATCGAAAGTTGATGTAAAATTACTCTACAAGAGTTAAAAATTTGTTTTGATGGTTTTGAAGTGAAATTAACTTTATAGGTTAAAATATTAAGAATGTACGAGTGCCAGGATGAATTATATTATAATTTGACAAAATAAAACGAAAAATAAAACTTAAATTTTTCGATATATGGAGTAATTTTCAAGATATCGAAAATTGAAAATTTTGTTATTTAGCTTTCGCTATTTCGAAAACCAAGGCAGATATCGAAAAATTGTATTCTTATTTTTCGTCTACCTTCATGAAGTTATAACAAAATTCATCATCAAAGCTGAAAATAAGGTATACAAATAATTTCAACTACAAGTCTAAACTCGTCATCATTTCGTCAAAAACTCAACCCATATAGTTCCGAAACCACCGTATTCACCTGATCTGGCGCCGTGCGACTTCTGGCTGTTCAGCAAGCTCATAAGACCGCTCCGGGGACACCGTTTTGATACGATAGAGGAGATTCAAGCCGCAGCGAAGACGGAACTGAAGGAAATCCCGGAAAGTGACTACAACCAGTGTTTCGAAGATTGGAAAATCCGTTGGCATCGGGAAGGGATTACTTTGAAGGAAATGAAATTGATTTGGAAGAATAAATAAAGAATTTTCAAAATAAATACAATGTCACCTTATTTTTTGGGCACAAGTATACACGACTTCTGTTCAACTAAGCTCAGAACAAATACATCAATGAACAATAAATTTTTTGAAAATTCCTGACAGTTTTTTCTAACCTTAAGCCTGTTCAGCAGAAATAGATGATTTGATGCCCATTTTGTTTTTACACGGACGTTAACTACTTTATGGCAGATAAATTTTGTAACAGAATTTTTTTAGAATTTGTTCATATTAACTTGAACTTAAAAACTTAAAATACATTATCAAAAAAATGTACCTATTTAAAAAAAAAAAAAAAAAAAAAAACAGAATACTCAATAAAGATGGTGATCACATTGAGTAAGGTTGGGTAGATAGTTACCTACAGATGAGTAAAATTCTGTGTGAGATGGATAATGGTTTTAGATATATTTATTTTATTTATATATATACAATGTGATATAAATGGTATATTATCATTGTTTATGAAATAGATAAAAAAACAACAAAAACAAAGTTTATTTATATATATCACATGATATAATGTGATATGCTATCTGTTTTGCTTGCTTTTTTTTTGGTATAAAGATGATATATCATAAAAATTTAGTGACATTAAATAATATAAAAATAATATACTTTGCGTTTCGTTGTTTTTGTATATAATATAATATTATTTATATAAAAATAATAATCTGTTTTAAAAGTGTGTGTGTGTGTGTGTGAATATAACAGAATTTTATAGAATATATAAATAGAATTCCGTAGCATGAGATCTCAAATATCCCAGAAATGCAGAAACTTAAAAGAGGATTCTGACAGAAGATTGGATTATATTATTTTTTTATTTTGCAGAAAATCACATAGAAAATTTTGAAAAACATTTCGCATTATCTATTTTATTTTATATAAAATTTGCACAAAAGACTTTTAATTTTTTTTTTACCGACTGCCAACAAAAAAGGTGGAAGTTCTCAATTCGACTGTATTTTTGTTTATGTTTGTTACCTCAGAACTTTTGACTGGGTGAACCGATTTTGATGATTCGTTTTCTATTTGAAAGCTGATGCTTCCCGTGTTCAGTTCCAGTAGAGCCAACTTATTTTATACCGCTCGGTCACTGAAATTATACAGAATCAAATCTCATTGTACAAAGCGACAATAAAATTGTTAAAAAATAGTCTGTAAACAGTTCCAGTAGCAAGTGGCGCTGGTTTAAAAAGTCACATTTACGTTTATTTGTAATGCTAACGAATATTTCTCAGAGAGCGCCGATTTCGATTAGAATAATTTTCAAACGAGCGACATCACGCCATCTACGATTAAGAAATGTTCGATCTCTCGTTTTCTCAAATAATCGGTATTTTAACTGTCACAAAATTTACTTCACGTTTGAATTTTTATTTTTGTATCCAATTATACGAGGCAATCTGCTATACAAACTGGATACATAAAATAACCATATTATACACTTTTTGTATCCGATTATACAATATGGCAGCCCTGTATCAGTTCTGATAATGGCATCTACGAGAAAACCATATAAGTCTTAAATTTGCATTAAGGTAGTACCTACACGAAAGTGATATTTCAAGAATTTCTCAAAACTCAGAATATAAAATATTTAATTCATAATACACATGCTGTTAAAATTAGAAGATGATTTACCATGTCATACATGAGATATTAGCAATTAAAAGTGACGCAATTTGTACGTGTACATGGGAGAAGCGTATAAAAATACACAAATATTATATTTATTTATCAATGAATGACGTTCACCATCTCTATGAAAAACTAATATAATGTAGAATACTATATTTAGAAAATATATAAAAAAAAATAAAAATTATTTACCATATAGTTTCGATAAAAAACTTAAATAAATAACTCGTTTTAGCGATTATTTTTTGTGGGAAGGATATAAAGACTAATGGTAAAGGTATATATCATAGTGTGTGTGTTTATATGTATAGGAGATACAGTAGTGAGGAACTACAGTCTTGTGAAAATAATATATGGTATAGTCATAGTAGTCATAGCACAGTTAATGCGATGAATGATAGTATTAGTCCAAAACTTTTTGACTGGACTGTCGCGGAGGAACTACCTTAAGTATGTGCGAGTCAAGTGGACGAATAACTCAATATCACGCCAATCAATTTCGATGATTCTTTTTTTAGTGACAAATTATTTATGTCAGATTCACTAAAATTCAGATTCACTAAAATACACAAAAATAAAAAAACTTTTAACAAAACAAAAAACCGACTTCATAAAACAAACTATTACAAAACAAATTAACATGCACAAAAAAGTAAAAAAGTAATGTAGTTACAATTATTATTATATGGAGTCGGTGTCAGCCAAGTTAAAGTGTCCTGTTGTTTCCTTGGCTGACACCGACTTCAAAAATAACAATAATTGTAACTACATTATTTTTAAATTGAAAGTTACAATTTGTGATTAGCAAAATTTATTACGTGATTGAAAACATCTTAAATTTGAGTTTTGGAAAGGCTTTGTAAATCTTGTAGATAATATTTTCTTGCGCCATTTTTTTGAGTGTATTAAATCTAGCCGTATAAGGAAAATATATAAAGTACCTCCGAAAGAGTACTAAATTCTAAGGATTGTTTATTCCATAGTACTGACACCCGGCGTGAGTTTATATTCAGGCTTTTTCCATGGTTACGTTGTACTACTTTATTAATATAATTGAATGGATGGACATATAATTCTATGATTTGTATATACGATTTACATTGAAAATTTAATACTATTTATGTAATTTAGTCTAGTCTTTCGAATTTCCAAAACAACAAGTTTAATTATTTGTAATTTTTCAATAATATTAATTAGCAATTTTTAAACCATTTACATGTAAGTAGTCATATTTTAATTAAAACTCATGATTTATTGTAAATTTTTTAAGGTGACAGCGCTGCTATCAACTGAGCTCCACCTATTTTGCTCCCTGCCATATAGAGAGAACAAACTTTTTCTCATATTTTGAATTACCAAAAACCCCATCTCGCTATTTTCAGTAGATTTGAATTTCAATAACATACAAGCAACACCTGTCTTTCATATTTAATTATGTAATATTGACATAATATAATGTTATAAAAAAAAAAGAGCTGAAATAGCTTATTTTAGAGCTAAAAAGTTATATGAAATTCTATCCATATTTTAACGAAAAGATTTTTGACGAAATTTTTTGTCTTTAAATGTTCACTTAAGAAGGAAAACAAGAAGTTTAAATAAACGAAAATCCAGAAAATCTCCATTTATTAAAACAAACATAATTCAATAAATTTCATGCATACAACTCAATAATCAATTGCATACAATTAACTTTCTATATACAGATTGTTTACACAATTAATACCGTTAGTTTTTACAACTTTTATATCTTTACTGTTCGAAAGGTTTTTTTCTCTTTAGTTTTACGAAAGAAATATCATATTCTTGTAAGTTAAAACTTAAATAATATTATTTTTATACAAAGGGTGTGAAATTTCATTCCATATAATACCATAATTGCAGTAAATCACAATTTTTGTATGTAACCCAAAACTGAGATATAATAAATATGTGTAAAAAATATGCTTAATAGGGGGAAAAACAGGAACAATTTCCCATCTTATGAATAATATAATTTATCATTTCATTTGCCTTTGCCTCGACTCATATAATATAAATGTATATATATATATATATATATATATATATATATATATATATATATATATATATATATATATATATATATATATATATATATATATATAATGTTATTTCGTTCCATTTTGAGTCAATATCTTATAAATTATAATAGTATTTTGTATTTCAAAGGCGTGTATGTTCATATACATTTTGTTTAGTACAAGATCTTCCAACAATACTGGCAAAAGCTATTCTACTGCTAGTATGAATTTTCGCGTATAAGCATTATTACATAGAAATTATTCGACGAAATGTTATGATTATCCTCATCATTTTTGTGAAAATGCATTTGACCTACATAAAAAGGCAGTTAAGAAAATTATATACATAAGAAAATTGATTGCATTTTTTTAGAAAATTATATTTCAGTTAATTTAACAAAGGATAACCTAGCTTTAGTGGATATTATTTTAGTTAAAAAGGCCCAAATTTTATCACAAATATAAGAATGTCTCCACACAAATACCAATTTAATGTCCCGGTAATGTACTTTGTTTCGTCACAAATAGATGTCAGGAAGAGTCATTTTTTGCATTCAATTTTTCCTGAAACCACGGATAAAACGACGTTTTCTAAAAATGAAACCCAGCTTGATCGATATTTCTTCCTAAAAACCTACTGCATTCTAATTTTCATGAAAATCGTTGGAACCGTTATATATATACAATGGCTCTAGACTGAATTGTAAATCAGTAGGTGATGTCTTTCTTCCGTCTATCACGTTTTTCTTGCCGTTGATTCAGTGACAATTGACCGATGGATACCCGATCATTACCGTTACACTGTGAAAACGTCTTGTAAATACAAGATTAAAGCATTTAAAGAGTGGGTCAGTCAAGAAGTAGTTTAAATTCCGCTGGGAAAATGGAATATAGTAAATTAAATTGTAAATAGTAAAAAAATTAAACTACATTTCTTAAATTATCTGAATTTACTGAAAAGCATAATTCGTTTTCTTCAGAATTCAATTTTCTAAAAGGCTTTTTTATGTAGTAAAATGATCATATAAAAAATTAGATTTTAATTCTTTTTACAGCGTTTTAGTGAAGCGGCTCGAGTCCTGTTTACCCTTACTCACGTTAACTCGAGTACTGGAATGAAAACAAATTTGACTCGAGTTCATTTTTATTCGAGCTACCGAGTCAATTCGATGCGACCGAGCAAATTGCTAATTCAATGAAGGTATTTGATCCACAACTTTTTCTATGAATTCCTACTAGTAGGAATATTGTGAAGTATCTTTCATTATTCCTACCATTATTGCTTCTGATTTCCTGCTCACTAGCAATTTCTTCCTATTTTTCTTCTTATTATTCCTACGTGCAGAAATTGTGGGAAAAATTGTGAAAAATGCTTTAGGAAATCTTGCTCGAGTTGCAAGGAGTGTAAATAGTTAGCTCGGATTACTCAAAAACTTGGCACAATAAACTACCACTCGAGTGACATAATAGATTTACTCGGATGATTCGAGTCTTAAAATATTACTCCAGCCGCATCACTAGGCCTAACCTGACATTTTTGACATCCTAATGAACAATCTTTTTAATAGTGATCAATTTTGAGATAATAATTCTTATTTTATAGATACTATTTTTTGAAGTCCCTGTAAAAATATAACTTTATGTTTCAGTATAATATTTGTATGGCATTTTTTCTTATAATATATTAGGTAATATCCCATATCAAATTTTAATATGTTTTTAGCATACACAAAAATGCACGACTCGTTTCTTGTGTCGTAATCAAAATTTATTTGTTTTATATCTGTTAATTATTTCCAAAAACTGTGTTATAATTTTAGATTTTATCAGTGTTTAATGTTTACAAAACAAAATAAATATCTCACTAGACGAAAAAAAAAAATCAGGGAATTTTTTTATTTTATATTTTTTTTGCAATTTTATAAAAAAAAAATAAATAATTGAATTTTTTATGAAAATTTTGTTTTTTTCTTTCTTTTTTTTTTGAGATATTTATTATCTCTTTTTTTGTACATGGGGATATTTGTTTTTTATACAAACAAGAATTTTTTCACTGTTTACACTCAATTTTACATTAGAGTATATTTTCTATTTTGCTGAATAGTATAATTTGAAATCAGGTGCGTTTTTTGTTACAATTTGCATTATATTATTTTTTTTAAATAAAATCATGGTTTTTTCAAAGTAGCCAAATTAAACTCATCAAATGAAATATGTTTGAAATTCAAAAAAGAACATAATTCTATTGTTAATGACCTATACAAACAGGAAACAAGACATTATTTTTAAAGGTTTTCAGAACATTACCAACGGTTGCAAATAAATTACGTGTTTCAAAATCTACTTGTATTGTAAAAAGGGGTTTGTAGAATTAAGATAGATAGCTCGACCCGTGCGAAATTTCGCTCCCGAAATTCCGCACGGCATTACTAGTTACGGTAAGCCGTGGCTACCCTGTACCCGTGGCTTAAAACAACAAACAGAAAATTTCGTAGAAAAGTGATGAAACAAAATAAAAGTTCTTAAAGTACAGAAAAAACTAATAATATATAAGATATCCGCTTTTCGAAAAGTTAAAAAAAAAAGTATTAATCAGAAAATAACATTTTTGTTACAGTCGACAGATAGTTTCAGATAGAAAAAAAGTCAGAAATTAATGAATGGGATGTTGGGATGTTGTTCAATGGAAAAGAGGAGCGGGGATTGCAAATTTTTGACTTTCCTTTGGTTTGTCCAAAAAATATAGATCAATTAAAATATGTTTCGGCACCAAAACCATGAAATAAAATAATGGAATCTTTTCCAAGACGCACCTGATTAAGGTTCCAAAAATCTTTAGACACAATAATAAACCGTATGTATTAAATATAATATAAAAAAAAGGTATAAAATTTTTTTTTTTTTGTAGAAAATTTGACAACATATGGCAATGTCTATGAGAATGTCATTATATGATCGAATATGAATATCAAATTTAATAATAACATACATATAAGTAAGTACAGTGTGTTCTAGTAAGTCTTTGCTGCAATACGATTTTGAAAAAATTTTTTTTTTAATTCAAAATCCTTCTGAAAAGAAGTCTTTTAATTTTTTTTTAAATTTATAATCCCTAATAATAATGCAACCTACAATCCAAAAATGTGCTAGATCGAAAAATATATATATTCATAGGTATCGGTCATCTAACTCTATTTGCGAATATAAATCTTCTAATACTTTTTTGGAAAAAAAAAATTCGTAGCGTAGAAGTTACGTTATCTAAGCGAATTTCCTCAGAGATGGAAAAATAGCACATTTTTCTTAAAATCGAATATAATATTTTTAATTTTTCAATAATTTTTATTTCGAAAACTAAGCGTCTAGATAAAAAATTACAAGAGTACTTTTTTGCTTAAAACTAGTCAAAAAAAAAAAAACCATAATGGAACTTATAACAATAATTGAAGAATTAAAACCTGCTTTTAATTGCTTTATTATACTAAAAAGTGGATTAATTTTATTATTTTTTAGTCTCGCTAAATTAAAAATTGTAAACTAGTTGGGTAACAAAATAGAATTTAAAAAAAAAAAACATTACGTGAATGGGTTTCGATCGGACGACCTTCGACAATGAGAAACCACTATCATATACAATACACCTGTACACCATTGAAATTGTTATCAATATTTCCAGATCTTATAATGAAAGTAATATAGATAGGGTCTTTTTTCCTGGTGATCCTGCTCAGGATACTAGAATTAAATTATTAAATGACAAATGTACCAATTTTTAAATTAACCGGACAGTTAAACGTAGGTAAAAATTGACTTGTAAGATTTTATTACATTTGTTTGTTGAGTGAAACTACAGTTTTGTACTCTGTATACATTTGTATGAGTTTGACATTAACACCCTTTATAAATACATATATTTTGATAATATATATGTTCAGAATAATAATGTCATCAATTTTTGCGTGAAATCTCATCGTTATATGTATTATAGGTAGGTATGTAGATATGGGGGGTGGGTGTGTTAGGTTGGTTGGTTGGTGTGTTATTACACGGTGTGTATAACAAAATAAAATAAAAATAAAGTAAGAGTTATATAATACATGAGAATGTTTTACATGTTAGTAGAAAAAATAAAATAAAAGCCAAGTTATAATATAATAAAATATATTTATTATGCATTTACAATTTTTATATCACACTCGCATAAAAGGTTTTCCATGAAGAATGGTAGAAAGATAAAATTTTTTTCTAAAGAATGTCCTAAAATTAACGCAAGATTTGTAATATTTCGCAGAAACAATTACACAAAATAACAATTTTGATACGAAAAAACAATTTTGGGTCAAATTTTTCAGTCCCTTTGTGTCTAATCTAAAAAAAAAATGTTACTTTTTTAATCAATAAAAACCTTCTAATTTAAAGTGTTCATCTATCCATTAGCAGTTATGGAGTAGAGTCACCTTTTCATTGAGCTTGAAAACATAGATTAAGTTTAATGTCTGCGTAAGATGTGCACCCACACACCCAACATTAATCGCTTGAAGCATTTTTATCGATAAAAGTTATTTTTCGAGCTTCAAGAATATGACAACTTAAAAAAGCATCCTGTATATTTCACAATTTGTCATACGCAAGTTGTTTAAATTACAAATTTTATCATTCTTAATGGCAATCTCTTTATAACAGTGTTCACGTACAGTGTTTCAGTGTGACTGAAACTGAAACCTCTGTGATACCTTTCATATCTCAACAGAAAAAATTGTGCTAGATAGAAACATTATACATAGAATTCATATTGATAAAAAAAATTTGTTTGTCAAACTTCCATTGTCAGTTCACCACAACCAAAATTCACAGGTAGAAAAAAGGTCCTTACAGTTATCGAACACAGAACGAAAATAAGGTCATAGAATGGTCACCATTTTGGATCAATTTTTGTTATAACATTGACCCAGATTTCGGACTTATTGATGACGCTAAGACAATTTAATGTAATATTCATTCAAATAAAAAACAAGACACTTAAGTGAACTATTCGTTCACTTAAAGTACACCATATTTGTCTCTCGTCTTCTGAACTGTACCAGAATCCAGAACTCAATTTAAAAGTTAATTTTAACAAGTGGACTTGAAGATAGATATATACGCTCCAGTACTCTCTTGAGTCAAAAATATCAGCAAGGTAATCGAAAGTTAAAGATTAAATAATCTCAAAGTCGTTCATGACGCACCTCTAACGTTTTCAATTCATAAAAACTGTTATATTCGTTTAAAAAATTCAATTTTTTTTCTCCAATTTGCCAAAGAACATAAAATTCTATACAAAACTAGTTCTTAGAAAAAGTTTCGGATGATTCATGGAAATCAAATAAAACGGAATTGAAATTTTCACTGAAATTTTACAAATGAATGTCACAAATATGTTCATATCTGAGTAATGAAAAATCGTACAGTTATAAACAACAAATCAAAGATTTTTACACCTCTTTTTATGTACTTCCGGTAAGTCTTTTCATCCTGGTATGTGTTCCCAGTGCTTGATATCCCAAATATTTCACGGTTGTGTCAAGAATTTTGCTCAATTGAAGTCAGCATTGATTACAAAACATCTATTAAAACTACTGTTAGTTGCAATTTAAAAAACTAGTCCAGATTTAAGTAGGATTGACAGACGTTCGTATTTATACGGACATGTACGTATTTTTTGACGAAATATCCATATATTTCATGAAATTCAGAGTGTAAGTTTTTATAGTAGCCAATCATGCGACGTTGAAATTACTAAGAATTACTAGGGTACAAAATACAATTATTAAGGATGTATGAGCATGACAACAATGTTTGATTTAAAGGCTCAAAATTTGTTTGTAGGTAGTCTTTTGCTCAAAGAATATGTGGTTAAAATTTCAGCTTAGGTATCCGTGCAAATTTTTAAGAAAAAAGTCATTAAAAATCGATATAAAATACATTGGCTCTTATGGAGGAATCTCAAAAAACGACATATTTTGGAAGTTTTTGATAATTTTCATTTGGAATGAATGAAAACAAATTTAAAAAAAACTTTTTAATAGAAACTAAACATATTAGCAATGAATTAGAAAAGAAAAAAACTAAGTATCACCGCCCATATAAGGGATGTAAGAGCAGGGTAGATTAAGGGTTGAAATTATTTTTATCTTATTTTCAACTTTGATGATGAATTTTGTTATAACTTCATGAATGTAGACGAAAAATAAGAATAAAATTTTTCGATATGTGTCTTGGTTTTCGAAATATCGAAAGCTAAATAATTAAACAAAATTTTCAATTTTCGATATTTTGAAAATTAAGCCAGATATCGAAAAATTTTATTCTTACTTTTCGTCTTATATCGTCAAGTAATAATGTAAATTTATCATCAAAATTGAAAATATCTATTTTTAAATTTGTGCCCCCACTACCATGCTCATACATCCTTAAGTAAGGTTACTACAACTGTATAATATTGAATTTCGTTTTTATTATTATGATTGCATCTTGCTATTTATAATTTTAGGATTGAAATTGGCAAACTACTCGTTGCTCTGCAACCTTCGAGGAGTAATTTATGATAATCGTGGCCAATATAACCTCAAAAGTTGCCGATAATTTGTATAATTACATATTCTCTCGTTTTATATAATCAAATTTGTTTCAATGACCAAATATGATTTATAAAGGTTCCAAAAATAATTTATCATCATATTTTCAGCCAAACAACAAGTTATTTAGATCAAAAAACATGTTATGGTATGTTTCAGGGAAGGTTAGGTTAGGTTTACGATTTTAAAGTGTCCGTATTTTTGAGCGACGTGATCTGGTAACCCTAGATTTAGGATACTTATTTTTATTATAGTAAAACGATTGTGCTTTATATTGTGTTAAATTCTGTTGAAATATATTAAATGTATTGAATTCTTGGAACAAGTCAAACAGTTCCTGTTAGAATGGAAGTTATGTGTGTGATGATTTCCTCCACAAAACTCATTTCGTATGTAGGTATATATGTTATAGGCTTGCATATAGTAGATTTTTCCACTATGCCTGTTTTTTTTTTTATATTTAATGGAATTCAATATTTTATTACGTTGAACAGTGATTCTCAAACATTTTTACGAACAGTCTCAAAAATTTTCTTGTTCGGACCATGAGTTTTTCACATAAAGGCATATTGCAAAATATGAACATATTGTAAAAAAGATGACAAAAATTAAAATCGATCAAAATTAGTGGGTTTCAAAGAAAAGTTCTTCCAAATATGATAAAATTTGGCCAAAATATCTAAAAAATTGATTTTTTGAACTTTATGACGTCATAAAAATCCAAAAAATTTGATTTTGCTCTATCATTCGCAAATTTTATCCAATTTTAATCAATCAAGTATGTAATCCTACTAACTTTGGGTCATTCTTTTCAAATATTTTGTAAAATTTAACGTATCTTCAATAAATTTCGAAAATGTCATATCGTTGTTACAACATTTGATGTAAGGGCTAATATAAACTAATAACTACCACAAAAAATGAAAAATATGACCCAAAATTAGTGGGTTTCAAGAAGAATTTCATCCAAATACGATAAAATTTGGCCAAAATACCTAAAAAATTGATTTTTTGAACTTTATGACGTCATAAAAATCCAAAAAAATTGATTTTGCTCTACCACACTCAAATTTTATCTAATTTTGGTCAGTAAAGTATGTGATCCTACTAATTTTGGGTGACACTTTTCAAATATTTGGTTAAATTTAACATATCTTCAATAAATTTTTTTTCATATTTGCCAATTTTCATTATATTCTAAAAATCAGGGATCAGTGTAATTTGACAGTATGGGGCTTTTTTCATGGTATAAAAATGTCAAAAAGTAGGATGAGTAATAATTAATTCATGACATCTACATCTGAATTAGAAGGTCTTCCGCCTAGGAGAAAATTTTGTATACCTCAAGTTTGGGAGTCACAGAAACCTAATACACGATACCCAATAGCAACATGCATATAAATACATTCTATATAATGTCTATATATATATATATATATATATATATATATATATATATACAATACATACATCCTACACATAAAACGACGGAAAAATAACCCAAATATTTAAAAGAGATTTTTTTTTCTCACATTCACATGCCTAAAAGTTTTCAGATTACGTACGTTTAGCGTGTAACAAACATATACACACATGTGATGGTAAATTTTATTTAAATAAATAATTTTCAATATCAATAAAAACACTATTTTTATAGTAAATAATGTTTGGTTATATGTTATGGGAAGGTTATCAAGGTTAGATATACCTTAGAATAACGTGCTATAATTAAACGTTTATCAAAATATTTGGAAAATTATTACAAAGCTCCTGTGAAAAGGAATAAATACCTCTCCAAAAAAAATATAAAAATTTAGTCTTTAGGTTCTTCGAGCTTCTGGTTTTGTCCATAGCGAAATATATTCTGAAATGATTGGAGAATATATAGAAAATGAATTGAATACAAGTTAAATTTTTACAAAATTTAAAAACTCTCGATAAATTTTTCCGGTAAGGAATCCTAAACTCGCACTTGAAACATATTTTAGAACACTTTCCATTTAATTACCCTTTTCTTTAAAGCTTTTTCCAAACTGAACCAATTTTGAAAATCATCGCCAATTTTTTAGTTATTTCGGGTACGGAACCGTGAACTCGCATTTGAAACATAGTTAAGAATACTTTCCATTAAATTACCTTTAAAACGAAACAAAAAGAATCAAAATCGGTTCATCTATTTAGGCGCTACGATACCACTGACATATGTTGTTTTATATGAATTTTTCTGCTCTGTTGTTTAGAATTTCAATTCGAGAACATTTTCTTCACTATCATATTTCTAATATTTCAATGAAACAATCTCCCAAATAGTTCATAATTGGATTTTTCCCGTCTCCCAAATGGCATTCCTCGCCGAAATGGCATTCACCAAATTAACGATGATCTTATTGATTCAGTCGTTTACTCTGAAACGTATCATAAAAATGGATAAAAAAGACAAGCACTTTTTCAATTTGATTTTCAATTATTTTAATTAATTTTTACTTTATGCGCGTTTTATAAGATCAAAAATTGACGGCCCAGCCTTGACATAAAAGTCAAACCTTGACGAATATTGAAAATATCTCATTAGTCTAAATCCACCAGTAAACACAATATAAGATTTAATTATCCGTTTGACATAATTCACGATATTTACCATGATGAGTCCACGTTTACGTTTTGCTTGTATATACGAATTAAGAGCATCTAGAAAACTTTTATCTAGATTAATATATCGCTGATTGCAAAGCTCATTCATTTTACATATTTCAAAATAATTCCTTACCACCAGGAAAAATAAATACACAATCAAATTTTGCTTAAAATGATAGTAAATGGATCCAGTTAGTGACCCTACCCAGACAACGTTCCGCTCTATAGTTGTAGAAAACAGGATACTTACAAAATATATGAAAAACTTGGGGCTAGCTGACTACTAAATAATAATCTGCTCTAGATTTTATTATCTATTCCACGGTTACTGGGTCATCAAATATTTTTTATTTGTTTTCTATAAGTCATATATATGTATGTATCTTTTTGATTGGAATTGATTCTGTGTATGAAGAGTTTCTAGGGATTAATTTTCTACAAGGAATTAATCTCTGGAGTATGAGTTTCAATTTTTGTTCAATAACTAAGAGGAAATTTTAAAAATTTGATAATAAAAACGATCGTTCATTTGGGACAGAATGTGTCACTTATGTCAACACACAATTTGAGCAAAAGCTTCAAATATATCCTCATTTTAATGACTGAGGGTTATTCGACAAAGCTTTCGGACATATTATTATTAATTATATAAAAGTTCGATTCCTATTGATGTACCTCCCTTTTTCATGTTAAGATCTTGGTCTTTCAGAATCTGTAAGAAATATAGATATTTCAAGTAAAATTTTAAAATTGTTGTTACTGTTTATTTACGCAAAGTCCTCTTTCTTTTTAAATTTTATAATAACCAGTTCTATAGAATTCTAGCCAACAGTAAATCAACAATCAATCATCCACGATTTTCTAGATTTTTACTTTAGTTATTGTAAGAAATTCAGACTTATTGTCCAATGAGGCATTGATCCCTCATTTTACAGTTAGGACGACTCAATGAATTAGTCATACTTTTATTATTAAAGGTAATCTCAAGACAACTACCGACTGTTCGTCCATTCGTCGTTACGTAATTTTTAATGACATTTAACTTAAAAATTAATATGTGACACACGAGTTTATTATTAGATATATTAACTTATTCAATTCTTATCCGATTAATTCATTCAATTCGTTTTTAAGATAAGCATAATTTATTTTGCCTTCTTGTTTTAAAATCATCAGTCTTTGAAAAAAATATTTATATCGGTTTTCAAAGAAATTCTGAGATTAGCCATTTTCCATATTTTCGCCGATTTATAAAGAAAATCAGTGGAAAGCATTAACCATTAAAAAAAAAGTTTTAAACATCGTAATTTTTTTAACATAAAAAAACCCTCATATTTTCCTGATTTATAGGAATATCGATTTGAAACTTTGCACAGACAGGGTGATGGGTCCCATTTTTTTAGGATACTTAACCGAAATCTGAACTTTAAACTTAGCCTACTACAAATTTACAAATAGGACCGATTCTTAATATTTTGTCTAGCGTCAGAGATGGTTAGAGAAAAAAAATTATAAAAAAACTTGCTTAGAATATTTTTTATACCCGTATACCGATTTTCAAGACAAAATTCGCATTTTAAATTTATACATTATTTTGATCTACACTCATAATTATTACAAGTTTATTGAAATATTTGAATACATAATACGTATTAAATTATCAATTTGTCCAGTTTTTACATTCCATAGGACACTAGTTTCTTTTTTCTGAAAAACAAATTCTTAATATCAACCGATATGAGGTTGTCTCAACCTTGTAATATGGCGATTATCATGTAGTTGACACAACCAAACATTTGCTAGACATGATAGGTATGTGTTCGTACTAACCAAATGCTATATTTAAAGCAAACGCAAAGAAATTTTCTTTTAATTCGTCTATTCGCTTGATGTACACGATTATATATTCCAACTAAGTACAATTTTATTTTCCATCAATAAAATGCATGACTTTAAACTAAAATCAATCTTTTTCATAGAAGTAATGATTTTGTTTATTTAAATTCAGTGATTTTGTATCAATGAATTCATATTTTATATTCAATCCCATTCTATTGTAAATACAAATATTTAGCTGTACTACATCAGGAAATCATTAGGAAAGTATTTTTACTTTCTTTCAGTATAAAACGGCCACCTTTGGGATGAGGTTATTATTTTAATTTTTGTTTCAGTGTAACTATTTCGCTATGTACCTATGTTTATACCATGCATATATGTAATATGCAAGGTATATTAAGTTTAGTCCCAAGTTTGTAACGCTTAAAAATATTGATGCCACGCACAAAATTTTGCTATAGGTGTTCATAGAATCACCTAATTAGTCCATTTCCGGTTGTCCGTCCGTCTGTGGACACGATAACTAAAAAACGAAAAAAGATATCGAGCTGAAATTTTTACAGCGTACTCAGGACGTAAAAAGTGAGGTCGAGTTCGTAAATGAGCATCATAAGTCAATTGGGTCTTGGATCCGTAGGACCCATCTTGTAAACCGTTAGAGAAAAGTTTAAATGTAAAAAATGTTCCTTATCAAAAAATAAACAACTTTTGTTTGAAACATTTGTTCGTAAACATCACTGTTTACCCGTGAGGGCGCTAATTAGGCGGAAATTTTATAATATGTACTATACTTGATTATCAGTTATGTATGTGTCACATGTTTGCATGTGTAATGTGATAAAGAAATCAACACTGACTATGCATGGTATTCCAACAATTAACTCAGTCAATTGTTTGTTTTCACTTGTTTTTTCATACTTTATTAATTACAATAGTTTATTATGATATATTTTGTATTATATAAAAATAAACGTAAAAAACTAACGGTACATAAATAATAATAATAATTTTAAAACAACGATATTTTTAAGTGTTTTTAAAAACAATTCTTCTTTTTATACATTCTGTCTCTGTAGCCATTATTACTACAATACAAGAATACTAAATACTTAACTTTTTGTATATAAAAGAAGTATATGAAGTATCAAGTATTTGTAATATTTAAACACACAGATAGATAGGTAGTAGCTACGAGAAGGTAGAATTGTTTGAACTTCCGTAACATGTACTTAAAAAGATGTGATTTCTTTCCTGTATGTGCGATGACGATTACAAACCATTTCTATAGGTGTAGGTACACTTACCTTACCTTACCTTACCTATGAGAAATACTACTTGTTCTTCTCTGTGTAAAGAATGATAAGTTTAGTATGACATTTTATTGTTTTTAGTTTTTTGCAAGTCTTACTTGCATACAAAATATACTGGGAGAGGCATGGAAGTATAGATCATGAACTAAATTCATGCAATTTTCTTCTATTCAGATGATAATGAAAGGACCTTAGATTAGATTAAATAAGGTTTGACTATAAGGAGTAAGTCTTCCTTTGTTTCAAAAGTGCTTCACAAATCCCACAGATTTAGAATATTTCTAGGGAACACTTAATTTATGTCACCTAGGCTTTCACATGCACACAGAATATTTATTACGGTTTGCTCTGCAAAGATCGTTCCCTGTGAGATTGATAAGTATGCTCATTATTCAGTTTAAAGTGGCCAGAAAGCAGAATCGTAAGTATCCTTTGATGATTTTTTCCCAGTTAAAACACCCTGAACCCTTTCTCATGGTCTTGAGAGTATTTGCTCGTGTACCATTTATCATTCTTTAATTTTAGTTTTTATCGTGCACTACCAAACAATTTTGAAGGTTATTTCAAGTGAAATTAGCGCTTTGAGCGCAGCCTGACTACCTAATATATCTTGTAGTTTTGCTAAAGGTTTTCGGTTGCACATTTATTTATGCCTTGCATTTCAGCTTGGAATAGCGAGGCGTATTTACCAAGGCTGACATATATGGCCAGATTGCATTCTGGCTGTCAAAGGCAATTAACAACGTGATTGCCATGACGATCTTTTGAATATTCTTACTTCTAATGGCCTGTGGAATTCAAAAAATCGCCATCCCTTTAATACGATCGAATTCAATTAAATCAAATTTGGAGATGACTTTAACAGCCATGTAAGATTTCTCAACTTTATCCGGAAATCTCTAGCATTCGTCTCAGCTGCAATGCAGTAGAGTCATGTTATGAAGTGCCTCCATTAGCTATAGTTAGAGTCAAATACCTATATAATGCATCTACATTCTAGCCTTTCTGGTTTGGTTTGCCAGGCATGTTGTTTGTGTGTTTTTGTTCCACCACAATATTTCTGCATAAACTATCGCAAACTTTGTCTGTTTTTGAACTAGTACTGGGATTCGAGTGCTGTTTTTATTCCAGTAATTCAAGTGAATTTATCCAATTTGTACTCTTCATTCAAGTTACAGAGTCAACTCGGTTCAATTTAGTAGATTCGAGGCAAATCTTCCAGAGAATGTAAATAGTTACGTGAAAAACCCGGGTCGCAACGCTATCTCGTACCACATTCAATGAGTGATGTAGTTTCCATAGCACATTTTCATATCAACAGATGTATTAGCCCGATATATACTTTCGTAATATAGAACATTAATTTCATCGACTATAAACCATCTTTTTATAGAAACTATTATCAGTACTAAGAGAATTTATAATAACTATCACTTGAACCAAAGCAAATAAAATATTACATTTTACAATATTCTTTTTAAAAAAAACTTTTCCCACTTATATTAAAATAAAAATATAAAAAAAAATTATTTTTCATCGTCACCCATATAAAGTAATATTACAATAAAAGTGACAATCATAACCAATAATAATAATAATAATAATACCATATCTAATATTTATATTTTTTAAATAATAATTATTTTATCTTAGTTACTTTCGTTTGAGAGCAGTAACCAGCATAAGAATAAAAAAAACTTTTAACAAAAAGAAAACCGACTTCAAAAGAAAAACTTTTCCAAAACAAATTAATATGCACTAAAAAGTAAAAAAATAATTTATAATATAACTAGCGACCCGCCCCGGCTTCGCACGGGTGCAATGCTGATACTAAATACACTACAGAAAAACTGTGAACGTTGTATATAAAAACATAGCGATTATACGGTATTTCGTTCACTACAAAATAAATTTAATTAATTTTATAGCGTCAACAACACGTGGTAATTATGCTGTTAAAATGTAGCTTATATGACACGTTCGTAGATTTACCATAGCAGCGCCATCTATTGATTGCTTACTCAACCCAGTAGAAAGGTATCGACATCTGTTAGAATCATTTGGAGTTAACAGATAATTGTGACTGTCAAATAATAACAGACAAATAATTAGCTGAATTATACGGTATTTCGTTCACTACAAAATAAATTTAATTAATTTTATAGCGTCAACAACACGTGGTAATTATGCTGTTAAAATGTAGCTGATGTGACACGTTCGTAGATTTACCATAGCAGCGCCATCTATTGATTACTTACTCAACCCAGTCGAAAGGTATCGACATCTGTTAGAATCATTTGGAGTTAACAGATAATTGTGACTGTCAAATAATAACAGACAAATAATTAGCAATAAATTAAAATTGCGACTATAATTTGAGATTTAAACTATCCTATCTCTCAAGTTGGATCGAACTGCACATGGTGTGCGAATTTTATTATAATCGGTTAAGTGGTTTAGGAGTACATTGAGGACAAACATTGTGACACGGGATTTATATATATTAAGATGTAGTTAAAATTATTGTTGTTTTTGGAGTCGGTGTCAGCCAAGCTAATGTAGCAAACTGTTCTGTCAGAGTTGTTTCTGTCAAACTGTTCTGTCAAACTGTTCTGTCAGAGTAGTATAATTATTCCTTGGCTGACACCGACTCCAAAAATAACAATAATTTTAACTACATTATATTATAAATTATTTTTTTACTTTTTGTGCATATTAATTTGTTTTGGAAAAGTTTTTCTTTTGAAGTCGGTTTTCTTTTTGTTAAAAGTTTTTTTTATTTAGTGATTTTTAGTGAATCTGAAGTACACTAACAAAAAAGAATCATCGAAATCGGTTGGCGTGATATTGAGTTATTCGTCCTCTTGTCGTGCATACTTAATGCAAATTTAAGATTTTTACGGTTTTCTCATAGATGGCGTTGTCAGAACTGGATCAAAATAAAATAGGACCACACGGGAAGCACTAGCTTTCAAATAGATAAAGAATCATCAAAATCGGCTCACCCAGTCGAAAGTTCTGAGGTAACATACATAAAAAAAAATACAGTCGAATTGATAACCTCCTCCGTTTTTGTTTGAAGTCGGTTAAAAAGAAGAAGAAGAAAGAGAAGAAATGAAGAAGAATAGTAAAAAAAAATTATAAAAAATAAATAAATGATTCAATTAATTATTTACTTTCTTTTTATTTTAATTACCTATACAAGTTATAGTAACAACCACACCATAACCTGTTCATTGACTCACATCGCAGATAGTTTCGTTTGTTTTTGTTTTTTTTTTTAATTTTATCACGTTAGATAGTTTTTATTTTTATTAATTTTATTTATTGAATTTAATCATTAAATATTTCCGTTTTAAGGGTTCCGTGTACTTAAAGCTACAATAGTGAAACGTTAAGAGAAAATTTGACAAATTTCAACACTGATTATTAAATTAAAAATTTTAAGAAACCCTCTACACAAGGTCTGATGGATGCGTTTGTGGTGTCGTTGCTCCTAATAACGGGTGAACCAATTTTGATATTTTTTTTTTGCAAGGAAATTTGATCGAGAGTGGCCTTAGCTATGTTTCAAGCCGTTTGAAGATCATCATTCTCATTTCTAGTTGTTTCAGTTAAGGAATCCTAAACTCGCACTTCAAACATAGCTAAGAACAATCTCGAATGAATTACCTTTCAAAAATCGAAATCGGTTCATCCATTTAAGAACTACGATGCCACAGACGGACACAACATATACAAATTTTCTTTTCTAAGTGTTTTGAGTACGGAATCCTAAACACGCACTTCAAACATAGCTTAGAACACTCTCGAATAAATTACCTTTCAAACAAACAAAAAATCAAAATCTGTTCATGCGTTTTATTACTACGATGCCACAGACGGATACACAGATACATAAAGCAACACAAATTAAATTTAACAATAACAAATCTTTTTTTAGTCGAAGGTTAAAAAAAGTAAACATAAACTAAGCAAATAACCTTTCATCTCGTTGTGGAGCTTTTGCATTAGTATATATGGTTTACATGAAATTACAGTTCGAGGAGGGGGGCGGCTTTACGAATTACGCTGTTTTCGTTTTATAAAGTACGATACTACAAAACATCGTTCCATTATTTCAAATAGGTTAGAATCATTTTTCCAATATTTTTCGATTATGAAACCATTAAAGTCTCACATAACCTTTAAATTATGAAACTGATAAAGCCTCACATAATTGGGCATATATTTTTACACTTTACATATAAAACAACGAATAAATAATTAATTTTATTTAATTATTGTCAAATTTAATTAAAAAGTTAATAATTATAAAATGAACTCAACCATAAAGTTAGATAAATAAAAATTGATTGTTTTTTAAAAGGCGTTAAAAAATAATTGTCTTACTTTTTAATATATTTTATGTTTTTTTTTTTTTTTTTTTTGGATAAATACGTAATTTCTAATCGTATTTCACTTTAAACAACGAGTACAACGTTAATGATTTGTATAATCAGTTCGTTTTCATCATCGAGCTCTTTTATTGAAATACAGAGTGGCGAATAAGTGAATATACATTTATAAAAAATATGAAATCTATGATTTGTTGAAATCATTTCTGTTTGGCAAATTCAAATAACATTTTTTATATATAAAACTAAATCATATTAAAATTACAGCTCCTAGAAAAATGATTTGAATGAAGATATGCTGAGGTATTATCAACAATTTTCGTAGATTTAAAGTCAACAATTTTCGTAGACTTTAAGTCAACAATTTTCATAGACTTTTTCGAGAATTCGCACTAGTAAACGCAGTAACCGAACCGCCCTCAGACTTACTTCATTCCTATCTTAATTCAATAAGAAAAGAAATATCCAAAATCCAGCATCAAATCATATGAAAATTGATCATAAATATTGAGTTACGAATCAATTTATCATGAAAATTAGACTAAACCAGTTATCTAGTCTTACTTGAGTTCGAGACCCGAGATAGTAACTTACTGGTGTTGAGATAGCAAAAGCTATTAAAAGTATCATATATAAAACACTTTGACTTATATAAAGAACACAAAAACTTGAAATAATTGTAAAAATTTTGTTTCATAGAAAAATATGTAATTAGTATCATTTATATGAGATATAGAAACATACATATAGAATAAGACACGAAGAGGTTATATAAAATTTGAGTCACTTACATATAACAGAAATGACGGAGTTGGTTATTTTATCTGAAAAACTCGAGTTCGATTCCCGGTTTCTAAATATTATTTTCATTTCTTTCTATTTGTTCATATGAAAATATGCAATATGGGTTAATCCATTGAAGTATCCCTGATAAAAAAAATCCGATTCATGAATCGGAAATTTCCAATTCAACCAATTGGGATGAATAGGATTCAATTGTAAAAAAAGTTTCGATTCATTCTTCTTTATTCCAATTGAAACCAATTAAAATTTTTAATCGAAATTTAATTGAAATGAATCGGGTTTAATTGGAAAAAAATTTCCAATTCATTCCGATTTAATTCCGATTCAATCCAATAGAACTAATCGGAAATTTTTAACTGGCTGCAATTCATGAATGGGTTCGAATTGGAAATTTCATATTGGGATCTATTGGATTGAATTAGAAATCAATCGTAATGAATTGGCAATTTGAATCGGAATTCAATCGGACTTTTTTATCAGGGATTACAGTCTCGCCCTCATGTGTTAAGTGGTATAATGTGTTGAGATAGCAAAAGCTAAGTATTAAAAGTATCATGCACGAGGGGCTTTTAAAAAGTACACAAAAATTTCAAATAAATGTAAAAATTCGGTTTCATATAAAAATATACTAGCTAAAAGTATAACTTTGTAATGGCTCGCGAATGGTATCAAATAAAATAGATATTTCTAAAATAAAATTATACAATTATTGACAAATATTTTTTATTTAATTGTTCCTCAACAAACGTTAATTTCTTTAAAACATCAGGTTGTAAACCAGGATCCATGTTATTTTGCGCTGTGAAAATATTCAATTCATTTTTGATTTTAAATTTATGACAAATACAACAAAACCCATCTTTATTAATTTGTAAATCAAACCAACGACGATGACATACATTATTACATACTTCAAAATTCAAATTCTTTTGAGCAATCCCAAAATTTTCTGTATACATTTTAAAATTAATATCATCTCGATAAAGATATAATTCTTTTTTATCTTGTTTTCGTCGTTTCCGATGATCATGCATTAATGATCGATTACGATCACGCTCTTTACGACCCGTCAACGTACGACGTTGTGGCATTTTATTGCTAAAATTACAATTAAGTAATAAATAACTTAAAATTATAATAATTATAATTAAAATTTTTTCATTACTTGTATTAATATCACTTAAATTTTTAAGTTATTTTACTGTAGAACTGCAAAAATTAATTGTTTAAGTTTTGTTATGACGTTTTTTGTATTTTTCATTATGCAGTTTTTTAATACTTGAAAGAATCTACAGATGGCCACTAAATTAAAATTAATATTAAATGTAGCCAATTATATTATAATATTAGATGTAGCTCACAGATGGTGCCACTGTCTCTGCATATATATAGATTGTATACATACATGTAAAAATAAATAAAAAATACTGTTGTTTTTTATTATTTATTATTTATATAATTTTTTCTAAAAATGATGATTGATAACACATTTAGACATAAATATGGACCTAAAACATTTCATTTCATGTCTAAATCTTTTGTATTTTTTTTGTAAAGTCTACCACCAAAAAGTTACATTTTCACCTAGTAGAGGCTCGCTTCGTTCGCCTGATTATGCAAATTGTTAGGGCCATATTCAGCAAATGTATCCATCGATAGAACGAAGCTACATTACATCTCAACGATTAATAAATTAAGAAAATAATACTTCTTATGTTTGTATAACCCACCTGTGCCTCACTCTGTATAACAACAAAATTTTTTGTTATCCCATGAAAATGAAAAATAAATTTTCTTTTGTTGTGATGAATATTTAGCTTGAAAATTGAAAAGCGTGTATTCATAAAAGCACAAAGCATATTTTTGTGATTACAAAAGACAATACTTATAAATATTTGTTACTATAATTTTATATTTTCAATCAGATATTTTAATTTATATAAAAATATCTCATTCCTTTTATTGGAGGAAATATAATAGAAAAATTTTATCAATTTTTTCATTAATATACAACGAAATATCAAAGATCAAAGACATTTGAGTTTTTGACATGTTTTAATTATCTATTTTAGAGTACAAAATTTGTTTTCACAACGTTGTCGATTACGCGGATTAATGGCGATATTCAAATTAGAATATGAATAAAAAAAATGTAAAAATCATTTTGTCCAACAGTGAACAAAAAAAAGGTGTCCATTGCCGACTCCTTGAAAATGGAAATTTTTTATAACATCTCAAAACGGAAACTCGTTCTTTCGAGTAGTACAATTTTGATAATTCTTTTTTTATTGGATAGGGTAGACTTCGGAGTTGGTAGGTACCATACAAATTTTCTTTTTTAAATGTCAACCTTAAAGGTTGACAAAATAAGGATTAATTGATTGTTCACGCACTGGAGTTTCACCTGGGAACCAATTCTTATGTATGTTTCCCATTATTGTTTCATCAAAATCTCTTCAGTAGTTTTTAAGATGTGGACTAATATTTGTAATGAACACGGTTTATTGCGTGCGAAGAACGAATAGGACCGACGATATATACACAAAAAAGTAATTTTAAAGTAAATACTCCAATCAATAATTTCCTTGGAAGCAATTACGCTTTGGATTCAACGCCAATGAATCGATTTTAAGCTAACGATATGGTTAGCATTGACTTTAAAGCATTACTCACAAGGAAATTATTGTTTGAAGTATTTACCTACTTTAAAATTATTTTTTACTTTTTTGAACATAAGTATATTGCTAAAAATTGTTTGTCACGACCACGAAACAAAAAAATTGATGAAGAAGGAGCTTCTAAAGGATTTTCATCTGTTATAAAGTGGTAGTGTTTGAAAATTAAATTTTTTTAAATAAATTCAAGAGATCGAATTATTTTGATGCAAAACTTTTAACTGTTCCTATGCATGTCATTTCCTTTTTAAATCAAGAATTCGTACGTATAATCCGTACGCATATAATCTTTTCGCATGCGTAACGTTATTTTAATTAAATTTAAATTTAAATTATGAATAAATTTATCCTCTAAAAACAATATATTTTATTATAAAAATTTTAAAATGATCAAACCACTATTCATTTAGTGAACTGAAGTCTTTTTCTCATGCGTGAAATTGTGTAAAATAAATTTATTCTAGTAATAATTTCATTTCCTGAATCTATTATCTGCTCTTTTTTCAACTCATATTTTAATAATAAAACAGTCATATTATTTACAAAATGTTACAAAAGAATAATGGCAGTGACTAAATAATATTTTCAGCGCTTGGACGCAGTTTTCCCTTTGCACACCACTTCTTTACGGGTTCCACCCAAAAAAAATACAGAGAGTGATTCGGTTAAAAAGATGACGTCATCACTTTGGAATGTTACGAAACTTGTGATAAATTATATTGCATAAATTTAAAATTATAGAACAATCGAATTGAAGAGACGTGGCTTATCAAATATTGAACGCTTTATATAAAAAGGTAGGAATAAATGCAGCTTTCATACATTACAGTAATTGTACAGAACGGATAACATATCATTACAGTAATTGTACAGAACGGATAACATATGTGTTATCCGGTCTGAGACTGGCAGAGGGAAATGGACTACAAAATGCCATCCTACGCGTAACAGATAATTTAATGGCATCATTGGATCACTAAGCTTGGCTGAAGATTCAAAATACTTAAATATAAACAATTATTTAAAAGAAATCTCGAATTCTAGAGCATGCCCGACACTTCTTTTGCCACATTCGACACTTCTTTTGCCACTTGTACAAAAAAAAAGACTCCAATTTCTCCACCGTTAAGAGGAAGTTTCTCCACTCATGGACAAATTTATCTACAGAACGAAGTGACTGATATAGCGAATAAGTGTATGCTTATGGCACAGTTCGCCGGCGATAATTCCGTCTATGTAAGACAGGGATGTGAAATAATATTCAATTTAAATACAAAAACATTCTAACGCAATAGAGTAAAGAAATACAACATTTGACACGTTTATTTATAAGTAGGTACACACGGTATCCATTTGTTTGATACATCCTGTAAATATATTCATTAACATGAGAGACCTGATTTTATTACAGTTCAATTAAATTAACTGTTTATTATGGTAATTTTCTTAAAACTATTTAAAGTATTAAGCATATATGAGATTCAGATTACAATTATTGTAATAAGTAATTAATTTAAGTCATAAAAAAAACTAAAATTTATTATAATATACCTTTTACTTCCTTGTAATAGCTAGTAAAGGAAGTATTACAATCGCGAGAAAATTCTATAAAAAGTTTTCTACGTAGATAATCATTTCTCGCGTCCAAATAATGACATCGAACATTTCCAATTTTCAGATTACGATAGAAATATTCTTTTTAAGGTATTTCTATCGGAGTGATAGAGAACGCGATATCTTAGAAAAATTCGTAGTGCAGGAGCTGCATTAGTTAAGCGAATTCCCTCAGATTGAAAAAATAATACATTTTTTTTAAAATCAAATATTGCATTTTTTATTTCGAAAACTAAGCGTCTACAGAAAATCACAAGAATACTTTTTTGCTTAAAACTGATACAAAAATATTATTAAAAATTCCAAAATTTGTACTTTGTACACAGTCATTTCAAAGTTTATTAACCCCCGAACCAAAAAAAGGGTGTTATAAGTTTGACCGCTATGTGTACCTGTCTGCCTGTCTATCTAATTTAGGAGAGTGTTCTTAGCCATGTTTCAAGTGCGAGTGAAGGGTTTCGTACCCGGAACAACTAAAATATAAGCGATAATATTCAAAATTGGTTCAGTATGGAGGAGGCTCTAAGGAAAAATGTAATTTAACGAAGAGTGTTCTTAGATACGTTTCAAGTACCAGTTTAGGATTCCATACCCGAAAAATTTCTCGGGAGTTTTTTAAATTTTGTAAATTCGACAACTCTTTCATTTGTACAACTTTATGTCTTTGAAAACTACTTCTTTGCCCAATTTCGCGCAGAACTATTTTTAGTCTCATGTCGTTAGGAATATCTGAACTCTTCGTGAAACCATTTTTACTAATTTATTCGCATCGTTTGTGAGTTTTATTGGAGGCGTTTCCATGGTAACGATACACTACTTTAATTATAGAATTGTATGGATGCATATATAATTGTATGGATTACATTTATCACTTACATTGAAAATTTAATATTATTGTCTCACAAATTTAAATAAATAATTATGATAATTTACATTTGAAAAATAATAATTGTGCAATTTGATTTTTTATTTTCACAATTTTTAATGCATTAAGTTTAATTAATTAGTGTTTTTCAATAATTTTAATTTGACAGTTTCTATAACATTAACATGTAAAGAATTGCAAATTAGTCATAACAGCCTCCTTTATCGCCAAAATTTTTCACTGAAAGCGCTGGCATCGATTTTATTGTCCCTACCATGACTACACACACAACGAATACAAGGTACACAAGGAAGTCATATGGTACTCCTATCATATTTTATAGTTTTATACATTTTTTTAATTTGTGTTTTTTTGTTTAAAAAAAAAACCATTGTCTTATGAAATGAATGTTTTATTACATATACAATGACCCTAAAAATTTTTCTATTATTCTTTCAAAAAATTTAAAAATTATATGAAATAATACATATAATGTTTTTTCTTATTTATATATTTCTTTTAAGTTGCTTTATTGCGTGACTTATTTACATTTGAGATTTGGAAACAATAAAGTTATGAAAAATATGATTTCACTCTTAAAGTATATATGAAGTCATTTTATAAAAATGTACAAAGTATTTCTTTTTTAAAGTTCACTTTTGAAACTTTTAGTGTGTATTTGTAATATTTTGAGAAGAATATTAATTACAAACTTTTAATATTTCAAAAGGGTTACCGTTTTCAAAATCTGTAAATTTTACAAAATAAATAGAAATAAATTATACAAATTTTTATACTCTGTATACAATGTAATATATATCAAGGTATACTAAGTTAAGTCCCAAGTTTGTAAGTTAAGTCCCAAGTTTGTAACACTTAAAAATATTGATGCTACGTACAAAATTTTGGTAAAGGTGTTCATAAAAACCTAAGTAGTCCATTTCCGGTTGTCTGCGTGTCCGTCTGTCGTCACGATAAGATATACGATAACACAAAAACGAAATGAGATATCAAGCTGAAATTTTTATAGCGTACTCAAGGCATAAAAAGTGAGCTTGAGTTCGTAAATGAGCAACATAGGTCAAGAGATCCATAGGACGCACCTAAAAATCGTAAGAGATAGAACAAAAGTAGAAATGTAAAAAAAAAATGTTTCTTATAAAAAAATTAAACAACTTTTGTTTGAAACATTTTTTTCGTAAAAAATACTGTGTACCCGTGAAGGCGCAAATTAAAACAAAATTTGGCGTCCATTTTCCCTGAAACTATAAAAGATAGGAAGTTGAAAATTTGCAGGTAGCTTCAACTAATGTTCTTGTGAAAAATTTTCGGAAAAAGAAAAAACATTCTAGAAAATCCTAAAAATACTTTCAAAAATTTTCAAAATGTTTGAATATTTAATAAATGGCGGCCGAAAGACTGTCATAATTGTATGGGTTTTTTAAACTCATCTAATTTATTAAAAAATAATACAAGCACTGACATTCAACACCTGCTATACAGGGTATTTGAACAATTAGCTCAGTCAATTGTTTGTTTTCACTTGTTTGTCTCGTATTTTCGTATAAAAATTTCATATTTATTTATTAACATTTTCTCAATATTCTAGATAATCTATTTTTAACTAATCAAACACAAAATTCTGTTTAATTAAGAGAAGGTTACATTAATTTAATTTTATCTTTAAACTATATATCAATTTAATATTCTGAAGCAGAAAGAAACCCATTGAAAAATCAATAGTACAATAAAACTTAAAAAATCTACAAAAGTTATTATTGGTCTCTCCTCTACAACTAATAAATTATTTGAAATTATTGAATAAGTTTGTTCTTTCCAAAAACAAACATCACATTTTGCTGTTAGGAGTACCTAATATACCGTCAAAAAACACGACTTGACTGACCAGATTAATTTGCACGGTTGAAAGCTACTGAGTTTGTTTTATCAGGTTTATGTGTTTTATAGGGAAGCGTCCATAAATTACGTGACTTAATTCCTGCCTCTTTGGAACCTCTCCCCCCATCCAGCCTAACTTACACTTTCCTGTGATCCCCACCTCCCCATCCCGCTAGATAGAAATGGTTTTATACCATGCATATATGTAATATGCAAGGTATACTAAGTTTAGTCCCAAGTTTGTAACGCTTAAAAATATTGATGCCACGCACAAAATTTTGCTATAGGTGTTCATAGAATCACCTAATTAGTCCATTTTCGGTTGTCCGCCCGTCCGTCCGTCCTGTGGGCGCGATAACTCAAAAACGAAAAAAGATATCGAGCTGAAATTTTTACAGCGTACTCAGGACGTAAAAAGTGAGGTCGAGTTCGTAAATGAGCATCATATGTCAATTGGGTCTTGGGTCCGTAGGATCCATCTTGTAAACCGTTAGAGATAGAACAAAAGTTTAAATGTAAAAAATGTTCCTTACCAAAAAACAAACAACTTTTGCTTGAAACGTTTTTTCGTAAACATCACTGTTTACCCGTGAGGGCGCCAATTAGGCGGAAATTTTATAGTATGTACCATACTTGAATATATATTGATATGTTATGTATGTGTCACATGTATGTATGTGTTATGTTATAAAGAAATCAACACTGACTATGCATGGTATTTCAACAATTAATTCAGTCAATTGTTTGTTTTCACTTGTTTATTCCTAAGTTCAGAATATATTTTGTGTTTACCAAACTAATAACCGATATTTAAAAATGAGTAAATATTCACGTTATTCTGAAAATCATTTTATCTTGTGATGTTTAATCAAATTATATTATTTCAAGGAATTTTCTTGCGAAGATTACTACGTAACTTGACTCTCTAGCTTTCCCCTTCTCCATACGTAGCTCAACGTAGCATTCAAACGAAAATCACGTTTAAATATTCCGTAACATACATATCAAGCTAATAAAATCGAGTTAAAAACAGAGGACGTTTAGGAGAAATAAAAACTCTTAATTATGTTAACAATTAATAATTAATTAATAAATATGTTTTTCAAAGAACATAATATCCGACCCACTCACGGCACAGACATCATTTATTAAATATGAACGAACGTTCATATAATAATAATAACTAGCCGTTACTTGTTCGCTTCGCTGAATCATTTCAATTTTATTGACTGGCACCTATAAGGCCTCTTTGATCTCGTATCCTTAATCACCAAATAGTCTTCACTATCAGTGACATTGAAATTTAAATAAATAACTTAATTTTTACATCTGTAAAGAAAGATCAAACATAGAGAATGGAAGTGAAGTTTTGATTCTGGTTTCCGCCTTCGGAATTTATATTTTGGAGTTTTTACCCTCAATATAATACAATGTGATGCATTTAAGATAAAGACACCCTCATATTTTCGTTATATATAGGAATATCGCTTTGAAATTTTGCACAGTCATGCATAGGGAGATGGGTCGCATTTTTTAAGAAACTTAACCGAAATCTGAACTTTAATTTGTAGTAAACTCAGTTTACTACAAATTGACAAATAGTGCTGATTCTTAATATTTTCTACTCTCCACAGAATTATTCTATATACTTCCTACAGAAAAAGTTCCAAAGAATATCAAGGCAGCCTCGTCTCGATAAAACAAAGATATTAGATCAACTCATACAGAATGTACACGATTACAAACAGTCGCACCAACGATTATATATCAAGATAATAAACAACAAACTTAACTACTTACATAAAGTTTTAATTAATTGTCTAATTAAAATTTTATTAAATTCTAAAATGGCTTTCACTAAAAAACTAAAACACTCATATAAAAATGTAGGTTTTTATATATACGTATATTAATTATATTATTATATGAATTTTATTGTTTTATAAGCGAACAACAAACGGAAGACATTGATATTGATTTAAAAAAACAAAGGCAATGAAATTAGATTTAAAAAAAAGTACATAGATAGTCCGTAAATAGTGATTGATTGATATCGATGATGATAATGAACTAAAAATAATGCTTATAAAAAAACCATAGTTTAAGAAAAACACGAATTAATTGACATATGGGCTAGTTGTGGCATCGTAGCTTCTAAACAGATGAACCGATTTTAATTTTTTGTTTGTTTCAAAGGTAATTTGATCGAGAGTGTTTTTTGCTAAGTTTCGAAAAAATCTGCTCAGCATTTTGAAGTTTATCACCTCTTTTATACCATGCATATATGTAATATGCAAGGTATACTTAGTTTAATCCTAAGTTTGTTACGCTTAAAAATATTGATGCTATGCACAAAATTTTGGTATAGGTGTGTTCATAAAATCACCTAATTAGTCCATTTACGGTTGTCCGTCCGTCTGTCGATAACTCAAAAACGAAAAATAATATCAAGCTGAAATTTTTACAGCGTGCTCAGGACATAAAAGGTGAGGTCGAGTTCGTAAATATGGTCGTATGTTCCTTATAAAGAAATAAACAACTTTTATTTGAAACATTTCTTCGTAAACATCACTGTTTACTCGGGAGAGCGCAAATTAGGCGTAATTTGTATAGTATGTAATGTATTATACGGGAATATCAGTTATATATGTTTGACATGTATGTATGTATAATGTGATAGAATAATCAACACTGTCTATACATGGTATTGCAACAATTAACTCAGTCAATTGTTTGTTTTCACTTGTTATAGTTATTATTGGGTACGAAACCTTAAACTCGAACTTGAAATATAGCTAAGAACGCTGTCGTTCAAATTACCTTTCAAACAAACAAAAAATCAAAATCGGTTCATCCATTTAGAAACTAAGATGCCACAAACAGACGCACAGATACACAGACACGTTAAACATAAAGTACCCCTCTTTTTTTAGAGGACAGATTGAAATAATTGTATCGGGTAGGTAATCATGGACATTTCAATTACCATGTATATACAGTATATGCCAGAAGTTCTTAACCACACATTAATAAGATCTTTCTTCTAAGTACTTAACCACCCATTAACAAGGTCTTTCTTCTAGGGTAAGACAGATACCGAAAAGGGTTTCAAAAAGTCAGTATTTTCGGTAAATATAGTTAAACCTTCATTCAAGTTCGTTGGGCATTCTTGGGATGGGGAAAAAGCACTAAACTCACGTGACCGTCGGAACTAAACGGTAAAAATTCAATCTGAATTAAAAACTATCTGGTGGATAAGTAATATCGCTGCTGGATTGCCTTCATACTATAATTAATTTGAAAATACAAAAAAAAAATACCCATGGCAGACTATTTTTTTTATGTTCAATTTTCTTCTAATTTTTATTACCAATAATCATCGGTTATTGATCGTCTCTATAGCAATCAATTATTAATAATAACCGTAACATATACACATATATTAAAGATTCTCATATACATAATATTTTTTTTTAAGTCACTAACTAGTAGTGAATGATAAAATACATATTGAGTAATAAAAACAATCAGGGCGTTTCCTGTGTACTGAAATATTTGAAATTTTATTAGTATCTATTAAATATTATTATATTTATTTATTATAATTATCAAGAATGTGAAAGTTTAGCAGAATAATTTTCATATTTCTGATTTTCATAGAACCTAAAGTTCTTTTTCATAAAATTAGATCTTCCGCTTTTCTCTCAACACACAGTTATTATTGGTAAATTTAGCCGTTCATAAAATCGGGTCTAGTGTATCTCATAAAAGTCTACAAGTTTGTGTTCTTAAACTTCAAAGCCAAAAATTTAATGGAAGTAATAATTCATTTTAATTAATTTGAATCAAAGAAATCAAGGCGCGGACTAAATTCTGGAGTCTGAAAACGTGTTTTTTTTTTTTTTTTTTGAAATGCAAACTAAATGTTTGACTTTAAGTCAAAAGTTCAATCAAAAGAATGATATATAATAATGGGGGTTTAACCTCCGTTTTTGTGACGCATGCCTAATCACAGAGGCCACCCACATCATTATTTGTTAATATTTATTTATTCCATTACAAACATATTTACAATTACATTTTTGATGTGGGTGGAGTCGGTTACTTCGTTCTTATCCAAGCGACGACAATGTGATCAATTCTGCACTCCCATTAATTATAAATTGTTCACACTGCCGCTGCCTGGATTCGAACCCGCAACCTAAGTCTAAATGGTCTAACGTTCTAAAACAGCCTTAGACCGCTCGGCCATTTAGGCTCTCAAAAGAATGATATACATTTTAATGAATTGAAACAACAAAATTCGTTCTCGAACTAAATTTTCGATGTGGTAAGAAGATAGATATCTCTTATATCTCAATAGATTCTATATGTGGAAAATTTTTTCAAAAGGCGCGGCATGGCGACTAAGTACAACATTAGAGGAAAAGAACCATTTATACTACTTCAGACACCAAAGCTATTAAAATCTCAGTAGTAAACAGCTTTTAAAACTTTTCATACAGATTAAACAAAGATGACAGTATGTTTATGCATTACAGGGTGTTCTCAAAAGACGTTTTCATGTCATAGTTTTTAAGAGATTTAATTTAAATAATATTTGCAGACTTACTTTATCCGATTAAAGTAAGAAAAAAAAGTATCACGTAGGAGCTTTGCAATTTTTACTACTTGGAACAAAATACAAAAAATTTGCCTTCAGTTATTGGAAAAATAAACAATAACTTCAAGCAGACAATATGGCAGTTATAAACAGGCTCTATAGCAGTTATAAAGGCAAAATCGCAGTTATAAAAAAAAGCAGTGATTTATCGAATAACTAGATCATCAAAAGAGCGGGCGATTTTTTTTATTAGACAGTTCATTCATCTATTAACTAGCGCTAGCTGATACCCATTTTTATTATGTTATCGTAGTTTCATTTTGAGCCACCAGTTATCGAATGACAAAATAAATTTTATCAATTTGTTTTTCGGCAGGCCACCCGGTATATTTCATACTATTCTCTATCATACAAAGTTTATTCAGTAGATAAATATCTGTATGATACTATATACAGTGTGTTCAAAAAGTTCGAGACCCATATGGATTTTTGAAAACAATGACCAAAAAAAAAAATGACCAAGACAAAAGTTGTACGATTTAACATTAAAATACAAAAAGAACTAAATACATTTAACAATCAGACGTCCTTTTTTATAAATTTTATGCAGAATTCTGTGAGAATTCTTACAATTAAGAACTGAAGAACTGGGTCTTGAACTTTTTGAACACCCTGTATATATGGAGTATATTGGAAACGAAAGGAAGAACTTTTAGAAGCAAATATTATACACGATTGAAGAGTTTTCACACATCACACTCAACTCTCTAGCTAATGCATATAAATAGTGAGCGAACCCCATCCTGGGAGTATTTGTACCAATTACAATTGTCCAATCATGTAACTTTGAATGGAATTATATGGAACTATAACGATGAAGTATGAAGTGGTACATCAACAAGTAATATACTACAAACTTTCGAATGCAATAAGTTTCTACGAAAATGTTTAAGTGTCAATTTTGAGAATATACTTGGTCAAAAAGCCACGATAGTGCGTAATAACACATTTTACAGAGAAACGCATAAGCTTTCATTTTCAAAGATGAACACAGAATTTTTACACTTGCTAAACTCAGTTAATTATTCTATTTGCTCGTGGAAATACTTCTACATCGTTTCATTACATAATTAATTTGACTTTTCACACAGTGATTTCGTCATTGGTGTAATAATAATGCCTATATCTATAAATAAATAATATCATTATAAACAAAAAAAAACAGGCAATATTATTACATTAATGATACAAACATTGTGTGAAAACTTTAATAATATAGCAAAACGGAATAAAAAGTATAAATATTTCCGATAGCGGTGCTGAACTCGGTTCTGAACGGATAATGATGATAGAAGATAAGAAAACACACCAATTTACAAAAACGTGATAAAAATTCCAATGTATCTCAATGTCAAAAAAATGCTCGTTTTAAAACATCCTAAGTGTTACTATTATAACATAACATATGATGAGTACGCTTAGAATGTTTTAACTATGGCATTTTTTTTGACAGTGAGTATATGCTAAAGCAGTTCAATCCATAGCAGAAAGAAAAACTCAGTTCGTGGTATGTCTAGGGTAGTGAGTTCGATTCCTGCCGTTACAACAAAAATTAATTTAATTAAGAGTTGTAATGGACTGGTGTGTGTGCATGGTATATGCATAAAGGAGGTTTATTCAGCCTCTAAAAATCATTGAGGAACTGATAAATGAAATTATCAGCGGAAAAGGTGGTAAAACACATGTATGGTATCACAATGGGCACTATAGTCTAAACGTATCTTTCTAACCTAACCTAGCTTTTAATTTAAGGAAATTTTTCCTAATGTATTTAAAATGCGTTTTTTACATTTTGTAAGGTTGGAATCATCCTCGGAAAACTTTTGATTGGATTAATTTTTCAAAAGCGAATGGTGTCCAATTTCCGGAACGAATCCAACTTATGATGAATTATGATAGACAGCGTATAAACCAACTAAGAATCTCTTAATGTAGTAAGCCGCCTATGTAATTATAAAGAAACCAGCAGATTAGGCTAGATTAGCATAAGAGACCCTCAATTTTTTACGGAGTAAATTGATTATCAATATTATTGATAGAATATTAATAATATGTTCCTGAAACGTTCGATGAAAATTTATTATAGATAAACACTCAATATATTTTACCCACCAGGAATACCAACTTAGACATACATGCATACATATAGGTATACCAGTTATATTTATAAATGGTTGAATTGGTACCACTGGTATTATAATCATAGGATTCTCTCTAACCATGTGCGTCATTCATTTACGTTAGTGTTTGATTATACGTTTACGCTTAAAATACAGTATGGTTTATCGAAAATTACACGGGCTTTAGAAAGTAGTATATAAAGTTTACGATCAAAATTTGAAGATAGTGGAACACGTTTGACTGAAAAAAATTCATAATACCAACCGATATAAGATTGTCTCAATCTCATCGCGATATCAAATATGACGAATGGTGCCACAAATGTGATACAACTACTGAATGGAGTTGAGTGATGAAGTTGATACAAACGCATGAGTTGTTTGTATGAAAGTAATATACTTTCAAACAAATTTCAAATACTGTTGTTTTGAAATGCAACATAGTTTTAAACAATCTTTTTTTGATCGGTTGTACCACTTATAAATATGATAACAAAATACTGGTGTGATTGTTACAACCACATGTTATATATATCCCAAAAAATATGCTATATATTATAAAAATGATCAATAACTTTATTTCAAACTTTCTGTAAAATAGTAACAACAATCTTTATGTAGTTGACACAATCACATATAAACTAGACATGCTAGATATGTGTTCATAATAACCAAATCCTGTTTTTAAAGCAAACACAAAGAAATTTTCTTTTAATTCATCGATTCACTATATTAACACGATTATATATTCCAACTAAGTACAATTTCCCATCGATAAAATGCATGACTTTAAATTAAAATCAATCTCTTTTATAGAAGTAATGATTTTGTTTATTTAACTTCAGTAATTTTGTACCAATGAATTCATATTTTAAATTCAATCCCATTCTATTTTAGTGTTAGGCAATTGTTTGAAAGTATTTTTACTTTATTTCAATATGAAATGGCTAACTTCGGGATGAGGTTGTCATTATTTTAATTTTTTGTTTTCAGTGTATACAAATATTCTGTACCCGGGTACTTCGTATCTTTATGCATATTAACTATCTTATTTAATTCATGGTTTTTCTTTTTTAAGCCACGTTTGAACTGGTTCAATTAAAATTTAATTCACACAAACCATTATAAAACTCTGTCACTTATATAAAACACACACATGTATTATTTTTAAATTTGCAACCTTAAGTCAGCCATATTTATTAGGCCACGCCTCTATGTCAGATGTCAATAAAAGATAGAAACAAGAATTTGAAGACAGTGGAATAGTAAATAGACCATTCTGTACATTTATGTGTGTGTATTGTTTAAATTTGTAATATCCGACAAGTTGTGGTTTTGTTTATTCGTGTATGTATGTTTGTTTGCATATGTATATTTGTTTGTTTGTTTGTTTATTTATGTGTTATCTGTCTGTGTCTGTCGATATCAATGACTTAAAACGTTCAAATGTGAATACCAATATACATGCTTATTGGTTAAAGGTTTTACATTAAGAATGATTAACTTACTTTAAACTTAAACAAGAATCTTTATGAAGTAAGAAGCTTTAAACTGTTAAAGTACTACTGATTTCTGGGGCTAAAATCTTCAAACAAGAAAGTCAAACGTGAAAAGTAATATAATTTTTATTATTTAACGGTCAAAATTAACAAAACTAATTATTTTTGTTCCCAAATTACCAAATAAAATGATTTTCACTATACTCGGATGCAAAGTAAATTTTTCAATTTTTTGGAATTTTTCGAAAACGCAAAGTTTCGAAAAATATTATTTTTTATCAATTTCGACAAAAACATTGTTTTTAGCTAATTTTGGTACGGCGAAAACGATGCGACCAGTTAAAATGCGGTCTAACGTAAGGTTCTCAAGATATGGACCCCAAAGTATTAAAATTCAAAATCTAAAAAATTGAAGACCTTATATCTTGAGATACAGAAATTGAAAGTTTAAATAAACGCCATTTTTGTAATTTTTGGACCCAAATTACCTTATAAAATGATTTTCACTATGATCAGATGCAAAATAAATTTTTCGATTTTTTTGAATTTATAAAAGGACCCCATAGTATTAAAATTCAAAATCTAAAAAATTGAAGACCTTATATCTTGAGATACAGAAATTGAAAGTTTAAATAAACGCCATTTTTGTAATTTTTGGACCCAAATTACCTTATAAAATGATTTTCACTATGATCAGATGCAAAATAAATTTTTCGATTTTTTTGAATTTATAAAAGGACCCCATAGTATTAAAATTCAAAATCTAAAAAATTGAAGACCTGATATCTTGAGATACAGAAATGGGAAGGTTAAATAGACGTCATTTTTGTAATTTTTTCCTTTAGTTTTAAGTTCTATCATTCTAAATGGAAAACCTTTTAATGTGTGTGTTACAGCTACTGCTATTGATTGAATATAATTTATGAACAAACTATTCGTTAATATTAAATTGTTTACAAAATATTTTCACGCCACACATACCAAAGAGTAGGGACCAAGCACACAGCACGATCTCATCAAAGTCGAGTATTTTGTTTTGTTTGGTGTGTTTTGTCATTCATTCATTTATTTAAAAACTTTTTCCTATTAATGCTTTTTGGTTAATTAAATTTGTCAAATGATTTTTAATTTTAAGGACGATTTTTGGACTGTTGTTTTTACAGAGTGTAACAAAACATAATGGCGATAAAAAAAAAGCATGGATCCAGCCAGACGGCAAATCATATATATTATATCGAGAAATATTTTGCACACATTCAAAGCTACGTTTATTTGCTATTTGTTAAGCCCAAGTTAGTGATGGGATATGGTGTGGAAATTTGAATTAAAAACAAACAAGTGAAAACAACAATTGACTGAGTTAATTGTTGAAATACCATGTATAGACACTGTTGAGTACTCTATCTACTCTATCACATTACACATACATATATAACTGATAAAGCCATAACATACATACTATACAATTTGAGCATAATTTGCGCTCTCACGGGTAGCAATGACGTTTACGAAAAAATGTTTCAAAGAAAAGTTGTTTATTTTTTTATAAGAAATATTTTTTACATTTAAACTTTTGTTCTATCTCTAACGGTTTATAATATGGGTCCTACGGACCAAAGACCCAATTGAACTATGTTGCTCATTTACAAACTTGACCTCACTTTTTACGTCCTCAGCACGCTATTTTCAGCTTGATATCTCTTTTCGTTTTTGAGTAACCGTGATGACAGACGGACAGACAGACAACCAGAAATGGATTAATTAGGTGATTCTATGTACACCTGTACCAAAATTTTTTTCGTAGCAATAATACTTTTAAGCGTTACAAACTTGGGACTAAACTTAATATACTATGTATATTTCATATAAATGGTATTAAAATTGACTGAGTTAATTGTTGAAATACTCTGTGTAGAAAGTGTTCAATGCCAGTACTAGTATTAGTTTTAATAAATTAGAAAAGTTTGTTAGTGTTTTTCCCCTTTATTTTATAGTTTTGGAGAAAACGAACCCCTAAGTTTTGTCGTAATCTGTGGCCTCATGAGTAGACAATGATGTTCACGAAAAACTGTTTCTAACAAAAGTTGTTTGCTTTTTAATAAGGAATGCATATCCCATAAAATATTACCATTTTTCTATAGCTGTCGAATAAGAAAAAATAAATAATATTACCTATATCATCATTTTTTATCTGATTCGGAACATAGAAACAACCACACGATATGGAGCTATCAACAGACAAAAGAGAGTATGAATGGTTGCCGGTTGGTTAAAAGATGACCTACCTAACTGACCCCACATATATATTACATACTCTCATACCAAGCAGAATATTACAACATCAATGTAAAATTTTTTTGTAAAATCAGCAAAATAAAATACGCTTTTGAATCAAACAATATATAACTGGATTAAATGTCTGGTCAAACAAAGGTTTCTTTTTCATTTTTTTTTTAAATTTTTATTTTTATATTTTGCAAGGATTCCGTTGTTTTAAAAACCTTTGGGAGTCATAAAGGACGATTCAAATTGAGTTTCCTAACTTTAAATTTAGAAAAAGCATACAAAAAGTAATATTATATTAGTTATATTTTTATTAATCGAATATTAAGTATACTCCATTTACTATGAAAAACGATATTAACCACATGGCCTCTTCTGGACTTTCTACAGCAGTTTATTCGTTCGAAGTAATTGACTATGGTTTTTCGCAAGTTTCAGAGAGTTATTTTAGCTGTAACTTGACGGATGTTATCTTTAAGGAGCTCCAACGTTGCAGGTTTGTTGATATAGACGCGGCTCTTAAGAAAACTCCACAAAACTAATATAATGGCGTATTTTTAGCTGAACGCACGCTACGATGATACACACGTCTAACCATATTTCCATTGCTTACAGTTTTCTCAAACTTTTGCACAATGATGCAAATTGCCCCTCACTTGGACGATTAAATTGGCCAAAATCTTCCGATTTTTTAAGAAGTGAATGATTTGGGCGTTGAACGTTAGTTATACGATTCATATCGTAAGTAGAAAGTTCCAATCTAACATTTGACGTTCAAAACAAGCGAAGTTATTCACAGCTTTCTAATTTACAGAGTTGCAAACATAAGAACCTGAAATTGTATCATCTTTTATATTGATGGCTCTGTGCAGAGACGGATTAAATATCGAGAGAGCTCTAGACAAGCGCCCTTATAGCGGACATATAGCTCTTTGTTTAAAAACTTCTACGCACCACTTTATAACCTCGCGCCCCTAGATACGGGTCTATTTTCCTTATAGATAATACGCCTCTGGCTCTGTACAAAATGAGAAAGGGAGTCATACAAAAATTTCTTTCCGCAAGCTGTAAAGGTGTTGGTTGAATCACAAGAAATTATAAATTATAAAAAAATGCATATAAATATTTGGTGGTACTTTGGAAAAAATTCATAGCTTCGAACATTTCGGATGAATTGTTCTCTTTTTTAACGATTTTAATCGAAATTGGAAACAAATGCAAAACCTTTTTCAAGCAACGGAATCTCTGTATATAACATATAAATAAATATTATAGATTGGCATTTCCCTTAAATGGAAGATTTATTGTGGAAAAACATTAAATGTTTATGAAAATAATTTACGAATTGAACAAACATTATTCACATATTTAACAATATTAAAATTTAAATCCATTTTAGAGTGTGTAATAATAATTTCGAAGAAACAATGATGTAGTCCAAAGCTCATAATTCTTCAAATATTTGAAAAACTACGACTATGACATCAATTTGACAACTTCTGTGTGTTTCTTTAGCAAAAGTTAACTTTTTTTTTAGTGATTTAAATCGATTTTATTGTTTCAAATTATACATATAATACTAACAAGTGAAAACAAACAATTGACTGAGTTAACTGTTAAAATACCATGCATAGACTGTGTTGATTACACACATTACACATACATGCATACATGTCACACATATATAACTGATATTTCCATATATGATACATACTATACAGGGTGTTCTGTTATTGACTGCAGATCGTCGGCCTACAGAATAAGCTCATAAAGACGAATGAAAAAGTCATTTACCAATTTTGGATTTGAGCCCTAGTTTGGGCGCTACAGGTATGGCAAAAATTGATATATTTGTTCATTGACAGACTATCATTCGATAATCAGTAGCCAATGATAATAAGTAGATATAAGTTTATTTTATTTTATTACTTTGAACTGAGGAAGGGATTTTTTTTAAAGTATAAATGATTTCATTGGACTTGATCAAACCCGCCCACTTTTTATATTTTAACTATGATGGTATTGTGTTAATACTTAAGCTAAATAGGACGTCTTACAATCCATTTAACATACATCAAAAAAAACTATTTTGTATATTCCAAGAAATAATAACAAAACAAGTTGAAATTTGTTTGTTGATTCAATTACAAAAACAACTGAATAGAGCAGGAGACGGTCGTTTCATCAATACGTATGTTTTGTATAAATTTATTATTTTTCAAAATAGCTTATAAATTATTTACATTCTTCTGTAATAAATGCTCAATGTGACCTCCATTGGTTTCAAAAACCAACGTTGACCTTTAATATCTAGAAGAAAACTGCGTAGGATTGTCGAGCTGGAATTTACCAATTATTCATTTTCTAAAAATTATTAGTTCTCCTACAAACTCAAGAAAAGCTTTTTTCGGAAACTTTCAAAAATAAATGAAGTATGTTAACCGTGGTATCCAAATTTTAAGCTATTATCAAGCTACAAACGGTCAATGAAATGAGTGAATTATGAGTTATTTGTACTTTAATCACAGCATAGATTACAATATTCACAGCAAATTACAACTAATACTAAATAATAATAAAAATAAACCCATCGATCACAATAATCAAAACCAGTAATCTTAATCCACTTTTTCATTTTTCATTTTCTAAAAATCGTAAGTTCTCCTACAAACTCAAGAAAAGTGTTTTTCGGAAATGTTGAAAATTAAAAGTATAATAAGTATGCTATGCGTGGTACCCAAATGAAATTTGGATTCTATTTTCAAGCTACAAACTACAATGAATTGTTTATACATTAATCACAGCACAGCTTACATTATTCACAGTCTTCTGATATTCCTGGTTAATAATTACTATTACTGATATTCCTAGATAATAATTCATTTCATTGGCCGCTTGTAGCCTGATAATAGCTTGAAATTTAGATACCACGCTTACCATACGTCATATATTTTTGAAAAATTCCGAAAAACGCTTTCCTTGAATTTGAAGGAGAACTAATGATTTTTAAAACTGAAAAAGTGAAATAAGATTACTGATTTTGAAAACTGTGATAAGATGGGTTTATTTTTATTATTATTTAGTATTAGTTGTAATTTCCTGCGATAAATGTAATCTGTGCTGTGATTAATGTACAAATATTTCATAATTCATTCATTTGCCATTGGCCGTTTGTGGCTTGAAAATATCTTGAAATTTGGATACCACGTTTAACATACTTCATTTACTTTTGAAAATTTCCATAAAACGCTCTTCTTGAATTTGTGGGAAAACTAATTTGAGAAAATGCAAAATTTGGTAAATTCCTACATAATTTTTTTTGTTGGTATTGAAGGTCTACGTTCGTTATTGAAACCAATGGAATGACCTTTTGTTATAGAGAAATGTAAATAATCTATAAGCTATTTTGAATAATAATAAATTTACACAAAACATACGTATTGATGAAACGACCGTCTCCTGCTCTATTCAGTTGTTTTTATTATAAAATTATTTGAAAAGAATCAACATGTTATTTATTATTTAGTTTATTGCGTATGTAAAGTATGCAAAGACAGCCCATTTTTTTTATGTAATAAGACAATTCCAGCCTATAACTAAGTGAACTGTAGTGGCAAATAAATACTAATCGAAAAACAAGCGAGACAAGTAAATAATTAAATGCGAAAAATAAAGATAACAATTGCTAATGTATTAAATTTTTATTGTCCAATTAAATTTGATAGTTTTTAACTGTCCCTTCCAAATAAGATAGTGTATGCCTACCAGGTTTTCAAACACTGTGAATGGTTAAATTTTTTGATTTGTACCATAGCCATATCTCGCAAATAAGGGCTCAGATCCAAAATTAGTAAATAACTTTTTCCTTCGTCTTTATGAGCTTATTCTGTAGGCCAACGATCTGCAGTCAATAGCAGAACACCTTGTATAAATTGCGCCTAATTTGCGGTCTCACAGGTAAACAGTGATGTTTACGAAAAAATGTTTCAAACAAAAGTTGTTTTATAAGGAATAATTTTTTCATTTAATCTTTTTGTTCTATCTCTAACGGTTTACAAAATGGTCCCTACGGACCCAAGACCCAATTGACCTATGTTGCTCATTTACGAACTTGACCTCACATTTTACGTACTAAGCACGCTATAAAAATTTCAGACTGATATCTCTTTTTGTTTTTGGATAATCGTGATGACAGACGAACAGACGATAGACGACAGATAGGCAGATGATTCTATGAACACCTGTACCAAAAATCATTATTTTTAAGTGTTACAAACTTGGGACTAAACTTATATACTATGTATATTTCATATATACATGGTATAAAAATTTTATTAGACAAACATGTCAGTTTTTATATATACTCTCCAAATGCTCGAGACACATAATAACTATTTTTAATACATGTTCTTCTAATATTATTTTAAGAACTTAAGATTTTTGTCACCACTTTTCTACGAAATTTGTTGTTTGTTATTTTTAGCCACGGGTACAGGGTATCCTCTGGTTACGGTAACTACGAGAGCGGAATTCTTCACGGGTCGATCTAGTAATATATGATCACAGTTTAAAACCGTTAACGCTTGTCATTATAACCAACATAAAATCATAAAATTAAAATGTTTTATTAATATTTAAATACCGTAATTTTAACAGCTCATGCGTTTATTTTAAATATATATTATTTTTATTTAATCATTTAAAATGTGTTTTGCATAAATTATTTTATTTTATTTTTAATTTAATTTAATGAATATTTTTATATAAAATTTGCAATGATCATGATTTAGTACAAAATTGGATATTTTTTAAGTTACGCAAACTTGAGTAGATATGTAATTTGAGTTAAAATATCCGTTAATACATTTTGTTAATTAAGTAATTCAGTTTTTAAGAATGTACGAGCGCCAGGGTAATTTTGGATAAAAGGCTTGATTTTTTTTTTTATATAAGATTGGACTAAGTCTAAATTAATTATGAAAATTTTAGGGAGGGTGGGATGCCTGATTATTTAAATAAATAAATGACTTCAAAAGTAGGCATATTTAACATTGGTCTTATGGGAAAACGGAAATGTTTTCATAGATTTCTCCAAAACAAGTTGGTGGAAATTTAAAAAAAAAAAACTATTTTAATTATAAGTTAAAACTTTAATAAATTATTGAAAACAAAAAAAAACCCGTTGTGCAAGACTAATTAAGGATGTATGAGCACGGTACACAAATCAAAAAAAATATATTTTTGTCAATTTTGACGGTGAATTATGTTATAACTTGACAATATACAGAAAAGTAAGAATACAATTTATCGATATCTGGAGTCATTTTCAAAATATCGAAAATTGAAAATTTTGTTAAATTATTTAGCTTTCGATATTTCGAAAACCAAGGCAGATATCGAGAAATTTTATGCTTATTTTTCTTCTACATTCATGAAGTTATAATAAAATTCATCATCAAAGTTGAAAATAAGGTACAAATAATTTCAACCCTAAATCTAAAAATGCCTTGGTGCTCGTACTACCTTAACTATAAGAAATAAATTTTTATAAAATCTATCACATCTTTTGTACAATAATAAATTAATGAAGTTTTTGAATATTCCCAGATATTTTACCCTGTGTTATATTCGTAAACAATTTAGTAATTAATTACCCAAAAAGTTTTTTTGTATATCTGAATTTTTTTGGATTACCACAAATACAAATCACTTCAAATAAATCTTAATAAATAAATTACAAAGTAATTAATTTTAAAAAGGGATTAAAATGTTTTTTTTTTCCGTACATGTATCCCAAAAAAAAGTTATTTGTCACAAAAAAAATATACACAGCTAACATAAAAATATTATTATACATTCTACATAGAATTAGATGCCCTCGATCAATCAATCGTAATATATTGAGAGCTGAATTACGATTGATTTCATTCCCTTTTTAGCCCCTTCGGTAATGAATTTCCAACAATCCTTTCTTAGTGCTCACTTACGTTATTTAAGGAACGTGTGTATAAAATTTCATGATTCTAGACTCAGCGGTTTTAGCTGTGTGTTGATCAATCAGTCAATCTTCTTTTATATATATATATAGGTATAAATTTTAATTCAATTAAAAGCGAGTAAAGTTTTAATACTGTCCTGGGTCCCCAAACCCAGTCCGATTTTTTCTTTCAACTATTTAATAATATTTTTATTTCAAATGTATACGTGTATTGTAGGAGCCGTGTCCATAGACCATTATAATACTCTAGTGATCATCAAAACAAAATCGAACTAAACAAAAGAATATCATCAACAGCTTTAAAACAAACGAAAAAAAAATGCTGGATAGTCTTCTGGGTATATATCGTCAAACGCGATGGATATGATTATATAGACATAAGATATATATTATTCATGCATTTCACTGCGTTTGCCAGAATATATCGACAATGGTGAACTTTTAGATCGAACTAGTACAAGAATATCAAAATTGCCGAAGACTAAAGACTAACAAATAATCAAGTATATTTATTATTAATTGAAATGATTTTACCTACTGATAAAAAATCCATGGTAAGAGAAATATTCAGAAAAAGTCTTAAAACTACTTGATATTATCTTCGACAAAGAAATTTATCTATCTATTTCAACAATTTTTGAAAACTTTTGTGTACTTAGCAGTTGGTGGAGCAACCTAGTTTAATTGTTTTACTGAGTCGTCAAAGTTTAGACCCCTTTAAGACAGCAAAAAGAAAAATCAAGAGATTAAAAAATAAAATTTCTAAAAATTATGTGCCTAAAAGAGAGGTACAACTGAATTTTTGGAATTCCTTCCGAAAAAAATGAGCACTTCTCCTTATAAAAAATGGACCTTTAAAAAAATGGTCCATACCCTTATTTTCCATAGATCATGTATAAAAATGATAGTTTAACTATCATGATCTCTTTTCTGATTGAGTTTTATTCATTGTCAGCTTGAAAACAAATCAATGCTGAAAACTTATCTTTCATAAATTCTCTATTTGTAACAAAACTTAATTTACACTTTTGTAACAGCACGACAAAAAAAGCATTGCTTATCCATAACAATATAAATGGGACAAGAAAGAGCCCTTGTGGCCATTGTATGTGTTGCCAACGAGGAAGCAAAAAATTTAGACATTTCTCATCTTATCAATGTATTTGCGAACATGAAAGTTCACAAGAAGGTAATCACTACACCTTTTCAAAATAATTTTTTTCCTTGTTGTAAATTGATAGAGGTAGAGGGTTCGATAGATGAGAGTCCACTTTTCTCGGTAGTCTGTTTAAATGTATTCTCGGTAGAACTAGATTTAGATGTGTTCTCGGTAGAACACATCTAAATCGACAGCAGTTACGCCACTGATAATACTCTTTGGAAGGTCATAAACAGCAATAATATGCCTGAATTGAGTTGAGAAACATTTGTTACCCAGCTAAAAAATAACGTAACATGTGCCGTAAAATATTTGGTCAAAAAAAAACATCAAGCCAAGTTTTTCCAAACACCTTCTTCCAAACAAACTCCCTGCATCACCATTCAATATACTTATACTCATAGACATATTGGTCAATACACATATATGTTACACACCCTTAAGACTTCCAATGTAATATATCTCCCTTTCTCCATTTACTCCTGCCACAATTCCAACGTGTGAAGACGTACGCGTACAGAGTGGTAGAACACAATTAAAACAGACAAAATTACAGCAAAGAAATTCAAAAAAATTAGTGTATTTATAAGAAAGACTCATGTGATAAATATGAGCTCCACAGTAATTTGGCTATTATTTCTCGAAATTGTTTAATACTTCGAAACTCACGGCATTACAAATCCCAAGATTATAACATTTTTAAGTCTGTTATTAGTATGAGAATTCATGTCGTTCAATTTTTGAACATTTCTTCTCGCTCCATATAATTATATTCTGGCAATTAACGTTATTATGATGAAATTTTGCAGACTATGAAGCTGCATAGTCTGCAAAATTTTGTAAAAGGCTTACAGATTTTGGAAAATTGTGTACTATAATTATAGATATGATTGCTGTCAAGTAAGGTTTGCCATACCAAGATGCTCCATTATTTACCGAATCAAGGAATGACTACGACAAGCCCTTATTGATTAGTGGTAAATTCACTTGAACACAGTTGAGAAGAGTGATGTCTCTTGACAGGACGCAGAACACTGTCGGTTGAACTAGCATCTTCATAACATAAGGATATCTGATGATCCCATTTTTGTACGGCCTAGGAGGACGATGAAACCTCCATAAATGTCATTCACACCTGCAGAAACCTGCAGGGTGTCAGGCATAGAATGTTTGGGTCCAAAACCTTGGATTCAGCAATCCTGGGGGAAATCCAGACGCAGTAGCTGTGGGCTATATGTGCCGACTGGCTTCTACAGAATTCTATAGCTTCATCTGCTTAAAATAGCACCTCTACCCGAAGATGTCTCGTCTTCGGGTGACAGGTTCTTCTCAAGGAGGATACCTTGCTCTATTTGAAAGTCTTTTGTATTTCTCTTATTATTATTACATGAGTCCATAAATGTTACAATTTTTGGATCACAGGTAGCCGACACTCTGTACTGAATGTAGATGGTACACGTCAACTCAATATAACAAGCACGAAAGAGCTTCTAACACTTCAATTTATTATCAATGTGTTATTTATGCTTTTGCTCAGTGTGAAAAACATAACATGATTTTCATTTCTTGAAACATGTCAAAATGATGATAGCAGCATACATCTCTTTTTCGTATACATCGATATCGACTTCTTCTCATCTCGTCTTTTTATTGTTTGTTGTTGTTTATTGTTTGTCTTTGTCAGTTAGTTTGATGTTTGGGGTATCGATGACCAAGAAGTTCTTTTTTATTTATTGTTTTTTTTTTCGAACTTAATCATTTTCTTTGTAAGAAAAACATGATTACTAACTTCGAACTAAGGTGTAGGGATATTACAATCTTCACCGACAGCCAAGCAGCTCTATAATCCAAAATTCAAGATGGCCTTCACTTCATCCCTTCATCCACTCCCTGATTTCCCTAATAAAAACTAAAATTCCGTAGCATTTCCAGATTATCGAAATTCTTTGGGATATCAAGGTTTACAGGTTGCTCACTATCCCGAATGATAACATTATTGGCTTGCTCGAGATCAGTGCAAGTTAAATCAAGAGAAAAAAAATACTAGACGAAGCTCGGCTGGATAATAAAAAATGCAGAAAGTTAAACATATTTCGCATTCTAATTTCTTTAAAATTCGTCAGTGCATCATAAAGGTGTTTATTGTTCGATGATTTATTTCACCCAACCACCTTAAAGTAATTATTCAATACCACTGTATTTTGTTCAAATATATAAGGTAATTTAAGAGAGATGAAACTACATATTCTATTGATATTAACCTAAATTAAAGTAATATTTATGATGTTCCTTACCTGGAACATTAAATACTTATACAAGGTGTTTTTCGAAGGTTCTTATCTTTGAGTTGGCAACACTATTTTATTTGATAACCAATTTGACAGCAGACAGTTGCACTTTGTGTTTAGTTTGGTTTGCCATTTCATAATGAATTGACTCACGCTAGAGAATTGTTAATGAAATTTTTATTAATTTCACGTAATGGACCTGTTAATTTGCGTTCAAGGTCGTGCAATATAACCCCATTAGATTATTTTCTTTGTCGATGTGTAAAATGTCTTGTCTACGCCGATAAATTAGAGAAGGTTGAACACATGGAATACAACATTCGATGAGTTGTTGGCAAAATACGACCGCAATTACTGCGAAAAGTGTGTGAAAATTCAAATCGAAGCAGACATATGATCAAAATGACATGAAATGCCGTGAATTGACGTAAATGGCGTAAATTTATCTTTCCAATAAAGCAAGTTTCTGCTACGGCTTTGGTATAGGTGTTCATAAAATCACAAAATTAGTCCATTTTCGTTTGTCTGTCCGTCCCTTCGTCTGTCTGTGAACACGATAACTCAAAACGAAAAGAGATAAGCAGCTGAAAACTTTATAGCGTGCTCTGGACGTGAGGTCGAGTTCGCAAAGGAGCAACATAGGTCAAGGTATTGTAAACCAGTTTGTAAACCCGTGAGGGCGCAAAGTAGTTTAGAAACATTATATAGTATGTGTAATTTCTGCCCAATTTTTTAGGTTTTCGAAAAAATGATTTTAGAAAAATAATTGAATTTTTAACGATTCTAAATCTCTAAAGACTAGATCAATTTCGATGTTTTCATAAAAATGCTCCCCTTCAAGTATAACAATTTCTAAAATGGCTTAAAAGGATGCTCTCTATATATTAGCCATGGTAGGTTTTCTCAAGTCGGTAGTGCACAGTATTTTTCTCAAACTTCAGTCGAATGAACGACTAACTGATGATAATCCATAGACATACTGTACATTTATTGAAATATATAATAATGAATTAATTGCTCTGCTTTGAAATGGACCTCTCATACATTTGCAAAACTTAAAATGGTGGTTATGTCAGTTAATAAATTATATTATTTTATGGCATTAAATTAATTTATTAGCTTTTAAATCTCATTCCTACACATATACCTATAGAGTATAGAGAGACGTACATTAATATAAATATAATGTGTGGAATTCATATTTATTTTTAATAAATATACATATTTTTTTATAAAAATATTACAACAAAAAACGATTTTTTTTTTTCAAATACCAGGAGGAATTGGCAGATTTTAAGAGAATGGAGCTTATTTCATGGATAGTTAGTAAAAAATATGAACCACATTTGTAAGAATGAAACCCGACGGGGATCTAGCCATCATTTTTTTGGATTTTGGATTAACAGTTTGACAGATTAGGCACAAGAAATAGGGTATTATTGTTATTCAAAAATAAATTATGAAATTTGAAAAAAGTTAAAATTTATGTAAAAATATACTTAAATATTCTAATTTTTTGAACTGTATGTGACCTGATATCGGTATGAATCATAGACTTTCAGTTATTTCAATGTAGACAGCTGAGTATAATATATACATTGATAATATGTATTTATATTTATTATAATCAGTTGTCTATGAATATATCTGTCAAACTTATCTGTGTTATTTTCTATAATGACACGGATATTACGTCACCAAGTTGAATGCCCGCCCGTTTATTTTTCTGAAATAAATTTTTGGTGGCTTTTTATTAACAAAATCAACATTTTGAAGTGCTTTTTCAAATATAGTAGAATACCCTATTGTGAGAAAATGAAAACTTTACTGGCTTATATTTATTATAAACCATTATTTATTATATAGAACTTAATTCGGACTTATTCCTTGTAATTTTTTTAAAAGTAATTTACAATGTTATTTATTTGACTTTATAAAACAAATATAACTCTTTCTAAAGAATAAATTTAAAAATTGGCGCCATATAATACTACAAAAGTACATGTACAAACATTTAAAATAAATAAACTGTGAAAATTATAATCTATATGTTATTTTTAAGCAAAGAAAAGAAAAATGCATTTTGTAAATTTACAGAATAAAGAAGAAATACATGAAACAAATTTCTAAATCGATTTCTATGTAGTGTAAAATTTAACGTACTTTTAACAGCACGTCATAACAATATCATATTTTTATACCCTCTGTAGGCTTATTATGTATTTGCTAGATTTAACCATTTAACTACAATAGTGTGGTCAGCACATAGACGTTTATAATAAGTTTCATAAGTTTCGATCACTTAAAAAACCCGCTAAATGCTATAGAGAAAACTAGATGAATTTCTAGCCAATATCAGTATATAAAACTTTCAGGCACTGATCGACAAGTCTACGCAAGGAAAGTAGAGTAAAAGTACAGAATGCCGATTAAAAAGGTTGCTTTATTCTTATCACGTCAAGCTTGAAAATCTTATGGTTAACGTCAAAATCTAAATCAATCCTCAACTCAATAAAATCTTTGAAGGGAGCTCTCCCACGGGGAACAGGGAACATTCAAAAAGGAAACCTGAAGGAAAAACAGGTTGATACCAAGAAAACTAGAAGAAAAATTCCCATTAACATGAGAGGCAAAAAAGTTGAATTCACCGGTTTATTCAAGGTCAAGAGACTCCCCGTCTGTCCAATCAGCTGGGTCTCTTCTGTACACTTTGAGCACAAGTATATACCAAGAAAAATAGAAGAAAAAATTTCCCACAAACTTGAAAGCGGTAAAATCGAATTTCACCGGTTTACTCAAGGCCGGGAAACTCCGAATCTTTCTCCAAAGTCGAGTCCGTCTATCCAATCACCTGAATCTCTTCTGTACACTTCGAGGAACAAGTACATACCAAGAAAATCAGAAAAAAAAATTCGCATTGACTTGAAAGGCAAAAGGTCGAATTTAAAACCGGTTTATTCAAGGTCAAGAAATTTTCAACCGTTCTTCAAGGTCGAGTCCGTCTGTCCAGTCATCTGGGTTTTTTTTTGTATACTACGAGCAATAAGTACATACCAAGAAAACCAGAAGAAAAATTCCCAATCTTTTACTACTTTGGCTGAAAGAATTACCAGCCGCTGGTAGTTTCAGGGGTATGTAGAGGCAACTTTCTTTTGCTAGATTTTACTCTGTAGTTACAGGTAAAGCCAGGAACAATACTTTTGCACCAACAAGTCGCATTCTTAATGTACTCATTACATGTTATCTTAAAGTAATCACACACAGAATATTTTAACTGTTATGTTTTTAATAATACACAGTATGCTTAAATAGTTACACGAAGTAAGCAATCTAAGTACTTTAATAATAATTTCTGAATCAAACACTATACAGAACATTAACACGTTTTATAAAGAAAGGAACACAAATATTAAGTGACTTTTGAACACCATAACTTTCAGTATATAAAAATAGCATTAGCCAATAAGAACACAGTCATAATCACTTCAATATCGAATTATTTTATCGTGATCGAACATTACAAATACCTAGACATATTTTTATAATACCTTTAACATAATCTAATGTTATCGTTATAGAATATAATAATGTATAATATCGGCTCACCGTAATATATACCGTTCTTTTATACATTTTAATGCAGGTAAAACCGTATGGATAAAAGTAAAAAATCTTTTACAACTATGATAGTTATCGTCTAGGTGTGATGTGATCGATATACGCAGAATATCGAGAAATTTTGTTATTTCGGGATTTAATCAAACAATTTTATAAAGTATAATTAAACAGAGTAGTTAAAACTGTTTAGAGAATGAAAAAATACATAGTGTCCAAGATAATATTAAAATAAGTATCCGCTTGAAAAAAATAATATCCAGAATCACCTGAAGATTTCTATCAAGTAGACTATAGACATGCGTCTGAAACTAACAAGAAAGAAGATACTACGAACTGTCATCAGTATGCCTCAAATAGTATTTCTCTAAAATGGACAGACATTTGAGAGTAGCTATCAAAAATAGTTCTTCTGCAACGGGCACTTCCCATTACATCAGGCAACTCTGAGCTATACTGACGAAGGCAGAAATAAAAAAGCAGAGCTACACGGGCCAAATTCTCTTCTTGCCGTAACCTATAATTTCCTTACAATAAGCATCGAACTATAGCTAGAGAGAGGGTTTGTGACAGATAGATATTAATCAAACAAAAAATCGATAACAGAACGTTTGATTTCTTCAGAAAACGTTTAAGTTTCCTGGAGGAAACTCAGGAAAGTTTTATCCGATGTTCAGAGAGCACCAGGGTCGTCTTTTTAATTGTCATTTCGGCAGAGAGGTTTTAGGCACTCTACGACGCCATGGTTTTCATTTTTTACCTCTAGAAGACTCTTTGATCTGAATGAACACTGTTATCTGAAACCGGATTGTAGCCAAGGAAAAAATTATTCTTATATCATTTATAACGACAAAAGAAGTAAAATTTACAAAATTTTAAAAACTCCCGAGAAATGTTTTAGGTACGGAATCCTAAACTAAAAAGAAACACTTGAAACGTATCTAAGAACACTCTCCATTAAATTACCTTTTTTCTTAGACCCTTTTCTAAACTGAACCGATTTTGAAGATCATCGCCTATTTTTTAAGCAAAAATCCAAATCGGTTCATCCATTTAAGCGCTACGATGCCACAGACATACAGACAGACACGCATAGCGGTCAAAATTTAAACACCCCTTTTATTTCGGGGGTTAAAAAATTTTGGGTGACAAGCTAGGTTAGAAAGGCTTAAAATTGATTCAACATCGAGATATCTGGCGTAGAAAACACATTCGAAGAAAGTAAACAACTTCTATGACTATTGAAACATCAAAAGGTTCTGACTACAATTTTTAACAGATATATAATAACTTTCCAACTTCGCTATTATTTCTAACTTATCACAATGATTGGTTGACTTTATCGTATAAATTTTTACCATTATCATCTATACGCGGTTTTTACAATATCATGTAACCCGTATCATATAACGTACATGAATTATATGTACCATAATCAAATGACCTCAATTCTAACCTCAATAATAAAATGACTTAGAAATCTATTCATGTTCATAAATAATATAGAAATGCAACAACCCTACGTAGTAGTTACTCCACACAATTCAAAATATTATTACTTTTTTTTAATGGGAATTCTTTTTTCTCTCGATTCTTTGTATTGATTCTTATTGATAATAGAATTTATTACCACAAGAAATTTATGATCAATATTATTAGTTTAGAATTATGAAATAATAAACTTTAGAATGAGGTTTAAAATAAATAAAGAAATATCAAAATAGAAATTTTAATAAACGATTGTCCTAGCATGATATTTAGTTTTATAATGATACTATTGGCTCCTAAGATGAAGCATTCATTTGCAAAAATATTGCCAACTTTTGGAACTATGTTCCTTATCGTACGATATTTGCTGCTACTTAAGAAAACTGCAACAGGTATCAAAAACGATATCTAGGTTAAGAAACTAAAACTTTTTCAATCAAGTGCCATAAATTCAGATTCAGGTTGCCAAAATTTTATGTTTTATCATTTTTTTTAAATTGAGTTGTGAAAGTTATCAAAAGTTAAAGAAAACAGAGATAATTTAAAGTAAGTACAATGCAATTTTTATGTTATGTCATACATAAGAAAAATGCTAATCAAACCAAACGTAATGTACTCACATATTGGGTTGACTACTAAATCAGAACTATGTCTTTTTTAAACTAATACTACAATTATTTCATACATTAAAAACTAAAAGTAGCTATGAAATTAAATTCTTTAAAGAATCGAACAAGTATTTGACTTCTAAAATTATTTTTTGTTTTTCATGCAAATATCAAAGAATATCGGAAAAAATTACTTCTCAAAAAAAAAAAGAAAAAACACGTGTTTAAACACAAGGTAGTTGTATATTGTTTACATCCACTCATGTGAGACATATGACATTGCTGCTCGAACTTAATCAATGAATCTGTGCAAATGCACCTGTGGTTATTCTTCTTACGAAACATTAATATAACTCTATAGATTTCAGTAAATATAGGGTGTACAACTAACAAAGAACCTAACACCTGTTAGTCTTTAATACTTGCAACCTCTTTTTTTTATCTATGTAATGTATATTTAAGTGAAGATTATCGAGGTATGTAGATACTCGACAAGCGTTTTCATTCCTCCAGTCATTTTTTAATCCTTCCCAGCTGTCATTGAAAACAAATGTCTCCATTTTTAATATTAATCTCAAGGTCAATCCTCCTCTATACCACCTGCGAAAAACGCAAACAGAAAAGGATTGGGGGTAAGCTAAGAACTAACATGGCAATATCGCCAAAACATTGTTTGTAGTGATGAGCAAGACCAAGACCACCAAAACGAAGACTATATTTGACTATCTTTGTTTAACGAATAGTGTAATTTGCATTTTTGTCTTACTAATTGGTCTTGGTCTTGCATATATGTAAGAGCAAGATCTAAGTACAACATCAAGTATGCTAGTCAGAAGTAGTTAATTAAAACAGGACCAAGACCAATGTATAAGACACAGAGCAAAGTTCAAGATTATGTGTGTAAGATAAACACAGTCAAATTAGCTGTGTTTTGATCTTGGTGCACATCTCAAACTCCTTGATTGGGACCAGCAGGAATCAAGTAGAAGAGGCCAACAAGAACTGACAACTCGCAGTAACTGACGAAGCGAGGTTACTGGATCAAGTTGATCAGGATTGAAAAGAGAATAGTAAAACAGAGGTCGATGGCAACGTATTATAGAAACTTTTTTTCTTAACGAGGTGGTTGCAAGAATGTGAGTATAAAAAACCGAAATGGAAATCTTTTTTAGACATTTGCCCAGGAATGAATGGGCAGACAGTACATCATGTTACAAAATATCATTGCATGATTGGTTTATTCTCACTTCCGCCATGTGTTGCCACCATTATATAAAATTCCAGTATAAATAATAAGAGCGCCTTAAAAATAACACCTTTATTTAATATTCAAAGGTCAATATAACTAACTATATTTAAAATTACACATTACTACACTAATTTGTGTACCAGGCAAAAACCAATAATAAACACTCCCGGCAAACAAAATTCATAAAATTTTTGAAAGAAAAAAACTAAATAAATTTCACATTTCTATTTATATACATTAATAAATGAGTCATTGAACAATCATTTAACCGCAAGTAAAGTGAATACGTAATAAGTAATTCTCACTACTCAGTGCAAACAAGTATATGGAACTGAAATGTTAATAATAATTATTAAAAACACCTTTTTTTAATATAAAAAAAATATGTAAATTTATAAAATAAGATTTTTTATTTTAATAAAAAATTTTTAATACAAAATATCTTTTTATAAGGTTAGGAAATTTAACGCAATACGTTAGAAAATATTTAAGTAATAACGTGAGTTTTAACGCATTACGTTAGTTACATAGTAACAGATCTATGACAAAAATATTAATATAATAGACAAAAATCCTTGAAAATAAAAGAAAAGATATTAATTGCATTCTTTAATCAAATCAAAAAGAATAAATTATCTAATTTTGATGGAAACGCATGCGAATTAATCTCTGTGAAAAATGACATAAGCAAAGAATGCAACTACAGTGGACCCCCGGTAATCCGGCAAACGTTTTTCAGGGTAGCGTCGGACTATCGAATTTGTCGGATTATAGAGAAGTGCCTAAGATCTCCTATAATCAGCAATTTTTTACAAAAGAGTATCTTGTAATCCGATGACACACCCATCACAAATCTAAAATTCTATTTGTTATATTCAATAATATGTATCTACCATACTTCCCGAAGACGTCTCATCTTTGGGTAACAGGTTATTCTCAAGGAGAGCACAGAGAACTCTTGGTCTATGTACTAGGGACCCACTTGCGGTACCCATCTTTTTGTTATTATTAATATTACGTTCGGATTACCAGGGGCGGCGTGTTCACTGCCAGCTTACAGGGGGTTCACTGTATTATGTTCTAAATTATGACGTTTAAGGCTCTGCCAAATATAAAACGCTCGATAGCACACGAATAGATCGTTTCCTATTTGTCAGAGCCTTAATAATTAAAGAAAGAAGATGTTATCTTGAAAATTATGATGTTAAAAAGATTTGTCAATCATAAAAACGATCGAAAGTACATCAACCGATCGTTTTTTGATTGTTAGAGACTTCTCTTTTCTTGTTAGTTAATTTTCTGTTTGTTAGATGTTAGTGTTATCATATGTTGAAAGAATTTACAAAAGTAGATAATCCAGTTAACTGTAGGTTTATCTGGAAAATGAAAGTTTTGAGAATTAGTATTCCTATACATTTTGAAACACGATTTTCGAATTTCTCACCTTAACAGTCGCACACAATCAGAACAATAATATCAAAAACTGTTCAAAGCTTAACTTATCGAGGTATATTTCAACAAATATACCAGGAAGTTCGAATTTTTTAAAAGGTTTTTCCTTTTGTTTTAAGAATTACCTTATGTTTAAAAAGGTGCGTGGAAAATTAAAAAGGGAAGTCCAACGTATCATCCCTTGTTCTCTTTCAAGTCCGAATCCGATTACCGCTTAATTTTAGCGAAAAGCAAACGTTGGAGAATAGTTAATTTACTTAACTTTCCCTTACAACTATGTTTGTCAGAATATTACCCGGTTAAGAGTTATTTTTTCCAAACCGGTTCTTTCATATTGTTTTTTTCCTACCAAATAATCTTGAAGTAATATGAACGAATTAAACTCAATTCGTTAGATTTCCCTCGCATTATTTCAAAATTAACAGAAGAAAGATTGCAAAATATCTATCATAGTTCATAGATATAAAATCCTTGAGATAAAAACAAAAGACATTCTTTAAAAAAATTGAAAAACGTGACATAAGTGATACCAACATTTTTTTAATCCATTTTGAGATAAATGTTTACTTACTAGAAAAAACACAAAACACTTTCTACTCTCAGAAGAAAAAAAAACTAAATTCACTAAAAACCGATCAACACACTAATCACACTAAATACATTTAACACTAAAAAAACCACACTTTAGGTTGTTAACACTAAAAATACACACAATATTGCAAATCAAAACACACTTGTCTCACACTAAACACACAGAAATCAATGCATTTTAAAACTATAATTTTAATTCGAAATTAAACTTAAAGTTTAATAAATAATTTTGTACATTTTGACAGTAATTTTTCTAACTACAACACACACACGTAAGCAAAAGTAAAGTTTAACAATATTCACAATAAAATAATATGTAATATTTTATACCATTCTCTTGGTATGATCGAGACCACTCAAAGGCCACATTACGGTTTCTTTTTAATACCACTTCTTTTTTAACATCCCATGTGTCTGTGTTGTGTATTATTATTACAAGAAGTAAGAAGTAGGGACAGATTCTTAACATATGTTTACTAGTTTATTTTATAATAGACAATGATGTATCAAAAGATAAAGATGAAATATAAAAAGAATAGAATTATTCATTTATTTAGTACCTAATAAAAAATATTTATAAATAATGTAATATCTGTATTTTACTATTTTATGCTTTCAAATGAAATTTTATTGAAGCATAATTTTCATGCCAGAAAAGTATCGTTAAAAATATTCATGTAAATTTTTTATTATTTGGTGTTATAGTTTTTATTATAATAAATTGATAATAAATAAAGTAAATAATACAGAGTGATACAAACAAAATTGGATTAAAATTGTAATTATGATTAATATATTCACTGTTCATTAAAATGTATCAAAAAGTACCATATTGCCCAATTTTGATAAACCAAGTATGTAATCCTACTAATTTTGTTATATCACATCCAAATTTTATCTAATTTTGATAAACCAAGTATGTAATCCTACTTAATTTGGGCCATACTTTTCAAATTTGTGATCAAAATTAACCTAGCTCTAATAGGTTTCAGGAATGTGCAGTCCTGGCCCCGGAATTAAGCACAGAGGTGATATCTACCGAAAAAATGACATCACAGCTGAAAAGAATGACCCAAAATTAGTAGGTTTCAAAAAAAATTCCAATAAGATCGGATCAAATTTGCCTGTGTTATCAAAAAAAATCGAATTTTTTAACTTGATGACGTCGTCAGAATCCAAAAAATTTAATTTTGCTCTATCACATCCAAATTTTATCCAATTTTGATAAACCAAGTATGTAATCCTACTTAATTTTGGCCATACTTTTCAAATTTGTGATCAAAATTAACCTATTAACCTCCAGGTGACGAACTATTCTCAGGGAAAGTACAGAAGACTTTTTAGGTCTAGATGGTAGAAACCCGATTATTAAATTTAAGCACTCATGTATAAAAATGAAATATAATCCAGAATCCGACATTTGATCTATGTTATGATTAAAGTACAGATATTTGCAATTTATGAATAATAAAAAATAAATTTTTTGTTTGTTAAATGAATTAATAATAACAGTAAGTGATCAATTAAGAACACGATCCCCTAATAATAACAACAATAACAATACCTAATAGGATAACAATAAAAAAACATTAAAAAAATTCTATTATAAACTATGTTAGTACATAATAGATGTATTTTATTGAATTAGTTTTTCTTGGCTTGCATAATTTAAGGTTATTCGATCATTTACATTTTCATGATTTATTTTTAAAGTTAAAATCATTGTATAATACATCAATTGGAGATAATACCATGGAAGTATTATAAGAATAGAGTGCGCGAATGCGTATGCTAGAAAACCCTGCCAAGACATCGTATAGAGGAAATCATACGGTGTTCGACAGCGTTCTCTCTCTCACTTGGGTACCCTTTTGCGCACTCTTTTTTTAATATCTCTATGGATAATGCATAAAGATTAGCCAATTATAGTTACTGTTTAGTTAGAATTATGATTTTAAATAAAAAAAACAAAAAGAAAACCGACTTCAAAAGAAAAACTTTTCCAAAACAAATAATATACACTAAAAAGAAAAAATTATGATAATATAATGTAGTTAAAGTTATTATTATTTTTGGAGTCGGTGTCAGTCAAGGAAACAACTCTGACACAACAGTTTGCTACAATTAACTTGGCTGACACCGACTCCAAAAATAACAAGAATTTTTTCTTTTGAAGTCTGTTTTCTTTTTGTTAAAAGTATTTTTATTTTGTGATTTTTGGTGAATCTGAAGTACACTAATTTGTCACTGAAAAAAGAATCATCGAAATCGGTTGGCGTGATATTGAGTTATTCGTCCTCTTGTCGTGCATACTTAATGCAAATTTAAGCCTTTACGGTTTTCTCTGGATGCCGCAGTCAGAATTGAACCAAAATAAAATGGGACCACACGGGAAGTACCAGCTTTCCAATAGATAAAGAATCATCAAAATCGGTTCACCCAGTCGAAAGTTCTGAGGTAACACACATAAAAAAAATACAAACGAATTGATAACCTCCTCTGAAATCTGAAACCTAGTTAGATCGATTTTTCATCCCCGAAACTCCTCTGTATAATAAATTTCATGAAAATCGTTAGAACCATTTCTGAGATTGTTGATATATACAAGAATTGTTCGTTTAAAGGTATGAATCGAATATCCTTAACAATATTGTACACTACATTTTTAATACACATCAAATACAAACCGAAGTAATGCGAATATAATCGAATCTAATAATATAATGAATAATACGTAATCATTCATGACAACAATTACTTATTATTTAAGAGAAAAAAAGAAAATAAAAAAATAAAAAGTAAATAATCTCATTTATTTATTTTATTTTATTCAAAATTCACATTTATTGTTTTATATAGAAATATGATTACACATTATTTTTATAATTTGTAGGTAAATCATTAGATATTACAGAATTATAAACTATATAATATGTATAGTGAGGCCCAATTGTTTAGGTTTGTTCATGTAAGATGTAATGTGTAATAAATATGAAGTAATTAAAACAATAAATTCACTTATTTATTATCATGTGTATGAGAATTTTACATACAAGCACTTTATACAGGGTCTGCCAACAAAATTTCTCTGATTATAAAGACACTATATATACTTATAATACTCTTACTGTATGGCTAATCGAAAGGAAGATACAGCGAAAACGGAAGAGTGCAGACAATTATTTCACACTCGCACACTGACCCTGTGACTGTTACTCCAATAGTCGGGCGACCTACGTTCGATTCCCGGACGATGCTCCAGACAGCTTACATAAAACCAAAAGTACATAAAAAACCTGAATTAAAGAAAAACAAGTGAAAATAAATAATTGACTGAGTTATATGTTGAAATACCATGTATAGAAAGTGTTGGTGATGTTTGTTTTTTGCGTCATGTAAGTAAAGAAAGATTGTTACTCTTAGACAGCCACACAAAAACTGATATTCCCATATAATACATACTATAAAATTTGCACCTAATTTGCGCCCTCGCGGTTAAACAGTAATGTTTACGAAAAAATGTTTGAAACAAAAGTTGTTTGTTTCTTTATAAGGGGCATTTTCTACATTTAAAGTTTTGTTCTATCTCTAAAGGTTTCCAAGATGGGTCCTACAGACCCATTCACTCAAGATCCAATTGACCTATGTTGCTCATTTACGAACGCGACTTCACTTTTAACGTCCTTAGCATTCTATAAAAAATTTCACCTTGATATCTCTTTTCGTTTTTTAGTTATCGTGTCGACAGACACACGGACAAACGGACATCCGAAAATGGTGATTATATGAACACTTGTACCAAAATTTTGTTCATAGCATCAATACTTTTGTGCGTTACTAACTTGGAACTTAAACTTTTTTATGATCATAAGTTACATCTTTTTCCAGAATTTCAACTCAATTCTTTTATTTTTCGTAAAGTTGTCAGAGAAAGTTGAAAAAGTGAGGTTATTGCGATTATTTGCGGATGCAGAAATTCATAGGTTAGGTTAGGTTAGGTTAGAGTGACTGTCCTGGGGTGGGACACACTTAGACCATAGACGCCAGAAATTCATAATAAACAATTTTTTTTATTCGCCTCAATCCGATTAATAGAAGCAGAGATATTCAAGAAAACGTTTCCAAAGAAAACAATATAGAGATAAATAGTCCCAAAACCATGTGCAAAAGGTCGTGCGGAATTTTCCGGAACCGGAACACTCCTTTTCTCTGTTTTTTTACAAAGAAAGAAAACTATTAGATTTACCCCGCTTTAAAAGTTGGCAACATCACTAAAAAGTTAATTTAAAGACGGGTGCATTTTAGATATTGCTTTAGAGAAATTTTTCTCCATGTATTCTAGAAAATATTCACGTATCGATTAATTATGCACTGTTGTAAAGAATTTATCGTAGGTATTGTAGTCTGCTTTAATTGAGCGCAATACGTTTTAAACAATCAACAACGTACAACGCTTATACAACGTACAATATAAACTTATTCAATTTTACCAATTAATTGAATCAGGTTTTTTTAATGAAGTATAGAATATCTACGTCCGCTTGTCAAATATGAATTAACTTCAAATTAACGTGACGTCGATATAAAACCATATTATAATATAAAGTTAGACAAGAATACTAACAATCATAGGGTTAGGTATACAATTATTTTGTCCTTTGAATATTTACTATGGAACTGGCAACAGAGTGAGAACCACCTCTCAAAGATGATTAAGGTAGTTCCTCCGCGACAGTCCAGTCAAAAAGTTTTGGACTAATACTATCATTCAGCGTATTAACTGTGCTATGACTACTATGACTATACCATATATTATTTTCACAAGACTGTAGTTCCTCACTACTGTATCTCCTATACGTATAAACACACACACTATGATATATACCTTTACCATTAGTCTTTATATCCTCTCCACAAAAAATCATCGCTAAAACGAGTTATTTATTTAAGTTTTTTATCGAAACTATATGGTAAATAATTTTTTTTTTTTTATATATATTTTCTAAATATAGTATTCTACATTATATTAGTTTTTCATAGAGATGGTGAACGTCATTCATTGATAAATAAATATAATATTTGTAAATTTGTGTATTTTTATACGCTTCTCCCATGTACACGTACAAATTGCGTCACTTTTAATTGCTAATATCTCATGTATGACATGGTAAATCATCTTCTAATTTTAACAGCATGTGTATTATGAATTAAATATTTTATATTCTGAGTTTTGAGAAATTCTTGAAATATCACTTTCGTGTAGGTACTACCTTAAGAAGGATAATAAATGCGAGGTTATTAATGCGCCTGTCTTAACATAAAATATGATATCCTGGCACGTATTTAGGTTAGGTAGGTTAGGTTAGAGTGGGACACACTTAGACCATAGGGTTCGTTATGATACCGAAAAAGGTTGGCCTATCCCTGGCCACTACTCCATGAACCACTTAGAGCTGTTTAAGAACAACAGGAGTGCTTTGACGTCGACGGACTTTAGCTCGGAGAGGTCGTCAAAGAGAGGCTGGCTCAATTTCGCGTATTTACAACATAATAATTGTTAGCGGGATAGTTTTCTAGAAATACTAAAAATTGACGATTCCCCTGGCGTCAAGATCCAAAAGAAATCTATTGCGCTGTTTAATGGCAAATTTCATCCAAGTTTAGAAAGACAGAAAAGCCCAACTCGTCAAAAAAGCGATTGTGTTAGATAAGTTTTAATCATATCTAGTGACAAAATAATATACAAAGACAAAATAAGTTTAGCTATCTAAGTTTAAACAATACATCTATGGTTTCATAAAAGCAATAGACCTGTGTCCTGCTTTTTCTTGCAAAACAACTTTTGATATGTAATCTCTAAGACATTCGCAAGTTATGACGCCACAATCTGCTATTTTCCTTTCTTTCTATTTGTACATTTAAATCCTTCGAAGTTTCAAAAACAGATTTCACACCATGTTTGGGCTCGAAACGAATGTTTATTGAGGCAATACAAAAAATTTTAGGATACAAGGCCTATTATTTTAATAAAATAAAGAATTGGAATGCTTTAAAAATTTATTTATTTTATAAAAGTTAACAATAATAACAATAATTTTAATCCAATTTAACAACACATTCTGTTCCAGGATACGCTGGCAACGACAATTGATATTTTTTCTCTAAGCCTGGTGGAACAAATCGTCCACCTAAATAATGTTTGCCTTTAAATGATTTTGCACATAATTTTGGTGCAGTTAATGATATTAATAAATCTGGTTGAATTCCACCATTCTCCGGAGCACCAGATTCAACATTCCATCCGCTAGGAATATCCACACTAAACAAAACAAAAAATTTTTAACAACTAGTGCCATCTATGAAGAGTTAATGATAACTACCTGGCAATAGGTATTTTGGATGTTTGTAAAATATTTAAAATTGGGACAAAATCTTCACGTACAGGTGGTTTAAAACTAAATCCAAACAATGCATCCACAAATAAGCCAATTTCTTGTAAATTTTCTATTTTCGGACATTCTACTATATCAATGTTCATATTTGAACATTGATGCGTTAAATTTTCATACAAAGGTTTTTGTGTTCTTTTTGGATAATATATTTGTGGATCATATCCAAATAATTTTAAATGACGCGCACATACTAAACCATCACCTCCATTATTACCCGGTCCACAACATACTAGAATTTTCTTTCCAGAAAGAGTTGAGAGTGGATAGCATTTAGCAATAGCGGTTGCACAACTAAGGCCCGCTAATTCCATTAATTGATCAACACTATACTTGTACTCATTAAATAATTCTAAATCGATATTTATTGCTTCTTCTTGTCCTAAATATTTCACCATATTTCTAGAAATTCTATGTAAAACTTTCGGGAAGAAAATAATTTTTTTCTAAAAGTGATATAATAAAAATTAATTGAACTTTAATGTCTTAAGAAATATAATTAATACTCAACTATTGGATTCCGATTAATTATAAACATTTATTTCTATTATTTTAAATTCAAATATTATTGCAATTAATAATAGGTTAAGGTTTTAATCACTTTTTCAAAACAAAGATTTAGTTTGAAGTTAATTCCAGAGATGTCTCTACAAAACTATTTTCTCTTATTTAAGTGTTTGATTGTTTTTCCCCGCGAAATCGTGAATGTTTTCATAGCATGTTACTGGAGAAAAACCTTTTCATGAGAAGGATAAAAAAAATATTCGCATTTTTAGGCAAAAATTTTGTTGTTATCGCATGATTGTGATCAAATATTTGATTTAAAAACTATTAAAATTTATATTTGGACTATTCTAAGACCTTTTTGTGTCTTGTCATTTTTCACTTTAACTCACCATTTTCGAGATATAAGCGTTAATAAAAAGCACAAAGCGCTTAAATATCGAAAAAAGCAATGGTCTTGTAAAAGATTCTCGAAAAACGAAAAATAATGCAATCACTGACATTCGACACTTTCTATACAGGATATTTCAACAACTAACTCAGTCAATTGTTTCTTTCACTAGTTTTTTTTAGTCTTCGTAAATCAACATAGCTCCCTTCTCAAGAAAATTTATTATTTCCCTCAGTTTTTTAGTCTTCGTAAACCAATGTGGTACCCTTCTCATAAAAATTGGTTTTTCCTTCCTATTTTTTTAAATCTTTGTTATGTCTATAATTAATTATAAGTCTATCATATTATCATATCAATGTCTGTGTTTGGTGTGCACTTCAATCTGCAGCCAACTTTATTATTATTCGATTACGCACATTATCAAGAATCTGTCAAAATATGAACGCGTGCTAATTTATATTCAAAACTGTAATAATTAATATAATAAATATCAATTTAATTATGTTATCAATATTGCATCATTCTCAAATACACAACAAAATTGGCGACGAGGATTAAATAACGAAAATATATATATTTAAAAGAAGAAACAAATTTTTACATAACATAACCATGAATGCGGAAACACAAGCAATTTTGCTTGCCCTCAAAACTCAAGGTGAAGCGCTAACAACTATCATGAATCAAATATCAGTAAGCCGTAGTAACACACAAACATCAACAAGAAATTTAACGGATACATTATTAACACATTCAATAACATTCGAAGCATTCAACGAAGAAGCTGAAACATTCGCATCATATCGGGAAAGGTTAGAAAATTTTTTTACTTTACGTCAAATTTCAGGTACGAGTGCCGAGGTTGCAAAAGCTAAAGTGCAAATTCTTATTAATTGTCTAGGAAGTAAATATTATCAACTTATTTCAAGTTTAACATCTCCAAGTAAACCTAGCGACAAAACATACACGGAGCTAATTGAACTTTTAGAAAAACAATTAAGCCCCCCCTCAAATGTTCATACTGAACGTCATAAATTTTTATCGAGAATACAACACTCAGACGAATCAATTGCAAGCTACGTAGCAGCCCTTAAACTACTTCTCCATACGTGTAAATGGGTTTGTCCAATCGACAACTGTAAACAGCCCATCCCTTCTATATTACAAGCACAATTTATTCGCGGACTAAAAGATGTAGATATTCGTGAAAAAATATTGCAACAAGATGAAACCATTAGTTTCGATAAAACTCTAGAAATTGCTTTAGCCATTGAAGCAGCAAAAAGACAAAACAAAGAAGATTACCAGAAACCCGCTATACCTATCAATCGTATCGGCAATACTCGAAGATCTAACAAAGCAGAATTTTATAATAATAAACAACAGCGAAATCGTTCAAAATCGCGACAACGTCCTCAAATTATAGACAGATCTTCACAAATTGAACGATTAGGACTTAAACACACGTGTCTATCATGCGGCAATAAAAATCACAAAACACGCGATTGTAAAATTAAAAATAAATTATTCTGCACAGGTTGTAAGAAACCTGGCCATTTAGTAAAAGTTTGCATGTCTACAGCGTTAGGTAACAAACAACTTAACCAATCCTTCAATTCATCTACATCAACCGTTAATATTGTCGAACATAATCCTGAAGATGAATATGCTATTAACTCACTCAATATTATACCCTCAAAAACTCAAATAATACTCGATATCAATTCAGCGAATCTTGACCAGAAAATTATAGTATCTGTTGGTATAGGTCATAATAAACAAAGTTTTTCTTTTGAATTAGATTCCGGTAGCCCTGTCACAATTATATCGCGGAAGGACTTCGACTCACTATCCCTCGACGTTAAGCTCAAACCCACAAATATTAAATTCAGATCTTACACTAAGGAGCTATTTTCTCCACAAGGCGTGGCTATCGTCCCAGTTTCCTATAATAATAAAAAATCACTAGAAGAATTATATGTGGTAGAAAGAGATTATTCACCCATACTTGGAAGAGTATGGATTAGAAGGCTCGGAATTATAAATCTAAACAAAATTGAAAATAATCGTAACGTAAGAAATATTATACCACGTGTTCTAGCTATAGATACGCCAGAAACCTTTTCAAAAGATATTCTCTCTCGATATTCAAATGTGTTTGAAGCACGTATAGGTCGTATCCCGAATGTTGTATGCTCATTAAAGATACAAGAAAATGCAAAACCAATTTATATAAAACCAAGGCCTATTCCTTACGCTTTAATAGATCAAGTGAACGATGAACTTGATTCCCTCGAAAAGCAAGGTATAATTGAAAAATCAAATTATTGCCAATGGGGTTCACCATTAGTAGTAGTACCAAAACCAGGCAATCAGGGTGTGCGCATATGTGCTGATTATAAAATCAGTATTAACCCCCTCCTTTTAGATAACCGGTATCCGATTCCCAGGGTAGAAGATTTATTTAACAAATTACGTGGTGGAAACTATTTTTGTGTACTAGATATACACAAAGCATACTTACATGTAGAACTAGATAAAGAAAGTTCACATATTGCGGCTATCTCAACTCATAAAGGTACATATCTTGCTAAACGCATGTTTTACGGACTGAAAACAGCACCCGCGGAATTCCACAAAATTTTAGACCCGATTCTCTCAAACCTAGAAGGTACCTTAGCATACTTTGATGATATTCTTATTCAAGGCGAAACACTCTCTATCTGCAAACAACGGGTTGAGAAATGCTTAAAACGTCTTCAAGATTTTAATATTCAATTAAATTACAATAAATGTAAATTTTTCGTTAGGGAAATTAAATATCTCGGACATGTCATTAGTACAAAAGGACTGCTCAAAACAAAAGACAAGATACTTGCCGTTCAAAAAGCACCGATTCCCACAAATGTCGAAGAACTACGTTTCTTCCTGGGTTTAGCGATGTATTATCAACGCTTTATCCCAAATGCATCAACACTTTTCTACCCCCTCAACCAATTACTACGCCACGATACGAAATATCAGTGGTCACGAGAATGTAATGATGCATTCGAAAAAATTAAAACGGAGTTGGCAAGTGAGCGTGTATTAACACCGTACAATCCAAATTACCCCCTGATATTAGAAACAGACGCCAGCCCGGTGGGACTTTCGGGAATTCTTTCTCATGAAATAGACAATGAAATACGTCCAATTGCTTACGCCTCTCGATCCTTAACAGTAGCCGAAAAGAATTATAGCCAATTAGATAGGGAAGCTACTGCTGTATTTTGGGCTTGCAAACATTTCTTTCAATATATCTATGGACGCCATTTCACACTTGTCGTAGATAATAATCCTCTAAAAATGATTCTCGAACCAAACAAACAGTTGCCTCAACTTACAGCACTTAGACTACTACGTTACGCTCTATTTCTAAGAGGATTCGAATATTCTATTAAGCATCGTCCGGCCAGTAGCCATCAAAATGCAGATTATTTCTCTCGAGCACCGCTTCCTTGCACTGACGTACTTCGTATCGATGAAATAAGTAAAGTTTTCGACCTAACGATACATCAACTCAGCACATCAAAAGCGATTACCGCTGAAACTATTCGCCAAGAAATAAATAAAGACAGTGAACTCTTGAAAATTAAAGAGCGCTTGCAGAATGGTAAAATTCGTGATCCAGAACTATCATTACACAAAGGTCTGGTCATGAGAGGACAACGTGTCTACATCCCCTCTAAGCTTCAACCAGAAATATTAAAAGAATTACATGCAACTCATGTAGGAATTGTCAAGATGAAAGCTATCGCGAGATCAGTTTGTTATTGGCCAAACATCGATCGGGATATAGAATCTCTAGTAAAATCTTGCATTCCATGTGCTTTAGTTAAGAAAATGCCGAATAAAGCACCCTTACATCACTGGGAAGTACCCAAGGAGCCATGGCAACGAATCCATGTCGACTACGCTGGTCCTTTTCACAATCGTTATTTTTTAATCGTAGTAGACGCGAAAACAAAATGGGTTGAAATACAAATTCAACAAAATGCACCAACATCAAAATCAACAATCGCCGATCTAGCAGAAATATTTAGCCGGCAGGGGTTACCTTATCATATGGTAACTGATAATGCAAGTATTTTTAAATCAGAAGAATTCACATCATTTTGCAACCGAAATGGAATAAAATTATTTAACTCTGCACCAAATTATCCTCGAACCAACGGCGCGGCCGAAAGACAAGTTCAAACTTTCAAAAATAAAATCAAGTGTATGATGATGGAAGATCCTGGAAACATAAATGAAAAATTGCAGCAATTTTTATTCCGGTATCGCAATACACCATTAGAAAACAAGAAAACACCCTCTGAATTACACATGGGAAGACCATTGAGAACAAAACTTGATTTAATCAAACCATCACCCAACATACCCTCAATTCTACCAAATTTTGAAAAATTTTACCGCGTGGGTGAACGTGTCCAATCACGTAATTATTATGGCAATGTTAATTGGAAATTTGGCACAATTATACAAAGGCTAGGTCGCCTTCACTATTTAGTTCGTTTAGATGATGGATACGAACTGAAACGACACTATGATCAACTTTGTAGTACCGAAGTGGGTCCACAAACCAAATTCAATTTAACCGAAACAAAGCCACAAGAGGCATGCGCAGCTTCAGCAAAACCTAAACCAAAACGAGTTGTCACATTTCAACTACCAACTCAAAACAATTTACCGTGTTTGACTACAACACCGCCAAGCTTGGAAATTCCAGTACCAGCTGAACCAGCAACAACCAACGTTCCCATGGAACCTGTCCGTCGGTCTACAAGACCAAGAAAACCCTTAAAAAGAATGGATTTGTAGATTGCTTTAAATAAGTGTGGGAGACTGTTATGTCTATAATTAATTATAAGTCTATCATATTATCATATCAATGTCTGTGTTTGGTGTGCACTTCAATCTGCAGCCAACTTTATTATTATTCGATTACGCACATTATCAAGAATCTGTCAAAATATGAACGCGTGCTAATTTATATTCAAAACTGTAATAATTAATATAATAAATATCAATTTAATTATGTTATCAATATTGCATCATTCTCAAATACACAACAATCTTCCTCTTCCTAAATTAACGTAACGATCTTCTCATAATAATAATCTTGACTTGCAACATAGCCCAGGGCGTCAAGGGCATAAGCCTAAATCCGCGCCTGCATTTAAAGTCTCAACGTTTAAGTAATAAATAATTTTTTTGGACGTGAATCCTAATCTTGCTATAAAATGGGAAAAAAAAACTAAGAATAAACTTTACAATCGTATTTTTATTTATTATTTTATTTAATTTTTTAATAATTATGTACATTTTAATTTTTTTACATGATTCTTTAAGGATGTACAAGCGCCAGGGCAATTTTGGCCTGACAATTAAAAACATTGACTTTTTTTCGAAATTTATGTAGAAATATACTTAAATATTCTGATTTAAAGTAATAAAAGTACATTATTATTTTATTATATAAAATTAAAAGTCGTAATTTTTAATCCATATATCACGTGATCTAAAACATGAGCCGACATGATGTGACATCATATAGGCAAAAGTAATATGCATTAATTACTAATTTATTGAAGGCTTTCATAGGTTTTTTTACCATCAACTTTATTTATACGTATAATAATTACATACACAACTGTTGTTTTTACCAATATTACGTCACCAAAATGGTTGGCAGTGTTTTTGCGAGAAAGATTTAAAATTTAATTTAATTTTATGGCAAGAAAGCGTGTTGATTTTGCCCAAATATATTTTTTTGTTGCTTTTTATTACGAAAATCAACATTTTGAAGAATTTTTTCAAACATAGTAGAGAACTCTATTGTAACGGGTCATTTAAAATAAGTCCTCGATGCTCCATCGTATTATCAATTGCTTCACGTATTTCTTCTTTAATAGCTACAAGTTCCATTGTATTATCTTCTTTATTAATTAGATCATATTCTATTTTATCATTTTCTTCAAGTATTTCTTCTTTAATAGCTACGTGTTCCATTGTACTATGTTTTTCTTTAACTGGGTCATATTCCATTTTATTAGATTCTTCAAGTATTTCTTCTTTAACGCCTACATGTTCCATTACATAATTGTTTTTATTAATTTTCGTGTGAATTCGTAAATGTTCAATTAACTGGCTTTTCTTAATAAAAGTTTTATCACAATCTTCACATGAATAAAGCATTTCCACAGCGTGACTTCCCAGTTTGTGTCGTTTTAAATGGCTCGCCATACTATATGCTTTATCACAATACTCACACGAAAAAGGTTTTTCTCCAGTGTGACTTCGTTCGTGTTGAATTAATTGACCTTTCTGAGTAAAACTTTTATCACACACTTCACATGAAAATGGTTTTTCTCCAGTGTGAATACGTTTATGTTGTTTTAACTGACTTGCCGTAGTAAATGATTTATCACAACTTCCACACGAAAATGGTTTTTCTCCTGTGTGAATTCGTAAGTGTTCAATTAAATGGCTTTTCTTGGTATAATTTTTATCACAATGTTCACATGAAAATGGTTTTTCTCCAGTGTGAGTTAATTTATGTTGAGTTAACTGATTTGCCCGAATAAATGATTTATCACAATCTTCACACGAAAAAGGTTTTTCTCCAGTGTGAATTCGTAAATGTTCAGTTAAATGGCCTTTCGTAGTAAAATTTTTATCACAATGTTCACATGAAAAACGTTTTTCTCCGGTGTGAGTTATTTTATGTGTATTTAAATTGATTTTCAGTGTAAATGACTTACCACAATCTTCACACGAAAATGGTTTTTCTCCAGTGTGAGTTCGTTTGTGTTCAATTAAAGATGTCTTCAATCCAAATTTCTTATTACACTCGTCACATGAAAACGATTTTACTCCGTTGTGAATTAGTAGTTTATGTCGAGTTAAAGAACCATTCTTACTAAATGTTTTATCACAAATTTCACATATAAACGGTTTTTCTCCAGTGTGAATTCGTAAATGTTCAATTAATTTACTTTTCTGAATGAATGTTTTATCACAATCTTCACATGAAAAAGGCCTTCCTCCGGTGTGAATTCGTCGATGTAAAATTAGACTTGTTTCAATTTGAAATGTTTCATCACAGTCACTGCATGAAAAAAGTTTGTTTCCATCGTCATTTCGACATTCTAAATCATATTTATCTTCCTTGATTTCGCATTTAGGATGTAATTGTTGTTCAGGTTCCATTATTTCATTTTCTTCAAATGTTTCTTCTTTTATCATAATTTCAGTTGGATTTAATTTTTTTTCTTCGTTGATAATCAAATGATTATTTATTTCATTAATAGAATTTTCCATTTTGTTTGATGTTTTGCTCACAATTCGTAATAAATGTTTATCTTTTTGAAGCAGATACAGGATATGTTTGTTATGAATCATTATATATTCTATGGTTATGAATGCACAGACGTTAATCATGGTTTGTGGTTGGCAATAAATAAAATAAAGACATATCACATATCTACGGAAGCCTGGGTGGCTCATGATCAATTTATGAAAAAGTGGCGCTAACCTATTTGAAAATGTCAGTCGGTGATAACTATTCTTTAATTAGCCACTACCGAAACTGTCTGGAATTATTAATAATTGTATATCCGGATTTAATGATAGTAAGATAATGTTTATAATTTGTATTATAAATGTAGTTAGTTAAAAATGTAGTTAGTTAAAAATGTTTATTAGTATTATTTAAAAAATATAATGCTTTAATTAGCCTTTTCCCTAAGAAGATTAAAAAAAGATTCGCTAGATGGCAGAACTAGGGAGATAGAAATATTTTGATTTCCTGCCATCTAGCAGATCTTTTTTTAATCTTCTGAAGAAAAAGGCTAATTGAAGCATTATATTTTTTAAATAATACTAATAAACAGTTTTAACTAACTACATAATACAAATTATAAACATTATCATATTATCATTAAAGAATAGTTATCACCGACTGACATTTTCAAAAAGGTTTGTTTCCATAACCGCAAGTCACAAGTGCTTTTTTTGAAAGTTGGTTTTATACTTGTGGGTAGTACACATTTAAAAAATAAGCTAGTGTAGCGACACTTTTTCATAAATTGATCATGAACTGTTCAGGCTTCCGTACATATCTTCTATCCTAGTCAAAAGCACTGTTTGATAAAGATAAATTATATTATTAGATTTTCTTAGTTTGAATAGTTTTTGACACCTGTCTGAAACAAAAGCAAATCGATTAAAAGGCCTATTGACATATGCTGTTATTAAAAATAGAGGCAGTGATAGAGATGTATAATAATATTCTATGGTTGTGGCCGCCGTGCTGTCCCCTTAGATCATCTATTATTAGATAGACCCAACGTATACCAAGTATGTACATTTTTACTTCACAGAGAACATTAACAATGACAACAATATAATATTCAGCTGCTTCAATATTAATTCTGTGTTAAAGTTCTGAAAAATGATTAGATATTGTTTTATTTGCAAAGAATATTTTAAATTAGACATGTATTACAGATTAGTAAAATAATATTTATTAAATGGTAATTATTATGTTGTAAATACGCGCCAGGATATTATATTATATATTAAGACATGCGCATTAATAATCATGCTCTCGCATTTATTATCATTCTTAATCATCTTTGAGAGGTGATTCTCTCTTTGTTCCGTTAGTCTGCCAAATCCAACTAGTATATCTTCAAAGGATTTTCTATTTCTACCATAGAGGTTAAAAAGTAATTAGTAAATACTAATTTATTCCTCATTGAAGAACAAGAATTTATTAAAAATCATATATTTGATACAAGTGATAAAAAAGAATATTAGCCAATTAAAAAAGAACATTTTACAATGGAACATGTAGCTGTTAAAAAAGAAATACTTGAAGAAAGTGACATAATAGAATATGACCCAATTAATAAAGAACATTGTGAAATGGAACATGTAGGTATTAAAGAAGAATTACTTGAAGAAAGGGATGATAAAATGGAATATGACCCAATTAATAAAGAACATTATACAATGGAACATGTAACTGTTAAAAAAGAAATACTTGAAGAGAGTGATGAAATGGAATATGACTCAATGAATAAAGAACTTTATGCGATGGAACATGTTGCTATTAAAGAAGAAATACTTGAAGAAACTGATAAACTAGAATATGGCTCTATTAAACAAGAACCATGTACAAAAGAACACGTAGCTATTAAAAAAGAAATTATTGAAGAAACTGATTCTAAGATGGAGAATGGAGCAATTATTTTAAATGACCCGTTACAATTAAATACTCAATTAATTATTAAAGATGAAATATTTGAGGAAAATGTTTTAGAATATCATAAGAGTAAGAATGAAGAAAAATCTTTGGCGCGTGAAATTAGTGACAAAACATTTAACAGTAAGCAAAATTTAAAGATTCATAAACGAACTTCTACTTGCGAAAAATCATTTTCATGTGACGAGTGTGATAAAACATTTACGCTGAAATGCAACTTAGTTACACATAAAAGAACTCATTCTGGAGATAAACCATTTTCATGTGATTTTTGTGATAAATCATTCACTCAAAAAAGCGTTTTAATTAAACATAATCGAATTCATACTGGAGAACGACCTTTTTCATGTGAAGTGTGCAATAAATCATTTGCTGAAAAAAGCTATTTAATACGGCATAAACGAATTCATACTGGAGAAAAGCCTTTTTCATGTGAAATGTGTGATAAAACATTTACTGAAAAATGTGCTTTAATTAAACATAATCGAATTCATACGGGAGAAAAGCCTTTTTCTTGTGAAATTTGTGATAAAAAATTTAGTGACAGACATTATTTAACTGAACATAAACGAACTCATACTGGAGAAAAACGTTTTTCATGTCAAGTGTGTGATAAATCATTTACTATAAATAGCCATTTAGTTACACATAAACGAACTCATACTGGAGAAAAACCATATTCATGTAAGATTTGTGATAAATCATTTGCTCAAAAATGTGTTTTAATTAAACATAATCGAATTCATGCCGGAGAATAACTTTCCGTTTCATGTGAAATTTAAGTTAATCGATAATTTTTATATTTTAGTTGCTTAGTTACTAGTTAATAATGTTATAATCATGGAGGTTAGAGAGAAGGAGAACGATCGCTGTAGGAAATAGTCTCCCAGAAATACGGACAAAATAAGTGAGGCGCTGCGATCGCTAAGTTGTCTCAATAAAAGCGGGCTGTTGTTAAATTTGTACATTATGCAACTATCTTCACCTAATTATACTCATAAACAACTAACTTCGCAGATACTACTTACCGACGAATTTTCAGAGACAGGCGCGCTAATGTTTTAGCGCGTAGCGATCGTTCTCCTTCTCTCTAACCTCCATGGTTATAATAATCTATGAAATATTACTAACCATTGTTGCTTTTTTATTTGTCAAATATTCATGTAATTATTTTTGGTGATTAATAAAAACCTACAATTAAAATTAGTTTTTGTTTTCAATCCTTTCTACCCTAGTACACCACAAGATTTACAAAGATTTTTTTGGCATTTTCGGAATTGACATATATTCAAGTATATTCTCTGAGATTTTCTAGTTGATTCGATAAATATTCACGAAGATAAACGCGTCAAAAAAAATTTTAACTGACAATCAGTGTAAACGTCTTTTGAAACATTCTCCGAAACATTTGACCAATCGATTTCGAATTTTTACATTATCTTCTTAGATATTTTCCCCAGGTATTATTCGAAGGAATACGATTTCTGATATTTATTTCAATATTTTGGACTACTTTGAATTTGGAAATTTTTAATATTTTTTTGGAAGCCGTCATTTTGTCAAAAATCATGATTTTGTTTATCAATATCTGTATTCATCAACCGACTAAAGAAATTTTCTGGATTTTTTCAATATGGACAATCCGAATCAGAGATATATACCGGCACTTACCCTCCTTTTGTTCACAATTTCGTTTAACCTCTAAATTTATCAATGTTTCTCTACAATATTATGCATAAAAACTTCTCTCTTGAACCATTTCTATCTATTAGATCTAAGATCTAAGCATACATAGAAACAAAATCATACTAGCCCCCTTTCCTCCAAAATATTCCACAGGAAGCGCTGGCGTCCATTTTATTGTCCCTACCATGACTACGCACACAACAAATAGGAGCTCTAAAGATAAGCACTATCCTCCAGCCAGGTCTGCATTTTTGTATTAGGATATTACGGGAGAAATATCTGACGAATTTTCAGAATGCCTCAAACACCCTACCCAAAAATATCTACCAGCTTTCGGGATAAAACTTCATTAGACTTAGAAAACTTCATATCTATGCGGAATGTCATTTATTGTTTATTAAAATTTCTAAAACTACAGATAAGAAAAAATATATACAAAAATACTCTAAAGCTTGGGAAACAGATTCAGACTTGAAAGGTAAAGTTATTCTATTATATTTTTGTAATTTATAGAAAGGACTAGGATGTTCGCAGTTAGTTGAATGACCACTTAAATGTTTAACTTTGAATTCAAACAGAAAAAACGTTATTTTTAACCTCCTGATCCTGTTTATAATAAATTACGATAAAAAATATTAAATTTAAAACATTAAACTCTACATTTAATCATTTATAATCGTTTAGGGGTTTTTGGTTGGAGCTCTAGAGAGAAAAAATTTTGAGAGTTGGGAACACTGGGCCCAACGTATATCAAGTATGTATATTTTTGCTTCACAGAAAAGATTAACAAAGACAACAATATAATATTCAAATAGCTGACAGAGAAACACAATAACATAGAATGGTAATCAATGTTTACTGTTTGTTTAATTAATTCTGTGTTAAAGTTCTGAAAAATGATAAGATATTGTTTAATTTGCAAGAAATGTTTTAAAGTAGACATAGTTATCACATGTTAGTAAAGTTTCATTAATAAATAATTTAATAATATAATAATTTATTAAATGGCAATTATTATGTTGTAAATACGCGCCAGGATAATATATTATTATATTTGCACATTAATAATTATGCTCTCACATTTATTATTCTTCTCAATCTTCTATGAGAGGAGATTCTCACTCTATTCCATTAGTTTGCCATATCTAGCTAGTATATCTTCAAAGGATTTTCTATTATTACTAATATAAAACAAATGGCGAGTAATTCATTCCATAAAGTAAATAGTAAATACTAATTAATACCTCATTGAAGCACAAGAACTTATTAAAAATCATATATTTGATAAAAGTGATAAAAAAGAATATTAGCCAATTAAAAAAGAACATTTTACAATGGAACATGTAGCTGTTAAAAAAGAAATACTTGAAGAAAGTATAGAATATGTAGCTATTAAAGAAGAATTACTTGAAGAAAGTGATAAAATGGAATATGACCCAATTAAAAAAGAACAAAGTACAATGGAACATGTTGCTATTAAAGGAGAAATACTTGAAGAAACTTATAAAATGGAATATGACTCAATTAAAAAAGAACAAAGTACAATGGAAGACGTAGCTGTTAAAGAAGAAATACTTGAAGAAACTGATTCTAAGATGGAGCATGGAGCAATTATTTTAAATGACCCGTTACAATTAAATACTCAATCAATTATTAAAAATGAAATATTTGACGAAAATGTTTTAGATGAAGAAAAATCTTGGGCGCGTGGAATTAGCGATAAAACCTTTAACCGTAAGCAAAATTTAAACATACTTAAACGAACTTATACTGCCGAAAAATCGTTTTCATGTGATGTGTGTGATAAAACATTTACGCTGAAATGCAATTTAGTGACACATAAAAGAATTCATACTGGAGAGAAACGATTTTCATGTGATTTTTGTGATAAATCATTCACTCAAAAAAATGATTTAATTAAACATAATCGAATTCATACCGGAGAAAGGCCCTTTTCATGTGAAGTGTGCAATAAATCATTTGTTGAGAAAAGCTATTTAATTCGGCATAAACGAATTCACACCGGAGAAAAACCGTTTTCATGTGAAGTGTGTGGTAAATCATTTACTCTAAAAAACCATTTAATTACACACAAACGAACTCATACTGGAGAAAAACCATATTCATGTAAAATTTGTGATAAGTCATTCACTCAAAAATGTGTTTTAATTAAACATAATCGAATTCATACGGGAGAAAAACTTTCCGTTTCATGAGTTAATCGATATAGACCTTTTCATTTTAAAAAGTGATTACTTTTTGTTTCGGGCAGTTTGAAAAAAAAGTAATGTGATAAAATGAATAACAAATATCTTGGTATCTTTGTCCAACTTATTACTGTCTGTACGAAACAATGACGAATCGTAATTGAAATGAAAAGGTCTATTTTTTATATTTTAGTTGCTAAGTTACTAATTAATAATGTTATAATTATGTATCATTATCATTAATAAAAACATATAATTGAACTTAATTTTTGTTCTCAATCTTTACTACCTTAATCAACTAGCTAAAAGTATAACTTTGTAATGGCTACTTCAATTATTGACAAATATTTTTTATTTAATTGTTCCTCATTAAACATTAATTTCTTTAAAACATCAGGTTGTAAACCATGATCCATGTTATTATCTGCTGTGAAAATATTCAATTCATATTTATACCATGTATACTCAATGTCAAAAAAAATGCTCGTTTTAAAACATTCTGAGTGTTACTATTATAACAAAACATATGATGAGTACGCTTAGAATGTTTTAACTCTCATTTTTTTTGACATTGAGTATATATGTGAATTATATATAGTATATTAAGTTTAGTCCCAAGTTTGTAACGCTTAAAAATAATGATGCTAGGAAAAAAATTTTGTCATAGGTGTTCATAGAATCACCTAATTAGTCCATTTCCGGTTGTCCGCCCGTCTGTCGACACGATAACTCAAAAACGAAAAAAGATATCGAGCTGAAATTTTTACAGCGTACTCAGGACGTAAAAAGTGAGGTCAAGTTCGTAAATGAGCATCATAGGTGTCTTGGGTCCGTAGGACCCATCTTGTAAACCGTTAGAGATAGAACAAAAGTTTAAATGTTCCTTATCAAAAATTAAACAACTTTTGTTTGAAACATTTTTTCGTAAACATCACTGTGTACCCGTGAGGGCGCCAATTAGGCGGAAATTTTATAATATGTACTATACTTGATTATCATTTATGTATGTGTCACATGTATGTATATGTAATGTGATAAAGAAATCAACACTGACTATGCATGGTATTTCAACAATTAACTCAGTCAATTGTTTGTTTTCACTTGTTGTATATAAGGTTTTAACACATGGAAGAAAGCCGTACAAATATACTTCACCGTAACTTCCCATTTTTCCCGTCGCATTTAATTCTCACCTGTATAAAACTGAAGGTGTGGTGTTTAAATTTACTCTTACATGTAGGAACCTTTTCATCATGATTCCTGGTAAGTCATTTCATCCGTCAAATTTTAGCATGGGTTAAATGGTCTACTCAGGTAGTAAGAATTGAGAACAACAACTAAGTTCAATTGTAGGTTTTTATTAATGATAAAAAATAATTACTTGAATCACAGATTATAATTTATTACATAAATAAAAACTATAATATGTGACTTGAATATCTGACAAATAAACAAAACAACAATTGGTTAATAACTTGGTAGCATCAGACAAGGTATGCTCTTATGCAATGCAGGAGTAGGATGGGGACATTCTCTTACTCTCTCACTCGGTACCCACTCACCACCATATTGCTTATGTCATATTTGTTGACAGTAAATATGTAAAAAAATTATTAAACAAATAAACATGAAGGTTATAAGAAGGAGAACGATCGCTATAGAAAATATTGTCCCCGAAATATGGATAAAATAAGTGAGGCGCTGCGATCAATACGTAGTATCAATAAAAGCGGGCTGTTGTGCGCTAATTTGAAATGATATATCAATTTGTATATTATGCAACTAACTTCATCTACTTGTACTCATAAACAGCTAACTTCGCAGATAATACTTCTTGATGACAGCGCGGCTGGTGGCTGAAAAATGAACTATAAATTCTACAAATTTTCAGGGACAGACGCGCTAATGCTTTAACACGTAGCGATCGTTCTCCTTCTTTATAACCTTCATGGTAAATATGTAAAAAAATTATTAAACAAATAAACATGAAGCATATAGGCAGGAGAACGATCGCTATAGAAAATATTGTCCCCGAAATATGGATAAAATAAGTGAGGCGCTGCGATCAATACGTAGTATCAATAAAAGCGGGCTGTTGTGCGCTAATTTCAAATGATACATTCAACTTCACAGATACTACTTCTTGATGACAGCGCGGCTGGTGGCTTAAAAATGAACTATAAATTCTACAAATTTTTAGGGACAGGTACGTTAATGCTTTAGTACATAGCGATCTTTCTCCTGTTCTATAACCTTCATGCAAATAAATCAACTTGACAGTTCGAATGTAAACAAACAATCAATATGGCGGTAACTTAGTACCGTGTGAGAGAGATTACCGAGAGTGAGAGCATTCCCCCACCCTACGCCTATCTGCACATAGAGCATACCTTGTCTGATTCTACCAAGGTTAATAACATTTCTTACATTATAACATTATAAATTAGAAACAAAGCAAACTAAAAAATAAAAATTATCTAAAAACTAAACACCCTTCTCGAATATGAATTCGTTTATGTGTAACTAAATGATTTTTCTGTATAAATGTTTCATCACACAGTTCACATGAAAAAGGTTTTTCTCCAGTATGAGTTCGTTTATGTTCTGTTAAATAATATTTGTTACAAAAATTTTTATCACAAATTTCACATGAAAAACGTCTTTCTCCAGTATGAGTTTTTTTATGTTCAGTTAAATAATGCCTTTCACTAAATTTTTTATCACAAATTTCACATGAAAAGGGCTTTTCTCCTGTATGAGTATGAATTCGATTATGTTTAATTAAATTGCATTTCAACGTAAAAGTTGTATCACATATTTCACATGAAAAAGGTTTTTCTCCAGTATGAGTTCGTTTATGTCGATTTAAATAGCTTTTCTCAGCAAATGATTTATTGCACACTTCACATGAAAAGGGTTTTTCTCCGGTATGAATTCGATTATGTTTAATTAAAACGCTTTTTTGAGCAAATGTTTTATCACAAAATTCACACGAAAAAGGTTTATCTCCAGTATGATTCCGTTTATGTGTCACTAAATTGCATTTCAGCGTAAATGTTTTATCACACACGTCACATGAAAAAGGTTTTTCGCCTGTAGACGTTTTTTCATGTTCATTCAAATTTTGCTTACTGTTAAATGTTCTGTCGCTAATTTCACACGTCAAAGATTTTTCTTCATTCTTACTCTTATGATATTCTAAAACGTTTTCGCCAAATGTTTCATTCTTAATAATTGATTCAGTATTTAATTTTAACGGGTCATTTAAAATAATTGCTCCATGTTCCATCATAGAATCAGTTTCTTCAAGTATTTCTTCTTTAATAGCTACGTGTTTCATTGTACTTGGTTCTTTTTTAATTGAGTCATATTCCATTTTATCAGTTTCTTCAAGTATTTCTTCTTTAACAGTTACATGTTCCATTGTATGATGTCCTTTATTAATTGAGCCATATTCTATTTCATCAGTTTCTTCAAGTATTTCTTCTTTAACAGCTACATGTTCCATTATACAATGTTCTGGTTCATATTCTATTTTATCACTTTTATCAATCATATCATTTTTAATAAGTTCTTGTTCTTCACTGAGAAATAAATCGGTATTTACGTTAAGAAATGAATTACTCGCCATTTGTTTTATATTGGTAGAAGATCCCTACTTAACAAAGGGACAATCGTACAAAGACTGCTCGCAAATAAATTGTTTAGATTTCTGCAATAAAATTATAATATTATAACAACCTGTTTTTTAAATTATATTACTAATAATTTACTTGTTCTCAGTTTTAAGAATTTACTTTAGATTAGTTTAGATATCTATAAAATATAATAAAATAAAAATATTTATTATTATTATGGAAGTCATGGGAGTTAGCATGAAATTACTTTAGTTGACAGTTAATATGTCAACCGCTGGACACATTTGACATTTCCCATGATGTACTTTATAGACATAGAATGTTATACAGATGTAATGTTTTGCCATAATAGGGTATTATCGTTAGTCAAAAATAAATCATGAAATTTGAAAAAAGTTAAAATTTATGTAAAAATATACTTAAATATTCTGATTTCGAGCCATAAAAGTACATTTTTCTTTTAAAATATTAAAATTAAAAATCGTAATTTTTAAACTGTATATCACGTGACCTAAAACGCGAGTAAGCCCTGCTGTGATGTCATAGCGGTATGAGCCATAGACCATCAATTAGTTCAATGTAGACAGCTGGGTATAATATATACATAGATAAGTATTTATATTTATATTATAATCAGATTTCTATGAATATATCTTTCAAACTTATGTGTTATTTCGTATAGTGATACCCATATTACGTCAACAAACTGGATGCCCGCGTTTTTGACAGTTTAAAAAAGGTTTAAAATTTAATTTAAGTTTTTGGCAAGAAAGCGCGTGTATTTTTCCGAAATAAATTTTTGGTGGCTTTTTATTAGCAAAATCAACATTTTGAAGTACTTTTTCAAAAATAGTGGAATACCCTATTATGGCTGTTAATTATATGCTATTTATATAGTGATTTAGGCTAGCTATATTTGGATATATTATTTTTGACTTATTTTGATAACTACAAATTTTTTTCTAATATCTAATAAAATACCTTTTAATAAATATTGATGTGTTTCTGAATGTAATTCCGCAAATGTTATTTTACACGAATTTCTTAAGGCAAAACAAACATTAAAAAGGAACGGGGAATTAATAAAGCAAAGGGAAATTTGGATGACTAAATTGGAAATTTCGGAAACAATACTCACATCAAGAAAATCATCCTTTTAAAATAATGAGAGTTATCGGCTATCACAATAAGAACACTATAAAATAGATATTCTATAATCGATCTATAATCTTTTTATTCAATGAAAATGATCAGCTGGATGACATGATCAAATGTTCATTTTTTAACTACCGCGGCGCTGAGATCATAAAAATATTCTAAGATAATTTTTTTTTTAATGTAATCAACTTATTTGTGACCTAGAGATCTACTAATTTAAAACAAATGGCGAGTAATTCAATTCATAACTTAAATACTGATTTATTCTTCATTGAAGGGCAAGAACTTATAAAAAATGAATATGACCCAATTAATAAAGAACATTGTGAAATGGAACATGTCGTCGTTAAAGAAGAAATACTTGAAGAAACTGAAAAAATGGAATATGGCTCAATCTCAATTAAAAAAGAACAAAGTACAATGGAACATGTAGCTGTTAAAGAAGAAATACTTGAAGAAACTGATTCTATGATGGAGCATGGAGCAGATATTTTCAACGACCCGTTACAGTTAAATACTGAATTAATTATTAAAGATGAAATATTTGACGAAAATGTAAAATATGATAAGAATGAGGAAAAATCTTTGACTTGTAAAATTAGTGATAACACAACATCTAACCGACAGCAAAATTTAAATAAACATAGACCATTTTCATGTGAAGTGTGTGATAAATCATTTTCTTATAAAGTTGTTTTAATGAAACATATGCGAACTCATACTGGAGAAAAACCATTTTCATGTGACGAGTGTGATAAAACATTTACGATGAAATGCAATTTAATTACACATAATCGAACTCACACTGGGGATAAACCGTTTTCATGTGAAATTTGTGATAAATCATTTACTCAAAAAAGTGGTTTAATTAAACATAATCGAACTCATACTGGAGAAAAACCTTTCTCATGTGAAGTGTGTGATAAATCATTTAATCAAAAATGCGCTTTAATTAAACATAATCTAACGCATACTGGAGAAAAACCGTTTTCATGTGAAGTGTGTTATAAGTCTTTTAGTCTAAAAAACCAGTTAACTCGACATAAAATAACTCATACTGGTGAAAAACTATTTTCATGTGAAATTTGTGATAAAACATTTACGCTAAAATGCAATTTAGTTACACATAAACGAAATCATACTGGCGATAAACCATTTTCATGTGGAATTTGTGATAAATCATTCACTCAAAAATGCGTGTTAATTAGACATAATCGAATTCATGCTCATATGGGAGAAAAGCCCTTTTCATGTGAAATTTGTGATAAAAAATTTAGTGACAGGCATTATTTAACTGAACATAAAAAAATTCACACTGGAGAAAGACGTTTTTCATGTGAAATTTGTGATAAAAATTTTTGTAACAAATATTATTTAACAGAACATAAACGAACTCATACTGGAGAAAAACCTTTTTCATGTGAATTGTATGATAAATGCTCATAAAATCGTTACTTAGTTACTAATTAATAATGTTATAATAATATATGAAATGTTATTAATAACCATTGTTTTTTTATTTGTCAGATATTCGAGTTATTACTTTTGGTCATTAATAAAAAACATATAATTGAACTTCGTTTTTGTTTTCAATCTAAAATACTTACCCTCGGTCAGGCAAAACCAAGTTAGTTTAACATTTGAAAATATAAATAAGACACAATTAATAATTGCTCCTTCGCGCTACAATTTAAATTACGTAAATAATATTTTTAGACATCAGATGTCAGCTCACAGGCTCATTTCAGGATAAGGAGCATGGAGGTTAGAGAGAAGGAGAACGATCGCTACGCGCTTAAGCATTAGCGCGTCTGTCCCTGAAAATTTGTAGAATTTATAGTTCATTTTTCAGCCACCAGCCGCGCTGTCGTCGGTAAGTAGTATCTGCGAAGTTAGCTGCTTATGAGTACAAGTAGATGAAGTTAGTACCATTCAAATTTATAAAGTAGTATAGATAAATTTATAAAGTAGAATAGACAATTTATAATTTATTCCTTAGTAAATAATAATAATAATTTCATTATTTGCTTTTTTTCTTTCCTTTGAATGATATTATATACACGTATATTAAACATTGATAGATCATTTGAAATAAGCGCACAACAGCCCGCTTTTAATGAGATAACTTAGCGATCCCAGCGCCTCACTTATTTTGTCCATATTTTGGGGACAATATTTTCTATATCTTTATAACCTCCATGATCATACATATCTAGATATCTTCTACTAATATAAAATAGAAGATTGATTGATTTTAACCCAATTAAAAAAGAATATTGTACAATGGAACACGTAGCTATTAAAGAAGAAATACTTGAAGAAAGTGATGAAATAGAATATGGCTCAATTAATAAAGGACATCATGCAATGGAACATGTAACTGTTAAAGAAGAAATACTTGAAGAAACTGATAAAATGGAATATGACTCTGTTAAAGAAGAAATACTTGAAGAAACTGATTCTATGATGGAACATGGAGCAATTATTTTAAATGACCCGTTAAATATTAAAGATGAAATATTTGACGGAAACGTTTTAGACAAAACATTTAACCGAAAGCAAAATTTGAATGAAACTTCTACAGGTGCAAAACCTTTTTCATGTGACGTGTGTGATAAAACATTTACGTTGAAATGCAATTTAGTGACACATAAACGAACTCATACTGGAGAGAAACCATTTTCATGTGAAATTTGTGATAAATCATTCACTCAGAAAAGCGTTTTAATTAAACATAATCGAATTCATACTGGAGAAAAACCCTTTTCATGTGAAGTGTGTGATAAATCATTTGCTGAAAAAAGCGATTTAATTCGACACAAACGATCTCATACTGGAGAAAAACCGTATTCATGTGAAATTTGTGATAAAAATTTTTATAACAAACATTATTTAACTGAACATAAACGAACTCATACTGGAGAAAAACCATTTTCATGTGAAGTGTGTGATAAATCATTTTCTTATAAAATCGTTTTAATAAAACATAAACGAATTCACACCGGAGAAAAACCGTTTTCATGTGAAGTGTGTGATAAATCATTTACTCTAAAAAACCATTTAATTACACATAAACGAACTCATACTGGTGAAAAACCATTTTCATGTGAAATTTGTGATAAATCATTTACTCAAAAATGTATTTTAATTAAGCATAATCGAATTCATACTGGAGAAAAACCTTTCTCATGTGAAATTTGCAATAAATCATTTATTGAAAGGAGCAGTTTAATTCGACATAAACGAACTCATACCGGAGAAAAACCTTTTTCTTGTGAAATTTGTGATAGATCGTTTACTCAAAAAAGTGTTTTAATTAAACATAATCAAATGCATACTGGAGAAAAGCCATTTTAAAGTTTGCTATTGATTTATAAAATATCTCGATGTATTTTTATTTGTAAGACGATGTATTATAGATAAAGTTTATGCTAGGTACTATAATTTTAAGATGTTCTATAATAATATTACATATTGTAAACTAACGATTAATAAACTATGTAATTTTGACTTGAAGGGTTTCATGGAAATTATTTTGGAGTTTACTCCTTAAGAATCGATTCACATATAAGGCATCCGAGCAGGGGCGGATTTATGCGTAGGCAAAGTAGTCATGTGCCTACGGCGGCAAAAAAAATGGGGCGGCAAAAAATTCGTTTCAATTATTAAAAATTTTGGATCGTTTAAAATGAGTGATGGTAGACAACGACTAAGCGGGTATCAATACTCTAAATTAAGAAAAGAGAAAGAAGAGAAATTGAAAAAAGATGTTGATTCATCGAGAAAAATCAACGACTTTTTCAAATCGTCAACAAAAGAGGTTGAATTATCGGATGAATTCACCATCCCCGTTCAAGGTTAACCGTCCCCGTTCAAAGTTGCACCAGGTGTATCCGATGATCGATGTCGCTGTTAGAATGTTTACTTGCACTGCAGTAGCAAATTGTACTGCGGAACGTTCATTTTCATACTTGAAACGTATCAAAACTTATTTGCGTTCCACGATGAAAGAGAACAGACAATTCTTTGGCTATAATGTGTATTGAAGTTGAAACTTTGCTACAAGTTGATCTGAACAAAATCATCGATATATTTGCTGTTGAAAAAGTCCGGCGTAAAAATGTACATTGAAATAATTTAAAAATGAATTGTTTTTTTTGTTTTGTAAACCGTATTTTTCAATTTCCAAATAAATAAAACAGATTTTTGTTGATAAAAAAAGGCGGCACTTTGATGCCTGCCTATGGGCGGCAAATTCGTAAATCCACTCCTGCATCCGAGATTAAAAAAATTTAAAGAATAAAACTAGTGATCGAATAATCTTGTTACGTTTTTGGTACGCAACCTAACGTATGCATCTTTCACTTTTTAAAAACCCGTGCGTATAAATTGTATACTTGTGTGCTGTCGACAAAGCATCTATTGTGTGAAACTGACAATAACTGGACGGACACAACACACCATACAACACTTAAGAATTCCAATCGTGCGTCGATGTTGACACATACAATTTTTTTATAGTTTTATTGGAATGTGACAGGACAGTGAATTCAAAAATAAAAAATTACACAAATTTTATTTTTAAAAAAAATACATCAATAGAAAAACATTTTTATTCATAATAATCATAACAATGTAGACATAAAATGTTAGGACAAAAATGAATCGATCGACTAATATTAAGCGATAATATGTATAGAACGCAACACAATTTGACCCACTAAACTCAGTATTGGAAGTATAATAATGGACGTTAGTATAACACATAATAACGATACAAAGGCCACTTGACAAACAAATATAAATGTTTTTAAATAAAAATCATAACGATCTTCTGTATCAACGATTTCAATCGTTTTATCGATAATGAAACGGCATACGTATAAGCCAACATCCAATACTGGCACTAAATTATATAGTAACATTGCAATTGTGATAAAAGCTGATGATGTATTCATGTACATAACTGATAGTAGGGCAGAAAATGTAAGTGCACTGAAAAAGAACATAAGTGAAATTTACAATATTTAAAAAAACCCCCGACAAATGCTTTGAGTACGGAACCCTAAATTCGTACTTTAAATATGGCTGCTAAGAACACTCTTCATGAAATTACTAATACTTAACAAACCCGGAAAAAAGTGAGGAAACAGCACCGATTTGTATGAAACTTTTTCTACCGTGTTTATAGAACCCCAAGGAACCTTTAGCCAACTTAACCTAGTCAAAGAGGGGCATAGGGATCTAGCCGTAGGCATATGTAGCCCAAATTATATACCAAATGGGTATATGCCATCTAGTAAATATTTTTGATTGCTGAATACGAATTCAGATCTCAGATTTCACTAATTCTGTCACGTATTTCAAAAATCATGCCATTTCTGACCCGAAATTCAACTTTTTGGCACAAAAACGGAAAACTAAGTATTTATCGTCCAAACTTATCTAGGAGATATTTTTGGTCGCTGATTACAAATTTGGTGTCAGATAAACGGATTCTTTCATTTTTTTGGCATAAGAACGGCAAACTAAATGTTTATAAAAAATGACACGATTTTTGGAAGGCATCATAGAATCCGTGTAATCGGACATCGGATTCGTATACTGTGGTCAAAGTCGACAAATACTTAGTTTTTATGCCAAAAAAGTGATTTTCAAGGCCAAAAATGGCACGATTTTCGGAATACGTGACAAAATTCGTTAATCAGACATTCATAATCAGTGACCAAAAATCCTAGATAATTGAACGTAAAATACCATATCGTATTTTCTGGGAGAAGTCTAAAACAGATTCGACTTCAGCCTGTTACATTAGCGCTATAACCCCCTAATTTTTGTTATTTTATCTCTCTGATTTTTTAAAAAATAACTGAATTCCGTTTTTTTTTTAAACTACTATTTTTCTCCAAATTATCGCGTTGAAAAGCCGGACGGGTTAATTTTTTTTAATATGAAAATTCCAGCCTGTTTTAACATAATATTGTATACATACCAGTTTGGATTAAGTTTACATGATTGATAACACGCAATTGGTTTTCGAATGTGAAATAATACTTTAATAAGTGGTGAATTTTTATCCAAAAAACATTGTACACATTTCGGATCCTCAAAATCAATTGGTAAATTAGGTAATGCATGAAAAGTTGGTGAATCGAGTGGACACTCAATTTCATTATATTCCGATGAACCATTGATCATTTTTTCATCACCATTTACCGATTTCCAATCACCACATGGAAGTGAATGTTCGTTTTTCAACTTAGTTCCACGTTTTCTTAATATCTCAGCAAGTGAAACTGGTAACGAATGATATTTGTCACTAAAAATTTTATTTTTAATAAATATGTAGAATTAACTAGAGAATTTTTAAACTTCTTCGATAAAACGTAAAATTTGTTTATCATTTCATGAAATTATTTATAATTTTGAAAGTTGGGAGAATAGAATAGTCAAAAGTTGTAAAAACAAAATATTATTTGGACAATTCTGGAAGAAAATATTGTTTTTTAGAAAAGTAGAACAAATTAAAGTTAATTTAAAAAAAATACTCAAAGGAGGCACAGAAGTGCCGAACGTCTTTAAATGAGTTGGTAGAACAAATGAATGTAAACGTGATATGGGTGCCGGTACACAGAGACTTTCTATTGAATTGTGAAGTCAGCGATATTTATGCCAGATATTTATGTGTTTTTACAAGTTTGGCTACTCTATGAAGGAAATATTGCGAATAATTATAAGTATAAACATGGCGGTAAATCTAACATTCTTGTTTTTAGGTAGAAGGTTCCAAAAAAACACTTACCCTATTGCCGAAGTATCCATATTGCCCTCCATCTACGCTATTACTGAATACGTTTTTTTTTTTCAAATATTTTATCCAAAAGTTGTATAGATTAATTATTATTATTTTTATTAATTGTAAATAGACGAAATTCAAATAAAAATATTGAAAGGAAAAATAAAAACATAAATACTTGACATTTAAATAAAAATAAAAAATTAAATTTTAATCACAGCTTGTTATTAAAAAATTTGTATGTTACCCCGAACAACCCAATATAATAAATATCGAATTTTTGATTTAAAATTTGAATTGTAAACAAATTCAATTTTTTCACAATCACAAATAAATCTGTTGGTTCTATCGGAAATTTCGATTGTTGATTCAACGAAACAAAAATAATTTTATTTTTTGGAATTTTTTTTATAAATAAATGTTTATCAAGAATTATATTGCACTCTTCTGTAATTCCATTTAAAATTAAATTTAACTTATCACTTCTTCCGGTGATAATTTTATACAGGGTGTCATATAAAAGGTCTGTACAAAGCTCTATCGGACATTATCCGAGAATATTTTTAAGATTTCAGTCCTGATACTCCAATAAATTTAGTCTTTCAAAATGTATAAACTTAAAAATTGATGTTTATATACAGGGTGGGTCATTTTAATCTATAATGGCTAGAATCTACATTGACTATTAAACCAACCCGAAAAACTAGGTCCAATCTGATATTAGAACATGATGCCCTCCATCAAACTTTATAATTTTTGTTATCAATGAAGTTATTTTTTGATTGGTTAACTACAAAACGGGCTATTAGCCATTATAGATTGAAATGATCCACCCTGTATATAACGTAAAATTTTATTCTCTACAACTTTTATTCTATGCGTTTTTCTTAAAAATATAAAGATGTATTTTCATGCTAACGCTTGACTCTGAGCTTGATTGTCTAATTAGGTCGCGTGGTCAGTTTAGGCCGTACTGTCATAACTAGATCTATTATGATCTCAGTATTACCTTTATTTTTTTATCAAAAGAAATCATCGGAGATATCCTGATATATAATACAATCTCATGAAAGAAATAGCTACTCCATATTAAGTACAAGCCGTGACCAAATCTACCCCTTCTCTAAAAGAAAAAAGTTGAAGGATCTAAAATAATAAATCAAAATTCAAAAGAAAAGTATATTTTCAATATCGCTTCTTCTTAATACAAAAATTTCTTCTTCTTTTTTTTTAAATATAAATTACAATTTTAAAATTACGTTAGCTAACGAGAAAACTAAAGCACTAAAAGAATAAACCACGCATTCTACGTCCCATCCCTTGTCTATCGTATAATACATTAAATTTATTCACAAATTGATTAATATCGTTGCAACCTTTAGTAATTGTACCCAAATACGTCATTAAACCCACATCGTTGCATTGCTAAAAGAAAAAAGGAAAAATTAGTAACTGTTTTAATGTGGTGTCTCTATTCTAAAATTATAGCTCTTTGCGAAATACAGTGTTATATGTCGGATTCAGCGGGTCATAATACGTCGAAATACATTCTTTGTTCGATAGGACCTGTAAATGCATACGAAACCCACTCAGCGCCTACATTAATAGTTATTCTATTATAGTATTTCTAAAACGGAAATTCAAATTTTTATACGGACGTGACATAGTACGGTATTGTCAAATTTGTTGACATACTGTATGATATTAATTACTTACATTTTATATGGTATTTCATTAAATTATACTATTCTACGACTTTTTATTAGAAAATTTAATAATAACCAGTGTAAATTCTGTGTTGTAAATTCATTTTTTTAAAGTGTAAGTTATACATTGAACTGTCAAAATTTGACAGTTCACGTACTTATACGTCATCAATAGACAGCGCCAAAAGACTGCGTTTAAATATCTCAAAATTATAATGTATTTTAAATATTATTTTACACTTAAATACAGCATGTTTAAGCAGTATTTATATTTTTTACTTATAACGGTGTAAACAATGAATTAAAAATATAAAAGAAATACATGAATATTCCCTATTAGCTCTTTGCGAAATACAGTGTTATCTTTCGGATTCAGTGGGTCAAAATACACTCCTTGTTCGGTAGGACCTGTAAATGCATACGAAACCCATTCAGCGCCTACACTAATAGTTGTAGAATTTAATAGAACTAACATGAAATTGCATGAACTACACCTAGAAGGAACTGGCATAAATAAACTCCCACAAATAGAATGTCCCTTGAAAGATATAATTAAAAAGCTATTTAAATTAAAATAGAATCCCACATTGCTACAAAGTACAAAAAAAAATATGTCTCAAATTAAATAAACTTACATTATAAAAATCTTGTCGAAAAGCTAAACTTTGTATAACAGGTAATCGATGACTAAGTGAATACGCTTCACGTAATATTTCATGATTTAATTTTAAATTACCAGATTGTACAGCATGCATATAAGCTAAAACCAGTTTAACACGTGAATGTAACATTTTTATAGCACTATGTTGTGCGGTTAAATGCTCAGCAACTAATGAGCTTTCACCAGCTTCATTTGATGACATTCGTGCTACATGATCTACACCAATACGTTCTGCTTCTTCCGTTGCGAGTGTATATGTTAATGAGACAAATAACATTGTGGCTTCACCACCGATTAAATCGATAACAGATTCGTAAAATGTAATTGGTAATTGCTAAAATGTAAAACAAATAAAATTAGTTTATTTGGCAGTTTTTCAAGCAGAATCTTTAAGATTTCAGTGAGGCGCATATCAACATTTTCTCAGGTAATCAGGCGGTACTTCAGGCACTTAAGTCGTCAAGATTCCAATCAAGAATAGTCTAAGAATAATGCTCCGAGGAACTGAATCCCCTTGCACTGAACAACATTGTCGGACTGATCTTTGTATCAGGCCACTCTGAAGTTAAAGGGAATGAAGCAGCGGACTCCTTAGCACGAGAGGGGTGATCTCAAACGCCTCTTTTACCTGAGCCGGTCATTCCCATAGCAAGATGCTCCGTAATTTACCGAATAAATGAGTGGCTATGACATGTCCTAACTGTATTTAACTGAAACAATGTCGATATCCTTCATAACATGAGGATATCTGATCATCCCACCTGTAGGGTTTGCATCGAGGACGATGTAACCTTCTTTAGAATGTTTAGGTATGAAACCTTGGATCAATCAATCATGAGAGAAATCTTGGCCTCACCCGCTTAAAATAGCATCTCTTACCCGGAGTCGTCTCGCATTCGGGCGACAGGTTATTACCCCTCTAATGTTTTATTATTATTATTCTATTTTTTCTTCAAATATACAATGATATTCCCTCAAAATTCCTTTACGATTTCTCACTTTTCCCTGATTGTTTTTGAATTTTGTACAGATTAAACCCACATTGGAGTTTAACGTCATTAGAAGATAGAATTTTTCAGGATAATTTCGAAAGTAGTTGTAAAGGATAATTTAAAATTTACTTACTCCTTCGTTACGCGATAAAGGATTCAATTTCATTAGAACAGGACATTCGTTTATTTCGCATATTTGTTTATGAATTTTAATATCTCCATCATCGGGGGCATCTCCAGTTGTGTACCATCCAAGAAAATCCATATCACTGAAGACTTGTTTAACTACATAGAAAGAAAAATAGATTTATTGCAAAATTTTGTCCCCAAACAAATTTTTTTAAATCGAAACAGTTTCAATAAGTTTAAAAATTTCGCTAACAGGCATAGAATGCGGTGTAGGTAAAAGTTATTATTTTTAATCGACGATTTCAGAGTATTTGGGTCCGAAACCTTGGATCCATCGATTCTAGGAGAGGTCCCGATGCAGGATTCTTGGTCTAGGTTGTCTTGAGAACAACCTGTCGTAGAAAGACGTCTCGTCTTCGGATGACAGGTCGGTCTCAAGGAGGGCACAGAGGATTCTTGGTCTAGGTGCTAGAGTCCCACTTACGGTACCCTTCTATTGTTTTATTATTATTATTCAATCGACGATAGGAAGCATTCCGGAATATTATTCCAGGTATCAAAAATGAATGCCTCAGGACATTTTCGCCTTTCTAGCTCTTCTAAGTCACTACTAGTCTACAAAGATTTAACTTTTTTGTATTCTTACATTGTTCCTCCTTAATATTGTAATAATCTCGGTCAATAATAACATCTCCGGCGATTACACTGAACAGCAATTCAAATGAATTCATAACTTCAATATTTCTACCTTTTTGTTTTCCAATAAGCGCTCCAATAACTATTTTTAAAAAAATATACAAAATTAGACAAACAGATTTAAAATTAAATGAAATTTTTTTAAGATTACCTCGTTGAATAGATCCTTCTTGAGCCCGAAGTCGTGTCCAATGTTCCGATATATTCATAACAACTAAAGGATGTAAGGATATAGTAACAGATCCAACTAAACTCGAAGATGCCATCACACTTTTCGCTGTAATTTCAGCCGTATTAGCTACTGTTGTGGATGTAGAAATATCTACATCCATTGTAGATTCTTCAGCTACACTCATTTTTTGTGAGGTTATAAAAATACCAGAAGAGTAAATTTATAGAATTTAAAAAAAATTGCAATTTTTCTGGATCACAATTATCATACAAGATCTAAACAATTCACTATGAAGTTTTATATAAAAACTTTTATTCCCTATTTATAAATTTCTTTCAAATTTTGACACTTGTATGAAGCTTTGACGAAAATAACCGAATAATAAACAAAGCCCCTGTAGTTTTTTTTTAAACATTATTTTCAAAAAATTTTTAAATTTATTTTTTTTTAATATAATAAAATAGATTCAAAATCCCGTTTTTTAAAAATCATGTTTAACGCTAAAAAATAATGAGTGAATTCATAACGATCCAAGGTATGACCAAAAATTTCAAATTAAGAGCGAGGGTAATTTAAAAAAGTTTTTTTTTATCGTTTTTAGTTGGACAATGTGGAAATCAAATTGGAAATGCATTATGGCCATTAATTTTGGATGAATATGGTATTAGTCAAGTTCCTGATGGTATTCATCGTGATAAATATAATGATAAATCGGATTTTACAATCAACGATGGGTTTCATAGCTTTTTTCATGTACCCGAAAACGCTAAAGTTCGTGGATTTAAGACATTTAGTGACTTGAAACAAGCAAAAGTGAAAGCACGAGTATGTATCGAGACTTTTCATACGATTTTAAAAACAAAAAGCTCGACTACAATTCTTTGTTACATTAATTTTAGCGCTGCCAAAAGCTTTGATAATATCTTATAATGTACTATATATCTTGTTTTAAAAATCACCGTGAGGATTTATTTGATACCATATTGCAGTTTTTCGGGCAAACTATATTCGTCGCAAAAAAAATTTGTAAATAATTTCTTGTTGGAAATTAAATTTTCTACAACTTTGGTTCTGTAACTTTTAATAGTACAACCAAACTTTTTTTCTAGTCATTTTACAAAGTTTGATCTATTTTCCTTAAACACTTTGTTATTTTTGGTTTTACGACTAAAAGTTACTTAACCAAAGTTGTAGATAATTTAATTTTCAACAAGAAATTTAGTGACAAGTTTTCTGTGCGACGAATAGTTTGCCCGATATAGCGTAAAAATCATTCACACTTCTCTTTCCAAGATGAAGGTAGAGGAACAAGGATTGCGACCCTATGGTTGCGACCCCTCTTGACAACTAAAAAATAAAATTGCATCTCCTGAATTTTGCAACCCAAAATGTAACTTTTCTATGGACTAAGAAATATCGAATGCGTTCATCCGTTCTAATATTCCCCCATACCCGTACTCCTTGGTAGTACGAAACCACCATGACATAAATATATTTTCGAATATTTTTGTGAACTAAAACAGGCAATTTTAATTGACATGGAAGAAGGGATCGTAAATAAATATCGAACAGGACCTATGCGTGGAATATTTAGTAATCAAAATATCATAACAAATTATCCTGGATCTGGAAATAATTGGGCTGAAGGTTTCTACGAACATGGACAAAAATACGAAAACGATATTTTAACGGCGGTACAAAGTTCACTGGAGAAATGTGATAGCTTACACGGATTTTTATTGCTATTTTCTTTAGGAGGCGGTACTGGGTCTGGTTTAGGCACGGCAACGCTTAAATTACTTGCGGATAATTATCCATTAATTGATAGGTAAAAATCTTTCAAATTTTATAGGCAACGCAAACAGAAAGCAATCTGCTCGTAGCGGGTAAATCTCTTTTTGTTTGAGAAAACTGTACTTATACTCTTTTGTTTTAACGAAGGTTTGTATGCGCCGTATACCCATCTGGTACTGAAGACGTGATAATAGCCCCGTATAATGTAGCATTATCCACAAGTAAATTGATACAATATGCATCGTGTGTATTTCCTGTTGAAAATCGACAATTAATCGATATTCTTAATTTATTACAAAATTATCGATCGAAAGAAACATTACGATATATGGCGAATTGTAAACCGTTTCAAGATATGAATAGTATTATCGTCAATATGTTACTACATTTAACCAGGTAAGGCTGAATTTTGTTTAAATCTTTGTCTGAAGATCCAAAAATCGTTGAGACTATTTTTATTCTCCTTTTTCATTTATATAGTGGATCACGGTTTCCAGGAGCGTTAAACTTGGATATGAGTGATCTTGTTACGAATATGGTGCCATATCCTAGACTACATTATCTAAGTACCAGCTATTTTCCACATACTTTAGCCGCAATGAAATCATCAGCTTCATCTAAGTAAGTGAACTTAAGTTACAAATAACTTTGCTTTAAACATTTTTGATTGAATCTAAGAATCTTGGGTCCGAAACCTTGGATCCATTAATCCTGGAAGAATTCACGCTAGAGAGGCTTAGGAGTTTCTGCGTGGCCTCGGTAATTTCTATAGTTCCATCTGTTTAAAATAGCATCTCTTACCCGGACACGTCTCGCCCTCGAGAAGGCTAGTTGTTCTCAACGAGGGCACAGAGGAACCCTTGGTTTAAGTGATAAAGATGCCGTTCCCCTCTAATGTTTTATTATTACTCATGTTTATTCACCCGCCAAACGAGTAACAATATCCAACAATATTTTTTTTTAAGTTTCTCAAACCAAGGCAACTTGATTTCGCATTTGATTAACATCTGATTTTAGAAAACTAAAACGATGTTAGAAGATTTAGTTTCTTGAAATATTCTTAGATGATTTTTGATTATGATGTCGTTTGAAAATCCTAACTTTAACTCTTTTATTTTAGTCGACAATTTTTAGAAAATATGTACAACGGTATCACATCACATCGAAATCAACTTGTCAAATTAACGCCACTAGGTAAGCCACAAAATACAAATAAAAAAAATGTACAAAATCAAATATAAATTTTATTATTATTATATTATTTTTTTTCAAACAGATAAACAATTAAAATTAATCGGCGCAACAATACAAGGACGTGGTGCAATTACAATCACTGATTTGCGTTATGTTGTTCGAAAATTACAACTAAAAGGACAATTTACACCATGGAGTAAAACAGCAATTAAATTAGGTTTATGTTCAATACCACCAACGGGTCATGATTATTCTCTGTTTGGTATTTTTAATACAACCGCTATGCAAACATTGTATGAGAATGTTTTGACACAATTTACGAAACTTTATAAACGAAAAGTAATTATTTTCTTTATTTTAATATAGAATTCGTAAATCTTTACATTTTACTCTCGAAAATATGTTGCAAAAACGGTTAATTCCTTTTCAGTAGCACAGAGATTGTACTCCTTGTATTCTACCCTTGGAAATCTTGATGAGAGGGTAGTGGATTTAAGATAAATTGAAACGTACTCTAAGAAACGTGATTTACTTTTTTGATGTGTTACTTTACTGAAAATTACTAAATTTAAATTCTTATTATTTTAGGCGCATGTACATCATTACTGTAAAATCGATGGTTTTGAACATGAACAATTTAAACACTGTCCTGAAATTATTGAATCATGTATTGAGGATTATAAAAGTATTGCAACAATGACTCCAAGAAACTCCATATTGTCTACATCACGCTACGAAATATTATAATAAGAGATTTAAAAAAAAATAGAAACTCAACATATTTATCATAAAATTATAATATAAAAAAAAAAGCCAGCCATCTCTTCATTGATGATCCGTTTACCATAAATTGAACGCACATTTTCATTTTATAGTACTTAGAAAATAATATAGATTTGGTTAATGCTCTCCGTGTGAAATAAAATATATTTTTTTTTTACAAAAACTAATGGGCACTATTTATTTGTGGCAATCCAAATTCATCTACTAGAACACCATCCTGGAAAGAAAAAAATAATTTTTTTTTTATTAGTTAAATTTTGATTTGAATTATTTACAGCTGGCCTACTGGGGCATTTTTTATTGTTATATAATAAACATGGCCGATACAGCTTTAGCGGTAAGTAAATTGCGCAAAGAGTGATTTCTGTGCTCTCTACTCAAGTTAAATTTAATCCATGGTTTATCCATGGTTAATCCATTCTTAAATTAAAATGATACGAAAATAAAACCTCTTTAATAAAAAAACTTTTCATCCTGTTTGAAAATAGCAAAAGCGTATTATAAAATGTAATACATATTTTAAATATTATAGTATTCATTAAAACAAATTTCAATCCAATTATTATATCTCGAAATTAAATATTTAATTTAAATGTCCTGGAACTACAAAAATTTGGAGCACAGCGTTGTCAAGCTAACTGTAGGTCCATCTATGTTTTTTTTTTATTTAAACTATATCTAATTATAATTTATAAATTAATTGCTTATATTTTAATCGATAAAATATTTGCTTGATTTAACTGTTTATATTTAAATCAGCACGCTTATAAACTGTCACAATGTGGAAAAAATTAACACGCCGTGCAAAAAATTAACATTGCGCAGAATTAATTCTGGGCAGATATTTCCAGCGATGGAAACAATTAGGTGGACGGGTGGGAGGATTGTATAAGCCTAAAAGAGTTCCACTTTTTTCTTTTGAGGGTACATGAGTATAAAAAAATTAATAAAAATTGCATTACCTTATTTCGAAGGCCACTTGGTACACCTACATCTTTAGATGGATCCTTATCGGGAGCTTCTGGTGCTTTAACAACATCATCTAAGTAACTTGTATCATCGTCTAGTGCAATTTCATCACCTAATGCATCCAATTCGGCAGCTAATTCATCTTCATCGACATCGGGTACACCATATGTACGACCTAGTGCTTCTTGTACTTCATCGGCTTGTTCTAGTAAATCGGCTAAATCATCTTGTGCATCCTAGAATAAATATTATAATTTACTTTGCGTAAATCTACTTGTTATTATACAAAAAAACCGGGTGTGATTCTTTAGCGGCGAGTTAGACCGACTGTTGCGATCGCGACGATTTCGCCACTCATCAAAATAATTTTATTAGACAAATATAAATCAACGTTTGCTATAATGTCAATGTTACTAAGGTTATAATTTCACGTGGTTTATAATATTTACAAAAGATAATTCTAATTATTCTTCTCACAAGCAGTATGTTATGAATATTCTTTATAACTCGAAAATCTGAAACTACATTTAATCGATTTAAGAAAAATTCGAAATAATGGTTATAAAACTACTAGCTGATCAGTCAGTCAGTCAATGTTTCGGTGTTTCAAATCTGCTAGGCGTCCCGCGACGGCTAACAATTTTTTTTAAAAGTCCTCAAAAACATAAAAACTTGTTTTACTGTTCGATGGTTACCAAGATTTTTTATTTATTTATTTGATTTCGATCTTCCCCTGTTTGAGGCCACTCTGAAATTGTTAAGGGAGTTAACTAAATAAAAAAAATTTCTTACTTCAATGTCATCGAGATTGATTTTTTTAAATTCTTGTTTCATAGCTTTAGCACCATGTTTCATTGCAGCCACCGTATTTTGTGTATCCTTTAATGCTTGAGTTGCATAATTTGCTTGTTCCATGTTAAATGATTGATTTCTTAAACCTTCCACTTGTTGTTCATAACTGAAAATAGGCCAAAACGAATTCGATTTTATTTAAACTGTGTTTATTAAAATTTTGCTTAAATGCTGTTTGGAGTTTAATTTGTTATAATGTGGAGTCCTAAATACTTACGCTTTCTTTTGCTTTAAAACACGCATTGCTTTTGCCTTGACTGAATTTTTAGCTGGGCCCTCACGCATTTTTGCCATTTGATCTTTATATTTTCGTAGCTCAGCTTCTAATCTTTGAACTTTCTTTTCAATTTCATCTGCACGAGAATCCACCTTGAAAAAATTCACTTTTATTCAGAAAAAAATCCATAACTTCTTCCATAATGTATGACTCATCGTCATGTTTATACTTATTAGAGAAACAAAAATTTATTTTTGATTTCTTACCCCAGAAATAACATCAGTTAAATTTGGTGGTGGAGCTTTATCTTTTCCTCTTCCAAACAATCGATTCATTTTTCTAAGATTCTAGAATTTAAAATTTATATCGAATAGGCAGACGATGACAGTTCTTCTGTCAAATTCTCGAAATGGACTTTTTTATCACGATTACGAATATCTGTGAAGAATTAAAACTATTTGGAATAAACTATAAATTGTAAATACGAAAATTACGATTTTACCAAAGGATTTTACTTTATCAATTTTCCATATTGTGATAAGAAACTTCCTTTATCAATTTTCCATATTGTGATAAGAAAATTTTTAAAATTTCAAAAATAGAAAAAAAAAACATGCAAAGTTACACCTTAAAAATTTGAATCAATTCCTTATGTATTTATAAATTTACATTAGAATTTATCACATCGTGGTGATGAATTCAAGAAAAATTTTAATTTTCTAAATTAAAAAAATATTATAAAGAAATGAATTAATAATTAAATGAATGTATTTTAATTTCCAGTTGCGCTAATTAACACTAATTAACATTAAAAAAAAAACATAAATATACAAATAAATTTTTATCTTATCAATATAAAAACTTGTATACTACTGAAAAAAGTTTTGTATTTTGATAGTAAAATATCGATTTTGTGCTAAATTTTTTTTTTTAAACAAGCAAAAGGTCAAATCAATTTTTTTTTTGGGTTATTTACAAATTTCTTTAAAATTGGTGTCGAACGATTGATGTCATCGCTTATAATAACTTGTCAAAATTTCTCACCATGTTGTTATAAATTGAACATAACATAAATTTGGCGAAATTTAAATCGAAAACAATATGGTTTTCGAATCAGTTGTGGCCGAATTATTAAATCGGTTTCTTGGTGATTATGTAGAAAATTTGGATAGTACACAATTAAAAATTGGAATATGGGGCGGTAACTATTCATAACATTATCCATTATTTTTAGGTAGTTTTTTTTTACCTAACTTTTCCTAATTTTTTTTAAGGGGATGTTGTTTTAAGAAATTTAATACTTAAACAAAATGCTTTAGCTGAACTTGATCTGCCGGTTAAGACCATATATGGACAATTAGGTATGTATCTGCGTAATAATATAACTTTCTCTTAAAATCTTCCAAAAAACCAATTATTACTAGAAAAGTAGGCTATTCTATTAGACAGGGGCGGATTTACGAATTTGCCGCCCATAGGCAGGCATCAAGGTGCCGCCTTTTTTTATAAACAAAAATCTGTTTTATTTATTTGAAAATTGAAAAATATTTAATATAATAAATGAAATAACTTTTTAATCATACGTAAGGTTTACAAAACAAAAAAACAATTCATTTTTCAATTATTTCAATGTACATTTTTACACCGGACTTTTTTAACAGCAAATGTATCGATGATTTTGTTCAGATCAACTTGTAGCAAAGTTTCAACTTCAATACACATTATAAAGAATTTAGTCTGTTCTCTTTCATCGTGGAACGCAAATAAGTTTTGATACGTTTCAAGTATGAAAATGAACGTTCCGCAGTACAATTTGCTACTGCAGTGCAAGTACACATTCTAACAGCGATATCGATCATCGGATACACCTGATGCAAGTTTTGTTCGCGCAACCATTCGCCTAGTGAAACAGGATTGGTTGGTTTCACTTTTGGATCGAGAGTTGCAAAATGAGACTTCAGATGTAGCAATTCTGGTTGAAAATTGAATAAGAAAAAAAAACGTTACTCTGAATCCGTTTCTTCTTGAACGGGGACGGTGATTTGATCAACATCTTTTTTAAATTTCCCTTCTTTCTCTTTTCTTAATTTAGAGTACTGATACCCGCTTAGTCGTTGTCTACCATCACTCGTTTTAAACGATTAAAATACTTCAGTACAGTCTCTGACATGGTACAGTTGACCAAAACAAGACGGAAGGTTAGGTTATAGTATTTCTGAGAAACGTTCTAAAACTTCCAGGAAAGTGACATTCGCGAACATAGTGACTAGATATAGTTTAAGGGAAGTTGCGACTTTTTCAAATGATTGTTTCACACAAAATTGAAAAAAATTCACTTTTTTTCTTTTTTTTTAAACAAAAATTTTTAATAATTGAAACGAATTTTTTGCCGCCGTAGGCACAGGCTTACTTTGCCTACGCATGAATCCGCCCCTGCTATTAGACCAATTTCTAACTCTGGCCCATTTGAAATAGTAAAAAATAGATTTATAAGAGCCGTAGGTCGTAAATAAGCTCGTTGTATTCATATTTTTATAGGTAAACTTGTTTTGAAAATACCGTGGAAGAATTTGTATAGTGCCCCGGTTGAAATAGAAATTGAAAGATTATTCTTATTGGCTGTACCAAATACAGACATTGTTTATAATTCTGAAAAAGAGGAACGATGGGCTAGAGAAGCGAAACAAGCTGAATTAACGCGCGTTGAAGAGCAAAAACAAAAACAACGTGAAGCTGCAAGTAAGTTAATAATTAACCTTTTCTTATTTCCAAAATCGAGATTAATCTTGAAATAAAAAAAAAATGTATTTCACAGATCCAAAGCAAACCAATGATACCTTTGTTGAAAAATTAACAACAAATATTATAAAAAATGTTCAAATTCGTATACGTGATATTCATATCCGATACGAGGATAAATCCGATGCACAAATCTATTCGATGGGTGCCACCTTAAGCAGTTTAACTGTGGTATCAACAGACGAAAATTGGATTCAAAAAATCAGTACAGGCGATGTTGCACATATTTTTAAGGTATAAATCAATTTAAGAATTCCGCACAAATTAAATGCAAAAGACATAACGATCAAATAGTTCTAAAAATTTGGTAAAAGCTCTATTTTTGCATTTCATTTGAATGGAGTTTTTTCTATTTTTAATAAGGTTGATACAGTCAATAATGATCTAACTTTACAAATTATAGGTTCTGCAATTAGAGAGTCTTGCAGTGTATTGGAATACACCAACAGAAATTTATTCTACACAGTCGTTTGAAAATATCTGTGAAAAACTTGAAGAAACTATTGTATCGAGTACCGAAACCCCACCAAATTTTAAATATAGTAAGTTTTCTATTTGAATATAGGGTGTTCTATTCTAACCGCATTCAGAAAAATATAAAGAGATAAGAAAATTCGTGAGTACTTCATTGGAGGCTGATTATTGAAATCCTTTTCATTTTTTTTTAAAACTTGAAATATTTATAAATAGGGTGGGAAGCGGACCTGTGAATTTGACATTATCAAAACACACTTTTGTGAAACTAACAAATTTTCAATTCTCTGACTCAATTTGGAGAATCTTTCTTCGAAAAATTCTCTGTATTCACGATATTTGTGAAAAATCGTATTTCGTGATCTTTGACCATGTCACAAACAATCACAATACTGAATCAGAGGCGTATTAAGAAATTATGCGTCTGTAAGCAGTTCTCAAAAATTAGGCATAGCCGACCTCCGTAACAAAAATCTATCAATAAAGCTTTTTCTTTAATTTTTTAGTTTCAAGTTATTTATTTCTTTGGACCTTTAAATAGGTTGTTCGGTTGTTCGGCTCGAGTTATCGTTGTTAAATAAGAACGCAAATGGATGAATTAATCAAAAAAGCACTTTTCTAAATCACCAAAATACATCGTTACTAAAGTACCTACTCTATTTTGAATTTCTTCAGTGTTTAAATTGATCAAATTTTTTAAAAACGAAAATATATTGTTAAAAATTCTGTACAATTTTCGCCTTTTTGAAGTTCAACCACAAGTTTTTCCGACCAGATAATGAAGAAGTAATTGCTTCGGCAGATTCATCGGCTGTGCAGTTTCTCTTCCTTGCTCTCTTTGTACCCTTTTCATATTCTTTAACTATTGAGAGTGCTGAGGCTTGCTGTTCATTTTAATTAATATTTTCCCCGTTCTGCAGAAATTATATGAATTAATGTGTCATACATTTGAATAAACTGTACAAATGTCAATATCAACGGACTGGAATTTCTTGCAAACTTTCTTACACAATTAATTTTATGTTTATTTAAAAACTTTCACATACGCCCGCCCCCCTTTGTAACCTCACGCCTGTGGTTACGTGCCTACTTTGTCTTAGATTAATCCGCCTCTGACTCGGGTCTATTAGAAACTTTTACTGAATATTTTCGAAATTTATTGATAGTTTTCTTGACAGTTGTAACATTATTTTAAAATTTGCATACTTTTTTCAGTTTTGGGTCCAATATGCTCGGATGCACGTTTAAGATTACATCCAAAACCAGAAAATGATGATCCCAAATTTATACTTCCAAAAATATTATTAAATATAGAAATGAAAACATTACAAATTGGTAAATATCGAATCTACAGGGTTCGGTTATTCAGTAAGATATTACCCTCCATTCTCTCTTCTAAAGTTAGTCTGATCTACAATTTTCAACAATAGAAAATTAAATATAATGCAGATACTACCATGTAAATGGGTGGCATCTTACTGAACAACTATGTATTTCCAGAAGGAAAAACTTGATTACATTCGAAAATCTTTTCTATTCTAGCCATAAATGAACCACAATATCAATGCATTGTATTATTTATGGGCTCCATGGAACGAATGAAACGTGGTGCTATGTATCGAAAATATCGACCAGCTGTACCATTTAAAGGTCATGCTAAAGAATGGTGGCGTTTTGCGTACAATTCTGTTTTAGAATTTGAAGTACGACGACGTAGACAGAATTGGAACATCGATCATGTTATGAATTATCGAAAAATGTGCAAGGATTATGCTGCCGTTTATAAAGAAAAAATGTTGTTGAAAAAGGTATAAGAAATTTGAAAGCTTTTTCTTGGGGCCACCCTAAAATCAATATTTTGTCTTTGTGCCTCTAAGATCTTGATTTTTGAGTTCAATAATAGTTTTTTTTTTTAAATTTAGGTACCGGCTGATTTAACAGTTAGATGTCAATATTTCGAAGACAAGTTAGATTTGTTCAACATTGTAGTCGCACGCCAACAAGTAGAAATTGAAGTGGCTAATCAAATAGAAATTGCTAAACAAGAAGCCGCCGAAAAATCTTGGTTTGGTGGTTGGTTTGGCGGTTCAAAAAATAAAACTGAGGATTCGTCATCTAATGATATTAGTAAGTTTTTTTTTTGTACACTGTTCTACCAGTTAAAATTACTGAAGATATCGAGATGTGACCATAAATATTTTGTAATAGTTTGAAATTAGAAAACAAAATTTTACAAAACTATATGAGCGTATTTTTCTTTTACAGTAAAACAATTCGAAAAAGCCATGACACCCGAAGAAAAGAAGAAATTATATCAAGCTATTGATTACACAGATAGTAATGTACCAATAGAATTTCCTAAAGAATATGTGGACATGGTTTCTGCATTTGCATTACATGGACTTGTCGTGGAAATTCGTAATGGAGACGAGAAACGTGTACTTAGTGCTCACTTAAAAGGTGTTAAATGTCAAGTACAGCGTCGACCAAGAGCTGATGCATTCAAGTAAGATTTCGGAAATATTAATAGTACGAAAGCAAAGTGTTCGAGAGTAAATTTTAAGACGGCTGAATGTTAGCTATTTCTTTTCATATTTAAATTAGATAGGGATGATGTATGTTTTGCATTTGAGAGACTTGACTAACGTAAGATGAGGGTTAGCAAAGCAACCAAATTTCTGCCTGGCAAATTAAAATCACATTCTTTGATTATTAAACTCGATCGTAATCGAATTACAGCTATACTCAAATGATTGATTATTATTATTATCCTCCCCGACAGCCAAGCAGCGATAAAATCCTTCAACTCGATCTTTCTAAACTCATTGATAGCACAGGACTTCTGAAAGTCCTTAAATGAGCTGGCAGAATAAATGAATGTAAACCTGATATGAGTATCAGGGCACAAGGACATTCCAAGGAATCGTAAAGTAGACGAGCTTGCTGGAAATGGCACAAGGCTGCTCACAAGCATCAATAGGTATCCGGGAATTGTGTTTGCGAACTGCAAGGTGCTCCTGAATGAGAATACCTTCAAAAAGGCCAATCTTAGATGGAGGGAGGAATGCACTTTAGTGGTACTACAAGATTTATGGTCTACGTACAATCGGAGACGTTCTGAAGATCTGATATCGCTTAAGAAGATCTTAACGCAATAAACGTAGTCGCTATCAGACGCTAGACGTTCTTCATCCCTACCTAATATCAATAATAATATAAATATCCGAAATCGAACCGACCTGAAATCAAATTTTCCGTGACGTTGCCCAGTTCTTATACTATAAACTTTTTGAAAATTAAATAAATATTTTATCGAATTCATTTTCTTTATAGATTAGCTGCTAAAGTTGATGCATTTACTGTGTATGGTAGTAAACAAAATGATATTCGTCCAATATTAGTATCATCCAGGCAAGTAAATGATTCATCATTGATGGATTTTCAATTTGAAACGAATCCATTACATGGTGATTGCGGTCAACGGATTTCATTTAAGTCGTGTCCAATACAAATTGTTTATGATGCAAAAACAATTATTAATGTTACGAAAATTTTTGAAAAACCAAAAGATGTTTCACTGGATTAGTAAGTTGTTTTTTATTTTTTATAATTTTTAAAATATATGTTATAATGTTTGTTGTATTGTACATTTTTTCTAATTTCGAAACTTCTAATTTCGTCATGTATACGTTTCGACTTCGCCCCCTATTTCAAAAACTATTAAAACTTCCACCATCTATTATTTTATATTTAGCAAAACACAACTATTGCAAAAATAAAAACCTGACACTTTTTAGTTTTTTATCAATATTACTAGTTTTTAACTCTTAACAGGATTCATTTAGAGAGAAAAAAGTGATCTTGAATATACACTACTTCAATTTACTCTAAGATTCGATGTGTTGTTATTGAAATCGAAAATTCAAAACCATTTGTAAAAGGAAAAAAAGTGTGATATTCAGTCACTATTCTAAAACTCTGTGCGCATATCTATACCGCGATGTATATTGAGCGAGACTAAATATTTTAGTAGATCTTCAGACATTTCGATCTAAGATATGGTTTGAGACGATTCAAAGTTGAAAAAGAGCGTTCATTCGTCGCTGTAGTCACAGCCAAAACTGCCAGAACGCGAAGTTTTTGGTAGATATTTGGAAACGCATTTTCATTGCAAATATCGAGTTCTTCGAGTGAATTAATGACGTCCTGTCCAGCAATTCGTTTTCGACAAAGTTGAACTTCGTCGACCCAAATGTCACGGAAATCATCATACAAAATTGAATACTCTAGTTCAAAAAGTCAGTCATACATATCGTGTTACGCTCCTGTTATGATCGTTTGAGAGTTCTATTTTTCTCTTCCAATTTGATGTTCGTTTCATAGAGGTGTGGAGCCATAAAATATTTAAACAACTTTCCCTTGTAAGTGTTTTATCAAGCCATTAAAATAAAAAATACTGAAAAATTTTTCAGTATATCAGCTGTAACAAACATGAAAATGCAAGATTTAAAAGAAAAATCATTATTCGGAATGCAGTACGCAATTGAGCAACATACAAAACTCGATATCAATATCAATATTGCTAGTCCATATATTGTCATACCTTATGGTGGATTTTATACGGGGTAAGTTGAGCAAAATCAAAAGACAAGAAACAAAAAAAGTTGTGTTCGCAGCTTTTTACGATTACAATACTTGACAAAAAAAAAGCTTCTTAATAAATTAATGTTTCATTTCAGAAATGAACCTGTATTAATTGCAAATTTAGGTGAATTGAAATTGGAAACGCCAGAATCAGAAGGATATCGTGATATTCAAAGTAGAAAACTGGAGAATATTTCAGATGAAGATCTTTTTACTGAAATGCAAAAGTACAGCTATGAGCAATATATTTTAAGTCTAAATAATTTTCAGGTAAATTTTATTTCTTCAAATTATAACTAAAATTGCAGTAAATTATAAAATTAAAAGGGGGTAACGGGGGATAGTATTACAAAGATATTTGAAAATTAGATCCTTAATTTCAATAATCACTACCACAAAAAGCAAATAAGACGCCATATCAGACGGGGTCTAGGGCGACATTGAATCTAAATCCGCTCTGAATTTTATTATGTTATAATTTTTACATAATAAATTTTTTCAGGTAATTTTCTCGTTACCTAGTGCAAAATTAACGGAAGAATTGGAAAGTGGTAACGTTGAATTAGCAGACATCGAAACAAATTTACATTTAATTGAATCCACATCATTAAAAATAAATATCGGTCGATGTTTAATCACAGATGACCCACGTTTGCCTAAAATCAAAGTGTCTGGAGAAATTCCGACCGTTCAAATAAGCGCATCAGACTTTCAGTTACTAATGATAATTGCATTAGCTAACAGTATACCATTACCTGTAAGTCAAGAAGAATCTGACCAACAAGTAACTGTAAGTCATTATTTATTACTAAACTAGATATTGGGTTAGGCATGGTCAGTGTTGCCAGACCATTTCGAACAAAAAACAGTAGATGGTACCTTTAAAAAACGGAAGACTGTATTTTTACTTAAATTTGAATTATTATTGGAATTAAAAATTCATAATTCTCAAAATTAATGCCATAAAATTACAAAAATTATTCGTCGAAATGCGAAAGGTAGTGTCTTAGCATAATTCTTCATTATTATAAATGCGCCACTAAATATAAACGGTATAATCTACAAAACACGGTAGATCTACCGTTTTAACGGAAAATCTGGCAACATTGGGTGTAGTATTTGACTGTCATTTTTAGAGACTGTTAACAAGGCGTGTCTAAACTTAAGAGACTGTTAGCAAGGCGTGTCTAAACTTGAGAGACTGTTAGCAAGGCGTGTCTAAACTTGAGATACTACTAGCAAGGCGGCTTTCTTCTACTTACAATTAGCCGAAGACTTCTATCTCAGAAATAGAAAAAAACTCAACTTCATCACTAAAGTCACATTTCCTCCTCTTTTAATGTTTCTTGCTATTAGATCCTATATATTCAAATGGAATTTTTGTCTTTCGTCAAAAACTTGAAATTTCTTCAAACAAAACTGCGTAAAATTTGATTTTGTGATATGAAAAAGGAGGTTGAGAGGCTTAGAAGTTTCTATTCTCAAAAGGCACAGCCATGATACTAAATCAAGCAAAAAACTTACTTTCAACTCTATAGCCTTATTTGGAGGGACTGTACCGACGATCAAAGACATAAAAACTGCGAAAAAACGTAATATTTCGACATATAAAAGGTAAAGGGAAGAAGACTTTCAAATACTACGCCTGACCCCAGATCTACTACCTTGAAAAATAGGAATACATAGATGAAATTATAAATTTGTTTTTAGGCTGCAACTTCAATTGCGTCAAGTTTGTCTACTATACCAACTATGGCTTCGCAATTTGTTACAAATAATATAATAAAAACGTCTTACGAAATAAAAAAGGAAACTACTGATGACTTGATACAACTTACTGAAATAGAAGTCTCTTTTATTGCAAAACGTAACTATTTTTTATTTTAAAGCAGGTGTTTGGTCTGAAATCCACGGTTATTTGTCAAAGGGATCATTTTAGGGAAAAAATACTTCTAATAAAAGTTGTTGACTTTGGAATGCTTTTTCCCTAAAATGCGTAGTTTTTGAATAATTTCTAAAAAACTGCGGAAAATTTTATTTTAAAATTGTCTTTTTTAAAAGTGCGAAAGATTTGGAACAATCAAAATATACAGAACGTTACAAAACTTTATGCTTAACAAGATTTATAAGAAATATTTTTTCCCTAAAAGCAGAGTTTTTAAGAAAAATTCTATAACACAAATTGAGGGTAATTTGTTTTTATAATGTATTGTAGGGATCGATTTAATATTATCAAAACATCATGCAGAAGTTGAATTGCATTGTATCAAAGAAAAGCTGGAAGCGAACGATGGAGCAATTAAATTTGGAGAATCCAAAAAGAAATTTCAATTTTCAATAATTGGAATGGAATTTGAAATGACTAAACAAACATTCAATCAAGATATTGTTGCACGTCTGGGTGGTATCAATTATAAGCATTTCCTCCAAAATGAGATCGTGAATGTGTTAACTACACCACGTGGGGATGATGACGATGCAAAAACTCTTAATGAAGAAGATTTTGATTATCTATTTTCTGTAACATTCTCAACGGTTGATAAAAAATCACCAGAATTTGCAACAAAATATCAACATTGTGAGCAAATTTTATTTGTTGAGTTACATAAGATAATGGTGATTTTGCATTTGGATGGTATTAAAGAAGCACTGAAATTTATGAACGTGATACAGCAAGAGATGAATCGAATATTTTATGTTCCGCCATCGGATTCAGATGAAACGGTTGAATATAAGACTTTATCACATGTAAAGCGTGAAAATGTGTTGGCAACTATTAATGAAAATATTGAAATGAATATAAAGCAAGGTAATGTTTAAAATTTGCAGTTTTAAATTAGGAGGACACAAAATATTATACAAGAAAACTTGAGATATTTGATTATTGTCTTCCCGCTCAGTTGAGAAAAGTGATGGGATTCTTAACAGGGCAATGTCGGTTGAATTAGCTCCTTTATGACAAGGGGGTTTCTGATGATCCCACTTGTAAGGCCTGTATGTAGGACAATGAAACCTACATACATACAATATTTTATGTTTTAATGTGTGCAAATATATTAATATTAGATTAAAAATTAGCTTTACCTCCTCACTGTAGCTTTCTAACATCTACAAGGGGGCGATATCGCCACGAGAAACGCTGGTGTAGGTGCTAGACCAGCCTTATGAAATTTGTATCGCTGGTCTAGGTGCTAGACTAGCCTTAAGAAATTTGTAAGAATCTATCCATGCTTCTTTCCGTTATTAGATAATTTATCTTCTCATTTTCCTCTACTTCTAGAAGTCACAGTGACATTCCGAAATGACATTCCGAAAATAGTAAATTGTTGACTTTGTCATTCATGAAGCATATAGGCAGGAGAACGATCGCTATAGAAAATATTGTCCCCGAAATATGGATAAAATAAGTGAGGCGCTGCGACCGCTAGGTAGTATCAATAAAAGCGGGCTGTTGTGAGCTAATTTCAAATGATATATCAATTTGTACATTATGCTAACAACAACAGCTAACTTCACAGATACTACTTCTTGATGACAGCGCGGCTGGTGGCTTAAAAATGAACTATAAATTCTACAAATTTTTAGGGACAGGTGCGCTAATGCTTTAGTACATAACGATACTGGAGTAAATCTAAGCAAAAAAAGGCTGTTATATGGATTAAAAGTTCGAGCAACGAAACTTTGGGGTTTTTCTTTTCACATCAAAATAAGTATTTTTTGAAATTTTTTACTTTCCCGGAATGGTGCAACATGTTTAAAAAACAAAATGGCGTCAAAAATGAAATTTTGTTCAGAAATTTTATCATTTTTATTTTATATTCGCAAAAGGAGGCATCGGTGCATATCCAAATTTGGTAGGTTTGTAGTCCATGTTAAGAACTACTCCTCATAATTTTTTGGTGGGTTTCGTCCCTTCCCCTCCCAGTTATATATATATGTATACATACATATGGTAAAACAGTTCATTTGACTATAACTTGAAAAATATTCGATTGATTTTAATGAAACTAATATCAATAGTAGGTTTTATTACTTACAACTTTCGGTTAAAATTTTAGCGAAATCCGTTAAATAGTTCGGCCAAAATTTCCAATTTAGGAAATTGTTTAAAATGGCTGCCATTTTATGCCATTTTGTCCTACGAGGTTAAATTTTTTTTTAAATTGTAGCATTTTTTATTATCTTTTGATTTTATAATAAGTGGCTAAGATCAGCGACCCCAAAAACCCCTTTATACGTCATAAAAATTTTGAATTTGAAAAAAATATGAAAGCGGGAGGGGAAGGGGAGGATGTTGTAAAAAGTGCTATATTAATAAAAGCATCTAAAATTTTGGGTTACTTTAGCATTTTAAACTATTTTGACCTCTTTTTAAAATCTTTTAAGACACAATTATTTCATACACCCCTTCCCCCTTACAGCGCGAGGGTTAAAACTTAAAAATTTTGCTTTAAACCATATAGACCTCTTTTAAAAATAGTTTTCTCATGCCAAAGCAAAAAACACCCCCCAAAGCCAGTCCATACACCCCCCAAACAATGATTTCCAGAAAGTGCTAAATTTTCCGTTTTTCGCAAAAATATGGATCAAGGAGTCATTTTACGGGTAAGCCACTTATTATAAAATCAAAAGATAATAAAAAATGCTACAATTTAAAAAAAAATTTAACCTCGTAGGACAAAATGGCATAAAATGGCAGCCATTTTAAACAATTTCCTAAATTGGAAATTTTGGCCGAACTATTTAACGGATTTCGCTAAAATTTTAACCGAAAGTTGTAAGTAATAAAACCTACTATTGATATTAGTTTCATTAAAATCAATCGAATATTTTTCAAGTTATAGTCAAATGAACTGTTTTACCATATGTATGTATACATATATATATAACTGGGAGGGGAAGGGACGAAACCCCACCAAAAAATTATGAGGAGTAGTTCTTAACATGGACTACAAACCTACCAAATTTGGATATGCACCGATGCCTCCTTTTGCGAATATAAAATAAAAATGATAAAATTTCTGAAAAAAATTTCATTTTTGACGCCATTTTGTTTTTTAAACATGTTGCACCACTCCGGGAAAGTAAAAAATTTCAAAAAATACTTATTTTGATGTGAAAAGAAAAACCCCCAAGTTTCGTTGCTCGAACTTTTAATCCATACACAAGGCGTAATTTCACTCTACTACGATCTTTCTCCTGTTCTATAACCTTCATGTTGTCATTAGTCATTTTAGTAAGGCATTCTTAGGCTATTTTTGAGCTGAAATTGTAGGATATTAGTGCCTAAAAGGCTGTTTCTGCATGATTATCGAAAATTAAAGCTATTTTAATTGTTTAATTAAAGAGCTAACTGCATACGTCTGTCAGTTCTAAAAAAAACTATGATAAATTTTGGCCCGACGAAAAAAATGAACCATCGAAATAATCTACCAAAACCAAATGCCTAGAGAAGGCCTAGAGCTCCTCTTATAAACTTTTTTGTGATTTTATTTTTTGGTATGTAGGTTTAAAACGTCGTCAGCGTAAAAAGAAATCACATAACGTACGTCGTATCGAAACAACTTTATTGAAAATCGATGCACAATTGGGTGAAGTGAACGTAACATTACAAAATTCTATACGAAAATTATCAACATTTGCTATATCTGGATTATATTTGAATGTCGATATGAAAAAATCAATAATCCAAGTTTCTGCAGCGTTGAAAAATATTTCAATTATAGATCCAAATCCATTGAATATTCATTCACAGGTCAGTAGGTATAATTTTATCGAAAAAAAATAAATACAATTTGTGTATTTTATTTCAATTCTTTATCATAAATAAGACAAAATATAAAAAAGAATTCACAGATTACAAACGTTATGTAGGCATAGTATGCTATGTTCGTGACGTACTAAATGTTAAAATACAAAAGCCTGATAATAAGCCTAAACAAAAATTTTGTTGAAAACAATTTTCTCTTCTTTATTTATAGATTTTAACGACAATTGGTGATGAAACATTAAATTTATCAGTTATTTATTATACGAAAGATATTGAATATGAAACTGATACGGATTTAGATTTATCGATTAATGTTCGTGTTGGTGCTATACGATTAGTATTTTTAAATTGGTTTGTTGCTTCACAATTGGTAAGAAAAAAATATTGGATTAAATTGCTCAAACGACTAATTACAGAGCTGGCGATAACTAAGGTACATTATTTTATCGTTGTGTTGACGAAGAAAACGTATCTGCCTCCGTTATATTTTGTTATATCGAAAAAAATTATAAATCTATCGCAAATGGGTCCCTAGCACCTACACTAAGGAGATGACCCGGGTAAGAAATGCTATTTTAAGCAGATGCAACTATAGAATTCTGTCGAGGCCAGACGAAAGTCCCCGGCTTCTTCGCCGCGATTTCTCCCAGGAAAGATAACTTCATTCCTTTTAACGCTTGAGTGGCCCGGTACCCAGATCAGTCTGACTGTGTTATTCAATGCCAGGAATTTCAATGTTACTCGATTGAAAATGGCAGATATCGTTTTTTGTTATTTTTTTTTTATAATTTTATAAATTTTAGGGGACACGATTAAATCATAAATTCAAAGAACTGTATTTTCTTTGTTAACTATAAGAAAACAACTATCAGCGTCTTTACGTCTCAAGAATAAACGTCTGTCACACGATAAGATCCTTAAGTTTCTACCACCAGCTCCCTAGTTAGTACTTTATCCTTTTCTTTATCTATTAATAAATCTGTGCACAAATAATTGCGTCCAAGTTAGCTCTAAACATATCTTTCGCGGTAAGTATTCTAGCAATTTGAACTCAATCTTAAAATATGTTTAGTCAAATGAAATAAACTAGGACGCAGTTTTCTGTACAATCATTAAATAATAATAGATTATTTAACGCGTTCACTGCGGGTTGTGCCATGATGGCATCGTTTGCTTTTCGCCATCATGGCGTAGTGCTTAGTTCGGTTATTTCGGACTATATAGTGATGGTGGTGAGAATATAATAAATTAGGCCCGCAGTGAATGTGTTAAAAATTAATCATTTTATAAATTATTTCATTTAACTTTCTTTTTTTTTTTGTTATAAAGAGATTTTTAAGTAATTTCCAAGAAGCTGAACAAGCAATTTTTGAAGCATCTGCAGCAGCAGCTGAACAAGCCAAACAGAATGTGCAAAATGCATTGGAAAAATCTTTACGAATGAAATTAAATGTAATAATAAAAGCACCTGATATAATTGTACCAATCCATTCGAAATCGTTAAATGCTCTATTAATCGATATGGGTGTGTTGACGTTATCAAATAAAATTACAGATACTTACACGAAAGTTGAAGATGGTGATACGAAAAATGAAGGTAGGTAATTCATTTAGCGATTCCATTATAAGTCTCTAAAACGACATAGATATAATTCCATAGAACTCGTCTCATAATGATTGAAGCTAATTAATTGCTTTTTTCTCTAATTTTCATTGAATATTTTGTTCTAGATGAAACTGAAGAAGGCCAAGAACAACACCATATCCTGGTCGAAGAATTACGTATAAGTTTAGAAAATATTCAAATTAGTCGTATTCATATTAACGACGCCAATGATTATTCAAACATGAATGAATGTAGCATCTTATCACCAACCAACATACAATTAACCGTACAACGTAATTTAACGCCTAATAGCAAAATTTTAATGCCTGATATCGATATATTTGGTCGTTTGGAGAAAGTACAATTAAATTTAAGCACAACTGATTATAAAACATTAATGTTAATCTTAAGTAACAATTTAACGGAGGGTGATGAATTCACAAAAGAAGAACCGAAAAATGTACCAGCAAAACCTCCACCAAAAATTCAACAACAAGTTTCAGTGAAAACAATTATTGAGAAAGATGTTTCTCAAACGTTGGTCAGTGAAAGTGAAATACATAAAACATCAAAAACATCAAATGTATTCCTCCAATTTAAATTCACTTTACACACTCTCGATATTAGTTTATTTAACGCCAAATGTAATTCAAGTATCGATTCAATTGAACGTGAAAATGGTTTAGCACAATTTATTATGAGTGTGCTATCGATTAAAGGTCGTATTTTACATGATCAAACGATAATCGCTTCGATTGTCCTCGTGGATTGTTCATTAGATGATATTCGTAAGGAAACAAACGATGATGATTCAATACGACGTCTATTAAAACGAAACGTACATAACGAACGTTTACTTATGAATTATTTACAAAATCAACCGAAGGGAATGCTTGATTTAACTTATCAACAACAAGGGGAACACATGTTTGTTGATTTACGTGTATTTAGTTTCGAATTAATCATGGCTGTTGATTATTTAATGCTCCTATTACAATTTTTCACCCCCGACTTAGACCTAGAACATAACGAAGAACATCAATCTCATGTACAACATTTAACAACTGCCACAGCGACAACCACCAAAGAAATTAAACCAACTCCCGTATCGCAACAACCACCACCTCCTTCGAACACAAAAACTATGACCGTAAATATTCGTGTAGAACAACCGGATATCATTTTTGTTGAATCAACGTTAAGTAAAAATGTAAATGCAATTGTGTTAAATTGTGAGATTAACATGAAAGCACGTTTGTCGGGTGAAAATCATCAAGTGATTAATGGTTCGATGAAAGATTTAACTTTGTATACATGTAAATTTTCACGACGGAATCAACAGAAAAATGTTTTACATTCAATTTTGAAACCGGTTTGTTTGAGTATAGCGGGTTCAACACCAGCTGGAGATGATGTTACACAGGGTTTACATGTGGATGTTATTGTAACAGATGTGCATTTAAGTGTATCGCCAGCCACGATTGAATTGGTTAATCGTACTTTGAATGCGTTAACAACAGTTAAAAGTGAAAAAGTTGAGCAAAATAAACATACAGAACGTGATTTGGGTAAGTTAATCAATTTTTATTTCAATTTATCTATTTAAAATTTATTTTCCTAAAGGTGGTGCGAAAATTTTGGTGTATATACTCTCCTCTAGCAAATTTTAAATTGTATTTGGGCTTATTATACCTGGAACGTTTGATAATTTTGCATGCGATTTACGAAACATCGTCTGAAGTCGCATCCGTAAAAATGACGTACTTATATCAATATTCTGTTTAAGGTAATTTATGGGATCCATTAATTTTCAAAGATAATGATTTTTGGTATTTACGTGCTGAAGAAGCCGAAGAAATATCTGAAGAATGGATGAAAGATATCAGTGATGATCCCCTACAAAATGCAAATAAAATAAAACGTAATGAAATGTGTATATTGAATGTTCCGTCGATTGTAGTGACCTTAGAAGCTGGTGTAGGGAATCAAACACTACCCATGATTTTATTAGAAACAAAACTTAGTGGAATGATTGGTAATTGGAGTTCTCAAATGTACGTCGATTGTTCACTATCATTACAGATAAACTACTATAATAGTATATTAGCTGTTTGGGAACCGTTGATCGAACCAAAAGAGTACTCAACAGATGGAATCACACGAAAAACTGAACCATGGGAGATTAAATTCGAAATGCAAATTAAAAACAACGATTTACAATCACCATTAAATCCTTTAGATTTAAACGATGAAGATCGTATTGATGAAGATACAAATTTGTATCAAACGTCACAACAGTGTATTTTAATCGAATCAAAGGACAACTTGGAAATTACAATATCAAAAACATGTTTCGAAGTGATTAATAATTTGAGTAAGGCGTTCTCAAACGCTATTCAGATACATGATGATATGGTATGGAATGTTGATTCGGCTCCGTATAGTGTTATAAATGATACAGGAGTTGATTTAGTGTTAAATATAGAAGGTACTGCGTTTATGGTTTGTGACAGTCCAAATTGTCGTCAAGTTCAAATTGGTTTTGGTGGTAAAGTTTCGTTGGAATTAAGAGAGATTGAAGATATCAAAAAGTTTACCGAGTCTAAATGTATTAAAACAATTGAACAAAAAGAAGATGAAGGATTACCGAAAATTGTTCATCTTCAGGTATGTATTTTTAGGATTTTATTTCTAAATGGCAAAGACGGAACACTTATAATTTCGCTCTGCTTGTAGTCGAAGAAATAAAGCAATGAACTTTCGATCTTGTCGGTCTCGTTAGGGCGTACAAACTTTGTGAACAAAAGTGATGAGAGAGAAATGAAAAACTGAGAAAATTGGAAACTAAATATCGATGGAAATATGTCTAATTTTTTTACTCGGGGGTTTCTGGGGCCACTGAACTTGAATATCACTACAATTTCGTCCCTGGATGTCCCTCTTTCGCCCGCCGTGAGCACTAGGTATCTCGGGAGCCATTTTCGTAGTGTTATTCGTGTTCAACGGCTCCGAATAACCTCTAGGAACGAGTTTCGACGAACTACGTTACCTATTTTCGTAAACTCCAAGTTATAAAGGTCTATACTGCTTGTCCTGAATACCAGGCACCTCGGGAGTTATTTTTGCTGACCAGTTTTTAGTGCTTTTTTTCTTTGTCTATTGTTGGATGTCTCAATTTCAAAAAGCTTTTATATTCCGTCACCTTTTTCGATTTAAATAAAAATGTGGTAAAAATTGTACCCTTTCTTTTTAACCCCCGAGACAAAAGGAGCTGTAAATGTTCCGTTTTTACTCTTGGGTCTTTTTTTCGATTTTTTTAAATAATGTGTTTTTATTTTTGTTTTACAGGTAAATGGAGCACGTAACACAATTGATTTACCAATAAGTCGAGCCGATAAACGTTATTTCCCCTTAACAATGGAAAAAGATCCTACCTCAAAATGGGGCATTATTTCTGATATAAAAATAATAAATGGTTGTACAACGGTCTGTTTACGAAGTATTGTTCAAGTGAGTATCCTTATTGGTCATTTTATTCACCGGGGCTTTACTAATAATAATAATAATAATACATAAGAGGGGTGCCGCAAATGGATACCTAGCACTAAGACCAAGGGGTCTTTTGTGCACTCAAAAATAACCTGTCACCCGAAGGTAAGACGTCTCCGGGTAAGAATTGCTGTTTTAAATCCCAGTTCCGCTGGGGTTGCTCCCAGTATTGATAGATCCAAGGTTTCGAACCCAAACATTCTAGGATTCTATCCAGGATTTTTTCTAAAATTATCTTCATAATTTTTTTAGCTAGACTTAAGCAACAGGTGAAAAAAACTTAGATATACGTTCTTTATTTTATATTTTTATATTTTTCTTCGTTTCAAGGTTCATAATCATTTCGACCATGCTCTCGACGTATTTTATATGAATGAGAATGGTAAAAGTGTTGAACTAATTGATACAATTAGCGCACAAGGTAACTTAAATTTACCTTTAAATGCGGTTTATTCACCGACAAGTGAAATATTCTTTGGATTACGTGGTTATACAATATCAAATACACCATTTATATGGAAAGATTTACAATTAAATTTAGCTATGGTTAAATTGTTAGAATGCCGTCCAAAAGATAATAAAACTTCCAAAAATAGTTTCTTTATTAGGGTAAGTAATTGCTTTTCTTTTGCTTCTTTTTAAATTGGAAAGTAGGAATAAAATTCATTTAAAATGAGATTAAAATGAAAAAATTGCTTCAAATTTTTGAGAAACAACATACAGAAATTTGTTAAGGTGCGTAAAAAATCATGATACTGACTTTAAGCTGACTTCATAGTTATTTAATAATTTTAAAATAACTTTGAAATGCGGCGCCACGCTTATCACGCGATGGACGAACGATTAAAGAGCGTCTGAGACACCAACTTCTCAATAGAAATGTAGCTCTATAAATCTAGAGTCCCCGAGGAAGATGTTATAAATCGTTTCTAGCAGATTATATTAATTTTTCTAGGCCATGGGCGAAATTGAACAAGTTTACAATGAAACAACATCCAAACATACAATGATCAGCGTATGTTATAACGTACATTTGCGCCCAACTGTATCATTCCGTAATTGTCTTCCATTTGCAATCGTATTATGTATATCGGGATCAATTGAAGAAACAGTTATTGAACCGGGACATGTTATGTTATTACCAACCGTCGAACCGGATGTTAACGAAGTTGTTATTCGAGTAAGTGTAATTTTTTAATAATCATTTTAAATTTGATCATCTCATACATGATTATTTTTTTAAATAGCTGGATAATTATTTGGAGAAAACTTGGTCTTGTAAACGTAAAATACAAAATAATTCCCCCGAATTTTCTGTATGGGCATTCGATTCATATGACAGTACGTTAAAAATGACATTGGATTTAGGTGTTCATAAATCGTTCCATCAAGGATCCATTTTGTTGGCGTTGTATTGTCCATTCTGGATGATTAATAAAACTGAAATGATGTTGACTTACAGAGTAAGTATTCAAACTTTATTTTCTAAATTAGACAAAATATCATAAGAATTTTCAGGATTTCTAACGATTGTATCCATTCTTCCTTCACTCATTTTCAAGAAAAGCGAATTGATAAGCACTTGCTTGGAAATTATTTGATCATAGCTATGTACTTTTGGGTTGAAAGTGATAAGTGGAAACTCGAAAGGAATTTTGTTACAGAAGCTCAGAAAAAGACTCGTAAACAGGGAGAAGGGTTTTGCTTAACGTGACACAATGTTACTCAGGGGTCTGAGGAGTTATTTGTAGGGGAGTCTAATAATTCTGAAGTTATATTTTGTTATTTGGGGATTGCAGAAAATGTAACACAGCGTGGCGAAAGGGGGGGGGGTCTAAAATATCGGACGTATTTTAAAAATGGTACTTAAATGAACCTGTACAAACTATATGAGTTTTAAAGTCATATATTTATTTATCTTGTTAGTCTATATTTGGATCCTCCTAGGCAAACGCCCTGTGGGCGTGTTTACGTTTCTTATTCTTTATGAACAGGGAGTTATACTTTTATTTAAACTACACAATATGATGCTAATATTTAGGCAGAATAAGTCTCCTTTCTCCCCGTAGATATACAAATAAATTCTTATTGCTTTCTTTTTACATTTAGTTTCACACATTAAACTACTTTTACTACAATTTCAATTAAAATTTGAGAAATTTTTTAATCTCTAGGAAAATTAAAACATATTGTAGGCGTTATTTTTAATTCTAAGTTAAATTGAGTATCCAGTTCAGTTTTAAGTTTTAATTGAGGCCCATTTAATATGTAAAAGGAAAGCAATTCCAACGACGTATTCCAATTTCGAACACTTTCGGAAAGGTGTGTTTCATGTGCACGGCCCTAGTTTTATTTTAACTATAAAATAATTTCAATTAATAAAATATATTCAAGACCCAATGTTGGTGCATGTTTTGTTCCCCGTTTCAGAAATCTAAGAAATTAGAAAAGTCTTCTTCTACTGAATCTTCAAGTCCATCAAAGGTAGAAAGTGTTATATGATAATTTTGTTTATTTGTTTTTAATTCAAAACCCAAAATTTTTGTTTGATTGTATAGAAATTTTTGTTTTTTTGATGAAATTGTCCAAAAAAATTTTACTTTATTCCTTCTAAGAAATAATTTATTTAAATCTATGAATTTTTTTGGTCTAATTCAATCAATTATTGTTTATAGATCAGCACTGAACTAATTATAAAACATTTTTAGAACTGCTTTCATGTGTTACGCAGCTTTCTACTACGATAAATTGATTCATTAAAAATTTTAATTAAGCTTTTAGATTAAAATTTCCCGATGATAAATTTTATGTTTTTCCAAATCATTTTGGCTTTTAGATTACCACATTTTATTTTTAGTATAGCGCGCTTTTTAAAAGCAATATTTTATTCAATGTCTATATCGCTGTGATTTACTTCTAACAGGTGTTCGGGAATTTTTCATGTTCTAAAATCAAAATTGCCGCAATTGGACATTGAAAAAGAAAATGAAATTAAATGTTAAGCATGATTTTGATACTTTATATCAAAAACCTGTAACTAACTGGTGTTTGATTTTATTCTTCTGTAGAAAATAAAGAAATATCAAAATTGATGTTTAGGAGGGATGTCAATGGCGAAAATAGATCAAATAATGGTTTAACGTTCTAATCTATATTGAAATTTTACAGAATAATTCAGAAGATTCATTGAATGTATTGTATCATCCGGAAAATTTTAAAGGACCGATTTTGTTTTCATTCAATTCAAAGAACTTTTTTGGCAAGAAAAAAGCATCGATTCGTGTTGAAAATGGTGAATGGTCGAATAAATTTTCAATTGATGTTGCTGGATCGTCTGGTGTTGTTACATGTAAATATAATGGCGTTAATTATCAGGTAAGAATAATTCTTCGATCAATACTTTTAGTAGGGGAGCCCATGAGAGGATTTATAGAAAGGGGCTCGAGCGCGTTAGATTAACTTATGTGGGGAGGGAATGTTTGCACCTTACTAAGTACCTCCATCAAATATTAGTCCTTAATATAGGAATGCACAAGTTGGGGCAGATTAGTAAAAAAAATCGAAATGTGAATTAATTCGACGGCGTCAGATCTCTTGAATCTCTATCTATTAAAAAAACCGCATCAAAATCCGTTGCGTAGTTTTTAAGATCTAAGCATACATAGGGACAGGCATACAGCGGGAAGCGATTTTGTTTTATACTATGTAGTGATTATAGTTCCACTAAGAAATTTCAATTGCATCCATTTTGTTTCTCTAATGATATTTTTATTCTGTTTGAATAGATTGGAGTTCAAAATCAATTGACATACAATGGATTAACAAAACAAATTGTGTTTACACCACTTTATATTTTAATCAATAACGCACCGTTTGCAATTGAAACACAAGAAATTGATCGTCCTGGTGATAAATGGATTACTGTTGAAGAAAATAGTTGTACACCATTATGGCCAAAAGGTTCCAAAGATGATAAATTATTACGTATACGAATTATTGGGACACAAGAGACATCAGCACCATTTTTAATATCTGAAGTTCATGCAACTTTATTAAAATTGCCTAACAAGGTAAAATATTTCAGGCAGTTACTTCTAAAGGCAAACACACTTCCTATATATAAATATTAAAAATATTAAATACGTTTTAGTATGGTGGAGTTAATGTTGATATCCAAATAAATGAAGGTGCTAGATATATCACATTTTCAAGATATGAAGCTGGATCAGCACCGGGTTTGATAATAAATCATACAAAGTATCCCATTAAATATTGGGAAAAAGAATCGGTTAATGTGAGGTAATATTTTAAAGATTCTATTTAAGATCAAAAAACCTACACCTATTTTTATAAATTTTCTTTTCAAGAAATTTGGAATCATATAATTGTATCTTATATACTTGGGAAAATCCATCAAGTAAACGAATTCTTCAATGTGCATCAGAATATATTCAACCAGCAAAAATGGAAATAGAAAATGATTTACGACAAGATGGTATTGGTGAATTCTTTGTGAACGATCCGGATTTGAATCAGAAAGTTTTAGTTTATTGGGTCTCGTTTTTGGATGGTTTACAACGTGTTCTATTATTTACGGATCAACAGAATATCGCACAAAATGCACAAACAGCTGGCAAATATGAACCAATTAGTCAAGAGATTAATATATCTTTACATGGTGTCGGTTTGTCATTGGTTAATAATATTTTACGAAAAGATGTTATGTATTTGGGAATTGCAAGGTAAATAAAATATCTTTTTTGCTAAGTTTTCAAAAAAATCCAAAAAATTATAGTCTCAAATCCTAATTTACCTCATCAGTAAGATTATTTTCAACACCCGACGCAAAAAGAGGGGTGATGTGTGTGTGCTTGTCTGTCTGTGGCACCGTAACTCTTAAACGGGTGAAGCAATAGTTCTTACTTTCTTGTTAAGTGTCCAAAAAAACCAAAAATTCTAGTTAACTTTGATTTTTGCCCCAATTTTCTAGATCAGTTTTTTGTATTTTATAAATACGTATTTCGACTACCAAGTAGTCATCATCAGAAAGATTAGTAAGAATTAGCTAGTCGTGATTACTCTTGTTATGAATGTTACTCTTTGCTAATTTGGTGCGGACTGCACTATGACTGAAATATCCTAGAGTTCTCATTTATAATTTATAAAAAATTCTAGTCTCAAGTCTTAATTTACCTCATGAGTAACGTATTTTTAAAACCCGACACAAAAAGAGGGATGGTACCATTTTGAGATGTCTATTTGTGTGGCTAATTGTGGCATTGTAGCACCTAAACGAATGAACCTATTTTGATTTTTTGTTTGAAGGTCCATCTATGAAAAGAAAAGAAAAGAAGGGATTGGGGATTTTTTAAATTTTGTAAATTTCACTTGTTGATAATTAAATTTATAGACAAAAATGTCCTTTTCTCCAAGATAAACAACTTTTGGTTTAAATTTAAACAGTTTTTTGTAAACACAATAGATTTTAGTAATTTATTGTGCTTGTTTTAATAAATATTTTCATGTTTTTCAAGTTCGGGAATATTATGGGAAACAGCCAAACTATCATCAACACGTTTCAAACCGTTATCACAACATGATTGCCTTTTAATCGAAGCAGCATATCAACATCATTTACAACAATTAAGTTTAAATACAACCGTGAAAAACTCAATAGTAACACTTGGACCAAAATTAGAAGTTGATTTTTATACGGAGATGATTTTAAAACCAAATAAACGTCGTTTACGTCGTACATTCCAAACTGGATTTTGGATGCAATTAAAAACATCAGAGCATCAATTACAATTACATGCAAAAATTAATCGTTTACAAATTGATAATCAATTGTATGATTGTATATTCCCGGTGGTGTTAGCACCAATACCGCCACCGAAAAGTGTTGCAGCTGATACCGGTAAGGAATTTAAATTTTCTTAACTTTTCATTTTAAAGTGTATTAAAAGTAAAAAATAATTTTTGTTTGATCGGTATTTGTTTGCTTTAGCATTGAAGCCATTCGCTGAATTAAGTGTTGTACAACGTATCATGAAACATAGTCCTGTTCAACAGTTCAAATATTTTAAGCTTTTAATTCAAGAATTTCACGTTAAAGTTGATTTAGGCTTCGTTAATGCCATTCTTGAATGTATACAAGGAAAAGATCCATCTGAAGCTGAAACTGTAAGCATTTTCATTGGACCTTTGATGGAAAATAAATTTTTAAAATCCTTTTTTTGTTTTATTTTCTTTTTCTAGTTGGAGTATTTCCAAACAGATTTAAAACTAGTTGATCAACCATTACATTCACATGTATCGACGTTATCGTTACAAGATCAAAAGAATTTTTACGATTTGTTACATTTTTCACCATTGAAAATTCATATCAGTTTTTCATTACAAACGGGATCAACTTCGTCGGCTTCAAGCGACAGTACTGCAAATCAATCAGCAATTCCAGAATTTCTGAGTGTTGTCCTCCAAGGTATTGGAGTTACACTTACAGATATGCACGATGTCGTTTTCAGGTAATCTTAGTTTATTATTGATTCTTATAAAACTTAATAAGAATCATGTCCTCTCCCTATGCATTTCCAAAATCTTTATATTCGAAAGTGTAAGTTTGGCAAGCGACTTTACTGACCAAAGCGGTTGCAAATAATTAAAAGAAAAATAACAGAGCCTATGGCAGGGGTGGCGAACCAATAGCACGCGATATAATATTTTGGGCACGCCACCGATAATGAAGTTCATCATGAAGTATTGTATTACGAACGATAAAAGAATCTTAAAACTGCCATTCGCTCTGGTACACTCCGGGTAGTTCGAGCTGTCCTCTAATACCATCAAAAATATATTCCTTTTGAGTCAACAACGCAGAGAACGCTAACTTTTAATATTACTTTTAATAAAGCCATTTTTGTTTTTGATCAACAGATTGGCATATTTTGAAAGGAATTTCATGTTTTATACTCAAAAACAATTAATTTCTGAAGCCACACAACATTATGTGGGTCAATTGGTAAAACAAGCATATGTCTTGGTACTTGGTTTAGATGTTATTGGTAATCCATATGGTTTGGTCCTTGGAATCAGTAAAGGTGTTGAAGATTTATTCTACGAGCCATTCCAGGTAAATTATTATTATAACAAACACAAGAATAAATTTATAATAAAGTATCACTTGTTTATAGGGTGCTATTCAAGGACCTGGTGAATTCGCTGAAGGTTTAGTATTAGGTGTACGTAGTTTATTCGGCCATACTGTTGGGGGCGCAGCTGGTGCTGTTTCCCGTATTACTGGTGCCATGGGTAAAGGTATTGCTGCTTTATCATTCGATGAAGATTTCCAAAAACGTCGTAGAGAACAAATCAATAAAAGACCGGCCAATTTACAAGAAGGTTTAGCTCGTAGTGGAAAAGGTCTAGTTATGGGAGTTTTTGATGGTGTCACTGGTGTATTTTCAAAACCAATCTCTGGTGCTAAAGAACAAGGTGTAGAAGGTTTCTTTAAAGGTTTGGGTAAAGGTGCAATCGGTTTGGTTGCTCGTCCAACAGCTGGTGTTGTAGATTTTGCTAGCGGATCTTTAGAAGCTGTGAAAAGGTATATTTTTTTATGAAACTGTGGGAACCTGGGAATCATATCACTGATTGTGAATTTCCGTTACAGATGTGCTGAAGGTGAAGAAACAGGACGATTACGTGCACCACGATTTATTTCGAATGATAGAAGACTAACACCATATTGCTTTGTCGAAGCTGAAGGTAATAAATTATTAATGGAATTGGAAAAGGGGAAATATTCGAATACAGATGTGTATGTTTATCATGTATGGATCATACAACGAAAGGAAATTCTTTTACTCACCGATAAACGTATCGCTTATATTACACATAACGATATATTCGGTGGATGGCAGGTAATTATTTTTTTTTTTTATTATCTACAAAAAAGGAAAGATCGCATATAAGTTTTATAACCAAACTATTTTTATTTGATATTTTTTCTTAATAACTTGAAAGTTACATGCAGTTTTAAAAAACTTTTCGAAAGAGAATCGAAAACGCTCGAAGAACAAATTTTCGTATCACTTCGTGTAATGTAATAACTTAAGTTAATAATTGTATAGGGTGCGCCAAAACGTTTGTAATCTGTGAATTCTTTTTTATATTTTATACACAGCTTTTAAAAAAGTTTCCTAATCGAAGTTCCTTTTTATTTATGTTAAAGAATTGAAATAAAATACTACAATTTATTATTATTATTTTTTATTCAATATACCAATTGCCTAATAGAATCTTCGAACATGTTTATCGACAAAATCAAATTTTTTGTGTTGTTTATAGGTGGATTGGTCTTATACATGGCATGAATTACAAGAAGCACCAAAAATCAACGATGTTGGTATGCAAGTAATAATTCTAGAACAAAAGAAAAAATTCAATCTATTTGGTTCAAATTCAAACAACAAATTTATTCCAATACATGATGAAAAATTACGTGAATTATTAATCATAAAAATCGATAGTATTTTTAACAATCTTATGTCTGCTTCTCAATCAAGTCTTAATAGACCTAGTATTTAAACCGTTTAAGTTTTCTATTCTAAGTATTTAGTCCTTTAAGGATAACCCTTTTTTTTTAAATAAAATTAATCAAAAAATCACTTAATCAATATATTAATATACGCACTTTTTATAAATTTTTCTTTGATTATTATCGATTATTTTTGGTAAAGGGCTACGAGTTTTTTTTTTCATTTTACGTGACAAAACGAAAACAATTCGAACCAGATTATTTAGTACAAAAAATTACAAGAATATTTCCCACCCTGATTATCTTTAAAGTTACCACTACCAAATAAACCAGGCTCGTGTGCAGGAATCATTCTAAAGAACGAAGAAGTTCAAATTTTGATTAATCATGTCAAGTCATAAAGTCAAAATGTGATATTCAATCACTATTTTCAATTAAAAGTTAATTTACGGTTTTGTAAATTTGTCAAAATCGTCAGAGAAAATGCGTTTTATAAATGACGCCTTTACAGGACCATATTGTTAGTTCAAATTTATGTTGAGAGATTATCAATGGGAGGGGGGTATCTCCGGTTGCACGGGCCTGAAATGAAGCTATTTCAGACAATCTAATGATTTTTCAGCTTTAATGGATGCAAAAACTAAATTTTTAGAATTGATCTAGGTGCACTGAACAAAACAAGCTATCATTTAGCTTTGTGTGTAGAACTTATTCAACAATAAAGAAAGCTATCCTATGAGAAATGAATCAAGAAGTTACGCGGGGTCAAAATAATGTCCTAAATAAGTTATAACCGGTACCATCATCTCACATCTTCCATGTCAAATCTTTTTAATTGAGCCTATTTTTGTTTTCTTTCTTTATTCATGGAGCTATATACCTTTTTCACATGTAAAAGTTTTGTACTCACAAAATTCGAATACAACAAATGGAGTTTGGATTAAATCTTGCAACATTTAATTGGCTCACAACCCTAAATTGTTGTTTAGCGTCACGTGAGCGTAAAATAAAATCCAGTTCGGTGTACTTAGGTCTCAGATCAGTAAAAATATATTATTAAATCGGTTTAGCTAGCAATCATGACAAAAATTATATTTTAGAAATTTAATTTATTATTTTTAATCTATAAACGAACTCTACCAATGTCTAGTCTCTCTAAAAGAGAAAATATTCTAAAATTTTATCCCTAAAAAATATGTCTTATAATTTTGTAAAAGGCCTATAAGAATACGAATAATAGTTAAAAAGTTACGTTCTTATTTCTTCCATAAATAAAAAAGCTATTTTCAATTTTTCCCGCCGTATGGTATTTTCAATTTTACGGGTTCATTCTCAATCTCTGTTACGTATTTAATAAAAGTTACCTCATGGGCGGGCTATTATAGGCTTTACCAACAGCGCCTTAACAGCAGATTTTGAGTGATTTTTCTTTGACTACATAATGAAATTTAGCTTGCCACATTAAAATTATTCATTTTCCAAATAAGAAGAAGAACAGTAAAGCTGGCAAAGTTTATTACCCATTTTTACTAGAGCCTGAGTTATCAAGAAAAGTCTTTGCCTATACAATTTTTCATGAAACTTGAAACGAAATCAATAATTTCAGTGTCTTATTAATTACATAAAATATTTTCTTAATAAATAAAAGTATTTTGCACAAATCAAATATCCCGCCAAATAGAGTTTAGATGAGCTATCGTTATTGGTAAAAAATTGAACTGTAGGGTTATGAGTAGTTTATATTTATACATTTAGATTCTGTAGCTGCCATAAAAGGTAAACCCGTACTAAATCAACTGAAACCAATTAAGTTAGCTTAAGCTGATATGGGTTGATTTACAACAAATTGACCTTATCTGTAATTAGCATTAGTAAAATTATTGTCTGGCTAGCCGGATAATAATATGAAGGAAAATAACGGTGACTGCGAATACGATTATAATATTAGTTCAATCTGATTCAATCTTTAAACCGGCAGTACATATAAACCATCATTTTTAAATTTTATTAAAAATAGATTCACGTTATTTAAAAATGAAAATACCAATCCGCAAACGAATGTTAAAATGATTATCCCTTTTTTATATGTTTAACATTGTTAAAATTTTTATATAATTTATTTAAGCGCTTTAAATATAACTAATAACCATAGATGTCTATGCTAAATTTAGAACGCTAATTTTTACTCGGACATTATCCTATAAATTCAGCCACCAGTTACGTGGGATGTTGTCCTTGGCCATCCATAAAAAGAAACATAAAGACAATATAAAAGCGTCGTTTTATTAATATTTTCTGTTCGTACAAATTTCTTTATGATTTAAAATAAATATGACTAAATAAAAAATATTTAAAAACTGTTTTAGCTATCTAAATTTAGTATAAACATCTATGTTAATGTATAATCGAATGCTACTACATCACTTGTGCCTGATTAATATACAAAAGTTAGCTATCTATTTAAAGTTGAATTATATAAAAAAAAAAGAAATTTTAAAAGAAATGATATGTTATAAAAATTATTGTATCAAATTTTTACAAATGAGATAAAGTGAAATAAACAAATTTTATGTGTACAAAAAAGAATGTTTATATGCTTTTGTTTTGAAAGCTTTATATAAAAGAATTATATTTTTAATTTTTGTAGAGCACCATATTTTTTTTAATGTTTGAATTTTTTTTGCTTGATTAAATGCTGTTTTAATTTTTTAATTTTTCTTATACATATTTTTATTATCTCCCTGTAAAAGTACCCTTCATTCCTGTAAAAATATTTTTCCCAAACTAATTCCTTTATTTGTCGAATTTTAGAAAGAAAATAAAATTTCTTTGCAAAATAGTGAAACTATCGATGTGTAATATAATTTCGTGGATCGTCATGGCGAAAATAACATTTTTACCTTCTCAAAACGTGGTAAGAAGCCATAACAAGCGTTCCTGGGCATTAAACTTATTTTTTAATCCCCGACACAACAAAAAGAGGAGTGTTATAAGTTTAAGGTGTACATACGTGTTTCTGTCTGAGACAACGTAGAACCTAAACGAATGAACCGATTTTGATATAGTTTTTGTTGGTTTGAAAATTGACTTGATCGAGAGTGTTCCTAGCTATGTTTCAAGAAATCAGTCCAGTTTGGAGAAATTCCCAGGGAATAAACCGCATTTTTCGTCGTTTTAAAAGCCTTGCCCATCTTTACAAATTGAGGTAAAATTGGGGAAAACTTCTATGTAAGTTCAGATAGATTTTGTTCGAGGTTTACTTTGTTGTTTCTATTTTTTGAATATGTAATAAATAGAAGAGCCAAAGACACTAATACCGTGTCCATTTGACGATTGGATTTATAATTCTAGATAAGGTTGCCACCTCCAAGTTCCGGTAAGTCAGGAGATAAAACAGAAAATCGGGAGATAGTGAAATTAATCTAATTATATCACCGAATTATAATACTGTTCGATATTTTTGATGTTTTGTATACACAGTTTTTGCATAATTAAATATTTAAATAAATATAAAATATCGAACTAAAGCCGATTTCTTTCAGAGCTTTTTGTATTTTAACATGTAGACAAAAATGTGTTAAAATGTGCAAGTGTTGACATGTGCAACCAAGTGCTCCATATTGGAACAATACCATTTTTTTTAAATATTAATAAAAATACCAAACATTCTTGTGTCAAAATAGAAATAAACTTGACAATTAAAATATTAATTAGTAATTATGACATAAAACTAGAACAATTAAACAAATAAATTACTAATTAAACGTACTAATCATTATCTTTGTCAACTTTTTTTTTTTAATAAAAATACGTAGATTATTAGGTATGGTTTTATAAAAAGTGAACTTTGTAATTTTAAATAAAACAACAAGATAACTATTTTATTATTTATTATCCATACAGAGCCGGTCCAAATGCATTTGATTAGAAACTTGCGAACGATAGTATCATACTATGTATTCACTTAGAAACGTACTTAAAAAGGTATTTATTGATCGTAATGATATTATTATGTTGACACGATCAAAAACACTTACAACCAGTAATATATTATCGAAACAATATATTGTACAACATGATCCAAGTGATGGGAAATTTTTTATTAATTTAAATGGTGATACGGCATTTGTTGAATATGAAAAATTAGGTGATATTTATAATTTTTATGAAACACAAGTACCTGACGCATATAGGGGCAAAGGTATTGCAAAATTATTAGCACAGGTAAATATCAAATATTTAATTTTTTATGAAAAAAATGTTTTCTAATTGTAAATATTATGTTTTTTGGCACCTATGTTTCTTACTCGTATCCAAAATTTGAACAATCGTATTACATAAGAGCCTAAGAAATCATCTACATATCAGTTCATAAGTAAGGTTTTCGAGACACGATTAGTTTTTACGGGCAATAACTTTCAACAAATTAAGCAGTTTTTCTCGATTTGGCAACCATCCAACCCCTGCTTTCCTTGGTTTTTTGAAGCTTTTTGAACCTGTATACTTTCTCTAAATTAAGTTAGAGGATAAAAATTTGCCTGTAAATCTATGCCGCTTATTTATGTTGATATTTTACAAGTCTTCGAAAACAAAAATCTGATTTCAATATAAAAAACATTTTAATGAGGGAGAAATATGGCCTTAATGATAGAGGTAAACTACTCGCGTTTTTTTTTACGGACTGGGGCACAAACTGTGAAAGGTACAGGTGTATACTTCGGAATTGGACAATCGTAGTTGTCTCTCTAAGTTGTTCAAAAAATATATGCTTTAATCGAGTTCCCATTTGTAATATAGTTGAGGAAAGAAGGCATTTGAGGTCGAAATTTAAAACTGCAACTCCGATTTTTACGAGACCGGGCGCAAACTGTCTGTATGAGAGTGTAGAACAAAGTAAGTTTAGTCCGAATTGTGGCCTGTGAATTTACGCTTGTGAGCGCGCTTACAAGTTCGTAGTAACCAATCTTGCTAAAAAATGAAAATAGAAAAAAAAAGTATTCTAAGCGTTTTTTGTTCTTTGACATTTTTTCCTAAACTTCGCCATTTTATTGGTTATTGTATGGGTTTGATCAAATATTTGATTGAAAACCAATTGAATCTTATATTTTGGACATTTCTAAACAAGTTTTGCCTTCTGACTTTTTTCACTTAGCCTCGCCGTTTTCGAAATGTAGGCGTTTTAAAAAATGTAATAAAATCGATTTCGATGAAAATGAAAAAAACCCGTTTTTTAACTTCTTAGTTCTTTAGTTCGTAATTTTCTAGAAATGTTTAGAATAGCCAAAAATATAATCAGTATAATCAGTTGGTTTTCTAATCAAGCATTTGATCAAAATTACTCGATAATCGTCAAATTTGTTGATAAAATAAAATTTTAGCCTAAAAAAAGCGTTTTTTTTTTTAAAGCCGGTATCTCTCAACTACATATGTAATCCTCGAAATCTTAACCGATATTAGCAAAACATTAGAAAAACATTTACTTACCTTAATTCTAATACAAACAGTAAACAAAAATTAAATATTAAATTCCACAAATTTTTTCTACATTCCAGACAGTTTTTGATTACGCAATTCGAGATAATAAAAAAATTCAATTATCTTGTACATATTTACAAAAATTTTATCATGAGAATTATGAAAAGTACAAGAACCATGTCTTAGACGACGACGTCGAACATTAATTCCCAATCAATAACAAAAACAAAACAAAAATTTATATATATACTTAAGAAAACAGAAAAAAAAAATGGGTGAAAGCGATATTGAAGCTCAACTAAATTACCTGTGTCGTGATAAATATTATCATGCAGTCTCAAACGAGACATCATCATACCGTCAAAATAATATTTTTAAATACTACAAAGGTTTTGCCTTACTTTTGGGTGGTGGAAGTTTAGTACCCGAATCAATGCGTATCTTAGAAACCCTAGAATCCGATGATAATTTAAATATTGGAGTGATTTTAACATTAATATACGCACATAAAAAATCGGTTGTTATCGATCGAGATGCTATTAAAGAACTCGAACAAAATTTAAAAGATCGACGTAAACGTGCCTCCACACAAGCTTTCTATTATGCTGCGTTGTTTTTATACCATGCCTCAAAATTTGAAAAGGCACGAGACTATGTGGATCGTTCAATTAAATTAAATCCCGATTATGTGCCAGCACTATCTTTAAAAGGTTGGATTACTCTAGCAGGAAATTCAACGGATGATGCATTACATTATTTTCAACTTGCTTTAGATTTAGATAAAAATTATTTAGATGCACTTTTAGGACTGGTTACAGTCGATAAAATGTTGTATAAATATGATACAGCAATTGCAGTACTTAATCGTTTAATCGTTAAACATCCTCAATTAGTAGTTCCACTTATTGAAAAAATGAAGGTTCAATTAGCTCAACGTGATTGGGATCAAGTTCTCGAATTATCAAATCGTATCTTAAATTTAGATAAAAGTAACATGGAAGCGATTAAATTACAAGCGTTATGTATGTTAAATCGTGATGGAAAAATAAACGAAACTGTTGGATTATTAGAAATGTTATACGCGGAAATGGAGTTAAATGAACCGAATAATGTTCCATTATTCACATCAATCGCACAATTATTTTCCCGAATATGTGGTCGAAATAATTTAATTCTCCAACAAACGTATAAATTCGCGAAAAAATCAGTGGAATTAGCTCCAAATAGTGTGCAATCGTTAACTGAACTAGGTTATCAATTAATGTTGCAAGATAGTTTGGGGGACGCTATGGAAACTTTTCAATCGGCAACCAAATTGGATGAATCTTCCGTGGATGCATTAACATATTTGACATTGTGTCAATTAACCCAGAATAATAATTTAGCTCAACAACAAATTGAGCTACTACATGAAATTCAAGGGAAGAAAACATCGATTTTGTCATACATGTCTGCAATTTTAGTTCGTGGTGAAGCTGAGAAAGCTTTAATTAGCTTAAATGAAGCTGTTGCGTTACATCTAGAACATTGTAGTCATCTACCTTACAGTGATAATTATCTCAAACAATTCGATCCAGATTTTCTTATCCAAATTGTTCATGAATATATGCGATATTTTCCACCACAACAAACAAGTTTCAACGTAATAACATCCTTACCAAATGAAGCTGTGAAAAAATCATCGCACCTGTTAAAGAAAATTATTGATAATTGTCCCGCTTTACTCGATGCAATTTATTTGCTAGCTAAAGTTGAGTTTTATAGCGGGGAAATAACTTTAGCTACAAATACGCTACAACATATTATCAAAGATATCGATCCAACACTTATTGACGCTCATTTATTGTTAGCTCGAATATTTTTACATCAAAATTTACACCAGCGAGCAGCCCAAGTGTTAGAAATATGTGTAAGCTATAATTTTCGTGTTCGAGAAAATCCACTGTATCATTTAATAAATGGTTTAATCGTTAAACATTATGGTAAATACGATGAATGTATCGAGGAACTTCGAATTGCTTTGGATAGTTCGAATGATGTAACAACGTTAATTGATCGTTCAACGTTGTATTTAGAGCTAGTTGATGCGTTAATGTTAGCATCAAAACGAGCTGAAGCTGAAAAAGTTATACAAGACGCGATTAAAGTGTTTAGTGGAACTTCGGAACAGAGTCGTATTTCAATTGCAAATGCGGATTTTTGTATTAAAAATCAAGAATTTGAGTTAGCTTTTGATTTGTTGGAACAAGTAAAACCTGGTGATCCATATTATTTACAAGCGCATACAAAACTTGCGAATTTATATTTACATAAACGACGTGATCGTGGTGCATTTACAAAATGTTTCCGTGAAGTTGTTGAAAATTGTCCAGGTATGTATAGTTTTTAAACTAATGAAATTTTTTTGATTTTTTACTTGCCTGCTCTTGATACAGAAGGTTACGTACCAACAGTGGGTCGAGAGAGACTTCTTGCCTTTGGGTGACAGGTTGTTCTCAAAGAAGACACAGAGGACTCCGTGGTCTAGGTGCTAGGTTCCTCTTTGGAGTACTCCTCATTTGTGTTATTATTGTTAACATGCAGTCTTATTTAATTTTTTTCACATTTTTTAAAATACGTTTTTTTGCTTAGGTCCAGAAACATTTGTATTATTGGGTGATGCTTATATGTCAGTGCTAGAGCTGGATCTAGCAATTGAATCATATCAACAAGCTTTAAAACAAAACGCTCACGATACAGAATTAGCGAAAAAAATGGGCAAAGCATTAGTAACAACATTTCGTTACGATGAAGCAATAATTTATTATAAAGAAGCAATAAAAAATCCAAATAATTTCGCATTAAAATTTGACTTAGCTGATCTCTACGTGAAATTAGATCAATTCGATGAAGCTGAGAAACTATTAGCTGATGATATTGTGGATAATTCAACCGAAGATGATGATAATAATCCGTTAGCGCTTGCAGCAAAAGTTAAACAGCTAATGTTGTTGGGTAAAGTGCGTGAAAATGCTGGGAAATTAAATACCGCGTTAAATGTAACAAAAGAGGCACGAGATATTCAGCATAAGTTACAACGACGATCCATTATGGATCAAACGGGTGATATTGGAGAACAAAAATTAATTTTATCGGATATTTGTGTACGATTAGCTGAGATATGTAAAGCGATGCGTGATAATGATCAAGCTATACAGCATTATAAAGAAGCTTTGAATGCTGCTCCAAATCAAGCTGATATTTTAATTAGCTTAGCTAAACTGTATTTACAGGTAATTTCAGAAAAATTTTTGAACATCAATATGATACAAGCCCGCCCGCCAGTAATTTTTCCAGGAGGTTCAAACTTTTGTTAATCATGTTTGGTCATAAAGTCGATAAAAACAAGAAACTCTGTTTTTGAGAAAGAAAACATTTTATTTTTCAATAAGTTAATTCTTCGAGATAAAGAAATAAACTTTTCCAAAACTCTGTACGCAATGACAGAATGCGTTCGAGCGTTGAGTCTATTTTGACGCGATTCTTTGCTTCCAAAATTATTCTCCAGCATTTCCTCTTCTTTTAATCAAAATCTGTTTCGTAGCATCAGCCAGTTTGATAGTCCCGCCAAGATCCAGGTTGTCTATTTGAAGCACTCGACTCAAAGACAATGTGAAAGAATATACTGAGCTCAAAATATGTATGGATATCTGAAGAAACTTACACATCTGGGCTGGGATCGAACTGTGGGCCTCTGATGTTTCCGACCACAATACTCTTTACAACCAAGCCACGGGATTCTATCGCGAAATGTGCGCATTTCTTCATTTTCATCTGTATTTGTCTTTATTTGGCAAGCTTTAAAATATGAATTTATATTTTTAGATGAATTTTCGTGAACAATGTGAAGAAATTTGCAATTCAATTTTATTGAATGATCCGGAACACGAGGGTGCTTCAATCATAATGGCTGATTTAGCTTTTCGAAAGGTTGATTTTGATATTGCAATGCATCATTTTAAGCAATTATTATTAAAACAGCCGCATAATTGGACAGCATTAGCACGATTAATTGAAGTGGCACGCCGTACTGGGAAATTAGATGAAATTCCTGAGTATTTAAAGCGTGCTGAAAATGACACAAACATCACAGTTACCGAATCAGGTACGGCAAAGTTATATTTTATAAAAACTGATCACTAATATAGAAATTTTTATTTAAATTGTTACAGGTTTTGCATATTGTTCAGCGTTATACGAATGGTACTCAAATAACTTAAATGCTGCGCTTCGAAACTTTAACAAAGCTCGAATGGATACTGAATGGGGACAAAAAGCAATTTATAACATGATCGAAATCTGTTTAAATCCAGACGATGATTTTATGAACAACGATAATGTATTCAACGATACCGCTGATAGTATCGATTCACGTGTTATGGCCATTGAAATGGCTGAACGTTTACACCACGAATTAAAACCGAAACAAAACGATGACGATGATGCCTTAATTTATCGACTTTATAAGAATTTTATTCAACTAGCAACGAAACAAAAACCAAATGTTGAGCGTGCATTACAAGATTTTTCAGCCATTGCCTCTCAAGACGCATACAAAGATCATGTTGGACCGATTTTAGGAATGGCCTCAGCATATTTATTGTTAAAACAAAATCAACGTGCACGTAATCATTTGAAACGTGTTGTAAAAGCTCCATGGAGCTACGAAGATGCTGAATACCTAGAACGGTGTTGGTTGTTACTAGCTGATAATTATTTACAATCGAGTAAATATGAAATCGCCACCGATTTATTAAAACGTGTTTTACAACATAATCGATCGTGTGTAAAAGCTTACGAATATTCGGGATATATCGCGGAGAAAGATCAAAATTATAAAGAAGCTGCATACTATTATGAACGAGCTTGGACATTATCTGGACATTCAAAACCGGCTGTTGGTTATAAATTAGCGTACACATTCTTAAAATCACGTCAATATGCTGACGCTATTGAAATTTCAACGCAAGTCTTAAAAGAATTTCCGGAATATCCAAAAATTAAGAAGGATATTTTGGAAAAAGCTAGAAATAATTTGAGGACATAGAATTTAATAGATAGGATTTATTAAAGCAACAACATGACAAAGCTAATTCGATATATGGTGAGTATATTTTATCGAACGAATATGGTGACGGAGGTAGGAAACCTTTTAGGTTTGACCTTGTTAAAGCATCGTAAGATTGAGATGGGAATCTCAATTTAATATATCTATCCTTTATTGGAAAGCTAGGATGCTTTTAAGTCGAAAGTTTTCATTTAATTTTGAAGGAAATATCGTTTGGTGAAAATATTTACCATAATCGCCTTATTCTTTGTTCAAAAAAATATTTTTTAATTTCTTTTGAACAAATTTGAAAAATTTACACCATTTAGCAGCAATCAAAATTTTTTAATGCACTATCTTTTATATTTATAGTATTCCGACTTTAAGCGAATATTTTTAATACATACAAAAGGTCCCTAGCGAATCCTTATTTAAACATATACTTCAGTATATCGCCTATAAGGACCAATGGAAGTTCAATCGACTCAAATTGACATCTTGCTATGGGAATGACAGGGTCAAGTGAAAGGGGCTTTTAAGACAAACCGTCTCGTGTTAATGAGTCCGCTGTTCCACTCCCTTTAACGGCAGAATTCCCAAATCAATCTGACTGTGTTATTCAGAGTCAAGCGATTTAGTTCCTCGAAGCATTCATATATAATCCTCGATTGAAATTTAGACGCCTCGAGGGTTCGAAGTGTCATCAGACTGTCTGAAAAGATGTTGATATGTGCCCCACAATAACCTTTCGTGTAACAGATCTTCCGCAAGGCGAAGATTTCAGAAGACCAAGAGAAATCCTTTTTCCTAGGTCCATAAACCCCCGCGCTAGAAAGATCTCCGGCCCTTGAACCATTCGTATAAAGATATGGCCCGTGATGGAGTGAAAAGTTAGGTACATTTCGATTCCATTCTTTCCGGATAGGAACGATTATCTTAAATTTACGATCAAAACGGTAAAACGGAATCCTGCATCATTTTCACAAGTGAGGTCACTGTCTCAAAACTGTTCATTCTTGAACTTGACGTAATAAGTAGCGTTAATATGCATTAAGAGCTAAAAATTGAAGAGATTTTGGAATGCTATGAATATAAAAAATATACACTCGCAAGCCTAAGTATACTTATTATTGTACAAAATTTACAATATGTTAATCAATTCACACAGGGTTTTTTAAAAATAAATAAATTTGTAAGAGATATTTATTTTTTACGAAATATTTTTTAAACGTTGAGTCGTACAACGATTTCGCACTTCGCACAAAAATTTGTATTTTATAGCAATAAATATATTATAGATTTTTTTAGCAAATTAATTTAAAATTCAAATTGATCACCACGAAAGCATATTAGCTCGAAAAATCATTGCAGACCCTTAGAACAGGAGTGACGGAGTCGGTTACGTCCTAGACCGGATATATAGAGAACCCGGGTTCAAGTCCCGGTTTCTGTATAATTTTTTCGTTTCTTATTACTTGTTTAAATGAAAACTATTTGCAAAGATTAATTTTCTAGTGAAAAAGTAAATGATAAATCTATTTATTATTTATTGTTTTTCCAATGCAATGTAAACTTGTGGTCAGTTTATGAAATGGATTTTTTCGATTGACATTACATAACCAGATAATTTTCTTGAATCCATCACTTCTTTTGTCAAAATCAATTTGAGTTTTTCATTAATATTAAAAACAAATCACTTGTATTTTTCAAGAAAAATTTAATATTGCAATCACCATTTTGTTTTTAAATAATTTTTGTTTTTAATAATTTTTTTTTATTGTTAAACTTTGTCAATAATATTTTAAATAAATCTAACTGTTGACAATACCAATGAAGGTACTAATTGTTGTGAATTTTTTTTAAATTTACGTTAATTTTACAGAGGGGTCATTTTCTAAACACACAAATATACTGCGCCAATTTATTAAAGGAACAAAAATTTTACCTAAATTTCAAACAGCTGTATTTCTGCGAAAGAACATTGAATTTGGAACTTCAATAGCTCAAATTTTTATCACCCCATGCTGCCTTGCACGGAGGGTTGAAAGGGTTCAGACGATAGAGAGATTTATAAGGAAGTTCTCACCAAATTTCAAAGAAATCGGTCGAGTAGAACTTGAGATATCATGTCAACCACCTTGAAAATGTAGTTTCAAGAAAAACGCGTTATAAGTTTGCAAGGCAATTCCACCAGAGTAATTCGTTACCAGAAAATCCGCTGTATCTCCGAAAATAATTCGAATTTTGATTTCTTCAAATGTCTAGACCAGAATACTGCCTTAATTTATTCTTTCATTCCTGCTGTAAACTAATCGTCTAAAAAAATAACAACGATTTCATTTCTTATATTACTAATCTTTTAATATAAAAAATAAAACAAATTATTATCACACAAGTTTTTTATAAACTGTTGTTATAAATGTTCCTGAAATATTCCAATTATATTAAAAACACTTTGTTCAATTAATAACAATTTCAGCTCATGTTTCAATATATTCATTTTTAATAATAATCCTATAATATTATTATTATTATTATTAATATTCTCCCCTGAAGATGTACAAGAACAAGGACTAGTAGAAGGATCCTATTAAACAAACAAAGAAAAAAAAACATTCTGAAAAAATATGTTTTTATTATAAAACGTATCACAGAAATATTTGCTTCACATTATTAATTATTTCAAAAAAATAAAAAAAATCATAAGTAAATATTTTTATATTATCAATATCAATATTAATTATTAATTCATTAGTATTAATTAACAAAAAAACAAAAATATATGAACCAGTATCTATAAATCTTAAATTGTTTAGTATTTACAATTACAAAAGAAGCCAAGGTTTATATAATGTACTTCACAGAGATTACTTTTTAAGTAATATTTTTTTACAAAAAAGAAATGTTTACAAATGTTTGTGTCGAAGGTCTTCTCATGAATTTATGGGAGTTAAGCTTTATTTAGACAGTGTAGCACTAACAGAAATTATTCTGATTGTCGTAAAGAAAATTATCTAACTATTCTGATAGCCGTAAAGAAAATTACTACATTTTATATTGCCCTCTTCCTATCTATAATCAATCAATTGCTGGCTGATTCAGTGAAGTAAAATTGATACTAAACAAATAGCTATAAACTCTCTGTAAAATATATAAACCTTGAATAGTAGAAGCTATTTTTACATATAATTTACATTATCCACGAGTATTTTTCTATTTCGAGTCTATTTACCATCACAAAACAATTTTCACTACGTTGGTAATATCGAATATTTCCTTAGTTTTTTGGTAAAAATAGCTTCCATTTTAACCCTTCAGAACGGTTGGGTAAAGAGATTCTTTCACGGTTATTTTAAACTGTTTTTTTTTCTTCTACATTTTCTTCACAAAATTTTACGCTTTACTTTTTTTTTATCAGCCGTGAGAGTTTTTCTCATCACTTCAGTAAACTTACTTTTCGAGTTTCAAGCATATGTCAACTTATAAAAAACACCTTGTATTTTATAAGAGACATCATCTATCCAGAACATTTAAATAAGTAAGTAAATTTTATATACTCTTCTTTCATATGAATTTGAAAGTTTCGCGTTTGAAATTTCATTTCATTTCGAATTATGAGTTTGAAATTTCGCTCTTGACACTTGCGTGTGAAATATAGCATGAGATTTTTTCTCATCATAAGAGTAATGACTGTGGTAAGAAAGACGGCCATTCTGAAGGATTAATTAAATTATTAATAATATTCGTCTATGCTTAGAGTAAATTAGTTTATTTATTAATATAAATGGCTACTTTAAAAATAAAAATGGTTATTTATGGAAGACTAGAAAAAATGAAATATGAAACGCATATTTTAAAATTATTATTATAAGGCAGTCAATGAAAAAAAAATATAGCACTAATTTTTAAATAATATAATTTACACTCTTCTAAATATTACGCATGCGTTTGCAAAAACCATACGCTGTAAATAAAAATTAGCTAAAGCAATTTATCAATAAAAAATATGGGCCACGAACATATTATTATATTGGTTTTGTATATTAAAAAAGGCACAATTTTGACTTGTTTTTATGAGGTTTATGCTCGACTTAAGTCCACTTTTGGAATTTAGGCCATTATTATAATTCTAAAATAATAGATAATATTCATCTTTGCTAATTCAAATTTCAGAGCAGTTTGTTCAAAGGTACGATCAGATATTGAGTTTTTTTGGTGTATTTGTTTGCGTTGGTACCTAAGTTCTGTCCCAATCTCGAAAGCCCTTACAACCTAGCCTAGCATAAACATTCGAGTGCCTAATACACCAAAATTCGACAAGACCTGAGTATCCAATCGTTATAAAGTATTTCTTTACTCTAAAATCTGACCTATTCTGCTAATATAACAAAATCAGACATAGTAATATAAAGGTTATTGATTTTAGACCAATTTTTCAAGTTTAATCTTCCCATAGATGAAGCAGGAACTTTGCATAGTTCTGATTCTTTTATAAAAAAAAACTAAAACCTGAGAAAAATGGTATTTTAAAGCTTGATCGAAAAATTACAAAATGAGGTATGCGTTAAAATTGATTCGAAAAAGGAAGAAATATAAGAATTGACTCAGAAAACATTGTAAGAAATGTAATGGAAAACTTATTTCACTTATAATAAATAGTGAATTTCCATGTCATTGTTAATTTCCACAAAAGGGTGGAACTGTAGCACGTAACCTAACTGTGATAAATTAAAGTTTTTTTTGTTGCCAGTTTTTTTTTATCGATTTTTAGATTATTTAGCGTACATACGTTATTTAGCTCTCAACGTGAGGCCAATTAAAAAAGAGATAAGTCTCCTATTTATATTAGACGCATAATATTTCCTTAAGGCCACTGTATAATTTACGTAAATAAATTTAACGCGCAATTATAATCAATCAAGTTATGGTAACTTTAAATTTTTATGGTATTCGGTTATTTCTAGGCCATCATTACCTCTAAACAATCTTTAAAATGGAACAAAGTTTACATAATTATCTCTAATTCAATTCTCCGTTGGAATATTTCTTATGTAATATCAATTATTTAAGAACACTTCGCATTCTCGAAATTCTTTCTACGTTTACTTAGTTTGCCTTTGTTGCTGAAACTCACTTTGATTTTGTAAATTGTTCTGATTAAGATTACATCAGATGACCCAAAAGCAATCATCTCAACGAAAATTATTCTAATGCAGGCACTTTATACGCCAGAAAGATCATACGCGGAGCTTTTAATTTATTGGAACTGTTTTATCTAGATATATACTATAATTGGTCAAAGGTTTTCTTTCAGTAAGAACCTCACCATCAAAACAACTTTCAATCAACTAACAATCGAAAAATTTCACAATTCAGCATCTGAGTTTTACCCCAAAAGCAGGTAAACCACAAACCGAGGAATTGAACCACGATAGATGTAATAGTTATGCAAAGTAAAGTGATTTCTCTTGAGTCACCTTGTATTTATTTATAAAATAAAAAAACACTCCCATTAAAATAAATTTAAAAAACAAAATGATAGATAAACATTGATGATCGTCATGTTTTTTTCATATCAATTAAATATGAGAAGATTTTAAAACAATAATTATTCAATATTGATTTAATATGTGTTAAAATATTGATAAATATTTTAAATGAATTATTATTATAATTATTAGTATTAATATTATTATTATTTATAGATGTTGATGATTGTGATTGTTTATTATTATTAGATAATAAAACGTAAAACTATGTTTGTACAAAATCACTATTATGTTTAATGTTTACTTGTAATGGTATTGAAAATAATTGCTCCCATGGACCACGTATTGCTTCAATAATACTATCAATTGCTGAATTTGATATTGTTGATAATTGCCATTGTTCATTTTTATTTGTGGTTTCATCCAAAAAATTTAATGTTACTATATTATTTTCACGGATCTAAATAAAAAATTAAAAATTAAATTTTAGTGGAATTGAATTTTCTCTCTATGAAATTTTTTCAATTTCTTTTGTGCGAGCACGGGGTCCGTAGCCGATGCGGGGCACCCAGACAGTTGCCTACTCTGCCTAATAATTAATCCGGCACAGAATATGGGAATATGTTTTTATTTTTATTAACCGTTTACACTGCTAATAGTAAGTAGCTAAAGTAAGCACAATTTGCACACTTGAAACACTTGACAACTTGAAAAATAAATTCACTTGACAACTTGAAAAGTAAATTCGTTTTATGAACTTAGGAACTCTTGGACCAATATGAAAGCAAGAAAATATTTATAAAAAGACAAAAATATGTACTTACAACTTCAACAAGATTACTGATACTTTGTGTTGAATAAACCGATGGTGTTTTAGTTGATTCTGGTTGTAACCATGCTAAACAATCTGTTAATATCATATCACTATTTGTCACTAATAATATACCCATATTAATAACTTTTTGTGCGTCTGCTGTTATATTACTGCTATTTGCATCTTCATTCGTGTTATTATTACTGATTGTACATTGTGTAAAGACATGCAATAATCGTACGGTTAAATCCGCATCCGCTTCTGATGTACTTGACAATATTAATTGTAAAATATCTAATTTTGTTGTCTCTGATGTTTTTGTTATTAATTCACATGTGTCTGGTAATGAAGCATCTGTGGAAAATAAGCATACAATAATTTTAAAGACATCTTTGTTTTTTTATTAAAGATTAGTTTTTCAATGTGGAAAGGTTGGAACGAAGAATGGTTTAATAATCCCTATACATATATGTTATAAATGAGAAAGTAAGGTTGTTTGTTTGTTATGCTTTCACATAAAAACTATTGAAAAGATAAAATAACACATGAGCTATAATTTATAAATATTTTAAAATCTGACGCACTGTAATTTTATGCAGGTGCAAATAACATATATGGAGGTTTCATTGTTCTCCATCAAAGATCCCCATGTTATGAAGTTGGTAGTTCAATCGACAGTGTCTTGTCAAGAGCCCCAATACTCTTTTAAACCGTGCCCTAGTGAGTTTCAGGCAAACACAGTCGTACGGCTTAGCTGTGTTACGCATGTCCTGCGAAAAAAACCCTTTAACCTTGATGGGCTTGTCGTAGCTATTCCTTGATTCGATAAATTACGAAGCTTCTTGCTATATGAATAACAGGCTTATGTGAAAGAAATGTTTGAGGCGACCCCTGTCGTGTTAATGAGTATCCTCGATTTGAATCTTGACGTCTCAAGAGCCCGAAGTACGATCTGACTATCTGAGAAAATGATGATATGTGCCCCACTGTAAACTTTCGTGTTACAGTTCTGGGCACCTCTCAGCATGGTGAAAATTCTGATTGAAAAACCGACACATATTGAATAAGAAGAAAGCTAATGAATCAATGATCGAAAATAGAAGTTTTCTTACCTGCAAGATGGGCCAAAAAATTTGTAGTATAAACTAAATCTTGTAAAAAGCATAAAATATATATAGAGCTTTCGACTCCCACCAAAGAAATTTTATGAATCTCGAAACCAATACCCTGTTTCCAAGGTAATGTAAACACAGTTTGAAGACGATCAACAGAATATCCTTCTGATTTAATTAGCCATTGTTGAGGTTCATCTCTGTAAAAACAATTCAACATCAATAACCAAGAAATTTCAAACATATGTTTAACAATTTACCCAATTATATCGCCTTCAATTTTCAAGACATAAATTTTTCGTGTCGACAAGACAACACAACCGCTAAACGTTTTCTCCGCATTATGTGATAAAATTTCTGCACGGATTAACCATACTAATTCTTCGTTCTCATCTTCGAAAATATTTAAAAATAAATGTAATTTTACGCGATGATCAATTTGAGTGAAATTCGCATACGAAAATTCCACATCACCAATTTTATATTGACTTGGTAGTGAAGGTTTCGCTGTTGACGTAAGTGAACTTGTGGCATTCCATAAACCTAAGAAGTTAAAAATTTTGATTCTATCATTCATATTTCAAAGCTTTACAAAAATAATATTAGTAATACGTAATACATAAGAGGGGTACCGTAAATGGGTCCCTAGCACCTGGATCAAGGGGACCTCTGTACCCTTCTTGTGAACAACCTATCACTCGAGAGCGAGACGTCTCGGAGCTATAGGATTCTGTCAAGACTAAACTCTTCCCAATATTAATGGATCCTATTATATTAATTAAAATACACTGACCTTCTAACATTGACGACAAAATTCCAACACTCTCAGCTGTTTTTGGTTCGTTGACCGTAATTTCTAATTCAGGTTGTTCATACAACGTATTTTCATCTTGTTTTCTCGATGTATCGCCAGCAGTTACTTGAACTGGATTGGTGGCTTTTCCATTAATGACAGTATTCGTTATAGACGCTTTTCGTTGTTCATAAGCCGTACAAACACTATCCGTCAATGAATCCGAAGAACTACTCTCAGTTAAACCGGCCACAATACCTGTAGCCGATAAACCGGTTGTTGAAATTTCGGCTTCTGGTGGATCTCGTGATGTTGTACTTAAAATTGGTGAGAGCATATCAAATCGTCGTTCTTCTGAAGATCGGCGACGTTTTGGTGTTAAACTAGAACCTCTGAAAAATATTGAGGATAGAAAGTTAAAAGCGAACAGATTCACGACATTTTACTCCCTCTACGAGATAAGAAAGTTACAAAATAAACTTTTTGAGCTCTAATTTATAGCGATAAATCGTTACAACTTGAGGTAGAAGTAAATTAAGACGTAAATCTTAAGTAAATAAATATATTTTGAATCTAACCGTGCAAGAACTGCTAAAACTTCAATACTATCTTGACTTGGATCACTTAAGACTTCAATATCACTATCACCTCTTCTTGTAGCGTTGTCAGCTGTATTTACTTTTGAGCTAATTATCGATTCATTTAAAGATGTTGCTGAACCTAAAAATTATTTAAGAATTATGGATCTTGGTTATGATTTATATATCTATCACGCACTTAAATATGGTATCTTTTTGCTGATTTATTTCTTGAGAGTGTATCAAAAATTATTGAGAAACTAGTTTCTCACATCAGAATAAAAGTAAGAAAATGTTACGAGGAACGATTCAAGAACGCAGCGGTAAATTTATGAATAACTACAACAGGTAAAGGAAAAACCATGGGCGATTTATCTATGAAAATTTGTCACTTTCAACGTTACCGGAATTGTAGACGAGGGTTTTAAGCAGTTAAAATTTCGAAAAAAAAATTGGATAAAATTTGAATCAATTATAAGACTGAGCTCTCGTCAGAAAAACCATAGCCGGATAGCCAGAATTTGTACACAGGTTAAATTCATTCATTGGATAAATAGGCATGATAACCTTTCTTTCTTTTCTTTAGTTTCCCTTTGACCTTTAATATTTCGACCACATTAATATGACGATTAACAATGTACTCAAAGAGAATCTATAGAATGCTTGTTGTGATAACGTTCGGATTCTCGCAGTTTCTAATATTTCTCTGCACATCCAATATTTTAAGATAATTCATTTACTGGGAATATTATGCTCTTGATTGGGAGAAAATATTACTCCAATATTTGCAGAAATATTTTGAAACACTCTCTATTAATATTTTGATAACAAAATTTAAAATTTTTGAATTTAAATTAATTGAATCGGAATATTGAATTAAAATCAGCATAAATGGATAGTCAAAGTCCGAAAAACAACATTTATTGGATACTTTAATAATCTAATCACCATCTTAGCGTCGAATCGAAAATCCATATAAAATCATGAATTTCGGACTTTAACTATTTTTCAATTAGTAAGGAAATATAAAAAAACCATCAGATGATTATTTCATTCACAAGATTTTTCAATTATTTTCAGCTACAGAAAGAAAAAAAAGCGATAAATTTAGAAATTGATGAATAATTAGCAACTTTTATTAAATTTTTTGTTAACACTTTTTCTTTTAGAAATCGAAAAAAAAAAATACAAAACACAAACCAATGATCAAAAGCGCATATGAAAGAAAATGATAGGAAAATTAAAGAAAAAAGAAATTGGGACTTGTTCTGAAAACTATTAATTTGAAACATTTTGTGAATCGTAGCAAAAAATATTTTTTTATAACGCATCTGATGAATTATTCAATAGGAAGTGTCTAGTAACATGTTTGCGTTTTAATAATTTTTAATGATTCTTCTACGCGAATAATTGACTTCAGGTTTGCCGAACCTCTTCGAATGAGTCGAAATTTTTCAAGATAAACTATAGAGCCTACAAACTGATCAGTCGGCATCTTATACAAGGTGGATCATTTTAATCTATTATGGCTAATAGCTCGTTTTATGGTTAACCAAACAATAAATAACCCCGAAAACAAGGTTCAATGTCAGAACATGATGCCCACATCAAACTCTGCAAGTTTTGTTCATGTTACTTTTTGATTGGTTAACTACAAAACGAGCTATTAGCCATAATCGATTAAAATGGTCCACACTGTATAAGGTACCGCAAACTAAAGACAACATAATGACCATAATAGAACGCTGGTTGTGAGAGAAGTATACAGAGCGTTCAGTCCATTAAATTTGTGAAGTCTATTGGTCAGGAGTTATTAGAGTGAGAAAAAATGAAACGATTAAACATAATTTCTGCGAATTGTTCAGTGCTTGCAGCACTTGAGGAGTAATAGCTAGAGGTGAACCTTACTATCTTAGTGTGTTCCGTCCCTGATAGTTTCTACTACTGAACCTAGCCCAAGTTTATTTTTAATAACATTTTTTAAGTTGTATTGTCCTGATGGTGAATGCTGAAAACGATATAGCCATTGTTTTTTAAAAGATTACCTCACGGGTTCAAAGATTTAAATTTTCTAAAAGCAAGTCATTCACGTAGACGAAACATAAAAAATTATTATTACCCAAATGTGTAACTAGACACAGCGTTATTAGAACGAAGTTTATAAATGTTATTTATTATGGAGGAGATCTTACAATGGGTGGGTGATTGTAGCTGTGAAGAAAAACTAGTCGCAGGGGCGTGAACATCAGCGGTAACTTTGAGAAGCCGCGAGGGAGCGCCAGATGTCTGATGGTCATCAAACGCTACATAATAATATCATTATTTGTGAATAATTTTATCAAAAACAGAAAAAAAAAAATTAAAAATTATCAAAAAAAAATTTCTTTATTTACTCCTGTTATTTTACGGCGACGTAATAAATCCTATGAGTCATTTTAAAATATACTCGTGGAATCAATTTTAATACACTTCATAAGTTGGTAGCCTTGTTCTTAAAATAAGCATGATCTATTCGATTTTAACGCTAAGATGTCAGTATCAAGTGTAAAAAAAATGTTGATGCTACAAACAAAATTTTGATATAGGCGTTCATAAAATCACCTAATTAGTCCAATTCCAGTTGTCTGTCTGCCCGTCTGTGTTCACGATAACTCAAAAACGAAAAAAGATATCAAACTAAAATTTTAATATCGTGCTGAGGGTTGAGCGAGGTTGAGTTCGTAAATGTGCAACATAGGTCAATTGGGTCTTGGGTCCGTAAAACCCATCTTGTAAACCGTTAGAGATAGAACAACTTTTGTTTGAAACATTTTTGGACCTTTTTACAAACCTAAATTTGCCAGTTTGAGTCTATCAAGTCCGACCCAAATTAATTAAAAAAAGATTTAAAATAATTTTTAATTGCGTCTACTTTCAGGCGAAAAAATTAATGATTTTACGAAGCCATATTTTTTAATTGGAATTGAAAATTGATCACTCGCAGCATCAAAATTCTCATAGGATTTTTTATGCCTCCATTTGCCCAATTATTAAACCGTTCAAAGAATTTTGTGTTTTAATGAAAATTTTATTTTGGATCAAGCCTTTTCTGGAGCTATTATAAACTTTGAAATACGAATTTAAATAATTTAAATCACAAAATTCCTTAATATCCTCATAATTTACCTCGAAATTCGTGTATTAAAAAAAAATTTTTACTCGCCCCCTTAAATTAAATACTCCCACTCCTGTGATGAAATTATTTGCATTTTAGCGACTTTAGTAAAAAAAATTTGTCATGCAATAAAGACTCTTGCTATCTTTTAAAAGAAAATCAAAAACCATTCTTTAGTAAAATAAAAAATTCTCAAGCCAAATTGTTACAAAATTTTGAAAATATTAGTTTTGATTAATATATTCTGATCACCAACCAATAAAATTGATTTAATCAGGATTGTACTTTTGGCTACGAAGTACAGTTTATAGACTGTGTATTGTTTACATGTTGATTTCCTATTGATACATGGTAATCAACCTGGTAGTCTAAATTGGAACTATTTTTTCAACCCATACTCTTCAACTTTGTACGATGATTTCCGTGACATCTGGGTCGAAGAAGTCAAACTTACGCGAAACATATTGTCGGACAGGACGTCAAAAATTATTTTGAAGCACTCAATATTTGCAACGAAGATGCGTTTCCAAATGTCTAGCGAATGCTTCGTGTTTTGGCTGTTTTACCTGTGACTAACTAACTTTTACCTAACTTTGAGTCGTCTCAAAATATACCTTAGATCACGCACAGATTTTTGGAAGTTTTTTTCTGTACTTCGCAATAATTAAGTAATTGAAAAATAAGGACAGAATATAAAATTTTGTTCTGATACAATGTTCTGTTACTCGAAAAAAGTGTTTTTTGTTTTATGACGTATTATGACTTGAAGTAACATGATGAATAAAAGTTTGAGCCCTCCCAAAAAGTTTGAAAAAATTGATGCTTATATTAAAATCGCCCAACATGTAAACAATACGTGGCCTATACGTAGACGCAAAATCCTGATTTTAAAAAGAAACTTTTATAAAATAAAGAATACCAATGCTTGAATGTGATGGTGAATGTGGCAATGCTATTTCTGCTGTTTCCGGTGATAAATCACGAGCTGTAATTAATGGCGGTAGGAGTTTTGGATATTCGTCTTCAACTTCCATCACAATTTTACTTTTACAAAATGGACATTGTGTCCCTAATAAAATAAAACAATTTTTTAATAAAAAAAATACTTAGTATCGCATTTAAGATTTCCTCATATTTTCGTTATTAATAGAAATATCGATTGGAAATTTCTCACAGTTATACAGGGTGGTGGGTCACATTTTTTAATATACTCAACCGAAATCAGAACTTTAAACTCAGTCAACTACAAATTGACAAATAGGGTCGATTCTTAATATTTTGCCTAGCGTCAGAGATGGTTAGAGATATCGAAAAAAATTGTTAGAAAAAGTTGCTTAGAATATTTTTTTTACCGATACACCGATTTTATAACAAAATACGCATTTTTAATTTATCCAGTTTTTACATTCCATAGCACACTAGTTATAAAATTAATTTACTTTAAGTATCTTTAAAAATGTAGCCCATCACCCTGTATGACTGCACAAAATTTCAAATTGATATTCTTATAAATAACAAAATATGAGGGTGTCTTCATCTTAAATGCGATACACTGTATATTCGTAGATTTTTAATAAATGGATTAAATTCAATATAATTTGTTCTCCTTGCGGTTAAAATATAAAAGAATTGTACCTAAATTACGTATACGTTGTAAATCTAAAATTTCGTTTTCCGTAGAAAATTGAGTCGAGCATTTCATACAACGAAACACTGTTTGATTCATTTCAACTAAAGGTCGTGAATCGAGTACTTCACGTAAAAGTGATACCAAATTCTAAAAGAAACATAAAAAAAAATGCTTTTATTAAGGCGATAGTTGAGAAAATAAGACATTTAAATAAGACATAAAAATTAAAAACTACAATTTCGATTTTTTACTGGATCGGGAGCAAACTGTTCGTATGGGGGGTGTAGAAAAAAGTCAGTTTGGTCAGAAAGTGTGATCTTAATCGTACTGAAAAATCATTTTAAAAAAAGCTATTGGATCCTTTGACATTTTTTCCTAAATCTCGAAGTTTTTTCGATACAAGCGTTCAGATAAAAAATTATTATTTTGATAAAAATATGATATGGACAAAATTAACCTCAATTATGAGGGAATCAGTAAAGAAACGCGGTAAATATTTTAAGTAAATTAAATACCTGAGCTTCAGATTCATCTTCCAAAATATAATTACGTGATGCTTTATCACGTTTAACCGTATCAAATTTTAAACTAACCCCTTTATCAGTTCGTTCACAACTTTGTAAAATTGATAACGGCCAACGTTCTCGAGTAACACCAGTAGTAGCGTTACGTTCACGTATAACTTTACCTTCGATGCTTACACATAAAAATAATTGATTATCTGGATTCGATTCTGAATTAACTACAAACAGCTTACTATTAGCGTCTTCTGAAAAATTTCAACAAATTCCAGTTTCAAAAAAAAATTAGTTCCTCAATATGCAGTAAAAGTTTAAACTAAAGAAACCTAACTAACCTTCTTCTTCCGGTTCTGGTTCATTATCATCGTCTTCAGTTTCAACATTACCCGATTCGTCATACCCAGATTCATAATTAGAATCAACGATTGTATTATAATCACTAGGTACTTCTGACGAGGTGGCCGCTGTTTCATAAGTTTCATCTGTAACAGTTGACGATTCATTGTCTGGTACAATTGTTTTTAATGAATTTGGACTATTCGATGTAGAATTTTCATTATCCGATGATGTGATATATTTTGCTATATCTAAATATGGACTAGATGAAAACATTGGCACGGGTGTTTTTTCCATTCCTAAAATATCTTGAACAATTAACGAACTTCCTTTACTATGTAACCATAAGTCGCCATATTGTTCTCGCAGCCCTTCAATTTGTTTTTTTGTTTCTAAGTGTATTGATGATTCTATAAAAAAAAACAAAACAACCTTATTTCGACCTAAAAAATGAGAAAGGGGGCACATCTTTGACATGAACTAATTTCGACAAATCGGGCATCTATAAAACCTCATAAATTATGTTTTGGAACACCCTTCCCCGTCGACCTTGGATATTGGTGCATAATTATTAATTTTCAGGGAAAATATGACTTAATTAAACAAGTTTTTCTAATCCTAAGCCGAAATTTAGTACATTATTTTCGTTCCATATAAGAAGTTAACTTACCTAGAGATCCAACATTATCCCCAATAATTCGTTCTGTATTTTGAACATTAATTTTTGATGATCTTTCTGGTAAATGGTGTAAAATACTTGGTTCATTAATAATAGCTTCACGTACTTTTCGTCCTTTACGTGGTCGTTGTCGTAATTCAGTTTTTATTGCTGGTTTAATAGATTCAAGTGATGATACCGATGAAAATGTTCCGGAATTTGTTAATGATGAATTCAAATAGTCACGACGTTCTTGTAAATATTCGTTTAGACGTACAGAATTCGTATGATATGTACCAATTTGCATAGATTCACTACTTGATAACAGCATATTATCCAGAATAAACTAGAAAATATCATTCCATGATGATTCCCGAAATTAAAATTTTATAGGTCGTTCAAAATGAAATGACACCGAATAAGAGAGAGAGTAATTGTATATGTATGTGCACTCAAATCTAGACACTCTCTCTAACTCTTTTACTCGGTGCCATTTCAGTTTGAAAGATCTATATCTAAGATATCGCCTAAAATTTTATGTATAGCTCTGCGTTAAAGGGAATGAAGCAGCAGACTCGTTCTCGCGAGAGGGGTCGCCTCAAACACCCCTTTCACCTGAGCCTGCCATTCCCATAGCAAGATGCTCTGTAATTTACCGAATCAAAGGATACGACAAGCGATTCAGAATGTTTGGTTCTGAAACTTTGAATCCATCAATCCTTGGAGAGATCCCGACGAAGAAGCTGTGCGCTTTCTGCGTGGCGTCTGGCCTCGACAATATTCTTTAGTCTCGTCTTCGGGTGACAGGTCGTTCTCAAGGAAGTCACAGAGGATTCTTAGTCTAGGTGCTAGGCATTATTAAATATCGTGCTAATTCGAAGAATCTCTAAAATAAAGTGCGTACGCATATTGCAACGTAAAATAATTACCTTAACACTAATTGTATTGCTGTGTAAATATCGACATGTAATTTTTCGATGATTTGGATGATAACTTAATGGATTTCCTTCTAAACATAATATTTGTAAATTTGCAAGCATTGGTAATGCAAACAATGTTGAATGATCAATTAAACAATTGCAAGATATATCTAATTCCCGTAAACATAATAATGATATTAATCCTAAAACAAAAATTACGAAATCAAAATTAAGTCGAAGAATTTTTTATGTAAAACGTTTTATGTGGAGACTATCTATTAAGGTTGTTCTATACACATTTTTTATTGGCATGAAATCATTTTTTGATTGGCATGAAACTTTATAATTTTTTCAAGAATTATCTTAAATATTCATTGGTGGATAAAAATTTATAAAGAAAAGCGGTTTTCCAGATAAGAATGGTAAAAGTTACAGTTGAATTTCAATCACTGCGATTATATTATTTCTTCTATCTATTAGAAATTTAGATATGTTATAGGTATTCATATTCTACCTGGTCTGGGTACTTTTATTTTTCGAAAATCCTGTCAATTTTACCAATTTCCATTGTTTACACCCAGGTACTTTTTCTTATTTTAATCTACCTAGATGTGAACAATAAAAATTGGGAAAATTAATAAGATTTTCGAAAAATATTTTTTCTGTGAAACTCATCGTTTTGCTGAAAAACGGGAAAAACCAATTTTTGCAAACTTCCCCCCTCAATAAAATTTTTTGCACAAGGAGGATTGATGGGGACTTTTCACAATTCATTTATAATAGTATTCTGAACATTCATACCAATTTTTAGCTCTATGGGAATTTTTGTAAACTTCAAAGTGTAATTTGACTAGATAATTAGAAGATTTGAAATGGTAATATTTGATTTTTTTAATTTGCTGGAATCATAAAATTTAAATTTGGTTTTTTTTGGAAAAAATAAGAATGTTTTTGAGTGATTTTTGCAAATAGACCAATATCTTATCTATTATATGCATCGACTCGGACGTAGCTACTTCAACGTTTAGATTGTGAAGATTTAATCGACCAATTCGTAATTCAAAAAGTCAGGCGTGTTTGCCTGTAAATAAAATTATTATAATATAATTATGAGTCAAGCTGAGTGCAAAATGTATAACTCTAAGAACAAAAACAAATATTTTTTAATTTTAATTTTTTTTAAATAAGATATCAAAACTACATCACTTTTAGTGGTATTTCAATGCATTTTTTTTCAGTGCCCAAGGGCGGCAGAAGTTTAAATCCGGCCCTGTATGCAGCCAACTTAATTAGACACCCTATATACAGGTTATAAAAATACAAAATAAAAAACCTACCTGCTAAATCTTCAATATAATTATTCTTCAAAATTAACGTTTGTAAATGTTTGGATTGCTCTTGACTAAACAACGGTAACCGTTCTAATTGATTATAACTTAAATTTAAATGTTTTAAATTATGTAAACATGATAACGATTGTACATTCACTAATTTATTATGACTTAAATCTAACATTTGTAAATATGGTATATATTCAAATGGTTTTGAATCCAATCCCGTTAAATTATTATAACTAAATGATGCTTCACGTAATTCACACCAAACAAATGGTGTTGTACATTTATCACCACCACACTGTATTAATAATTCATCTAATGAATTTATTAAACTTTTTACACAAATAATATATTGTATTTGTGAACGTAAATTTTTAATACCCGTAATATAATCAACTGGTACTTTACGTATTTCTAATAATTTTAAATTACGAAATTTACTTATACACGCACTACCTTCGAATGGTTCACTTAAATTTATTCCAATTGTAATTTTTAAACCAATTACTTTTTGTATAAAATCATGTAAAAATTGTAAATCACGAAATACATCCAAACATACATTTGAATGGATTACTTGAAATTGTGTATTTGGTGTCTCTTGAATCTCTTTCTCATCAACGATTAAATTAAAACATTTATTTAAATATTGTAATAAATTCACTGATATTGATAATTTACTTGTTCCATTTAAAATTTGATCACCATTCTCTTGTAAAATTCCTGATAATTTTGTAACATCTGATAATGATAGATCCATTTTTATATAATTGTTTTTATTTATAACAACATTTCGATTTCTGAAATTTAAATATTTTATTAAATAATCACCGTTTTTTTGATTATATATTGTGATTAATTTATTCACACCGTAAATAAATTTGATGACAAAGAATTATAAGATAATTTGTTATTGTATTAGGTCAGCTGTTTCGTATTTTTATCAACTTGCTGGTTCATTGCAAACGAGATAGCTATTTTTGTTCATAGAGCTAATAAATACTAATAGATGATTCAACTAATGACAGTTAAATAAATTAAGCCCTCTAGTGAAAGATTTAACAAATTTTACATCCATTTGTATAGTGTGTACTTTGGTGTGTGTTAATTGGCAATAGCCAAATTATTACAATTATAAGTCGCGCCAGGGCGTGAAACTCAAAATTCATTACTAAAACCAAAGATATTATATGTATAGAGTGCGCATTTGATGAAATTCATGTTCCAATTTTAGAAAGAAATACAAAGAAAGTTATGGTATAGTTATATCTGTATATGTCTATGATTACGGCATAGTGGAGGTTAGGTTAGGTTAGGTTAGGTTGTATTCATTTATCAGCTCCTCAATTTAAGAGGCTGAGTGCACCTCCTTCATGTATATACCATGCACTACACCAGCCCATCACAACTATTAATTAAATTAATTTTGTTGCGACGGCGGGAATCAAACCCGCTACCCTAAGGATACCGTGGACGGAATTGGTTACGCCTTAATCAACTGAGATAATAGGGTGACACAGCACAGTGGAACAAAGATAGCTCTACGTTAGATTCACAGGCTGCCTCTTTCTAAAATTGGTAGAACTTTTCAGCACAGAAAGTATATGAATCACACAGTCTAGTATTACTATGTCTATGACTAAAACAGTCACTTCATTTCATCTCCCAATCACTTCATTTCTCTTCCTTTGGAGTATATATTAAAAAAACCAAAAATTGTAGGTCTATGGGTGTTTCACATGCTTATGGCGGTTTTATTTAAAAGTTAATAATTTTTTATATTTTCAATTCTTTAAAATGAATAATTAATGTAAAAAATAAATACATAATTTATTTTTGAGTAAATCGTAAAACAATTTCTCCAAAATTTGAAATTTGCAGTTCAGCCCCCACAATTTAAAAAAATAATCTATCAAAAAGATATTTAATGGATATGGATCTCTACAATCACAAATACCATTTTAAATATATCGATGAAAGTATAGAAATAAAAGAATAATATTTATACAGTATCAAAACAATTAATAAGTCAGAAACAACAACAACAACAAAAATTCAAACCGCAGTAAAATCAACAGTTTGCATTAATAAGAAACTATTAATGTAGAATAATTATGTATTTAGACATTATAAATATTCATTTACCTAATATCGTTAATTGAAAGTAGGACGATATTTTTAATTATTTTAAATTCGCGCCAAATAAGTTTGCTTCTTTAACTGTAGAGTACTCTATAATCGTTCTCATAAAAACAAATGAAAAGCGGTAATAACAAAATAGTGTTAGACGCTATCATTTTAGTGACGATTAAAATTTACTCAAATCTAAAATTTCAATATGGTAATTTTTATAAAGAAAACTAAGTTTTATAATTATTTTTACAAAAACTTTATTTAATTTTAGGAGGAAATGTACTTTAATGAAGTATCTCATAATACAAATGAAGAACCTGGACATGAAGAATACCAGAGCCCTGTTGAACAAAGCTCTATAAGCACTTCTGATTTAATTCAAAAGGAAACTCATTTATTAATCGAGCAGAATGTATGTGTATTTTAAAAAATTAATATTTTAAATAATGTGTAAATATTAATATTTTTTTCAGATTAAATCCAATATTCATATTCAACAACTCTTAAGCAACATAAGCGAAGCAACGGAGACAATTGATTCACAACGTAATGAAATTTTGAATTTACAAACAAAATTTGAGGGAATCACTGAATTATATAAATTAGAAATATCGAAACGTGAAGAAGTAGATGAAAAGTAAGTACCAAACGTTATTTAATACAAATTTTTTATATAAATATAGGTATGGTTGAAGTTCGTCGGGCAGTATGTCAAAAAACTAAGGTGATAAATGAATAATAAATGTCTTGTATCTTTGTCCATTTGATTACTGTCTTTGCGATACAATGGTGGAAGCACTTGGGCTTAACATGTTGTTAAAAACCCTAGCGATTTATGCACCATCCACAGCCGAAACTCCTTCAAATTGGTGTTCCAGAAGACCATATACATACAACTACTACTCACCGTTACACGATCGCCATTCTCTAAACTAATCTCTTGCATTAACTCAACCTTCTGCCCCTTTATTGAATGCTATTTTCTGGATACTTTTCGAGTAAAACAGGCATATGAGATTGTGCTCCTTATCTCTACCCTCCATACAAGTTTACAAGGCGGGCCATCCTCGGGTATTTCGAGGGGTACTGTCGGTGTTTTCATGTCGTAAATAGCCCGGAAGAAAACCAGCAATATACGACGTTGATACCCTTGGTGGAAAAAATATTTGAAGAAAGAATAAGAAATTCTGAAAAAGTCTTAGGAACTTTGAATTTCTCAACGTTTTCGGACTAGTCTAATTCAGAGTTATTCAGAGATCTTAATACTTTTTTAAAGTTTCTAAGACTTTTTCAGAGTTTCCAAAGAATTATTAAGACTTATTCTTTTTTCAAATATTTTTTCCGCCAGGGACTCCATGAAAAGACAATTATCTCAAATTTATTTCGTCTACCGCCCATTTATCGATAATCGATTATTTTTTTAACGCTCCCAAAGCGTGTTATATTCAGTCTTAGCCTCTCACTTTTATCCTGTACAAATTACCCTGTTGGAAATTTTATTTGAAGAAAGAATTTGTCTTAAAAACTTTGAAAAAGTCTTAGGGTTTCTGAACAACTCTGAATTTCGCAACGTTTTTGGACTGTCTTATTCAGACTTAACAAGTCTGAATAACTCTGAATTAGACAATCCAAAAACGCTGAGAAATTCAGAGTTATTCAGAGTTGCTAAGCCTTTTTTAGAGTTTATAAGACTTATTAATATTTATCCTTTCTGCAAATATCTTTTTTACCGAATTACCCAGATACTATTGTATGACATTTCCCGAGTTTTTAAGAGTTATTCTTTCTTCAAATATTTTTTCCACTAGACTACCCTTATCACCCGCCTGGATGCCTCTATAGCGCCCGCTAGGGAGCGTCATCGCCAACTTTAAGAAACAAGGCTTTATATCGATAAAATTAGGTATTCAAATTAAGTGTTTACATGAACTAACGTGTACGTGGTGACTTTTAGAACCTAGCGCCATGGTTGCCCCCCCCCCCCTAAAGCCGGAACTGGTTGCACCCTGTATTTTATAGGGTCAAATAAAGTTCCATAATTTGATTTATAACAGAGTGGTATTTCTGAACTATTCTGTCTCAATTATTTATAGAATTAGTTACATGAAACGTATTAGTGAAGCATCCTTAAAAGAATTAAATACTTTATTACAACGAGCGAATGATATCGAAAAAGATAAGGCTCAATTGGATACCATTATTACAAATTATCAAGAACGTACAGAATGTATTGGAAATGTTGTCCAATCGATCACGGAAAGATCAACAAAAATAATTCATAATTTGGAAGAAGAATTGAATTTATTAAAACTGAAAAATGAACAGGATCAAGCTACCATTCAGAATGGGCAAATGGAAAATGAGAATTTAAAATCGAAAATTCAGAATGTATGTCGATTTATTTATTCTTTTACAGGAAATTTTTTAATATATGTACAAAATATGTTCTTAAACAGCTCCAAATGATTCATGGAGTAGTGGCCGGGGATTGGCCAACCCATTTTCGGTATCACAACGGACCCTATGGTCTAAGTGTGTCCCACCCCAGGAGAGCCACTCTAACCTAACCTAACCCTAATGATTTCATCATGAAGGTTATAGAACAGGAGAAAGATCGCTATGTACTAAAGCATTAGCGTACCTGTCCCTAAAAATTTGTAGAATTTATAGTTCATTTTTAAGCTACCAGCCGCGCTGTCACCAAGAGGTAGTATCTGTGAAGTTAGCTGTTGTTGTTAGCATAATGTACAAATTGATATATCATTTGAAATTAGCGCACAACAGCCCGCTTTTATTGATACTACGTATTGATCGCAGCGCCTCACTTATTTTATCCATATTTCGGGGACAATATTTTCTATAGCGATCGTTCTCCTGCCTATATGCTTCATGGATTTCATAACTTTAACTACTTTTTTTTTAAATTTTACTTTATGTATATCTAAGCGCGAATACAGAGAGAATAGTTCCTCTCTGGATCCGCGCTGAACTAACCAATGAGGGAGACGTAATCCCTTATGAAAGGACCAGATATTACTAGGAATTACTAAAACATAAACTGCTTCCGCTCTTAAGTAGGTATTAAAAATAATTAAAACGCCCGGTTTTTCGATTTTTAGCCCCATAAGGCACGCTAATTTTTTAATAAAATCATTTTTATTTTTTAAATTGGTTTTTCCCATTTTTCCGATTTTTTCTTAAAACGACTATTTTCGGATGGGTTATTTTTTCTTAATATGAAAATTGTTAGCCTGTGCTATAACGATAGGACTTTAATCAGAAAATACTTACTTACTCAGAGGATACTTAATTCTGCACAAATTTAATTTCCATTCTGTATTTCAACGTGAAAAGAAATTTTCAAGTGACATGAGCACCTCTCATAATCTCATATCATTACGAAAACATTTTAAGGAACCCAATTCTGTAAAATTTTATTTTATTTAAATTAATATTTTTTAGTTGGAAGAAAATTTAGAGCAATTAGTAAAACAGTTAGATGAAAATAAGAAAATTTCTGACGAACAGCTCGAGAATTGTAAAACAAAATTAGCTGAAACCGAAACTATGTAAGTATTTAGGAAATATATATCCCCAATCAACTATTTAACATCATTTAAAATAGGAAGACGATAAATCTTCGGAAGCTAAAAATAGGTTGCGTCTTATACTTTCTTATACTTCGGCGCAGTTTCAAAATATTTGACATTCTGACTCTCAACTTTCTAAGATCAAATTCCATATTTAAATTCATTTGAAGATCATTTTTTCGTTAAGAAATGGTTTTGTGAGTAGCTTGTGGATTGTAATTGTTTGCTGGCAGTTTGTTGAATTTCGACAAATCTTCGTTTTCACCAAGCCCAAATTTCAGAAATCTTTGATATGCTCAGAGGTACCCAGATATAGGTAGCACGAAAGGTTACAGCAAGGCAAATATCAGCATCTTCTCAGATAATTAGGCTCCAATTCGGGCTCTTGAGGGGTCAAGATTAAAATCGAGGACAGTCTATGAATGCTTCGATGAACTGCACCGCCTGGCACTGAATAACACAGTCAAACTGATCTGGATACTGGGTCACTCTGGCGTTAAATATAATAAAATAGTCGGACTCTTTGGCACGACAAGGGTTGTCTCAAACGCCCTTTTCACCTGAGCCTGTCATTCCCATTGCTAGATGACCCGTAATTTACTGAATCAAAGAATGGAGCCATGTCTATCTTGTATACTGGGACTTTGTAGCGCATGCGACAACTCACTAGAACACAGTTGAGAAGGGTGAAGAGACAAGACGTCAAGTTTGCAATGTTTGGAACCGAAGTCTTGGATCCATCAATCCTGTAATAAATCTCGGCCGAGAAGCTGTGCGCTTTCTACGTAGTCTATCCTCGACAGGATTGCTTCAAAATCTTCATATAACTACGACTCGAATTAGATTCACTTGTTGAGCTCGGAATTATGAATACTAGGAATTAGTTATCGTACATTTTAACGTCATTCAGGAATTTTTTGTTTCTTTGAAGGCTTCAAGAAGCATTAAATGAAAAGTTAAAAATTACAACTCAATTTGAAGAGATTGAAAAGAATTTAGCAGTACAAGTTGAAAATGCTGCTAAATTAAATGAAACAATTACACAATTAAAGAAAGAAAATCAAGATTTTAACGAACGTAATGAAAAGATATCAAGTGAAATTATAAAAGCTAAAACGATGGAGAAATCGTTGACTGAAGATTTAAATAATTTACAAATTAGATTTAATGAAGTCAGTAATGATAATAAGCACTCTTACCAGGTAAATGACCTCTTTTTAGTATCAACTCCCCAACTTCCCACTAGCCCTTTTTGCGCCGTGGGTTAAAAAAGCATCTAATAATGGTTTAAATATCTTTGCTGAACATGAGTTTTTTTTTTTTTTTTTAAATATTTTAATGAAATTTTTCTAGATGTTAGAAGAAAAAATAAAAATAATTGAAGGTAAAAATTTAGAAATAAGTACCAATTTATTGGTAATCAATGATCTAAATAATAATTTGGATGTAAAAGATACTTATATTAATCAATTGAAAACAAAAACTGTTCATTTACAAAATGAAATCGATGACTTGAAATCTCGTATTAAAAATCAACAGAATATTATTGATCAAAAATCTACAGAATTTGAGTAAGTGTTTTTTTTTTAACAAAATAATTTCTTCTTTCAGAGAAAGCCTTCTTCACACAGGTTGGAAATTCGACAAAGCATTTTTGTATCTAACCAATTGTTCCTCGGCAAAAATTGTCAAAAGGAGGAATTGTTATATTCTCTTTCAGGGGGGCTTGGAAGTTTTTAATTAGGACACAAGCTTAATAAAAATCATTAATATTCTGACGGATATCCGTCGTCCGACAATCTGAAAATTGCAAATTTAAATATCTTTGCATTATTTTTATCCAGTTATCTCAGTTTTTAAATTTAATCAGCCATGCTGAGAGGTGCCCAGGTTTGTAACACGGAAGGTTACAGGGGGGCACATATTGACATATCAGATACTCAGGCTGCCCTTCGGAACTGAATCGCCTGGCACTGAATAACACAGTCAGGTTGATCTGGGGACAAAACAACTCTGGCGTTAAAGGAAATAAAGCTAAAGGAACTGAATCGCCTGGCATTGAATAACACAGTCAGACTGACTGGAAAAGCTGCAAGCTTTATCTACTGACAATAGCATCTCTTACCCGCAGACGTTGTTTCGCCTTTGAGAGACAGGTTGTAATTATCTTCTTGCTGATCGAAAGTCGAATTTCCAGACTTGGTGGCCGATACTGAAATTAAGCCATTGTTTCATCTCTATTAACTAGATTCCATAAATTTCCTTTTAAAATTTAGGAACATGTCCAAACAATTGAATAATGAAATCGAGACAGAAAAATTAAAAATTGATACAATAAATAAAGAAAACATGGGTTTACAGCAAGAATTATCCAAATATAAAGAAATGCACGATACTGTTATTCGAGAATATCGTGATACTTTACAAATGAACGAAACTGAATTTAACAAAGAAATTGAAGTTAGTTTTCGACACAAGTAGTGACGTCATTATGATACTTTAACGCATGAATAAAAAATAAAATAAAACATTTTTTTTCCAGGATTTAAAAAATAAATCCAACGAACTGAAAAAAGATATGACTTTGAAAATTGATGAAAAACAAAAGGAAATTGATAAACTTCAAATGGAAGTGAATCAAATGAAAACACAAATTGATGAATATGCAAAAGAGATTAAGACCTTAAAAGAGAATTCAGATGCGGCAAATAAAGCGATAATATTTAATGAAAAAGATATACCAACTCAATCCGAAGATGATTTAGATTCTACACCAAATAATGAAATCATGCATAGCGTAAATATTTTTAATTTAAAAAATAATCTATATTCTTCAAATATTCAACATATTTTATTATTTTGCAGACTCCAAAAGGAAATCATGGAGAAAATTCAGATACTGATAGCTCACAAGCTTCATTTAGATTTGATGTAAGTTTTCTCCCATATTGATTTAATTAATGTATGAGTGAACAAAAACAAATATCCATTATTAGTCAGTATTATTTTTATAATGAAATTATCTTAAGCTAGGGTTGCCACCTATCCAGATTTGCTTAGGAAGCTCCCAAAATCGTGTAGTATCTCCCGACTCCCGATATCTACATAATGTGTCAGGAGTTCAGTAAAACAAAAACATATTTTTTGATTATTTATTTCATATTCAGGTAAATTTGACAGTTCTGAGCAGCTTTTATTTTAAATTACTTAGCTTGGGCATAGACTTCACTGTATACCGGACAAGTTTATCTGAACAGGAAATCTATACAGGTAAACAGGAACGTGTGTGCCAGTCACTGCAGGCATACCTGTGCAGAAGCCCAATGAGGAATCAAAATTTGATTCTTATTACCTGCGCTGGCACAGGTGAAGTAATAAGGAAGCGGGGATTTGTGTATTAAATCGAGCACGTTAGATTAACATACGAGGGATTTCTTGGACCTTCCTTAGTACCTCCTTCAAATATTAGTCCTAAAAATGGGAGGGCCGCGAGTAGGGTAGATGATCAGATTAGTAAAAAAAGAAAATTGTGATAGGTACATTAATTCGAGCGTGTCAGAATAAGGTATGGTGGGTTCATCACATGCCAAAAAATTGGAATGCAAGGAAATGGGAGGCTGCAGAGTTGCGTTACCCGTAGTAACTTGAGCGCGATCCTAATTTTTTCAGATTATTGTAATGTACATTTTTATGTAATTAACCAACCATATCTTAATCTGACGCGTTCGAGTTAATTCACTTATCGCAATTTCTTTTTTTAACAATCTAAGCGTATGCTCTACGCGCGCCCCCCCCATATTTAGGACTAATATCTGGTGAGGTACTAAGGAAGGTCCAAGGAACTCTTCATCGCATTTCCGGAATGTATATATATATATATTAGGTATATTCTCTGAAAATTTCAAGATGATCCGAAGATAGAAAGCTTTAGAAATTTGAAGACATTTTTCACATTAAACTTTTTTTCAGACGAAGGTCTTTTCCCGACGAACTAATCCATTTTCTCAACCATTTGGAACAAAACGGAAGAATCCATTAGAATCTCCCATAAGCAAGGTAAGTTCGATCTAAAGTTTGTAATGGTTAGCAATATTAATAGCAGAAAAAAGTTGTTGTGTATTCATAAAAGCATCTAGTTAGACCATTTCTATGCGTCTGTCTGTCTGTCCGTTAAAACAAAAGAAACCAGATATTTTAAAACGTGTTCTAGAGCAACAATGATTTTGAATTCGTGAAAAAAAATTTACGGCAAACACTACAGGGCTTAGTAAAACTGCACTTAAACGGATTTCAAAATTTCGCATGTGAATCATGCCTTAGCTCAAACTCAGCGTCAAGCGTCGTCATGAAAACACCTCGAGATGAGGAGATGAAAATTTGCAGGTAGGTTATACAACTATTGTGAAACTCAAAACTTGACCAAAATATTTGTCACACCAGTAAAAATTAAAAAAAAACCTGGCCAAAATATTTCTGTCAGGATAAACTCTGGCCCACCTACTCCATACTGTACCTATTGTTAAATAGTATTGATTGTTATGCGAAATTTCGAAATCCATGTCAGTGCAATTTTACTGCCACGGGCTCCAGGGCTAATAACTTTCTTTTATTCTTTATAGAGACTTAATACGGGGAATATTTTCTCCATACCAGATTCATCATCCGGAGACAAAGCATCTAAAGAAATTCCAAAAAAAGTTGGAAATCGTGTTTTTCGAAATACAAAATAATTGTTAATTTATTTATCTGCTTTAAGGCATTATTAGAATTTGCATTTTTTGTTTAAAATTTTTTTTTTTTTTAAAGTTTAATAATTTGTAATCAGAGAACATTGTTAATCAATTACTCCAAAAAACTTCCTGTTTAATAGTACAAATTTTTATCGCCAGTTGGCGGGATTTATCTGATTTGAATTTGAATATTTTTATTGGCCCTAAAAAATGGCAAGTACAAGTATAGCCATATGGTAGTCGAAATTGTAACTACTGAGTTCGGGGCTTCTTCTGATTTTAATTAGTACGAATTTTTATCGCCAGTTGGAGAGTTGCAACTGCTAGTTATCAATAGGAAAGAATTTAGAGATTTAAGCCTCGTTTAGTGGAGTACATATGAGAGAACATTGTTAAATTATAACTTAACCGATTTATTTGCTTTCAAGCATTATTAGATTTGCGTTTTTTGTTAAAAATTTATTTATCTTTTAAGTTTAACTTTTAATTTGTAACCAGAGAATATTGTTAATCAATACGAGAGAACATTATTAAAGAATACATAGTTTATTTTTCATCCAGATAAATTTTCGTTTCTCTTATTTTAATTTTTAATAATGGATATTCGAATACTCCAGAATATTTCTTTACTCTCAGAATATTTACAATTTAGTAAGACTCGCCAAAATCGCTCAAGAATTGTAACCTGCGATTTGTAATCACAGGTAAAGATCAGCGAACAAAGAAGCATTTGAAGCTCTAAATATACTCAAGTCCGTTCGATCAAATTTTCTCCAATTTCAGGATAACACTGTTTATGTGCCGAAAAAAATTATAAATGAAATATTTGATCATATTGTTAAAATTGTGTTCCTATGAGATCAAACGCGTGGACCGATTTGGATGTCAATCGATTTGTCTTAATCTTGTGAGTGATACTGAAGATATTGATACGTGATTAAATTTGAAGAAATTTTTCCAGGAAATAATTTACAAATTAATCCATATTTATTTATAACCGATATAAAATACAAAAAATTTCGTCAAACAAAATTATAATTTTAGATTTTGAACAACACAAATTGAATAAAAGATTTTCGTTTAATTTTCGATATATCGAGAAAAAAATACATCCCAATTCTTCGAAAGTATGTATATTTATGACAACAGTGATACAATTTCCCAGCCGTTCTAATATAACTGTCGAATACTACGGCACTAGACTGTTTATTTAGGATGAGGTTATTCGGACACTAAGATAATTTGGAGTAGATTAGCGTGAATGAGTATATTGAGCTGATTTCTCAAACTTTCTGTGTATCAGTAAATGAACTCAATCAAAGTTAACTAAAAAAACGCGCAGGCCCATGCTAACTCGACCCCATTAAAGGCATGGCCAACCCGTAGATTAGTAAATGAACGCAATTACAGAGAAATAATTTTTCACCAACTCCGGCAGCGGGTTTGTAATTTATGTAAAAAAATACTTAAATTTGGTTTTTTATCTGACGTTTTTTTTTTTAATGAAAAGTCGCTAAATGTACCTTTAACGATAGATAGCCGTTAGATACACGATAGTGTCCGAATATCCTAATCGCACATAAAATTCGATATTTCAAAAACTGAAACAATTGGAAATTTCCTTTTTTTAGATCCCTGAATCTTCCAAAAAAAAATTCATTACTTTCTATTTAAATCTATATTTGTTTACTTCCAAATTTTGGACCAGTCTTCTTAGATTTACCACTTTTCTTAACTGGTCTTCCTCTGGGCCTTGTTACTACTTTCTTCAGTTTTTCGTCAGCACTTTTTGGTTTTCGCGTCACACAGTGTATTCTATGCACTTTCATATGTAGCCTTAAATTTCCACTTGTTGTAAATGATTTTTCACATTGATCACATGTGAATGGTTTTCCTCCAGTATGTGTGAGTTCATGTGTGGTCAAAACATTTAATTGTGCAAACTGTTTGTTACATATAAAACACTTATACGGTTTTTCTCCGGTATGTTTTCGTGTGTGCACATTATAACCATTTTTATCTCTAAAAGTTTTATCACAAAATTCACATTCATAAGGATTTTCACCGGTATGTATACGTTCATGGACTTTCAGTGAACTTGGCTGTGAAAAGCCTTTTTTACAAACACTACACTCATATGGTTTTTCACCGGTATGTGATGCCATATGATATTTTAAACCGATTGAATTTTTATATATTTTAAAGCAAATTTCACATACGTATCGTTTTTCCAAAGCTTCTTTCGGTATTTTCATTATTGGTTCGGTTGGTTCTTCTTTTTTTTCTATAAATTCACTAGAATATGAATTTTCATCACTGAAAGATTCGTTTTCGTTTCGTTTTAGACGAATTTTTAAATTGAACGATTTATTTATTGTTTTATTAACTCTTTTAACTTTCTTCTTTCCCATTGCTTACTTGATTTTTTCACAAACGTTTGATAGTTGTTAAAAAATAATCGTGGTTTTTTATTTAGAGTAGCAAAATATCGATGGAAATTATTTTGACAGCAAAATATTGATTGTGTCAAATATGAATATGTTATTATACCCTGTGTATATGAAATATATATCAAGGTATACTAATTTTAGTCCCAAGTTTGTAACGCTTAAAAATATGGATGATAATGATGATACGAACAAAATTTTGTTATAGGTTTTCACTGTTCATAAAATCACTTATTTGTTCGTTTCAAAAGAGATTGATATCTAGCTGAAATTTTTAAAGTGTGCTAAGCTCGTAAAAAGTGAGGGTAAATAGGCAAAATAGGTCAATTGGGTCTTGTAAACCGTTAGAGATAGAACAAAAATATAAATATAAACAAGTGAAAATAAACAATTGGCTGAGTTAACTGTTAAAATACCATGTATAGACAGTGATGACGTCATGCATGTAAGTAAAGAAATATATCCACTCTTAAATAGCCACACATACACAATTGATATTCCCAAATTAATACATACTATAAAATTTGCACCTAATTAGCGCCCTCGTGGGTAAACAGTGATGTTTACAAAAAAATGTTTCAAACAAAAGTTGTTTACTTTTTTATTAGGAACATTTCTACATTTATTCATAAACTTTTATCTATCTCTAACGGTTTACAAGATGAAACATTTTTTCGTAAAAATCACTGCTTACCTATACTCGTGTGGTTGCAAGTTAGGACAAAATTTTGGTGTCCATTTTTTTAAGAGATGGGGAGTTGAAAATATGCAGGAAGATTACAACTATATAGTGGTCTTAATGTGAAACACTCTTGAAAAACGAAAAATAATTCCAGAAAATACTTTGGCGGCAGCCAATTTTTCGGCAAAAGTTATCAGGATAATAAAAGTCATTCGTCTGTGTTAATAACTTTTAAGCCCAGGTAAATTTTCAAGAACTTTTGAAGATCAAGGTCAAATGACCTTGAAAATAGAATTTCAGGTCAAAGTCATGGGCACAGGCGAATGTACTCTATTGCTATTAAAATGGTTCATCCTGTATGTTGGCCTTAGTAGAATAAAAAAGAAAATTAAATAGTATAAAACAATTTATTAAATTTAAAATGAAACAATAAATATACACATCGTTTAAAAATATTATTCGGGCTACTTAAAATTAGTACATTAGTAAATTAAGTTCATTAAATGGTGAACAAGTTTTTTTTTTTTTCAATTTCGATCACCATGTTGTAAATTTTTATTTTCTTCGGATTTAGTTTTTTGTTCCATAAGAATCGAAGTTTCACGTTTCAATTCACTGATCACCCATGATAATATTTCAGGTGGTATACCCTCTTCACATAATCGTATGCAACACATTAAAACGTCTGGATCCAATCCGGTTTTCAATAAATTCGATATTTCGTATATATATGTAAATGTTTCACGTGCATCTTTTAAGATTTGTGAATCTTTTTCAGGCATTTTGTTTGTCATTACTGAAAAAAAAATCAAAACAATTTTATATAAATGTATTCTGATAAATTTAGTTTAAAAAGAATTTTGGAGAATATTTATAGAATATTTATAGAACAATACAAGTAATTTACTACAATATCTCGTTCATTTGCTCCAAAGCCATCTAGTCTTAAACATATTTGAAAATAATTAACAAAAGAACGGAATTATAATAGCACAACTCCGATTTTTACAAGATCAGACACAAACTATTCGTATGAGGGTGTAGAAAAAAGTCAGTTTGGTCAGAAAGTGTGGTATTGAAATTTACAAAAATCGGAGTTGTACTATTAAATTCCGACCTAAAATGCCTTATTTTCTCAACTATAAGAAACATTTTTAAGACGTATTCAGCTTCTTGGTTGTTTTGGAGCGATTCGCTGAATAATACATATATATTTAAGTCCTATGATTCCGAGGGGGACGTAGGAGCTCAAGGTTTCCGTAATGGTTGGGAATTTAAGGTAGGGCAAGCTATTAACACACCGCTACCCGATCTTGCTGGTGGGGCTGCCACCTTAAGGCCTGCAAGCTTGCCTGTGTGTGTGTGCAATATCCCGCTTGACTGGGGATGTGGCTGCTAGCAAGAGAGTCTTGTTACCAAACCTAGGTCAGCAACTCGCACCGATTACCAACCAAGCTGAGAAGGCCAGAATCCGGTGAATAATAGTGTTTCTTTAAACAATTACTCAAATTGGTTCCAATATTCTAGTGAATACTGACAATAATTGGGGTTTGATTCTTCGACCGTTGATTGTCCATCGGTTGTTAAAAAATCGGAGTGTCGTGCTCTATAAAAACAACACCTCCATTATCATCATGCTTTCCAAGTTATTAGGCATAAACAGAGTTTCCATCTCGAAAGTTCCGGAAAGTTGGGAGATAAATCAGAAAGTCAAAAATAATCAAAAAATTTATACTAAGCTATGGAGAATTTATGTTGATATCGGGAGAAACTGCACGATTCCTGGAGTCTCTCAAACAAATTTGGTGAGGTAACAACCCTAAATTTTCGAATTATAAATTCATTGAAACGGAAAAACCTCAATTTACGAGATGGGTGAAATTTTTGTTATTTGAAATCTTACCACAATTAAAATGAAGCTCAAAGATAAAATAAAGGAAGCACTTACACAAATTAATCCTTTTTACTATTTGCTAAAGATTAATTTTTAAAAATTTAAAATCTTTTTACAAACTTTCCGTCAGATTTTAAAAAATGTCAAAACTTAAATTAGCGTCATGCGCGATATCAGATAAATATTAAAAAAACTTCAACACATGTTTAAAATTTCCAAAATGTTTTAAATAATTATTGAATTCCCAATTTATCAATCAAATTAACAATTATTAATAAAAATGGGCAAAAAACGTACCAATTCTGAATCAGTAGAAGTTAAAGAAAGTAAGAAATTTGCATATGAAGATATTTGTGCAGAAGAGGAAAGGTATGTTGTTTATTTTTGTAGGTTATTTGAGGGGGATATAAGTTTTCGAACTTCAAAATATTAAAACATATATTTCATACTTATATCATTATTTTATGTAGTTCATTTAATAAGTTTTAAAATTTAAATACAGACTTTCTAAATTACTATTTGGAGATGTTAATGAAGTAATCAAAACTGAAACGGTTGTTGAAAAACCGTCCGAAAATGTACCTGAATCAACAGCAGCTTGGGAAGATGAAGACGATGCTTCAATTACCGTACAAACTGCTCTACAATCACAAAAACGAAAATTACCCAATGGCGGGGTAAACGAAAAACAAAATACTTATTCAAGTTTATTGAAACATAAGTATAAAAATTTAGTTGGTACGCCAAAATGGGCTAAACTAGATAAAGTCGTCGATGGCGATGATTCTGATGATGAAATATTACGAAGTTGTGGTCATATTGCATCGAATTCAATCGAAAATACTCTACGAAAAGGGACGTTAGAAATTAAACAGTTAACCGATTTAAATGCTGAAACATATACAGAAGGTCCGTTTATTCATAGTTTAGAATTTCATCCCACGTCGACGGTAGGTCTTGTTGCTGGACCTTCTGCAATTTTTTCACTTTTCGCTGTGGATGGTAAACGTAATAATAAAATTCATAGCGTGAAGCTAGATCAATTTCCAATAAAATGTGCCAAATTTAATGGGGATGAAATTGTATTTGGATCCGCGAGACATAACTACATGTATATATACGATCTAGAAAAGGCACAAGCTCAGCGAATTTTCTTACCGCAGGATATGACGAACATGCAACGATTTGAAATGTCACCATGTGGAAACTATATTGCGGTAAGTGGACGATTTGGAGAATTATTTTTATTAAATGCGAAATCCAAGGAGAAAATTGGAAATTTTAAACAAGATTCGAAATTACGTGCAATTTCGTTTACCCCCGACAGTAATCATATTTATGCGCACAGCGAAACTGGAACAGTCACCGTTTGGGATGTTAAAATGCAACGTGTTGTAAATCGGTGGTACGACGAAGGATGTATTCAAGGATCAAGTATCGATGTTTCACCATGTGGACAATACGTTGCCACTGGTTCGTTCGAAGGGGTAGTTAATCTTTATGATAGGAGCTCGTTGGATGTAGGGAATCCTAAACCGTTAAAAGCGATTATGAATTTAACAACGTGTATTACGGGGTTGAAATTTAATTCAACATCTGAGATTTTAGCGTTCTCTTCGAGGGAAAAAGATGGTGATGTTAAATTATTGCATGTTAACAGTAAAACTGTTTTTAGTAATTTTCCTGGTTTGAATACGAAATTACATAAAATCAATTCGATAGCATTTTCACCGTTAAGTGGATATTTTGCTGTGGGAAATAATAAATCGAAAGTTTTGTTATACAGATTAAAACATTATGCTAGTTATTAAAATATATATATTTTTATACAAAAATTTCACTTTAATTTATTTTATATCCTTTTTTCTCATATTTCCAATATGGAGTTGCCACAAACCCCGAATTATTGCGCATAATTTTCGTATTTTTTGGATTAAAATTGGTTTTTATACATTCCGGAACAAAATATATGGGTAGTTTAAATATTTTGATAGTTTCATGAAATAAGTTTGGCATAGAAAAAATCGTCCCTTTTTATAAGATAAAAATGGTTTAATCGGGATCATCAATAACTTATTCGATTGCTTGCACTCTTTTTGTCAGGATAAACCCATGTAAAGATAGATAAGCAATGGAATTGTTCGAGCCCCTAGATAATTAGACGCGATTTTTTTAGTCTTCGTAAATCAACTTGGCGCCCTACCATACAAATTTGCATTTCCTCCCTACTTTCTGTACTCTTCTTAAATCAATTTGACATCATTCTACAGATTTGCCTTTTTCTCTTTTGACCTTCCCCCGGGGGCCGTAGCCAATCTGGAGTCCTTAGGCAGTTGCCTAACGGTTAATCCGTCACTGTTTGTAGTTTTTGAATACGAAGATGAACAATTTTTATTGCCTCCATTGCTTTGTGTAGAGGGTTGGAAAAATGAAGAAATATTTTTCTATCCAATGTCTTTCGTATGATTTGTTTGATGCCAAGTCACAAGTGTATTTATCCAGGGGAAATAAAAATTATTTATAACTTTTTATTGCATCGTCAAGATCAGTGCAACGATATACAACACGAAGGTATAGTAATCGCAACCTCAAGTTTACACGTGCACGACACTTTTTCTTGCTCTCTCTTTATACTCTGTATACAGAATGTTCGAAGAATACATGCATTAACCAATGCATGTAAGTGAGAGGTATTATATACATGTGTTGTAGCTTCGATATGCGTTGAGATAGTTGTAAGAGAGTGGGAGTTTCTTAGTTGAATAGATGAACTACAACAGATAAGCCACGATACAAGTAACTTTTTCAATTTCATATAACACCTATAATACCTCTTACTTAGATGCTTTGCTTAACGCATGTATTCTGTCATACTCGTGATATTTATATTCCTAGATGTAAATCGAACATTCTGTATATGAAATATACATCAAGGTATACTAAATTTAGTCCCAAGTTAGTAACGCTTAAAAATATCGATGCCACGAACAATATTTTGGTATAATGTTCATAAAATCACCTAATTGTTCATTCCCGGTGGGATGTCTGTGAACACGATAACTATAAAGCGAAAAGAGATGTCAATCTGAAATATTTATAGCGTGCTTAAGACATAAAAAGTGAGTTTGAGTTCGTAAATAAGCAACATCAGAGGTCAATTGGGTCCGCATATAAAAGACTAGCGACCCGCCTCTGCTTCGCTCATTTAATGACAACAGTTCGAGTCGAAGTACTGCATCGAACAACCAATGTGATTTTACAGGTTCTAAGAAATAAAAAACTAAAAAACGGTCTTTATTGATAGATTTTTATTACGGGGGTGTTAATTTTTAAAACTGCCTACGAGCGCAAAAATTCTTAATTCGCCCCTTGTGTCTATTAAATTAAAAAAGAAAATTGAACGGCGAACTTGAAAAATTAAATCAATTTTACATGTAATGGAATGTTTTTTTATTTACATAATCTGATATATATTTTTTTCACCAAAAACCAAATACATTTAAGTTTTAAAACATTTTTTAATTAAATACTGAAATTACTAATCTACTTAAAAGTATATACAGAGTATCCTATAAAAACACGTAGAAGAAATTATATTTCTTCTAAAGAACACCCTCCATTGTGCATATAATTTACAATTATTATAAAATTAACCTCGTGGAGTTCCAAGCATATCTTCTGGATTAAACATTCCCTGAAAAAACATTAAATGATTTAAAAAATACTATTTAATTGGGTCAAATTGAGATTATTGAGGTAAGAAAAGGTAAGTTCGATTTCGACAAGTCTCATGGTATCATTTTTCTAGAGTAGAATGCTTATTTAACTTCGATGTTTCTAAGTCAACATACCTTTGCACGTCGTAAAATTGAATCTTTACTAGCATCGTATGGATGATCTTTTGATGGAATTTCCAAAATCGATGGAACGGGTTGTGAGTGTGAATCGATTACATGACGAATTAACTCAGCAACATTTTGATTAATCAAAATGATATCGATATCATCCCGTTTGACAAAACGTCTGAAACAATCTTCAATTTCACTGGCTGGAGTATCTAAAAGAAATCAAAATATTTTAATATTTTAGTGAATTATTAAATATCGATGATTTTTTTCTTACTTTTATCAACAACCATGAAATTTGGGTGGCGATTTTTATTTATTTCACCAACACCACCCAATAAAAATCCAACACAAGTATCCTGAAATATTTCAACAAAATATTATCGAAATTTTTATTGAAAATGATGAAATCATACCTCATCACCAATTACGGCAATTAATTTTCCTTTAATTGCTGAATGTAATGCCATTTTAATTTGATTTTTCTTAGCTTTACAATATTTTTGGTTAAATGATTGTAGAAGTCAGCTGACCAATTTTTAGATCATAAGCTGTATATAAACTGATTACAAAATTTATGACCATTTTTCTATAAATTATTTCATTTAGTATGATTTTTAAAGGTTTGTAAAATTCTTTGGAAGGTCAAGCTATTTAAATTGCCACACGCTTTAATTAACTTTGAAAATTAGTTATTTAGAATGATTTTTGTTATTTTTAAATTAAAATTATTACTTTGTAATCGTCTATAATATATTAGACAAAAAGGTTGGTTATAATTTACAGTGAAGGCCAAATATGTAATGCATGAAAATGTTAAAGTATATTCATGTCAACGTAATATTGCCATTTCTGTCAGATTGTAAACAAATAAGTAAAATTGTAAATTTTACATAAAAAAAGCCCAAAAACCACCTCAACCCGTCGTAACTCGATTAAGACCAACTAGATATAACGCGATGAGTTGATTTCTGTTAATAGGTGTTGAGTTTTTTGTGGTAACCCATTTACAACATATGACGGAAATTGCAATACTACGTTTGCATATATACATATAGACTGTAACTAAAGTTAACCTAGCTAAATTAAGGTAACTTTTGCACACTATCTCTATGGAAAATACTGCTAGATTTGCTTTAGAGCTAGATCTACAAAACGCTGTAGCAAAAATTTTGCATTACGTTTGGAAAAGAATCGTGAAAACATGACCTTCGGGCCTAGCTAGATTAAGTCTAGCTATAGTGAAGATGTACTTCAATAATGTACTGCTTAGAGAACTCTGGCCAGAGCATAGAGAGCTCACCTAAGTTCACTCGGGAGATATCTTGATAGAGCTCCAGATAACTCAAGCTAGAGTGATTAAGGGTATTATGGTAGTTCAATTTCTCTAGAAAAAAACTGTATACGTTTAATAGAGATAGCATTTAAACAGTTCAGGCAGATTTACACTTCAATAGAATTTATGGTTTACAAACATTTAAGTAATTTGCTAAATTAAAAAAAAATTTTTTTTTTTTTTAAATTGATATTGACTTAAAATTTCGGTGCAAAATACTCAAAGGTTAATTTCAAATCCAATGCGTTTTTACGTTGAATCAGTTCGAGGCTAAATTAAAAAACAATTTCTTCAATATTCTTAAAGTGATTACTCAGCTTTTCGCTGTTTATAAAGCTATTCGCACACTCCTTGCATGTAGGAATCTAGATTCCGTATACTAGGTCCATGAATTCCCGTTCCATATTAATTCCTGTTCTAGACCCATCTGTGTACATACATAAAGAATTGTTCATGACATTTAAAATCGTAATTATAGGAAATTTGGCAAGGAATCAACATTATGAAATTAACATAAAAAATTTCTTTGTTTTGTAACAGGTTATGCAAAATAAGCTTTCTCATCTGCATTTGATTTTTTAGATGTCCTTATTTTTACATAATGTATCGGTTTCACTCTAACACGTTATAATTATAGTAATTATGATATTTTTCTTTTTCTACTACATAACACTAAAATGTTTTTTTACATGTGTAGTCATGTTCCTTTTAAATTCGGCTAAGTTTGTGCGCATCATTGGCAAAAGGGTAGCAACAACGTGGTTTGTTTGAAGAATAGGCAAGAAAGGCGATGAAATTATTGGAAAATGAGAAAAAGGTTATGAAAATTTTGGAATAAAGACATAGAAAATTAATACGGAGCGAGTAAAAGGTTAAATAATTCACCTTATTTTTTTTTTAATTTTAATTTAAAATATTTAATAAGCACATTCATTGTTTTTGCATGAAATAAATCTAATTAAAAGGATTAATTGAAATTTTTGCAATGTTTTTACACTCATTTTAAGTTTTAAAAATTTAATATAAATTATAATTTGTTTTCTAATTTTATGTTATCAGTTTTGTGTTATAAAAATATTTTAATAATACAATTTTTTGGCATTACCCGGTTTGGTGATAAATGGATATTGTGAGTCAGTCAAAATATTAAATTAAACGGTTGTGGACTTGCGGTTGATGACCGGTTTGTAAACAATAATAAAAAATTGCAATTTTTCCTTTCTATTAAATTTAATAGTTATTAAAAATTTATTGAATTAAAATTCGGTGTAGTAATGAAAATTCATTTTAGATTACTGAATTTTTTTAAAAATAATTAATAAAACTAAAACAATTGAATATCATTAAGCTTAAAATGATCGTCAAATGTTTTTAAAGAGTTCGCGTTTTCTAAATATCGTTGATTTTTCGAACTTTTGAATTGAATAATTTAATTTTAATAAACTATAGATCTAAATATTTTTTCGAATCTAGTTAAGAATTGCTTTTGAATTATTGGAAGTTTTGTGTACTTATAATTTTTTTTATTGATCTATGAAACAATTGAATATAGTAAAACGATCCTCAAATGTTTTTAAAAATTTGAGTTATTTCTAAAAAAAAACCCCTTTGAATTTTCGATTTAAGAATAAACCACAAAAGTATAGAATTGGTTTAATTAAAAATTATATTCGTTACTTAAACAATGTATCTTTAATTATAAACAATGAAACCTCTTACATTATAATATTATTTAAATTTAAGTAATAATATTTTTATCAAATAATGACGTAATTATATTTATACACCAGTAAATAAGTATCAGATTTATAGAAAAGATGCTATCAAGTTTAAAATTACGATAAAATTGTTGTATTTGATTATTCCAAACTCGTAAATTCAAATTTTCAGGATAAATGAAAGAAAATATGTATTTCACTGCAATGAATGAAAAGGGTTCTAAAAGATTTTTTTTTTTTTAATTATATTAGTTCATTAAAATTTTTGCAACTGCCTAGGGACGGCAAATCCAGACCTACAGGAAGTATGTTGAAACCTTCATACATGTTATTTGTACGCAAAGAGGTCTTAAGAGGGTCAGGCATAAACTTTTTGGGTTCGTAAATTTTGAACTATCGATCCAGGAAGCGATTCCGATAGAGAAGCTGGGAGCTTTTTGTGTTAACTATGACCTCGATTCTCTTATAATTGCATCTTTCACCAGAAATCATTTCAACTCGTAAGTGACGAGTTTTTCTCGTGGAGAATCCGCGGACACAGAAGGCCTTTAAGTTTAGGACAAGACGTGCTGAAGACCCTCATTACGGGTTCTCTTAAAAATCTCGCCCGTGCAAACCAGTTTCCAAAACTTGATCGGTGAATATAAATGTGAAAAGAAGGTTTTATTTCTTCGTAAGTAAGCTCAAAAAATTCACATTTATCTCGAAAGATGGATTTTATCATTATCTACTAGTGTTTTGACACCCCATTTTAAATGAAATTCTTAAGTTCGAAAAATATATAATAAGTTCTGAGAAAAGTTAAATTATGTCTCAAAAAAATTCATATAATGACCATAATAGTTCTAAACCTAGAAAATTTGCTAATTTTATAGTTTCATTTAATCGGACTATAATTATTATTAAAACGAATAATAGAAATAATATTTGAATTTTCAAATAATATTTTTCAGTTAGCATTTTCAATTGACATTGTAAATTTCAATTTTGATAATTTGATTTAAAAATTTGGTTATTACAAAAATTCGTAAGTGGATTATTTTTTTGTTTAAATTATTGTATTATTTTTTTTAATTTAGAAATTTGTTAACAATAATGGCGACAAAAGAATTAAAATCACCTACGGAGATGCCGTTAATAAGTCCAGTGGAGGAAAATCATAAATCACCAAAAATTGTATCACCGCCAGAGGAGAAAGTTCGCATGAAAAAAGAATTAGGTTTATTGGAAGGTGTTGCAATTATTTTAGGAATTATTTTGGGATCAGGTTAGTAGTACTTATATTAATTTATCAATCCTTCCTTAATTTTTAAGTCTGTTCGAAAAAATAATGATATA